>NC_092817.1:41896126-42496126 GCF_023375885.2 Dermacentor andersoni
AGACGCGGACGTCATCATGGCTGCCCCCCGTGGACTCGTGGAGCTCGGCGTGTACGGGGCTGCCCTACGGCTGGGAGGCGGCCGTCGACAAGAGCGGCAGGACGTACTTCATCAAGTGAGTGCTGCTGATGCTGCGCCCGGCATTTCTCGCGAGCGCCGCGAATTTCGGGCTCTGCTCGGCGAACCCCTTCGCCTCGTCACTGTATAGAACACATTTGTGAGCGCGTATACGTGCGCAGAGCGTCTGCTGCCAAGTGGGCCGATGTCGCGCCCAATGGGCACTTGTATTCGTCCAACATTCCGCGTCGTTTAAGAAGCTCACATCGGCGCGTAGTCCAACATGGTGGACAGCGCAGACTGCAGAAAGATACGCTGTGCGCCAGAAAGATTCGACATGTGCGCCATGCCATCCATTACAGTAATGATTGTGGACATTATAAAGAATTCCCGTTGAGCTTTTATCACCTTAAATAAGTTTCCTTTACAAAACCTGCTGAATTTCAGTAAACATTTTGCGATGGCCGACGATCAGTGGCGTAGCAACAGGGGGGGCCGGGGGGCCGTGGGCCCCGGGTGCAAGGGGCCAGCTGGGGGGGGGGGGGGGGGCGGTGCCATATACATCTGAAGACACCCCTCTTTCCGCCGGCTACACCCGGTGGGGGGGGGGGGGGGGGGGGGTGACAGAATACCTATGGGCCCGGGTGGCAGACGCCCTAGCTACGCCACTGCCGACGATCGCCCCCTAGACAAGAGCAAGTTTCAGGTAAGCATACTTAATGGATGCTATTGGCCTTGCGTACAAAATACAAAGCAGTATTTAAGTTTTGTACATGTACAGAAAGTGTGATTTTAATCTAGCGGTACGTCATGCCACTTGCCGTTTCCAGAACCTCCAAGACAGGCCTGCGGGCTTTGAGTGGTGACGTCACTCGGTAGGGCTGAAATCCCATACATTTGAATAGCGGTACTCCGTGGGGCGAGACATAACGCCGTACTTCCTTTCTTTCTTTTCTTTTTTTTTCTTTTTAGTCAGAATATTACTTTCAACGGGGCCGTCGGCCTTCCTAAATGACGATGCACACTCCAAGCGCATCGCCTCGCACGCCTTGTTATCAAGTAGATAGAACGCGCTACCAATGCCCAAAGTCACTCGCCCCGGCGCAAGGGTGCGTTCGCGTCGATCTTCCACACCGAGCCGCGGGAGGTTAAGTGAGACCGAATGCAGGCTGGCGCTGATTAACACGTTGCCAGCCCGCTTCGACACCCCTCTTCCCTCTGACTCGCTCTCCATCCTTCCCTCCTCCTTTCCCCTACGGACACCGTTATAGCGCCACCCCGTCGAGAGCAGGGTAAGCGGGCCCACTTTCGGTGATCCCGAGGCACGTCATTCAGTCAACCGGTCTTTGCTCGCCCAATAAGCCTAAGCGTGTCGCGGCTTGTTCCTGCGGTAGGACCTTCTAATACTGTTTCTCTCTATCTATCCCTCTCCCTCTCTCGTGCCGATACTCATTACGGCGCTCCCCGCTGGTTTCATTACTCGGGCGACTGCGCTGCCACCGAGTTGGTCGCATAATCCTATTCGCGCCCCACCCCCCTTTTGCCACGTCCTCCCGTCCGTCGGCGAATGTTTACGCTCGCGCTGGACATCCATCACTGCCCTGTCGCTCTCCAAGATCCGCCACGGGAAAACAGCGAGATCCTCCTCCTCTCTCTATCTTGCTCTCCACCTCTCCCCTTTCAACCCATGCGCGAGACAATCGCGCCGATCGAATCGAGGAAGCCTGGGAAAATAGGCTCCGCAGGCTCCGCCGCACATCTTTTGCCTGGGGGCCATAGCGCCTTCACCTACTTCGATGCCGCCAAGATGCCAAAACGAGTGCCAAGCCTGATTATGGGACGGCCCCTTCACTATGTTACCGCCGACGTATCGATCTCCGGTCGTCACCAAGTGCAGCTGCCCTCTCGGAACTTTTCTCGACAGGGCATGCGCGCCGGCCACAGAAATCGAGCACTTTCTGTTACTTTCACCGTGCTCGAGCCACACGGAGATTCCTTTTTTTTTTTTTTTTTTCGCGCCTTCTGTTCCGAGAACTCCTCCCATCATCCGTAAATGTAGGTTGTCGGAAGAGTTGTGGAAGCTGATAGTAGGGAAGCTTATTAGTGTTCTCACTGAGGCGTGGGCGTAATTATTCTTTCAACAGGAAATGCGCTTTACCGCTTATAGGCTATAGTCGCGCAGTTTGTATGCACCTTTACTGCCTTCTTGCAACGAAATGCAATAGCCACTAGAATATTGGGCAACGTACTAAAATATTTCTTGTGAGGAAAAGCATTTGATGGTAGGGAACTTTCGTTTTCATACAAAGCCAGCGTAGGCCGTCTCGACTGTAGCGAACAATATATGAAATTTATGCGGCTCAGCATGCAGTGCTCATAATTTGTCATTCATGTGAGGTTTTATCATGATGGTTCGCTTAATTCTTTGTTTCTCGCTTGTGTTGCCCAATGGAAATTCATTCTACCGCGTAGTGATTTTTGTGTAGTCTTTCTTCGGCACTGGAGTAGTCACTTTTCTTAAAGCGCAAAGCATATCCATCGGAACTAGCATTGTAGTGGCCTTGCTTATCCACACTGCTGAAAGTTAATGTAGTTAAGAAACAGTCCATGATTTCTTGTATACTTATCTGGTCTGAATAACGTCCCATGCTACCTAACTGGCTCTCACAGAATTCCAAGGCTCTTATAAAGCAATCCAGCATCATTTACGTTTGACTCTGTTTTGTCCTTTAACTGACAATAATAATTATGATCTGGTATAAATAGAAACGTTGCTGAGTATTCGGGCCTTCCGAATTTTTCTATTAAAAGAATGCAATATGCAGTTTTCTTTTTCTTTTTGCAAATAAATGAATATAAATTGATTGTTTGAGAACAGTCTTCCTTATGGGAACACACTGCAAACTAAACAAAACACAGTGCTGCAGGATTACAATAAACAACAAAGAATCCAACAAACAAGGACATCAAAGGGGAAATTGCTTGTTCTTATTAATTGAATTAAAGAAATTATAAATAAATGCAAATTAAATTGGATGAAAGAACAACTGGCCGCTGGTGTGTTAGGAACCCACGTCTTGGGATTACGCTAGCGATGCTGTTACAGGGTGACTACCAACCGGGAAAACCGGGAATTCTCAGGGATATTGAATAGTCTGGAAATACTCGGGGAAAGCTCAGGGAATTTGGGCTTCTATCAGAGAAAATTAGCTTTAATTTTATTGAAAGCAAACGAAAGTCGCGATAATGCTGGCTCGAGTAACAGAGAGGGATCGTAACGCATTGTCTTTTGACGCCGTGTCGTCGGCTAGAGGAGTTGCTAGTGTACTGTCAATGACCGACTTTCCGGATGCCCGATAATTCGGACGGCTGCGCGGCACCATCACCCATAGAGTTAATGTATAAGAAAGTCTGAAATTTCGGACGGAAGAGCCCTTCGCCATGCGATTTTCCAGACCTTTTGCCGTGACCGCAGGTCCGAAACGGCATTAATCAAAGCCATCACTGCGGCCGTTTTGATACCTCGCCGCCGTGGTAAACGCTAGGCCTTCGCTATTAAGCTTCTTGCCGTTGAGCGCCGTGTTTTTCATTGAAAGAATTCACCGCAGTAAGCAATAGCACCGACTCCGTCTTTGTGGTCCTCGCGATTGGCTTCGAAGCTCGAAAAGGCATGGCGCGTTGCATAATTCCGGTTCCCGAAAGTCATCTTCGCCTCAATACAGACATGTTAAGGGGTGAAGCATACACAAAAGTATTGCGGTGAAGCGTAACAAGCGTGGGAAGGGGCAATTGTCACGGGACACACCATCTATTCCTTAATTATGCACGCGTCCATCCGCCATCTCCTGTCACAGTTCGAACACCGATATGCCAAATAAGTGTACTGGTAGGCCTTTTTGGATCTGTCTGTGGCGATTTGAGCCCTTAATGACAGTAAAAGACATGCGTTCATTTTTTCTAACTGCCCGATTGTACGGGCGTTTTCGCGGCCCCTAGGAAGTCCGAAAAATCGGACGTTGACTGTACAGTTGACGAAGAGGATGTTTAAAATTGTCCGTGGGGAGAACGCGCTGTGTGAGGAGAACGAAAACAGAAAGGACCTACGTATTGAGGAGTGAACGGGAAAGGAAGTCTGCCGCCGTTCCTTTCAAGAGGCTTAGTTCAAAAAACAAAGTGTTGGCTGACGCCGAGATGCGGGTGTCCCTCATCGAAAATAAACTCTTTAAAGCAATGAAACGAAACACTGAGGTGTGCGCGGGCTGGGAGTATGTCAGTACAGTTGTGATTGACCACCAGCTGTTGAGAATCTCACTTGTGACAAAGTTCGGGCCTCATACCAATGAGCTTGCTATCAGTTGATAAAAATATCTGATATCCCCTGCAGTCACGGCATCCACATTTGTGGATGCGAGCTATATTTGCCATTTCTGTGAAGTGGTAGCAAGGAATAGAGCACAAACATTAAGCTTAGGGTAAATGGAACATTCTGATAACCTAAATTACTTCCATTTTGTTTCTGAGTGATATGTATCGTTACAGAGTGTCGCTTTGGTGAAGGCACTACCATGTTTTACGTGACACTTGATGTGTGGCATGTCGATGGCAACCTTGAAAAATATATATAATTTTTTTTTCTCTTGGAATGCTTGAGGCCAATGAATAACTTGTGCATGTAATTCGAGTGGGGGATTTAATCCTTTTTATGAAGAAACGTAGCATGACTGACTTTACAATAGTCAAATATTTAGTTACTCTGTAATGATCATGACTCGTCATAAAATACTCAGTCATTCTACCACCTTGATTATCTTTCAGTGGAGTCTCAAGCACCACCTGTGTTTCACAGAAATGCATCGACAGTCGATCATAATTCGTGACTGAAGTGGATATGTGAAAACATTTGTTTCTGTATGCATCTCCTTTTTATTCGTATTTGAATATGTTTGACTTTATTTGCAAAACTGAAATATTTGTTACAAGTAGTTATTACACAAGTGTTACAACTAGACACGCTTGTTATTATAGGGTTGAGGGCCTTCTGATGCAAGAAAGAATGTCAGTTAACAGCAGTGGTACATTGAAGCACAGGGAACTTCTCACCGAACCTGGTAGCGCGCCTCTTAAATTACCTTAATTTGTTTTCGATTATCATATGTACTAAAATGACTGATGTCATTTATTGTAGCTAGTAGAGGGTTGCGCCTACATTCAGCGTCATGTTCACGTTTTTTTCGTGTAATCACTAGTCAGAACATTCAAAAGTATATTGCGTCTCTATGTATAGACACCGTGAATGAAATTATCTTTCTATGTGCGGATTTCATTCGTGTGTTGAAGTCTGCATTACCACTGCGGCTTTCCAGCTGGATTGTGACCAGTGGCGTAGCTAGGTCGTCTGGCACCCGGGGCCCATAGGTCTTCTGTCACCCCCCTCCCCGGGTGTTGCCGGCGGAAAGAGGGGCGTCTTCAGACGTATATGACACCCCCCCCCACCCCTTCACTGGCCCCTTGCACCCGGGGCCCACGGCCCCCCGGCCCCCCCTGTTGCTACGCCACTGATTGTGACTGCTCTCGTCGCACCATGGAATTTTCTTAGAAACCAGCCTGGAAAATAAGTCATGTCACCGTTTTTCTTTCTGCTTTTTTTTTTGCAGTCTAAAACCAAATTTGATGCATGTTAACTTAGGATACTCGACTTTGGCCAAAGTGTTGTAGAAACCTCAGTAACACCTTTAATGTTTCCTGGCAGTCACGTGAGCAAGACGACCACCTACGAGGATCCTCGAAAGGACTACGAGGAAGAGCCGCCCCCGTCTCCTAGAGAAGTGGAGCTCTTCCGGGACCCGCAGCTTGGCTTTGGCTTTGTGGCCGGCAGTGAGAAGCCAGTCATTGTACGCTTCGTGACGGAAGGTGCGTGTGGGATACGCTTTGTCAAATGAACGATGTGCTCGGTGGCGTGCATTTGTTATGCGGTGAAGCTATGTAGGTGGCGCGTGTTGTTTCGTTGCGTATAATCTTGTTGCGGAAAGCGCCGTTATGACTAGCGCGTCTTTCTCGGTACCATGTAGGTGGCTTTATGCACAAACCTCCAGCGGCGCGAGCGCCGGCGAGAAAGCCGCTGGAGCCCTCTCTCGCAGCTTCCCAAAAGGGAGAGGGTGGCGGGAGAAGGGGAAGGCTGTCCTTCCCGAAGTGTGCACTACGAGCGAGTTGCGAGGGGTGTTCTGCGGCGAACGCGCCCCTCTGAACAACGTTGTAACTTTTTTGTACGCGGCAATTTGTTCTTGATACATACGTGTTTATATTTATGTTTCCTAGTGGTTGCAGGGGCAGGCTTCAAGCGAAAAAAGCGTTTCAAGTGAATATATATCTCTCTTCGCTCAAGGTTAACCAATTGTACCCTAAGAATCTTTATTTTGTCGCAAGCTATGCGGTGGTGAAAATAAGAAAGGGTAGTTAAAATGGTGTATGAAGCGTCATAAGTCTATACTTTTGACATTGTTTTACATAGGAATGGAGATTTTAGAAACAAATATTTTTTTTTCTTTCCACTGATGACTGCTTTGGTTTGCAAGGTATTGGTTAGAACAGTGGCAGCAGCCGTCATTGCGAGTATTACAGAGCACCACTTATTATCTCCTAACGAGCTTGGACCTGCATGTACTGTGGCATCTCCTCACTATCATTATTTAGTAAGTTAGTGATACCACCATCGAACTAAGAATTTGCGCCATTTCGTTCATTTGTTCACATGAAATTTGTATGTTCTGTAGATACTTTGTTTTGGAAGGGGGGACAGAATAATGTTTTGGCTGCTTTTTCCTTGCAGCCTTTGATAAGGTTTTCAAATGCTATATCTGCAATGGTGTTAGTAATTAGTATAGAACACGTTTTACTTTTAGCGTGCAACTTTGAACAATGAAGTTTGCCCTGTCTTATCCTGAAGGTGGTCCTAGCGAACACAAGCTCCAGCCTGGGGACCAGATCCTCGGCATCAATGGCGAAGATGTCAAGAATGCACCCCGGGAGCACGTGATTGAGTTGGTTAAGTGAGTGCCAGTTCAATATAGAATGGTTTGCTGGAGATTAATATTTGTAATAATGTTGATATCAGACTGATTAGATCCCATACCTTCAGGTAATGCTGCAAAGAAGGACACACCACTGCGCGTCTTTGTTTCTAGTTCATTCCTTCTCTGCATTCAGAACACTCCGAATTGTTGAGTTGAAGCCAAGGTCACTAAACTCGCTCCTTTTTTCTTTTGTCAAGAACAAAAAAAAATTTTTTTCAAGCTCATTCCTTAACTTGCCCTTATCACAGAAACCCCAGTTTCAATCTGATTTTTTTTTCACATTTTTGCACAGTCCAGGGCCCCACTGTCTCTGCCGCCTGCCTGACCTGGCAAATAAATTCTCTCCATATATATTATTGCAATTTATACGGCCGAATAAATCTACGAACCTCGCTTTGTGTAGTCATCTAATACCTTGCTATCGCTATCAGTTCGTCGCCCTTCTGGCGAAATTGCGAGTTTGTTGTTGTTGTTGTTTTAATCTGCAACACACTGGCGTTTTGTGTTCTAATAGCGTTCCAAGCCCATGTAGCAACATCGGCGCGTTAGAGAAATTACTTCGTCCTATAATCGGAACCACGCCGTGAATATGACGCGATACCGCTTTATCCCGTCCCCGTTTCGTGCAGCACGCTCAGCCACCAGACAACCTAGCTCTACAGAAAAGCCAGATTTCCGGCGTCGCACTGAAAATACAAACGCGCGTGAGTGGTCGGGCCAGAGCGCGTCTCCAAGAGACCGTGAGCAGATACGAAGTGGGAAGTAGAGGTTTATTTAGGGGGCTTAGTCGGAACGCCCACTCCACTGTAAGAACGTTTTAGCATAATGCGCGCTCGACTATCTGTGTCCGCGATACACGCCCACAGTGTATGTGTGGGTGGTCCCGTGGGAGCACGCGCGACACTACAGCACGTGGCACGCCAGGATATGCAAAAAACATCCAACTTTTAAGCCCATGCCTGTGGTTATATTCGTGCAAATTCAGTGTGTCGGTTAGCTTTCCGATTGAGTGTTCATTTATTTATTTATTTCTGTACCTTTTCAGATCATGCAAGCTCTCTGTTAAGCTGGTCGTCTGTCAACCTCATGTGAACAATGTAAGTCTGCTTTTCATACTCAATACTTTCAGTATTGAAGAAAACAAGGTATTAATATCACGAACCTATCATTTTTGCTTGACTCATAACTTATTATCCAGTGCATCAATGCATCAATCTGCTTCCAATTGTTTATTGCACTTAAGGAATGACATCTGTTACATTTGTGCCCTTTTGCGATCAAATTCAGTAGGATTTCCTGTAGATGCCATGCCTCTCGGTGTAGTTTCTTGAATTTTTGCAGCTTTTCTTGTTTATTGTAATTTCTAAGTAAGAATAAGCAGCCGTTGCTTCCATTATGTGTCAAAATCTTCTGTGTTTAACTTGATTGCAATTAAAGAGAACACATAAACACAAGAAGGCATCACAAGTGTGTTCATGTTATCAGAAAGAAAACTTAAATGAACTGACTGGGAATCTCTATGGGTCTAAACATTATTGAAGTCAATTATTAAACGTAATTGAAGTTAACAAAGCCTATTTAAAAATAATAGTTATTTAAAAGGAAAAATGAAAGTAAGAAAAGCCTAGATTGGCTTGTCATGTATTTACAACCAGTGCTATCACCCAGGAGCTTTGGTGAGGAAACTTGTAGGAGGAATCCTTCCACAAGGTTAAAAAAGATGTGCCTGTCGCCTATGCTTAATATACAGGGTGTTTTCTTTCTTTTTTTTAAGCTTCAGGAAAATCTTTAAGATCACCTGTGGTAGTAGCACAATTATAACCCTCAAACTAAATTACTTAGTGAAGTGTACATTACTTCCACGAGTAATCAAATGTGTAATTGACTAATCAACAGAATTTGCACTAATCAGCCTTAATAATTAACTTACAACACCTATTGCAGTTTACTAATTGTAGCTAGCAAATTTGCAAGGCATATATGGGACAAATTCAGAGGGTGCCACTGGTTTCGAGAAATGCGCCGTCATACTTGTGGTAGAAATGCAGTGTTGTTTCACTTACTTTTCTATGAAAATACTGTTTTATGCATTGAAGCATGATAGTAACTGGAACGAATGAACTTCATCGCACACTTTGAAAATTAATATATTGAAACTCTTGTTATCCTGATAATTAGTTCCAAGTGGATGCGCATTGCAAACTCACTGGTGATTTATAAATTGTGATATGTGCCGTAAAGAAAGTATTCAAAAACTTTATTAGTGTAATTATGTTAACTATGAAGTTAAACATTCTGATTTCTTATAGAAGTACTGCCTACTCATCGAGTAATCTAGTTCCAAAGATAAAATTGTGCTAAATGCCATAGCCCACTTTTAAAAATTCAATGCAGTTAAAAAAAACACCTGGTAGATTCAGGGCATTCAACAAGCTTCACACGAAGCATTCTCACCAATATAATTATGCTTGTGACTTGCACTTCCTGTGTGAGTAGTCTCACAGTGCTCATGCTGTGTTCTTTTCTTTTGCAGGCAACACGAAAGTCAGCCCTCCTAACTGCAGCAAAGAAAGCAAAGTTAAAGACGAATCCATCAAGGGTTCGCTTTGCGGAAGGTGTTGTCATCAATGGTTCACCTCTTTATTGTGTAAGTTGTTCATTCTTTTAATGTTCAGGAGGCTTTACTTGGTTAAACCTCTGAGAACATTGTATGTGCAAAGTTTCTGCATTAAAGCAATACTAGGAATATTGTCGTTATTTCTTGAATCTAAGAACCATGCTAATGACAGTAAACATGCAATAATGTAACAGTATTTACTTCAGACAAAATGTTACAAAAGTTTCAGAGCATTCAAAATTCTCATTACAATTTTTCTACCAAGCAATGAGGTTAAAGGCGACATGTCGTCTGATGAGACCTTGTTCCTGTGCATTGCAAACAGCAGCTCACAGTGGTTTAGCAAGGAAAAGAAAACATGACAAGGGTTTTAGATTACACTGATGCTGTGATGCATGCAGTGATGAGACTGATATTGTAGCGGCACGACTATCGCCTCCAAAGCAAGTGTAGAAGATGGGCTCACATGCAGGTAGCGCGAGAATAAAACATATTTGCGCTCTTGACTTGAGCGGCGGCAGTGTTGGCCGCTCCAGAGATCTCACTGCACCATGGCTGGTCAGTCTGAATAAACCGGGGCCATGGCGGCTACCTCTTGGCGCCGCCTCCCACAATATTTATTTAGTGTAATGTAGAAATGGCCATCAGTTGCTTGCACTTACACTGTACCGATATGACTTTGCATTTTGTGACACATGCTTTGCTCAAAGCAGAGCACATCTTCACCAATCAATAAACTGAAACAACTTTGAAATTTTTGAGTGAGCTTCTCATCAGTTGACATCAACAGTAAACTTAAAACTTACCGATAAGCAAGCACGTCGCAAATGATTTGTGTTTTTCTCTGTTAAAGGCACATTACGCATACATAGATTCAAGGACATTACGTCATTGCATTGCAGTAAACCATTTAGGTGCAACATTATGCTATGTATAGCTCAGTATCCTTAGCAGCCAATATTACTGCTCATTGCAATTTCAGCTCGTTGCTTTGCCCACATCATGGAGGCGAGTTGATTTTCGTTTCGACTAGTTAAACTACAGAAGTTAGGTCAGCTACGTTCGTGTTCCAGGTTCTGATTCTTATCACAATCATATGAGGTGTTAATAATGTTAATACCATGACATGCGATAAGTAGGCAAATTGTTGATCCTCTCTCAGCCCTCATAAATTGATATACATATCTTTTCCAGCGTATTGGAGTGTTATTATAAGTGGCTATTCTTTGACCAATAACAAACATGGTGTGTAATGCACTTGCACATCTGGTTTTTCACTTTCCTCACCACAGCCATCTACGTTCGAGTCCTGCGTTCCCTTTCTGCCCAATGTTATGAAAGTGTTTCTTGAAAATGGTCAAACCAAGTCTTTCAAGTATGACAGCTCGACTACTGTGCAGGTAAGCCAGCCTTCCATGGATTTCTATGCTTTCTGAATTTGTGGTACTATGGGGCACAATTCAGCCAGTCAGCGATGACAGACCTTGTTTCAAGTTTACTTTCTATCTTTAGTACAAGCTTGGAGTGTTACATAATTTGTAGTACTTTGTTCCAATGCATAAAAAGGTGCAACACAACAAAGTTTGATAATTGGGAAATGAAAGGGAACTGTCATCATTTTTGTCTCAATATTTCAAATTCATGCTCATCAACCTTCATTGTGCAGCATAAACCAACTACCTCACGCATGAGTAATCTCAATTTCAGTGCATACTGTGGCATTCGTGATACCTTTCTCCTGACTAGATATACAGTCGGACCTCGATATATTGAACAGTGCGGTGATCATGAAATAGTTCGATATAGCTAGAATTCGATATATAAAGTCACGTAAAAAACGCGTCAAAAACTTCTGCAAATCAATCAATGAACTAAGGGTGCGATCGGGGACTGTTGTTCGCAGCGCATGTTCGGTTGCACCGAACGCAATTTGCCTAGACCGCGCACGACACGCGAAGTCGGCACGGTCCAGGCCAGTCGCACGCGGTCTAGGCCAATCGCGTGCGTCACAACTGAATGCGCGCTCCGAACAACAATCCCCAATCACACCCCAACCGTGGCGCAGTAAATACTCACTTGAAGCTTCACACAAATTATTTATTTATTTGGCTGAAAGTACTGCAGCAGTGTAGTCTGCTTCTTATCGGCAGCTGCGTGCTGAAGCAAGGAGACTTCAACATAGTCTAAACCACATCTAAACGATCTACAAGCGATAGGCTGGTGTCGGCGTAGAATGGCCAAAGCAGCTACAGCCTCAGTGGAAGACGGGAGCGGGGCAACATCAGTGCTTGCGAGATCAACCTCGTCAGCGTCTTCGTTTGGCCGCTACTTTCTGCGATCTCCATGTCCGTCAATCGAATCATTTTGAAATGCTGTCAGTAACAAGCGTCTTCCAAGACGTCTTATGAGTGAGCCCAGTGAGCGCGCGCTGATGTGCGTCTTTGCAAATGCAAATCGCCAGTTCTCGCGAGGCGCTGCAGGCGCAGATTGCGGCAAATGCAATGCGTCCTTGACGTTGTCGAACTAGCAAAGCTGCCGCGTGTGTATGCCGCTACGTTCAAATGGCACTCTAGGCATGATCAATGTGTGGGCAGCAGTTGGGAAGGGCCATCACGCCACCGCTATCTTCGTGGGTGTTGCGGGAAAGCTCGCCACATGTCAACAGAGCGCATGTAGTCTCGGGTGCCAGAGTTCAATATATCCATATTACGTTCGACCCCGTTTGAAATAAAAAAATTAAAAAAATGCATGCGATTTTCCAGATGATATAGAAAGTGTTCAATATACGCAATAATTTGATATATTCGTATTCGATGTATTGAGGTTTGACTATATCTTGTATTTGGTGTGAACAGAGGTCATACTATGAACTCCAATTCTGCCACATTGTGATTGGAGCTATGAACAACAGAAGTCTTCAAACTCAAGATCATCAATTCACATGTACTGAATATTGTGTGAGATTGATTTGTGTTGACGAATTCTTAGGTGCCAAGGATCATTTTTTTGTTATGATAGAAGTTTGAATTAAATGAAATTAAATTAAGTAGTGTAGTGAAAGATAAAGCCATGATTTTGCACACACACTAGCAAGGAGTAGACATGCTTCTCGAAAAATGTTCATTACAGTGTTGTTTTGGTCGAAGCTTGACTCCTCTCAAGGCAAGGTCCAGTTGTGACTAAAGTGTTTACATTATGCAGAGTACTGAATAAGCATATGTGCTCCTTATGTATAGCCTTGTGGCAATAAAGACCTTCAGTTTTCAAGAAGGTTGTCTACTTTGTAGGGTACTCCCATAGGTCAGTCCACGGACTGCAGTTTCAGCTGAGAGGTAACCTTAGATTTATTTTTCAGGATGTCCTCAACTCTCTCCAAGAGAAACTCTCTGTGAAAGCTATGGAGCATTTCGGCCTTGTAGTGGAACACATCAAGTCAGTTCGTCGGAACAAGCTCACTCTCCTCGATCCAAAGGACTCTTTGGCAAAGGTATGCTTCTGCCATGCTTGTGTGCCATAATATACAAGGATTAACCACATGAAGCCAAGGAAACCACAGGGGAAATCAACTATATTATTGAATTGAAATACGTATTGTCATGTGGTAGTGACGGTGAAGAAAGCAGCAAAACTGTGTATAGCAAAACTAGTGTTTTATTGGTCAAACCTGTGCCCTTAAAAGCAGGCTACACTCGAAAGTACAATGATAGCGGCGAACACAGTCGGCGATTGGTGAAAATTTGGTCAGCGGGTGAAGCGCGTTGGCTTTTATGCATGGAGCCATCGTACGTTCCAGAATAATCGCTGGTGCCCACATGTCTTCCAGAAACTTCTACACCATTTGTGTTGCACATACATGCAATCAGAATACATAAGGTATGGTGACAACAAACAGCGGATAGAACCATTGCTAAGATTCCAGAAACTTTGGATACATGCAGGCGCGTCCTGCGCTGAGTGATAACATTTGTTAGATGATGAAATGTAGTCATTCGATAAACAAGTACACATGTCAGTATATAAATAATGATAAAACCAGACGTTCCTGGTATTATTTGCTTGCCTTGGACCGTGCAACGAGCGATGGAACGAAAAATGTTAGGAATAACTTTAGGACAGGAAGACAGCCATGTGAATTGGAGAGTATATCGGGGTAGCAGATATTCCATTTGGCATTAAGAGTGGAAAATTTGAGCTTGGCAAGGCATGTAATGCGTGGGACGGATAACCAGTGGACCATTAGAGTTACAGAATGGATGCCAAGGGAAGGGAAGAGCACTCAAGGACAGCAGAGAATTAAGTAGTGTGATGAAATTAGGAAATTTGCAGGCATAGCATGGGGCCAGCTGGCACAAGACAGGGGTAATTGGAAATAGCTACGAGAAGCCTTCGTCTTGCAGTGGCCATAAATAAGATAATGATGCCAATGATAAATAATAATGAAAAGGGAAAATAAAGTGGAGGAAAAGACAACTTGCTGCTGGTGGGGACCAAACCCACAACCTTTGCATTGCATGTGTCATTACGTGTGCTATTACGTGTGTCTACCATCGAGCTAAGGCAACAGCCGTCTTCCCATCCACTTTCTTGGGTGTTTGTGTATGTTTAGTAAACCTACTCCTGGGAACGTTAATCAGCACAACTCATGGCTTTGGCAATGAATATGTAACATCCTGTAAATTGAAGACGTCACGTAGTATGTGAACTTAAAGGCAAGCAACTGGCCAATAAACCCTTGTATGCTATGTCAAGGCTTCGTGGCTGCCAGTGTCAAGACCCTGACTATGGAAGGAGTTCTTTAGTATTGTTATTATTTAATTATTTCACAGAGAATGACCACTAAAATGTCGAGATCACTGTCGTTAGGTTTGTCATGTGTGTGTCACCATTATAGCCATTTTTGAGGTAAGCACGTTCAAAACTTTTGGCAAGGAGATATTATTACCATTAATATCAGTGCAAAACCTTTCATGCATTCAAAGCAATGTTTTAAATCATTTAACAGTTTACAACTGCACTGCCTTTAACACTTAAATGGCTTCTTGGATTTTACCTTTTCCGGGTTCCTGGATTATTTCTTTGCAATTATGTAAAAGCATATCAACAGAACTTTGCTGCTGCTTTTTTTTTTTTTTCATTCCTGGCCATCTGATGTATTGCTTGACTGGTTCTTTTTGCACAGTGTTCTCATATTTCCATGAAAAACAAAGTCATCCCAGTATCTTCATTTTTTTCTCTGTTATGCAGATTGCAGCAAGGCCTGGTGCTCACCACTTGCGGTGCTTGTTTCGAGTTGCCTTCGTGCCGCTTGATGCTTACGACTTGCTGCAAAAGGATCCTGTTGCCTTTGAGTACCTCTTCATGCAGGTGAGCATAGCTGCTTGTGATGTCGCCAATCTGTTCTGTTTCCTCACTTGCCATTAATAATGCATGTTTCTTAGCTGGCTCCCATTTCTTTATCATATGAGGCTTTGAAATGTGTTAGTGTATGGATATCTAGCAGGCCACTCTAGGGAAATGCTTAAGGTGCCATTTAGTCGAGCTGGAATATCCTAAACGTGGTATTGTTTTTTTGCTCGCTCCTTGCATATCTTGAGAGGATGTCGTGTGCTGCATCGAGCGCTGGTTGGTGTCGTCTGATTATGTGTGCCATCTGGTTACAGCTGGTGCTGGTCTTGGCACACGCATTCTATCGTGTTTAAACATGACTGTTTAAAAGCCAGCCTTTGCTCTGATTGAAAGAAAATGGCAGTCAGTCCCTGGTTCTAGTTCCAAATAGAAGCAACAGCAGTCCATAATGTTTCAAAGTGATAGACGTTTGTATGTTTGACCAGGACATCGTGATGTGGTCAGTCTGATACATTTACTATGCTACATAGTAAATAGGAATGCAGAAACTTGATTCATTCAATTAAACCTGCCCTTTATAGGCTAGTCCAAGAGGCTGTTCACTTCATTGTTATGTTTCACCTGTGCAGCCTTTAAAAACATCGTTATTTTTTGACGTTGTGAGAGCATATTCAAATAGCATACCAAAGTTGAAAGCACCAGCCATGATATGTGACATAGTGCATCAGTAATAAAATATCACAGCTGGGGCACACTGTGTACTTGGGTACCCATTGCCTGCCACAAACATGTTGTGTAGAAGAGCCTGAAGGTCCCCTGTGGAGTTGTGATTGTTGTCAAAATCGACTGTATTCCCATTGCAAATGCCTGTCAGCAGCAGTCTGTTCTTCTTAGCCTTTTCAAAGCCTTCAGTGCACATGTAACACGCATGTGTTGTGACACCTGCCTTCTGCTAAGCCAGTGTAGGGACCAGTGTTGAGCTTCACAATGGCAGTGTCCACAAATGTATTTTGCCCCGTGCGGCTCGGATACTAAATTCAACCAGTGCTCATGTATAAAAAGTTTCACAGAGGATGGGACTTCAGTCGAGCACTAAAAATTTTCTCCTTCAATTTTGTTTTGCAATGGACATCTTTCCAGTAAGCGGCCCCTCTAGTGGCCACCACTTCAACTAAATTTGACAGGCAAGACACGCGCGCTCTCGCTGCTTCTTGCCTTTATGCAGAGGCATAGGGTTTCCCCAAGCAGGCTCTCGCAACAGCCGTCCCTGCTTCTTTTCTTTCGCTCGTGTTGTTGAAGTAGCTTCTCATTGTCCTGCTCTAGCGCGTGCATATTTGCTCACGTGTAGCAATAACACAGTTTCCCATTTACCGACGTGAAGGAAACATGCCGATGTGATGAGCAGGTCGTATGTAACCAAGATTTGAGAGATGCGCCAGCCTTCATTCTTCAACAGCTTTGCCAGTACATTGACAACTAGTGAAGACATGTACAAGCGTCAAATGCGTCGCGGCAGGACTTTCTTCAGGATAAACTCGACCGTCATTTGCAGTGGCTCGACGTGAAGGAGGTGGTCAACATGCCCATGCATTCACATGCTTCCCGAGAACGGGCAGTGCAAACAGCTCATCATGATGAACAAACAACGTGCAAAAGTTCTGTGCACGTACTGCAGGTGTACTGCAGGGCAATTGTTGCTTTTATCTCGAGATATATGTATCATATGGCATGGTACGGATGGGGGGGAGCAATAGGTAAATGGATGCAACAGATTGTTTTGTCAAGCGCGTAAAATGTAATTTGCCTGCAAGAAACTAAAACTCGCGAGTTGTGTATAATGCGGCACCACGAGTGTGTCGCTTTGGTCTCGTACGATGCACTCCGATGGGCTGTGTGGCGACATTCCTCTTATTGTTTGACTCCACGTAACCGTACAGCTAGTTCCATTGCAAGTGCTAACGCATTCAGCCAATGCTAAGAGCCCTGCATTATACATCCATTGGATTAAAACATTGCCGAGATTTCCGAATAAGTCGTAGGGCAGCAAGTGCAGTTCAAATGTTCAAAATGCTGGTGTCGTGCTTTTACCAGAATGCTGGCTTGCCTCACTCAGCAAGAAACATGGGATGACTCACTTGTAACGTGGCATAGTTTTTTTTTTTTTTTTAGTAAATTGACCATGCGCACCATACCAGTACAATACGTTCAACATTCCATGCTGGTTTGTGCAAATGTCAGACATGAGACTCGTCGCAGACGCTGCTTATTGCTCGCTTTCGTCGAAAAAAACACTTGCAATATTTTCCACGAACTGCTGAAGTGTTTCCTTTAACTAATATTCTCTCCTCGAACACGATAAAAAACATTGTCCAGTCGCTCAAGCTGAGGAAATTGCTGCGGATCATGCAAGGAACGACGCTCTCTCTTCGCACACCTGCCCTGCGGTAATGGTGGCACAGCTTGGAATGTAGCTAGGGTGAGGGTACGCACATGCACTTCGCAGAATTGGAAAAAGGTCCATTATAAAATTTGTATAACAGTCCCGTTTTGTTCTGCTTCCCACTACAACATGTTTGTGGCGATTTGAATTTGCTTGACTTGCTTGAATTTGACTGAATGTTTAGTCTGTTTCCTGTTGTCTGTTGAAAAGGAAGACAGTAGAGAGTTCTATCTCATCCCTGTACATATTACTCTTTAAGGGAATATAAGGTTATGTGGAAAGTGAATGGCAGTAACAATGCTGGTAGCGACATTTTATGACGCTTTGTCTAACAACAATGTGCGAAATGTTTTTTTCGTTACATGGCTATTCTTGTTGAAGAGATATAAAACAAGAGGGACTGCATGTTTATTGCATGGCTGCTGACGCTTTGCACCAGCAGATAAGTAGAATATGATTAGTTACTGCAACAATAGCGTTGTGTCTTCTGTGGTTAAACTGTGTCCCACAACATGGCACACCAATCCGGCTGCTCACGTTTGTGCCAACTCTCGAGTGAAGACGGTACGATTATAGTGGCATGTTGTTAAAACATGGTCTGTAGATGGAGTCTTTATGGTTTTTCTGTACCCTCTATCTTTATGTACAGTGCTGCAATGACATGGTTCAGGAGAGGTTTGCTCCCGAACTCAAATACGATGTGGCCCTCAAGCTTGCCGCCTTGCACATCCACCTGCACGCCCTCAGCAGTGGCATCCAGGGCAAGGTCACCATCAAGTCAGTCGAGTAAGCAACGCCTCCCCCTTATTCTTCTGTAACCATCTCTCTCTGCATGACATAATTAGCGCAACGCAGATAGTATTGCTGCTTGTTGTCTGTCTGTTCTTGTTCTTGCCTGTACCTGCCAAATGTACAGGGTTATGGTGATGCTTAAGCCTGTGTAGTGGCTTTTTCTAATAAAGCTTGATTTGATCTGTTGTCTGCCCAAATTCGCCGCTAAAATAAGTTGTCAGCACCTTATGACCCTCAAACATACTGACAATGGAGCCGGTTCCATCTCGTTACTGAAGTCCGCGCTACCAAAATCACAGGGTCGAGCAATTTCATTAGGTACTGCCAAGTTCTGGATACCAGTGCTTATGTGCAGAGTTGCCATGCGTCTTTCTTTCACTTTTTCATGTGATATTGCCTGGTTTCCTGCCTGTGCCAGTGCTTGTGGGCAGCTTTCAATGTGCGTTCTCTAAACCTGACTACTTTAAAGTTTGTGACGCCATGCCATTGTTGCATTCTCAGTTAGTGCTCCCTTTGTTATAGCCATGTGTACATGCACTTTCAACAGCCATTGAAACCTGCAAGCTCAATTGTGGCCCCGCTGTGAAAATTCGTGCAATGAAACCTGTGAGGCTTGCAGATTTCAATGGTCATTTAGTACAATGTACATTAAAGGTACAGCGAACCACAAAAGTTTTCCGAGTACAGAAGTCGCTAAAAAGTAAAATGTCTGCGAATTCACCATTCATCCTGAAATGGGGGTTTAAAAAGTGGTACCTAGTCATATGAAGAAGAAGTATCCACGAAACTTTCCAAGTTGGTGAAACAAACAGAATTTAACTTTTTTGCATATTTCATGCTCCGAAAACATTCTCGGTTGTGGTTATATGTATGACAGGCACTCTTACCTAGAGATGTGCAATAAACCAATAGGCGATTGTTAGGAGCACTAACTGGCATTACTATTGTTTGCTTCTTGTTCAAAATGTGATCTCTATTTGTGCGTAAAATTGACAGTGACAGTTGTAGACACTTTCAGACCATGTGGGATTGTAGGACCATGTAGTATGACCATGTCTGAGTACCCCGTAGAGCGGCAGAGCAGAGAGAATGCGTGTCGAGTCTCTGTACGGTGGGCTCACATTGCAAGCCCCCTTGTTTTGCGCAGGCGGGAGAGTGGACTCAAGCGGTTTGTGCCTGGCTCGCTGCTGGAGACAATGAAGCGTAAGGAGCTGCGCAAGCTGCTGAGTCACTTCCTCAAGCAGAACCAGGCAGCACTGTGCGCCCCTGGACAGAAGCAGCTCACACCCCTGCAGGCCAAACTGCACTACCTCAAGGTCATCAGCGAGCTCTCCAGCTATGGTGCCAAGGTGTTTGCCACAAGCACCAAGGTATAGTGTACTTGCTGGGCAGTGACACCGACTGTTTATAATGAATACTTTCGTAGACCTCTAAAGAAATTCCAGCATTTCTCTGCATAAGCCATGCATGAAGGAAACACCGAAACTCATTTATCGTAATTGAGATACGTAATAAACAAAATGAATATTTAAAATCTTATTTATTGGGCTTATATTTAACAAGTCCCAAGCATGTTTGCGAGCAATGCTGCTGTGTGATGCAAGAAATAGCCTGCAGCAGCTTTGTTCTATATTGTTGCTGGCTTTCTTTTAAATGGGAAAGAAGAGGTACATTGATGGTACCACATTGCACAGAACTGAAATGAAGGCTTTCATATCTGCTATAAAAACCTTGTATTGGCATTTTGGATCTACAATTGATCATCATAGAGATATTTAATCGCTACAAATTATTCAATTAAGCTGAAGACGAAAAAATACTCGCAACTTCTTTAGGTGGCTGTTAACATAGAGTAGGTGTCATTCACATTGAAATACTTTTTTTTTTAACCCGGTGCATGTTAGCTGGATCACCCTGTATATGTTACATTCCTGCCAAGTTTCTTCAAATTGGGCCCACTTTGTATCAATTTATGTTGCTGCCTCCCTTTTCATTATCTTCCTTATTTTTGCTTTTTGTTTAAGGGAATGGTACCGACTTGCTTGCAGCTAAATGGGGCATCACCTAACACAATACTTAGCTTCAAGAAAGCATGCACCAGTCCAAATAAAGATAAATAAAAGCATTTAGCCATAAATTTGTCTTGTTAATGTACCTTGGTTGTAATCGGTGATTGACTGGTACTTCTTTCATGCTGTACAGGACTCAAACACGGAGACAGGGATAATGATAAGCCCAAAGTTCGGAATCAGCCAGATCAACAATGCACGTGGAACAGTGCCTATTGTGAGTGTTGAGACCTTCCTCTCATTTTGAGTGGTCAAGAAACGCCGTGAGAATCTCACCTGCTGCTTTCCTTTCTTTTAGCAACCTGTAACGTTGGCTCAAATAGAAGAGGTGTCCTCTGTCACAGTCACAAGGGATGATGACCTTGTCTGCAATATTGAAATCAACATCAAAGACCCAGACAAAGAGGTCAGTGCTTTTACCTCATCACTTGTTGAGAAAATGTCAGTGTTTTTGATGTGCACCAGATGAGAATTTCATTTCTATTGTCACCTGTCATTGTTTGGCTTTTTGCTTATGACTGCTTTGCCGAACTGTCACTTTAATCAGGATATAGCCCTTGTGTATGATGCATTTTTTGTGTACAGAGCTTTGTCAATTTTGTCATGAATTCTATGATGAGGAAGATCTTCAATTGAACTGCATGTATGACACGAACATTGTACATTCTTGAATCTGCATGAGGACCAGCAATCGCTCTGGATTGTACGATGATATGATGATACCAGTCTGGCATAAGCTGTGAGATTTGTGCTCTCACCGCTATCATTGGCATTTATGTGTTCTTTTACTTTCTGGGCATGAGTTCACCCAATAAAGTGTTAGATGCATTGCTCATTATTTTGAGTAATGTTATTTCCTTGTTCTGCACCATCATTATAACATGACAATATGTGTTGCAGGAGAAACCAAATGGTATTTTTATGGGACTCAGCAGAAGTTTTCAAGGCAGCTCTGCCTATATTTCTACAGCCATCCCAAGAGGCCTTTCCTTCTTTTTTATTGCTTTTTTGATTGCTTGTTTTCATGCTTTTCCACATGCTGGCAGCAGCAGTCGAGCTGTCCGCTCTTTTCATTGCGCCACATCTCTACACAAGAATGATACCACTCCTAAATAATTCCTTTTGCTGTTTAACAGAATCTCAAGTTTGGACTTGATGACCACGAGACAGCTGAGCTGGTATTCATCCTCAAGGGGTACCACAAGCTGTTGGCATCACGGGACCTTCCTGTTCACTGGGAGACAGAGGATCCTTGGAAAGTCGAGACAGGTGAGTCAGTGCGGACTGGTTTGAAAAAAAATTGTGTGCGCTCGCATTTGTCAGATTTCAATACCTCGATTTCACAATGCCAACAAGCTTCTATATGCATTTCATCCTTGGTTGATTCATTTCATCCTTTCATCCCTTGGATTGCATCTGAGCTTTCACCACTAAT
Organism: Dermacentor andersoni; assembly: GCF_023375885.2. Taxonomy (NCBI): domain Eukaryota; kingdom Metazoa; phylum Arthropoda; class Arachnida; order Ixodida; family Ixodidae; genus Dermacentor; species Dermacentor andersoni. The sequence continues at coordinate 41,917,953 of NC_092817.1, forward strand.
ATTAGCTATTAAAACATCCGATTCATCTAACGTGATTTGCCTTTCAATGGTGGTCCAGCTGCGCCATTTGCGCCATTTTCTTTCCAATTCGGCTTGCCTGCTCCTGGCTGCGCCCACTCGAGTGCCATTTGTGTCAACTGCACAAAAGTGCGGTATTTTTGTGTTTTCTCGGCAATGCAATGTTTTCATTAAGGTTACGCAACTACAATCAACGACCGATTTTCCGGACACCCGGTTTTCCAGACGCCTTCGCGGCACCACCACGGTACCTCATAGAGTCACTGTATAAGAACGTCTGAAATTGCAGACGCAAAAACCCTTCGCTGTCCCATTTTCCGGGCTTTTTGCCATGACCGCAGGTTTGAAATGGCCTTAATCGAAGCCACCACCACCGTCATTTTGATTATCAAGCCGCCTCGAACAGGCACTCTCACACGCAGATCCGCTGGCAGCCATAGCGACTGCCGCGGCAACGCTAAGCCTAGCTTCTTGCTGTTTGGTGCCATGTTTTTTATCAAGAAAATTCGCCGCAGTTAGCAATGGCGCCGACTCCGCCTTTGTACTCCTCACCGATGGCTTCAAAGCTTGTGACTGGTTTCCGAAAGTCAGCTTCTTCCCAATACAGAAATGTTACGCGGTGAAGCATACAGGAAGTATTATTGCGGTGAAGCACATTAGAAGTGGGAAGGGGCACTTGTAACGGGGCACAGTATGCCCGCATGCAATGTGCCCACATGCACCCGCTCTCTCACGCGTGCACTCGTCCTCTCACGCATGCACCCACCCTCTCACACGTGCACCCGCTCTCTCCTGTCACAGTACAAGCACTGATACGCTTAATAAGTGTACTGGCAGGCCTTCAGGGCGATTTTGGGCATGCCTGTGGCGATTTGAGCCCTTGGGGGCAGTAAAAGGCACGGATACATGTTTTTTAATGTTTTTGCGGCCCCTAGGGAGTCTGAAAAATTGTACGTTGACTGTATTCAACTATACGAACAGATTTGTGGACATTAAAATAATTAATATTGCAACTTGGTTATCTACTACTCTATTTTTCGCATATTTGGCGAAATACATGGCTGGATTTGATGCATTGGACACAGCGTTACCAGAGTGTTCAACTGGTTTCGGAACCAAAAAAATTTAATTCTGGAGCTTTTACGTGACGAAACAACACTCTGATTATGAGGCATGCCTGTCTTGGTACAAGAGTCGTCCGGGTCATCAACTCCACTCGAAACAGTTGCTATACCCGACATTGACAAAGGGACTGGCGACGAAAACAGAGCCTGTGTGCAAAGGTATAGGACCGATTAGCCACTGGAAGGCATGCAGATCGTATTGCATATGTATGTTCACGCACACGGATTCTCACGTTTACACATGCAGTTTGGAACTTTTCATTAATCTGCAAACTTCTCTGCATGATTGCAGTAGTTGCCTGCTTCAATGGTTTTCGAAAACACCTATGCATGATCTTGGAACCAATCGCCGGTTAGCCACTCATACGAACATATTAGTGGCAAGCTTTCCGGTCACATCAGCCAACAGCCAATTTTCGTTATTTCACACTGCATTGGCCGTTAGGCCTAATCGGTAGTGCTTCGAAAGGTCGTTGCAGTATCGGTGACAAAAGTAACAGGTTTTACCCCGAATCGACCAGTATCTGTTCAATGAAGCCAAGTGACCCACAGGAAGCCGACAAAGCGCCTCACAACGAAAGTGAGTGTACGCGATGGTACGAACGTTGTTCTTCACTGCTATCGCCATCTTTGCGACACACCGTACAGAGGCATCTCATCTTGGTGGCATTCATAGATACATAGTCTCTAGCATTGTTATTGGGCGTTATGCACATTTTGTCTAGTGCAGTAAAGCATATAAAAGCGTATCGGTCATTTGGAATGCACATAAGACATTTGCCATCATTTTTTGTCTTCTGCCTGACAACGCAAATTGTTCTAGCACATTTGTAATTTTATGTCGCTGTTGGCTTTGTATCTTGCTTCACTGTTGAGCAGCACTCACTGATTGCACAGTAATAACAAGCTTTACCAAATGGCTACAGATTACTGCTGTAGTACTCCAAGTGTTCCAAGAAAAAAAAATTTTCTGCTCTGAAACTGCTCCAAAATGCTGGTGTAGTTGCTCTTAAATTGATCCAGAACGACATTTTTTCTGCTCTAAAAATTGCTCCAAATCTTAAAGTGGCTGGATCATCACTGGCCTTTGAAAACTGATGCTTACAAGAAATCACCTGGCATCTCGAGCACTAGTACTGACTTTTTCAGCTGAATGCTTATAGGCAGTGATATGGCAGCTTGTTGCATTTGTGCTCAGATATTTATTTGGTTACATGCTTTGGGCACTTGCTGTAGTCAAGTGAAATAAGTGCCCTGTTGGTGGAAAACAATCCTTGCACAATGTGTTGCAATCTTACAGCTCCCTGCTTCCATGGAGCTCACATTGTGTGCCCAACACCCTGGAGCTATGCACCTTCGGAGGAGACTCCAAATGGCCCAGTGGTGAAGAGCGTGGACCTTGCCCTGCCACCCCCAGCTTATGTTCCCTGTGAGGTAAGCTTGTAAGGCTTCGCAGTAGCTGTTACTCTGCTCTGCTGCGTTGTCATTGTGGTGCTACCAGGTGGGAAGACGGGCGGGGGGGGGTGGGTGACAAAGAGATGCAATCATTGTACAGGAATCCACAATTTACATTCGGCTAAAGGTGAGCACTGGGGTAATAAAGGTTGAGTAGTTAACGTGAAGAACACAAGTTGGTAGTTCCGTATTACGCTGCACGTGTTAGGCTGACTTGTTCTATACTACACTATCACTCGCCTTCACCTAAGTTTCACACCAACAAAGCACAGCAATTTACTATTAAGTTTTTGTTACCACATGATTCAGTGACATGACATCAGCTCATAAATAGTTGATTTGTCAGCAGTGGCCACCAGAACTTGTGAAAAAGCATGAACCTTCCCAATAAATCCAACAGTGGCCTATAAATTGTGCACAGAATGTGACTGATTGATTGCCTGCACTTTTGATTGCATTTCATTTTTCTTTGATAGCACACACTTTCTAGCAGGAAAAGAAAAGAAAAAAAGTTGGTCAAGAAAGTGTGTGGTATGTAGAACATCATACCCACACATTTCTTCAAACTCGTTTCTCCTGCAGCTTCCGGACCGCGGCATGTCGCGAAGCAGCTCGCGGGAGCAGTGCTCTCTGGTGGCCCTGTCCAACTCGGTGGACCACAACATGAATGAGACAAGTCCTTTGCAGCCGCTCAGCCCGAGCCGGGTTCTTCGCTCACCTGTTCTCGGTGCCAGCAAGATGGAACAACGTTCCCTGCTGCTCACATCCAATGGCCACCAGCAAGCATCGGACTCTGCGTCTTCCACAGCAGACGATGACTCGGAGGAACGATCAGTCAAGTTTGACATCATGGACGATGACGATGAAGAGGAGGAGGAAGAGCCTGTTGTACTTGAAGTAAGTGTGGGCTTGCTGTTAGCGTGACAGTAAAAGGCAGTTTGCTTGCACATGTTTCTATAACACATTAAGGTGTGCACAAAGTGCAGTGTTCAAAGCTGTGTTACATAAAGAGTATTGTTTGCTTTAATGTGCACATAGCACATAGCCTTAACATACATGGCTTTTCAATGTCGCAACCACATAAAGCCAACAGACAATGATAACAAGGAAAGCATAGCGGGAGTTACCTGTTTATTTCTTTGAGATGTAGAAATTATAATCAAATGAAAATAAAAGTGGATGAAAAAACAACTGCCCGTAGGTGGGATATGAAGCCACGTCTTCGTACATACAATGCTAAAGCTATATAACAGCTGAGTTTAGCGCCCTAAAGAAAACTCTAATATATGCAGTGTGAGCAAGCAGGTTCTTCTAGGTCTGGCAATGACAATCCAAAATCTGTGGATTGCATGGGATGGCTTTGGGTCGCTCTTTCAGGTTACTCAGTTTGATTCCATTGCATAATCTTATGGTGCTGTCTGCTGTTGTGCTTAAGATGTTAATGTGCTCGTGGTTTTACATGGCTACATGATATTGTATGTTGTGCCTTCAGTTTGAAAGTGTAACTGGTGTCATGTGCGCACAAAGCAGTTAGTTGCAAAGGGTGCATCTGTTAACAAGAGGCCGCTGCAGCATTGAGCACACACACATATTAACTGTTGGAGTTTGCTGTTTTCAGATAATATATGCAGGCAACAGTACACTTTGCAAACCATTTATGAAGGGTGGCATGTCATCATTTTCTAGTCTGATAGGCAGAAAGGCAATGGTACAGCATGCTTGAAAGTCTGACTCTGACATGTAAACACTGCAGTTGTGGTTCAAGGTCAAACCTAAAATACCATTACACTCTAGTTACTCTGCCAGTCAGAAATGTTACAATCTGTGTATAACAGCAGCCACAACAAATCTAAGAGTGGAAAGAACACTGTGACATGCACATAAACATGTCTGCAAGTACAGGATTTGACTTGTGTCCTGTCATTCCAGGTAAAGAATGAGGAGGTGCTGCGTCGGGTGTCAGAGATGCGGCGTATGGTAGCAGATGCTGAGAGCTATCTGTCTGACAGCAACCGGCCAGCAAATCGGCCACCACTTCCAGCCAATGAGTCGACCAGCAGTGACGAGCGTGAGACGGCCGGCCCCACCATCCGTGCAGCCGACTCCCTCTTGCTGCTCACGCAGCTGGATGACGTGTCAGAAGCGCTTAACGAAGTTGCAGCTATGGCTCCAGATGAAGCAGCGAGTGAGTCAGACACTGACAGCTTCAGCACACCAACGCAGAGCCCTCTCCACCGGACCTCGAGACTTACTGCAGCAACCGAGCCGTCTGCTCCAAACAAGCGTGGACGCAGTGGCTCCAGTTTCGGCCTTCACAGTCCAGACATGTTGCCAGGAATAGGATCTGGAGACCGTGACCTCCTTGAGTTGCTCAAGCAACTGCAGTCAAACCCTGACATCCAGCTTCCGTTTGATGAGGGAACGCTGTACTTGGACCCAGACATTATTGATTTGACCATGATTCCGCCTCCGATGACACCTGATGCAGATGCCATGGGGGATGTCCCAGGCACGCTGGACGTGCCTCCAATGCCTTTTTCAGACCGTGGTCTCCAGGGTCATGCTGCCTTGACAAGTGCGTCTCACTATTCCTTTTCTTCTGTAGTCTGCTCCCATTTCAGTTTCATGAACACTGGGAAGTATTGTGGCACAGATAAGGAAAACAAAGCTTGTTTCTTACACAGTTAATGTCTTGTGGGGATGATAAAAAAGAATGCATGCAGATTCAGGAATGGAATTCATGAACTGTGCATGCCATGGAGAATCTTCTTTATTTCTGCACATCCTGAATCTGCAGCTCGATGCGGAAAAATACAGACCATACTTGTCTACACAAACACCACAGCACGCCTGTCATTCTTAGCCAGGCCATACGAAAATTATTTGTTGCGCACACTGTCACTGTAGGACAGCCACTGATTAAGTCAAAAGGTCTTTGACATTTTCATTTCCAGTGACTGTACCACCAATCTTTAACACCCTGCCACCAGACTGAATAAGTATAACTTGTCTTTGAACTTTTACGCATCACTTGCAGATATGCATTTGCTACTGTCACAAACAGTCACACATGTTCTCAGTGCAGTTGATGCAGCTTTCACATGACAAAAAACCGGATTTCAGCTTTTGTCAAAATTTCTTTAGCTGCAAACTGCAAAAAACATGTTGAGGAAAGACTAAATGGATTCACCTCAGGTAAATATGTAATTTGCTTTTGTTGCCAATAAGGATGACGGCAAACAGTACAATGCACTAGAAAGAATGGGCACTCAACCACATAAGCATACATTCAGTTTTCGTTTTTTTCTTTTTTTTTTCTATCACAGGTGTTGCAGCATGTTGTTCAATTTGTAACTGCTTTTACACGTGCAACTCAATGAAATAATTCCCTCAGGTATCCCTAACTACAGACAAAAATTTTCCTGCAGTAGTCATGAGTAATTTCTTTCCTGTGAGTTTTTTTAATTTACGGGAGAAACTGACTACATCTGCAATCTTGTCTGCACTAACTTTCATACACATGCTGAAAACTAATGCCGCGTGAGCTAAGGAATGCAAAGGTGGAGAAAATGGTCTGTTGTCAAATAGACAATGCTCTTCAGAGCACTAATTTGGCTGAAGCATTGCACAGTGTCTGATTTGGTCTCCGTCTCTTCTGTTCCTTGCACAGACTGCACACTGCAGGCTACCGACACTGACCAGGTCGACTCGGCACGTGTAGTGGCCGAATTGGACGACCTCTGTGATGTGCTAACAGAGATGCGTGCGTCGGGCAACGAGCTGGGCTGCGACGCTATTTTTCAGCAGCTGGGCTGCCAAGATCTGGAGAGTTTCATTGCGAGTGTGACCGTGCCCCCGCCCCCAACGTTATCGGATGACATGCCCCCAATGCTGCTGCCAAATGGCGATGATGACATCGCCTCGTACATTATTCCACCGCCACCTCCGAGCTGCGATGAAGAGCAGAACGAAGTGCTGGCCCGCTTCGAGCGCGCCTCCGAGGACATGCGCCGCATAATAGGTGGTGGCAGTACAGCAGCCAACAGTCCCGCCGTGGAGCCACCTGCATTTGAGAGCCTCAAGGTGCTGTCGTACGGCAGCCTGCTCGAGCCTGCCAACCCACCAAATCCCACAGTGAGAGAGCGGCGAGGCTCTGACGACAGCCACACATACGAGAACTGTGAGCTTTCTAGAGGGCTGCAGGAAACACACTCGGCACCTCAGTCACTTCAGAATGGGCTTCACGAGTATGAAGATGTGGCCTTTGGCAAACCGCGGGTGCCACCAAGACTGCGGAGGGTGGCAGGCGGTGGCGGTAGCTTTGATTTGGCAGCAGCTGGGACGGCACCAAAGCGAGACCGTACAGGGAGCTGCGACAACATCCAGGTTTCTGGAAGTTCGCTAGGCCAGCGGCAAGTGGCTCGGTCACATTCGTGGACGAATCTCCAGGGTCCCACAAGCCCAGGTTTGAATAGAAAAGGAACTGCAGGGAAGCCTCCACTGCCTCCGGGTCTGTCCCTTTTACAGGTGAGTAGCCAGTAATGTTCCCAACAAACGTCTCTAAATCTAGTAGCACCTGAGTAAAATAAGTTCGGTTAGCCAATTATATTGCTGCTGGCCAACAAGTGTCAAGTCTACAAGAGTAATACAGAAAAACTAAAGCCCAGTCTGCCATTCTCTCCACCCAAGTTGTTGAATTTGCTTTGGTAATAGGTGAAGAGGTACTACTCAAAATTTGCAGTATAAGCCTACCTGTCCTCATAATTTGGAATAGTAGCTCAGCATGCATGTAGTTGGTTGGTCACCATGTAGCATATGTAGCAGATGACATTGTCCTGTTCGGCAGCACTGGAGACGAGTTACAACGAATGATTAAGGACCTTAACAGAGAGAGTGTAAGGGTGGGGTTGAATATTAATGTGCAGAATACAAAGATAATGATGAATAGCCGGGCAAGGGAACAAGAGTTCAGGAACCGCCAGTCAGCCTCTAGAGTTTGTGAAGGAGTATGTTTATCTAGGTCAATTAATCACAGGGAACCCTGATCATGAGAAGGAAATTCACAGAAGAATAAAAATGGGTTGGATCGCGTATGGCAGATATCAAGAGTTTCTGACTGGAAGCTTACCGTTATCATTGAAAAGGAAGGTACACAATTGGTGCATTTTACTGGTGCTGACATACGGGGTAGAGACCTGGAGACTGACAAAGAAGTTTGAGAATAAGTTAAGGACCGCGCAAGCAGCAATAGAACGAAGAATGCTAGGCATAATGTTAAGAGACAGAAAGAGAGCGGTTTGGGTCAGAGAGCAAACGGGTATAGCCGATATCCTAATTGACATTAAGAGAAAAAAATGGAGCTGGGCAGGTCATGTGATGTGTAGGTTAGGTAACTGGTGGACCATTGGGTTACAGAATGAGTTCCAAGAGAAGGGAAGTGCACTTGAGGACGGCAGAAGACTAGGTGGGGTGATGAAGTTAGGAAATTTATGGGCACTAGTTGGAATCGGTTGGTGCAAGACAGGGGTGAGTGGAGATCACAGGGAGAGGCCTTTGTCCTGCAGTGGACATAAAAGAGGATGATGGTAATGATAATGATGATGATGATGATGAGTTGGTTTGCCATCTTGGAAGATAACAGCTAAGCAGCCAATGAGCTATCATAGGGGTACAATCATGGCCTGTTTGTACAGCTGGTAAATGTGCTAAGAAACAGGCCCCTAGTTCATCATTGCAGGTCTGTGCTTGTGTCATTGTCATTTTAAAGTGAAGCTTTCTTTGTCTCTTCCTTTCACTTTTTCACTGCAGCTGCTGCTGCTGCTGCCTTGCATGCCATGTTTGGGGGTGCTTCAGAGCATGGATATAGATGGAAGGAGCATGGCAGAGAGGAAAGGCAACGAGAGAAACTCGTTTGCACCCTTCCATCGCATCGCATGTGCACAATACCCTCTGGAGCTGCCTCGGCATCATCACATTAGCCTCCTGACAGCTGTAATTATCCATCACCCCCCAGCAAAATCATTTCAGAAACTGCACTGCTTACCCTTCTGGTAATATGCAAGTCCTTAGGAGAGGTAGATATAACGGTAGAGAGCGGGCAGAAAAAAAGAGACAGAGAATGGGTAGAACTGGCGCAGTCACGAAACAAGTGGATAACAGCCTTGCCACTCTTCGCTTGGTGTCCCAAACAGGAGGGAAGGACAGGACAGGGAAATAGTGACATAAAAAAGGCAAGGAAATGCTACTACTATAGATGCAACAGCAGTTGTGGGCAAACTGAAGGTTCGGTACTGTATTGCAATAGGATAGACAGTTGGGCGAGTTGGTACGGTAACATGATCTTGGCTTCTAGCGCGAAGTGAACACGGACACAGAAAGGAGCAGACAGCGCTCGTCCTGTCTGCTACTTTCTGTGTCTGTGTTCACTTCGCGCTAGAAGCCAAGATCGGTACTGTATGTTTCTGCTATTTCTGATAAATAAACACCATGCAAATAAATTTGTCAAGAGGACAATTGACGCAGGGTGTGCAGGTGCAAAGCCTCATTAAATCACTATAGGGCCTAGGCGACACTAAAGAAGCGGTCACACGTCAAATCAACACTTCTGTGCCCACTGTGGTAGCTTTGCGGCTGTAGCATTGCTTGACGTCACATGTTCAATCCCGACCGCGGCAGCCACATTTAGACGGGAGCGAAATACAAAAACGCTAGTGCGCTTAGATTTAGGTGCACATTAAAGAACACCACGGCGTCAAAATTGATCCAGAGTTCAACACTACGGCGTGCCTCACAATCCAATTGTGGTTTTGGCACGTTTCTGCCGACACTTCTGCCACGATGAAATGTGCCATGTGAGACATTGATATTGTTAAACCCTCTCGTGGGTTATGAACAATGGCACACAACACCTCAAGCAAACACTTCTCCTTGTGTATTCTGTGTACTACACAGACAAACAACAGTGGTGCATGCAAGGTAACGTTTAACATCAACTCACCACTCTCGTAGTGGACTAAACATTGAAGAAATGAGACATTTACCATCTACATCATTGCTAGTTATTGTTAATCAAAGCAAACAGCACAGAAAGCTTCGATTACGTCAATTCCCACAGTGCGTGGGATCCACGTAATCTTTTTTTCATTGTAAATCAACTGCACTATTGTCAGCACCTTTTTTGTTTCTCCAGGATCAGCCAAAGCAGCCACTGCCAGGCACTTTGGACCAGGCTGGCTTTGCACGCTCTGGATCGGCCAGCCCCCACCCTTCTTCGAGTCCACTGGCCACACGGAGGGCAGGGTCACTGCGTACTGGATCCGTTGGCCGGGCCGGTGGCCGCCATTTAAGCAGCAGCTCACATGGGCGCTATCACCAGCGCAGCAGCTCTCTGCACTCAGAATCTAGCAGTGCTGCCTGTCTCCTGAATGGAATCAATGGCTGCACCTGCTCTCCACTTGGTTCAGGCAGCCCGCCGGCGGCCTGCCCCAGATGTCAGGCTGCAGACGATGCCGGCAGCTCAAAGCAGCCTGCAGCAGACTCTCTTTTCAAGCGCGCACAGGAGGAGGTTTGCGGAATGGTGCTACGGCTCGAAAACGCCCTCAAGGCTGGGGACGCTCGAGGCGATGTTGCTACCTCAGCTAGCGACAGGCACGCCAGGGAGGCCCTGCTTGCCAAGTCGCGTCAGTTTGTGACTGCTTCCAAGGTGTTTGTGCGCAGTGCAAGCGAGAACTCTGAGCAAGTGACCGCGCAGCTGGCCGCGTGTATGTCGCTACTGGATAGCATGTGTGCAGCTGCTGAGCAGCTGGCCCTCTCCGGCCCAGCCTGGGCGTCCCTGGTCGAACAAGTCAAAGCAGTGGCGGTGGCATACGCACGTGCCACCGGGGCGGTCGATGGTGCCACTGTGGGTTCACTCATGCACCAAGCAACAGACCTGGCCTCAACACTGACAGCACTCATGCGGACTCTTCGCTCACTGGACAGCTCCTAATGTGGCCTCCTTCTTTGTTGTTGCCCTTTCTTTCCCTTGCCTGAGGCTGCTTCCTTTCTCCGCTATCAGCCCACTTGAATGGCCTAGAGCCGTTTTCACGTTGGGGCGTTTCTCACAACTGCATTTACGAGAGCCATAGAATAAGCTGGAAGAAAACGAAAGGTTGAAGAGCAAGAGCTCTAAGCCTGCTAACACGTCTGCATTGGCCAACGCTGCCCCGACGTTTTCCTTTCATGGTGAGGAAACGTTGCAACAGTGGTGCTAGCACATCCTGCTTTAAGCTTTCTTTTTCTCTCACATGGCCCATAGGGACCAAAATATAGTCCATCAATCAGCTCATTTTGGTCTTCTGGTGCAAGCAGATCTCGCTTGGGCAGATAAAGTGTGCCTCCATACAAGGTGCGCCGTGTTTCATAAAAAATAGTCAGTAGGCTTTACAGGAACAAGGTGCAACTGTGGGTCACAGTGCTCAGGAATGTCATACAGGACGCTGTGCACATTTGTGAGCCCTATGATTGGCATTGTTGGTGAGCACACAGACTGTATATGGCTTGTTCCCAACACCAAGTTGTTCTTATTTTGGCAGCCATCGTGTATTTTTTAATGAGGAGTGAACGCAAATTCCCCACCAAGCTTTTGCAGTACTGTTGTAAGCGTCCTCTAAATGGAAGTGGGTTGGTGTTCAGCTTAGACTGAAGCCATCAAGGAGTCCCACAATTCACAACTTGCAAAATAAATAGTTTCTTCAATGCTGTGAGATCGGTAAGCATTCAAATCCATGGGCCAAATTCTGTGCATGATGCAGTTTTAACAGAGCCATGCAGTAGTGTTCGGATGATATCAGCATGCGTAAATTCTTGAGGCTGTACTAAAAGTCATTTTCAAGGGCTAGATATTCCCTATTGGTTGGAGCTGTGAAACTGGGTGTTAGCTTAGTAATCATTCAGCAGGCAGGTAACCATCCCCTTAATTTTTATATCATATATTTAACGGAGGGAAATACAGTACAAGCTAACACCTCACACACCGTTGGCGTAAAACGTAAGCTTCATGCAATATCCATTCACACTACCACTTAATACAGTACTTGAGAGCTTTTCCACTTTTCAATATGCCGTAATGTATTTGTTGAGTGCATCAGGAATAAAAGAGGTGTTGTCTTCATGTTGAGGATGCTAAAGCATTTACCATCTCGTAAACCACAAACGCTTCCGCGTTGGTTTATTAACAGTTACTTTTGTAGACCACTGCACACATATTCCAACGGTACTTTCAATGCCCTAAATTGGAATCTGGTGCATTCATTTCGGCTGACACCTTGCACGTTCTGCAAGCACCACCAGAAGCATTGAAACATCGACGAATGTTCTGCTTTGCAGTGAGGCGCAATGCTTGATGTTGCACTATGTAAACGTGAAATTACTGTTGAAAACTTCATAGTATACAGCCCTCAGACATCTTCCGATCGCTGCTGCAGCTCTAAAATCTGTGCACTTTAAAGCCTGTAAGCTTTCCATTTGTCAGCATGGTAACACGACAATTGTTGGCCGACGTGTGCTGCTGTCTGTTGCACATGCCGTTGTTCTTTTTCCTTTTTAGTGGCTGTAAATTTGTAGGATTCAGCACAGGACTACAACATAGGGAGATCATGAAAGGGAACCCTAAATGATACTCAAGCTTCTTTCTTTTTTTATTTTTCACGAGCATATTAAGAATGGGATGTCCAAGCTTTTTTTGTTTGACTGTCCACTATCTCACAGAGTTGCCTTGAAAAACGTGTCAGCCGACACACATTCATACACGTGTACGATATGTATCTCTTGAGTGTTGCAGATATAGAAAATAGGGCTGTCAACCTCGTACAAAGATTTTCCAACATGTCTGCAGCCATGGTGGTCACAAGATAAAAGAAAAAGCGTCTCAGCAATGCCATTTCTTGAGAAAGCTTTTATAGAAAAAGGAAGTGCATGCAGGTGGACAATTTAAGTTCCGACGGCCTGCATCTCAGTTGGTTTCATTAAGCAATCAAAGCTTCCACTCTGCTGCCGATATGTCAATTAAGCACTAGCTTGTTCAGTTCTTTGAACTCTATGGAGGCATGTACATTCAACAGAGCGAAATAATGAACCAGAGCAAGCGTCCAAACGTTCTAAGCAGCCAAGAGTTGAATAGTACTGCAAGTCGAATGGCTGATCACACACCCTTGGTGAATGTTTAATCACTTAATTCTGGAACTGCTGGAATAGGCTTACAAGGTTGGGCTCAAGGCAAGAACTGTTGTCGAGCGGTAAAGGAAAAATGGCAATTTGGTGAAACACGTGGGCAAAGAGCTCATATGAGCATGCACATTTTCTTCCAACATATTTCACAAATTTTCTATCTTTTGCTCAAGCCCTTGCTCCCAATCATGGAGCTTGCAATGCCACTATTCTTATGGCTGTATGAATGTGGTCCAATATTATCTGACAATATTAAAAGAAACTAAAGTTCTGTAACGTATAACAAAATCACGCAAACTTTTGGTTGAGGCACAGAAAACATCATAGGTACTAACAAACAAACCCTCAAGCAGCATCCTGGGCACTTTTTACTGCTTATCTCGTGTGCATCATGGCTGACATTGAAAAAAAAAAAAAATACCTTACTAGATGTTCTTTTTTTCTTTTCACAAAAAGAGTGCTCGCGATAAAACAAATAGTTCTGCTGATATACCTTCTCAGTGGAATGTATTGTTGAATGCCCAAGTTTTACGTTTGTGCCAGAATTTCTATATATATTTGTTGTTACGGTAGTTCAGCTGGCTCATCTTCAAGAAAACTTGTTATAACAGAGCATTTAAACGGCATATTGCACGGCAAATGGAAGAGGAGTTCTTCCTGCGTGTTATACACTCGTTTTGTTTCTTTTGTTGTGGTGCAATTTTTCTGACGTGCAATTTTAAACGTGGACCGATGCTCGTGCTTTTAAGGGGAGTTTTCGTGCAAGGCCAGCAATACATGACACCATCACAGAATCTCAAGAGTTGGAAAAAAGAATATAGGAGCACCGATAATTCCACATTCTCATTAAGCTCGGTTGGTGTGGGGGTTGTAGCAATAAAGCACATTATCAAGAGCTGGCTGGTCATTGCAGTGCTGCATTAAGAATGATTCACAGTATATCTCATAAATACAGAGAGAGAGAGAGAGATGTTGCTGTTGTAATAAGATGTATTTTTCTCTTGTGTAGTTATATGTTTGTTAAAAAGCTGTCATTTGCATGTACCAGATAAGATGAACAAAATAAGCCCAGGGCCCTTGCATCGTTATGTGCAAGGACCATGACACCAGCATTTTTTTAACAACGTTGTTGAATGGAAGTTGCTCATGTCAATCCCACATGTACAATAACAAAAAAAAAAAAAAAGAAAAATAGGAGCTGGGACAAACACACACACATACAAAAAAAATGTGACACACATGGAAGACACATTCAGCTTTTTATTTCAATAATAAAGACTTTTAAAAACAAAGATGGCTCTCTTGGAGTGTGGTAACTTATGCCATGTTCGACTGGTAATTTCGGAGCCACCTGGCAAAGCTCTAATGGCTGTGTATGATGGCAAACAAGTGGCTTGACATGGTGATAATGAAGCCCAATTACACGGTATTCGACTTACTTGCTCTCAATTTTTTAAAAAAATCAAGGCTGTTTTACTCAACCTTAGCAGTACTGCCAGAGTGCTCTCAAAATGACCAGTCAAATATGCCATTAATATATAGCAAGATAATTGGGAATGTCCAGCAATCTGCTGGGGGAAAAAAAAAGCAATAAAAATAAGAGTGGCGAAAGGCACACAATTTTTCAGAGCCCAACAAGTGCAGAATATTGAGGCCACTGGACGGAGGGTGCAGCGGTGGCCACACTGCATGTCGAAGAGGCATGTCGACTAGGAGACAAAGCAGCTCTTGTTGGACTTTTGCTGTGAAAGAGTGGATAAAAAGAAAGGGAGTAAAGTTTAATTTGGGTGCACTGTACAATCAAATGGTCAGCTTGTTAGTTTTAGGCCAATAATAAGGCATATTTACATGAGTGCAACAGCTGTGCATCATGTCATCTTTCAAGCATAGCCCATCAATACCCCAGGCACAGGTCACCAGTGAGAAATGATGTCCATCCATGAATTAATGTCACCTAAGTGAGAATGCAGCAAAAGAGGTCACCTACAACAAACAAGGTCTAAAACTAGAATCTGGGGTTTTGCTTGTGGGGGACACCGGATTGCAGGCTACGGATTTCAACCATAGCCGGGAATCAAGCCTGTGACCGCTTGCTTGGCAGCACAATAGCCACCGTAACAGCGTAAAAACAAGGCACTGAATTTAATACAATACAGTAAAACCTCGTTAATTCGAACTCGGTTTATTCGAAATCCCGCATAATTCGAAGGTTTTCGGCGGTCCCAACAGTTTGCATGCAAATTTTGCCGGATAATTTTAACAGCCAGCGAGCCCATATCCGGATAATATGTCAGTTTAAACCATGGCATCCATGATCCACAACAAAAAAATTAGTGTGCCAGTCTTTGAGGCCAGTACAGTTGCTGGAGTGGCAGCCAGGTGGCACTTAAAATCAACCTTGTTTCCGGTGAACGTTGTGCGCAGTTTTGTGGAGTGTAGCGGCAGTAACAGTGAATTGCTGCGCGCTGTAAGCAGACTGGAGTACGCAGCCTACGGTGCGGCTAACTACCACGCCAAGCAGTCACGCATCGACGACTACCGTATTTACACGATTGTAAGTCGACCATTTCTTTTTTTTCATTTGAAAATCTGAAGTGGGGGGTCGACTTACAATCGAAACCAAAACATGGCACCGCCAAAAAAGTGAAACCAACGGGAGCTACAACGTAGTTAGAATTTTATGTTTGCTCTATGGCCCTACCCATAGCTTTTCGCTATCCCGCATGTTTGTTCGCTTTTCGGAAGGGTTTTTCAACATTTTTGAGAGTTTTACAGTGCACACAACACTCATGAGGGGGTGCCGATAGTTGATGGAAGTGCCGCAGTTCTATGGCGGCGCTTGTGGGGAGCATCGGTAGTTCATAGAAGAGCAGACACCACTCACGGGTTTCTCTTTGCCTGTTGCGCTTAGCTATCTCTACAGACGTCTGACTCTGGAGTTTTGCAAGACGCGTAGCGCCACTTGCCGGTGCAAAGAGGCAGTAATTGAGTAGTGCAAAGCCCGACTCCCCTGCTAAGTTGCCTATGCAGCTAGCGACTGCGAAACAACGATTTAACTAGATTTTGGTCCATATAGCGAGTGTTTTGCACATTTAACACCCAGACAGAGAGCTATGAATTTCTTCGCTAGTGGGATGCGCCGCCGAACTGCCATAAAGCCCTTGCTGGCTCACTTGTCAGACTGATGACGAAAACGACGACAACCGCTCCGCGCGCTACGAAGAAACGCCGCAATCGACGCTACTGTTGCGTTGTAAATTGCCATGAACGTGAAGGACAGAATAACAACGTTCAGTTTTACCAATTTCCATCGTGATCGTATGAAGGGGAAAGGCGAGAGCGCTGGATACGGGCTGTTCAACCTGTTGGGTAATCGAATCACTTGCATTCCCCACAACACAGCAGCTCGCATGAGAAAGTGCAACAATTTTGTTCTGCTGTAAGTGTGTTGCGTAGCCCTGACGGAGGACCGCGGTAACCAAGCGAAAGCTCGAGAATCTGCAGCCGCCACTTCGTTGGTAACAGAAAGATCAATGTTGCGAACCATCCTGCGTAGGTGCCATCGATATTTCCACCTTTTAACAGGCGTCTGCCTCCGCTTGACTCAACAAGTGGAACAGAGAGATTTCGCAGGTCAGTTTAACCAAACGTTTTGGCTCGTTTATGAATTAAAAATCCTGTTCTAGAGCATCCTTGTATCCCAAGCTCATTTCTAGTTTCGGTATTTTGTATGTCATGCGCCGATACAACAAGCACGTTTCGCAATGTGCTGAGCCTGCATTTTTCAAATGTGATTAATAAAGTTGCCGTAGGAGCACTGGATGAGTAATTGCGAAGTAAGGCACGTGTGTAACGAAAAAAGTGTTGCGTTTATTTACATTTATTTGTGCACGCTTGTTGCTCGAAACGTCTTCGAAAAGTTCAAAGCTACTGAGCGAGGCTGTAGCTCCTGCGAGAAAGAAAGGTGCGGCGCGTAGGCACTGTAGGAAGCTTACTTTCATTATGCTTGCATTGTTTGCTGCCTTAGAAAACGTTTTCTGTTTGCTGCCCTGAAAAAGGCTATGGAAGGATTTACTCTCGGTAAATAATCGCGAGGAAAAACATTACGATACAATTCATAAAGATATAGGAGATACTTATGTCTTGTGTTCAGGACATTTTCAAGACTTCTTTTATATTGTACACATACTTCGGCCTGCTGAGCTTCCTTCCTTTCTGAAGCGTGGATGGGCAAAAAAAGCTTTCCAGATCCTTGATTTTTAGGAAACTGTGCCTCAACACAACCGAAAGAGAAGGGTCCATTCTGGACTATGCACCCTTGCTTGCGGACAGCTCTTTTTGCACTACTCACTTCGTGCCAAGTCTGCCCCGCTGGTGACGGGTTTTTCTGCGGCCCCGCCTGGGCAGAGTCTGAAGTCTATAGTTTGACGAAAGGCATTGGTTTGACGCGTTCCGCTTGACTGCCGGCTACGTGCTACTTCTATGCTTCCTCAGTCATCATTAGTGCTCCAGGCCCACTAATCATTCGGCACTCGTTCACAGCAGCATTCAAGAGGGCTGCCATCCTTTACGCCGAAGAAACAAATCACTGTGCAGTGGGCCGCAAGTTCGATGTTTCTGAACGGGTGGTGCGAGAGTGGAGACTGCAGCGAAGCGAAATTTTCACCTGTGACGGCAAGTGAGGAATTTCCCACGTGCCGAAGTCTGGACGCTTTCTGAAGCTGTAGGCTAAGCTTGTGGCGTACGTCGCTGAAATGCGCAATCGGTCCCTGCCAGTGAAGTGCGACATGGTCATGAAACAAGCCCGGATCTTCACCTTTTAAGGACCTGCTCCGCTGTGAGTACGAGTGGCTGGCGGCAGAAGACCGTGAAATTACGCCAACCGGACCTGTCAAAAGAGCCTCCCTGACGGCTGTGTGTGGTTGGGTGCATTCGGCATGGGCTTCTGTTCCACAAGATGTCGTGGTGCGGTCGTTTGCCAAATGTGAAATTTTGCGGGACAACGACGCGCTGTGGGACCGTAGCAACGATGACGATGGCAGCACTAGTGAAGATGAGTAGTCCAGTGACCATGTCAGCTACTAATAAATTTTCGTTATCAAATGCGCCCTTAAGTATGCTCCCTCTCTCTCTTTTTTTTTTCCTGTCACATGATATGGGGGGGAGGTCGACTTACATTCGAGTCGCCCCACAATAGTGTAAATACGGTACTTCAAGTGACCGTTCTTCAGGCGAAATAAAGGTGCAGTGTTGATACAGCCACATTTCGTACGTTTATTTCTCGTTTTTCTTCCATTTTTGATAATTCGAAAACCCGGTTAATCCGATGAGTTTTCACGGTCCGACGGACTTCGAATTAACAACGTTCTACTGTATTTATTTAAAGCTTAAAAGGGCCCCTCACACTGTCACATTGCAGACACGACTACATAGTCGCCGGGGCACAACTACGTCACCACCCGGCTTGGAGTGCGGCGGCCGCGACGAGAAGGAAAAACGGCGTTTGGTTTGACATTTCAGATCTTTCTGGGGCGCGTAGCGATGTAATCCTTTGCAGACACGATCGTTAGCGCGCATTGTATACTCTGCGCTTGTCAGCTTAATATGGCCAGACCTCGTGAGGAGCCCTTTAACAAGGCCCTGGAACACTCCTGAGAAAGGCTGTTGGGCAGCACCAAAAAAAAAATTATGGGGTTTTACGTGCCAAAACCACTTTCTGATTATGAGGCACGCCGTAGTGGAGGACTCCGGAAATTTCGACCACCTGGGGCTCATTAACGTGCACCTAAATCTAAGTACACGGGTGTTTTCACATTTCGCCCCCATCGAAATGCGGCCGCCGTGGCCGGGATTCGATCCCGGGACCTTGTGCTCAGCAGCCTAACACCATAGCCGCTGAGCAACCACGGCGGGGTGGGCAGCACCAATAGCAGCATCACGATGCGGTGATTACGTGCATTTCATGCAATGGAAGTGTCGTCAATGAGTGCACTATTAATCGGTGGTTCAAGGCGTAATGTGCAATTTACGTTCGCATGATGTTGCGAACACTACGGGAAAAAGAAAAAAAAGCTACAGCATTATGATTTACAACCATTTTATGTATCGCCCGATTATCACACAGCCACCGGCGAGGTGTTTCAACTATGGCAATGACACATTGGATGCCTCTCCAAAGCTGCATTCACCCAATAAAAAGGTTTATTCTTTCTCTCGACATGCCACGCACATGGTGCGCCAATGGCCGCTTCGCAGCAGCTGTTGTGGCCGTAGGAGTGACGCCATGGCCTCCGAGATTGGAGGCCCTTGGCGACAAATCACAAAAGCCATGGGAACACCATCAACATGCTGAGCAGTCTTGACAACCATGGTGTGCCAATTTCCTTTATTTAAGATCAATGCTCTGCAGCTATTGGGTAGCATTCCACAACGTCAACAGTAAGTGAAATGCTGCATCCAGAGCTGCAAAAATTCTAGTTCAGGGTTATTCTGATTGTGTTTGTACAGTACAGTAAGCCCTTGTTAACTCGGAAGTTGTACTTACCAGGGAAAAATTCGACATAAGCAAAATCATGAAAATGGAATCCCTCTGGCCATGTAAATACCACATGTAGCCTTTCCAATATACCAGTTTTACATTTTTGGGCATTTTCGCTTACATCGGCACCGGAAATGTCGGCATCTACTGGCCACATTATTGGCACAGAGTTCCAGACAATTTCACGTGGAAAACTGAAACTATGGAAGAGCACAATTGTCATGTCTTCAGCAAACACTCACGAGTGACGCAGCATTTACGCCTTATCATCACACAAGCATGAAGCGAGCATCGTCACGAAGCCACAATCTGGCTGAAACGCTGTGGGATCGCATGCTGGCTTCTTTTGGGCGCAGCATGTGGGCTCATCCAGAATCACGTGACCACATCTGATCAAAAATGCTAAACATCTTGCCCAAGGTCATAATTAATACACTGTGATCACACTGCACACTGATGCATCACTGACAGTGTCCTAAATTAGAGGACAAAAAAAAAGCTTCCAGCTCACCGCATGCCACAACAAAGTGGCAGCAAGTAGGCCTTGCCAGTTTGTGCGAGTGGTGATAGAAAGAAGGGGAAAAGATAAGCAGGCATCTGGCTAGGTTAGCAAGCTGCCGCCAGGTAAAAAGAGAGTGCAAGCGACGCTGCCCGTTGCCTTTCTTTCTGGTATTTTCGAAATCCGAGATTTCGAGATATCCGGAGTCTGGCACAAAAGCTTTTCGACATAAGAGGCGAAAAACACAAATTTAAACCATGGCCGGAACGAAATTTCAACTTACCCGATGTTTCGAAATATCCGAGTTCAAGTTAACGAGAGCTTACTGTATGTCGGAAGATTCTGCGACCAATGACTGTGATTTGCATGCATTAATTGCCATAATTTATTTTGCCATTAGTTTCTTGACATGCTAGGAAAATGCCTAGAGCAAAAGTGGTGGCCTTAAAAATTGTTGCAGGGCCCTCTTTTACAACATAGTATAGGATACGCAAAAAAAAAATTCTAAGATGAAAACCAAGACAGGCAACATGACTATTTCTGTTATGGTTGTCCTGCTATTTGTTTTTTGTTTTTTTCCTTTGTATATATTGTTACCCTTTCAGAAAGGCTTTTAATAAATATCAGTTTGAAGTAGGCACCTTATTTGCTGTACTTGCCATTCTCAAAAACTAAAATTTTTAGCATTAAATTTTACCCTTAAGCAAAACAGCTCATTTCTGACATGCTTACCCTTGATGTCCTTCTCCGCCGTCCATGTTCGTCAGTGCTGCAACAAAGCACGATAGTGATAAATTAGCATAAATTACAAATGTAACACTGTTCAAAACACTTCCTGCCAAAAATTATATGCTTTGGATTGCATTTCTGGCACTGAAGTAAAAAAAACTATTACTGGTAGATATGCTCACAAGAACATGAAAACATCTTTATTGTAAGAAAAATGCCACACGCAGAATTCATGGTATATGCTTGACTAGAAGGTCCACGAAAAAATATATATCAACGGTAGAAGTGGCACAGAAACATTATGCCCCAATCGTATAATTGAATTTTGCCACAAGGCATATAGTCAAGTCAGTCGTGGCATACCAAATTAAAATTTGGGCATGCATGTAAATACTGCATTCCATAAGCTGGAGGATTAACTCATGCTGCCCCACGATGAAATTACAACAGCTAAGTCCAAGCTTGCATGCCTCTTTCATTTCAACTTCTGCAGTTAGGTGAAAAAGAAAGTGTAACAGGGAGCGACACGCTTACAGATGACACGCACGCAAGAAAAAACTACCATTTGTGCCTTTTCCTTGCCTTCAAGCCCCATGAGAGGAAAAAAGTTTTCCTCTACAGTGTAATCAGTCGTGCCACTAGTGCCTAGGGTCACAATCACGTGAACCCAACAGGCAACAAAACCAAGAAAAGCACAGAGTGAATTACTTGTTTTTAATTGAAATGTAAAAATAATAAGGTATAAGGAAATGAAAGTGGAGAAAAAGGCTACTTGCTGCAGGTGGGATTTGAACCCACTTCTTCACATTACACATTCGATGCTCTTACTGATTAACTACTGCGACGCTATTTTTGCATCCACTTTCTTGTGTGCTGTATCAGCACTATATCCAGACCTGGGAGCGTTGGTCAGCACCACAACTCGTGGCCATGGCACCAGATGTGAAACGTCCCTTCTACCGAAGGCATCGCAATGAACTATCTTTTCTGCATTTCCATTAAAACAAGTACTTTACCGTATGCTTTCCTTGGTTTCACATGGTAGCAAAACAGGCCCCTCAGTTCCTCTTTCCGTTCATTAAATAGCAAGGGTCTCAACTACAGCAGCTTTGATGCTGTTAGGTTTCATTCACGTTCATTAGCTAGTTGCCTTCTCCTAAGTTCACATACATGATGTCTGCTGTAGAAAGGATTGTCTATATCTGCCACCATAACTGAATTGTGGCACTGACTAACACTACCAGGTCTAGTCTAGCACACATATAATACACAAGAAATGCATCACATGCATAATGCAAAGATGTGGGTTGAGATCCCACCTGCAGCAAGTTCTTTTCCATACACTTTCTTTCCATTTATTTATGATTTCCACATTTCAACGAAAACAAGTAATTCACCCTATTCTTGCTTTGGTTTCTTTGTCTGTTGGCTTCATAAGATTGTGACAAACAAAAATCGGGCCCCTTGGTTCCCCGACTTCTCATTCATGGCTTCTGGGGTGGAACACCCGGGCTCACCTGTGGCCCTGAAGTTCTGCTTCATACAGAGACTGCTGCAGAGCCCATGCCAAGGCTTCATCTTCTGTCTGCAGGTGAGACACACTAGCTCGCTGGCTTTGTGCTCCGCACGTAGACGCTGCGGCCACTCGTTTGACCACAGGGCTGGAGGCTTTCTGCTGAAGTCTGGCCACTGCGGCAGCACTATGGGGCAGAAGAAAAGCGTGCGGTTTTGGGGATGGTCATCCGAGCAGTACTGTACCTGAAGCAGAGTTGCCTTGAGCTGAACGAAAACCATGGGAGAGCTGCTCATTAGTGGGACACCAGAGAAAAATGCTAAATCAGTTATGACTGGTGAAGTTTTTGCTTTAAACTCACTCATCTGACAGACAGGAAAGGGGCGATTGCTAGTGGAGAAAACAAAGGTCAAACTTTCCTTTTTTGAAATGTGCAAGAACCTTGGTGCCAGTACGTTAGTGTTACATCATGGGTCTCGAAAGTATTGCGACAGCTAGGCTACTACAAAAGCACAGCTTACTAATACAGCTTAGCTTAATTTTCTTTGGTGTCCATTTAAAGGGCCCTAAATAGAAATTTAAGCTTACACTAAAATGCACATTACCATTCAGGGATACCAATTTCTGCCAATGGAGACTTGGCAAGCTAGAAACAATGCAAAAACATAAGCATGGCGATTCCACCTCGAAATTCCTATGCCTGCCTTTCGTGATCTCACAGATTTTTATAGTCTGCTTGGCTTTGGTTATTTGCTTGGCAATAAAAATTACATTGAAATGTATGCAAGGCTAAAGTTGGTGGCCTTTGGAAACATTTACTGCATGAAAATGGCCAAAATGTTAAAGCGTGGTGAAATCCATGTCATGCCGACATCAAAACCATCATAGGCACCGAAGTTGGGGTACCAAATTCAAGAATGAAAGTTTGTTGCTCATGTTATCTTAATTGCCTTTCAGGCCAATTCAAGCCAAGTAATTAACCCTTTCTGCCAAACAAGAACAAACTTGGGAGACTTTATCCGTCTAATCTGGTTCTCAGTTTCTTCTTTAGTGTCCACTTACTAGTGAAAATACCTCACTAGTCAAGGTGGTTTATTGTCCAATTCCCAGTTTGTGCAGCTGGTTTTTAATGCTGGTTTCAAATCATTTCAACCTGTTAAAGATAGTGATTGGACAGTAAACCAGTGTAACACATCCATCTGGGAGCACACCTTTGACAGCCCAAATCACTGAAGCAGTGAAGACAAAAATGTCACCAAAAGAGCGATGGCCACGACAACATTCCTCATTTATTTGAGTCGGCAACATGTTGGATGCTCATGTGAGACTAGAGGCAAGGGCTGACCATATCTAGACTGTTACACTGTCCTCACAGAAACATTGCAACATTTTTTTATCTCTATGAATTAGGTGAACTAGTTGGGAAGAAAATTGTGAATGAAGGAGCCGCCTTGCACCAGTTATCTCATAGGTTCTGCTTTGCAAGGGAATTACTAGCTGCTGAAAGTTAAAAGGCCACAGAGGAGGTACCACACTCCACAGAAAAATCCAACAGAACCAAGCAATCTGTGTACAGGTGGTGCTCAAAACATGATGACTATCGCATTTTTCCAGCGCCTGTAGCACAAAAGAAGCGTGGCCTTCAAGGTTTGTTTCCCTTGCCATCACAGAACACAGACATCACCTATTCTTTCATGCTGAAATTCAAATTAACCAATACTTTGATCATCATAATAAGAACATGTTATGTAACGGGAGCTGACCACACTCTCACTGGCTGCACCAATCCTGCCCTATGTTTGTGTTCTTTATTCTTTTCGCTTTCAAATGCAACTATTCTTGGCAATCGACCTTGACTAGCCAAAGTCACGTGCCAGTCTTTCACACTGATTAGTTGATCATTTCAGTGAACCAAGGGAACAAGGAAATGGAATTACTCTACCACAACTCTGCAGGCCATCTTAGAAGAAAATTATTAAACCTGCGAGCCTGTCAACCTTAAAATTCAGTAAGAAATCCTGCAGATGTGAGAAGAAATAGCATGCACTTCTTTTTGTCTATTTGCCCTTCTTGCGAGATATGAACATGCTTCATTAAAGATAATTAGCATCCCTGTATATGGGGTGAGCCATGCACAGGAATGCTAATGATAACCTCTAGTACCCATCATGAATGTCATGGAGTGTTAGGCAGAGGAAGAGGGGTAAAAGAAAGGAGGTTAGACAGCCGTTCTGGGGCCATGACGCAGGCATTGTAAAGCACCTTGCACATTCATAAGAGGGCTGGCATAGGCACTATCCCAATTTCATTTTTGGATGCATTTTTTTGGCAAGCTTGCGTTGCCTCATCTTCCAATACCTTGAAAACTATTTTGTAGAACTGATTTTATAGCATAGAAAAGAGCAGACAACAACCAAGATAAAGAATTCCAAAACATTTAGGCCTCACACCGGCATTTTGTTCACAATCTCCTGTGTTCTCTTCAAAAATGTGACGTTTCTTTAAAATAACTTATTCTGTTTTGTCGGCATCTGCTCCGTTTCTTTCATGATACTTCCCAACCAGACGAGATTTCATCAGACTCAACTCCATCAACAGAATGTATCTTTCGTATAACTTGACATAACATTCGTAAAATCACAGAATGAGACCAAATTATAAGCTCTACAGGAAATTTGGATAGGTTGGCAGATATGCCAAGAAGATCAAAGCAAAGCATTGGTGCCACCTTTAACAATTAAAGCTGTTTCCAAGTCTGGATTTGAGATATGCAAAAAGTAATCGTGCGAACAGTCACAGAGACAAGCCATAAAATAAGTAGCTGCTGTGACAAATGGGCTGCCACATCTGAAGTGAAGTGAAGTTGTGGCCGAGTCAGGTATGAGTGAATAACGGCAGACCCAATAATCCTTACGCGATGGCAACAGATTCTTCGGAAAGTCAGCATCCAAGAAGAAAGCAAGGAGCGAGCTCTGTCAATTCTGAAACAAAGGCATAGTGCAGCCAACCTTTCACTGTGAGAGAGACAATAAAGAAAAGTGGACAGGCATATCATAAGTTGCCCTGACATGTCAGTTGCTCTTCTAAGCTCTTCAGAGCGAACAATAACCATTGTTTTGTTGATTTGGAGACACACTGTCTCACTGCCCACTCCTGCTTAGGGCCTTGAAGTAAAGCCCATGGAGAAGACCTTGTAAAATAAAGATTACACAAGGGAAAGTATTTACGCAAGTATATGCTGCTGCATTCTGTAGCTGTTTTTTTTTTTTTTTTCTACCGTGGAATAGGAATATTATTAAAGCAGCACCACATGCAAACAACTTTACCAAATCAACATTCAGTATTTGTTCAAATACAGGCAGGGGGCATAGTTAAATTTATTTTCCAAAAAACAGGTGTGCTCATAACTGTAACCAAACATTACTAGAGTACTAAAGCATAATGCACACTAGTTCAGTGCACAAGACAGACAGACTTACACAGTACCATGTATGTATGCTGCATTTTCTCTCCACAGCCTATTATTGTGTGCACTGCATTGTACTGTAGCAAGACATAGCAACAAGCCCACCTTGCTACGCTAATGACCAAAGACCTATCGTAGCCAACTATGTGTAAGGTCAGCCAGTATCCGGGATGAAAACACGTGTTCATGTTTAGCTTGCACCCAACAAAAGCACTCGCAAGGAAGGGTTAAGTGGCAAGAAGGAAATGTCACCACACCACATCTCCGGCCTTGGAATTGGGCAATAGGGAGAGGCAGAGAAGGGAACAGCAGGATGACAGGAGACAAAGCAATACACAATGAGTGCGAGTGCTGTGTCCAAATCCAATTAGTCGTCTGCCTTGCCATATACGGGTACCAACTTTAAGTGTCACCGCATTAGGTCCTGCCAAAGATGGATCTCTTTTCCCATAGTCCTGCCTAGCAGAATGCTGATTTAGGCACACAACACCTATTTGCTGTGGCCAGAGACATCTTCAGATAGTGAAATAAATACATAATAAAATGTCACAAAACAGAGCATTGGTCTCCATGTTGAAAAGGAAAGTGCATGCATAATACAGCTGGCAGGTCACAGAAAAAAAAAAGTTTTTTTTCTTACCAGCTGCTGTTTAACAACTGTAAAATGTAGTGTTAAAAAAAGAAAAGAAACATTGGCCTAGGTGGCCCATTTTACACACAATGTTAGCAAAGTTTACGCAGCTGACACAATTCTCACAGTATACTGCTTACTTACCCTGAGGGGGACATTCCCTTTCCTGTGCAGTTATGGTCATCTGGAAACCTGTGCTTCAAACAGTGGTTGAGGCTGCAATGTGTGCACTTCAGAGGAATCAGTTCTTTCTGCTTGCAACCCTTCATGGAGCAACGATTGACATATGCCTGCAAGGCGAATGGTCAAGAAAGCCTTTGATTACAAAAAGAAAAAAAAAAGAACAGTAGCAAAGTAATGTGTAAGAAGTTCTAGCAGTAACTGAGTTCCCTCATGCTGTCAGTCACATACTGTGTGGTATAGGAACGGTTTGAACATTTGTCACATAGTCAATTTCAAAGTATTTTGTCACCACTCAGTGGTACCTTTCAGCAATGGATATCAGGAAATGATGTCAGACATCGCATCTTTCATAGAATGCTGAAGTATGTCTCGTTCATTCCTTTTTAGCCTGTGGAAATTCTTGCATGTGCATGCAAGGAAACGCTACAACATTGAACTGTTACACGCGTACCACTTAAAGTAGGCTGACTGGCTTTTGCAGTTAATTTTTCTCTATTTGTGAGGAGGAACTCTTAACTATGAAAATTGCTCATGGCTAAGAGATGTCACACTTGTGGTCGAAGTTTCCGAGAGAAATGATGTGTGGTGCCTACACAAAAGGACAGCAAGCAAGTAAAGGTGAAATTTAATGTCAACACTGACATGTCGATTTCTCAGACCATAAAAGCACCAAGGACACTTGGTCAGGAGTCACTAGCACAGGAACCACAGCTCAAGCAAATACATTTTGGCCTCAGCCCTTTGACTCTATAAACAGGAGCATGTGTGTTAGAAATACGTACCTTGCGCTTTGCTTGTGCCGGATCTGACTGGCAGTCACGGTCAATATGGCTGCTTACAGCTACATCAGGTAGGTCGCCTCGCTTGCTCGGTACTGGGCTATTACAGAGTGGGCACACAGGCACCTGGACATCTTTGCTAAGGCCAACGGTACAGCTGTGATTTTGGTACTGGAAGTGGTCCTTGCTGCAAACGAATTAATCCCAAAAGGCAACGTCACACTTTGCCCAAAAGAACTAAGCTACTGTTCAATTTTAGCACTGTTCTGTAACAAAAGCCTGGTGCAAAGCCCCTGCAGAACCACGAGGCCAAAAAGCAAGCGACGGGTGAGCCAAATCCTACTGTGTGTGCGTGTGTGTGTTTATTTATTTTTTTTTTTTTTTTGGCCATATGCCAAAATGAACTAGGCAGAAAATCAGTGACGCAAGAAAACATCATGCTGACGTTTTAACGAATGCTCTAGAAACCGAGAGAGCTGAACACTTCATGACAACTGCGAACTGTCAAGAACATAATGGTCCAACCAACGCTTGACTACGCACGCGGAATGGCAGCAACGAGCTTCGGTAGGCCTTCGCGCGTAGAACTACAGTCTACAGCGCACCTGAGGTCACCCAGCGAGCACTAATATCGCTTGTTGTTTTTTGCTCGAAACTTACCAGTAAATCTGTCTGCAGGCGTCGCACTTCACTGGCAGAAAATCTGAAAGAAAAAAAAATACGACAGCTACTCAACTAGACTGCAACGAGCTCGCGATAGGGTAAATGCGCAACCTTAGAAACGAAAGCTTGGATACAATACAAAAACAACTTGGCATCGCATCGAAAGTTCGTGCAACTCACGTCCAGCTTGCGACTCCTATTCGCGCACAAACATCAGCTGAGGAACGTATTCACTTACCTAGCCTCTTGCAGGAGCTCTCAGAGCAATGCTGTCCTAACTCTGGGAACTCCATCCTCAATCGTAATGTTTGACACTCGCTGATGCACAAGCACTTTAGCAGACCTTAATGCCACCACTGATCTTCACTCTTGAGAGCGACAGCCTAGTTGCACCACACTGCCTGCGGATCGTACACCTGTTTGCTGTCTCATCGCCCCTCTCCAAGGAGGTTATCGTTCGCCTCGCAAAACTTATCAATGAGTCATACTAGTCATACTGCGAAACTGCACGCATCGCTGCCATTGCGGAAGCGTCCGCAACGTTGGCAGCGTCATGATTGAGCGATTGCAGCGCTGCTATTTAGCGATTTAATCACTGGTCACCAATATGTTCACAATTAGATCACCACAGTCGTTTACGAAAGCATCTAAGTTGAAATAACTTTGCAATGTTATAGGTATATCACAGAACAAATTGCTCAAATAAAATCTTAGTGAGAACGTTTATTGTTAGTGCTGCCATCACGTCACTTAAGGTCGAATGTCATTGCGATCGCTCCTGTGATCCCCATCGCCCCATTAAAAATGTCGGACTCTCCGATGTTACCGAATCCACACGTGTTTCTCGACGTACGAATTGGTGAAGAATTCGGTACGAAAGCTCCCATTTTTCTGTGGCATGAAATTTCTACAGCGCCATGATTGTGTACTCAAGAACCCCTGTCGCAGGCTGTGAACGGGCTGCAAAAAATCAACTTCATGCGAGCATCGTCTGTGGTGTATTTATGTGGGCTTGCCTTCGCGATCTTGACATTGGTGTTATCTCGAACATTGTTCATCGACGCCTACGCACCCTTCACCAGCGGTAGCTCAGCTGTTCACTTCGCTATCTTAGCCAGCGCACGATTGCGATCACGTTGGTTTGTTTACAGCTAGTAGGTGATCGGTAAGAAATGCTGTGTGTAGGTACTACGTTGACTTTTCCTTTTTGTCATTTCAAACTAACGGCTTCTTGCCCAAGTTGAGTTCTTAGTTATGTCAGAAATAGATATGTCTTCGCTGGAACAGAGTGATCGCTCTTCACTTCACGCGCATTGCAAGTTTGCCACCTTGAACATTTTCAAATCCGTGCGCCAGCCACTGTATTGGCGGCGTAATGCTTAGTAAAAGGTTAATCCCATGCTTTGTGTGCTAACATTCGTTTTTTTTTTTTTTTTTTTTCACACAGTTGGGCGCATAGTGATTGAACTTTTCCGGCAAATTCAACCACAGACTACGGAGAACTTTCGAGCCCTGTGCACTGGAGAGAAAGGAGTGGGAGTCAGCAAAGTGCCTCTTTACTACAAGGGATGCAAGTTTCACAAAAGTTAGTGCCATGCGTGATCGTAATGCATGTACCTCTGACCTGTGATATATTGAAGTGCCTTTCACCTATTACTTTCGTCAGTTCTGTGTATGTATTGAGGCTGAAGACACGAACGTAAAATTATCTGCTTTCTTGCGGCTGTTTGCAAAGTACTTGCTTATTTTCAATTCTTTTCCAATTTAATTTGTGTCACTTCTGTTCGCTTTTTAAAGAGCGCTACCTTGTTTGCATACTGTGAGTATTGGGGAATAATGTTCTGTCCAAAAGCTGCGTACTGTGCAGTAATGTTAATTGTAGCAACTGCACACCAAAAAAATTTAACCATGTCAACAAGATTAATTTTAAAGGGAATTCAACTATATTCATAATGGTATACCAAAACAACACTAAGGGGGGGAAACAGACATTGTGGCAAGAACAAGTTAGGTTTATGCCGGTATATTATCACGAATTACCAACTCCCAATTCTGCTCATTGTTGGTCAACCATATTCATGTAATTCAGCTGGTGTGGGGCTAGTTGTGGTGTGCTCCGAACCCGCCTCATACGAGCCAAGTACACTGCTGACGAAAATACAGCTTGCCATCATTGCAACATTAGAGTGAAATCAACACAACATATGATCCTAGAATGCACATTCGTTCAACCTTACATGACGCTCCAGGCACATAAAGGAAATGTGCTGACAATGGCACCTGGGTGATTTCGAAGATTGGAAAGCCATTGAAACTATGAAATGGCAGCCCAAGCATAAGTGGTGCACTTGGAACCAGTTAATTGAGCAGAATAAAATGAAGTGTGCCAAAAGAAGCAGGACATTTTTGACAACTAAATTTTTATTTCCTATTTCAAAGGCCAGATCCAACATTTCCTGCCCCCCCCCCCCCTTTTTTTTTTCTTAGATCTCCCGTTGATGTAACCATGGTGTAACCCTGATGTAACCATGATGATAACTGTCTCATTATAAGAGCAAAGGCCACAGCTGTCATCATGATCACAGCCATTTCTCCCATACCTCCTAAGAGATGCATAAAAATTGCAGTATAGTCCCCCCCCCCTTCTCTCTCTCCATCCCTCTCTTGGAATTTAAGGCAGTCATCCTAATAACAGCAATATGTTTAGAAAATTTTTGAACACAATCTAGATTGAGTCTAGAATACAGTAGTCACATGTTTGCCACATGTATTCTGCTGAAAAGC
Organism: Dermacentor andersoni; assembly: GCF_023375885.2. Lineage (NCBI taxonomy): Eukaryota > Metazoa > Arthropoda > Arachnida > Ixodida > Ixodidae > Dermacentor > Dermacentor andersoni. The sequence continues at coordinate 41,948,541 of NC_092817.1, forward strand.
TTAGAGAGGAATGATTGGCACATGGTGGCCCTGCATATTGAAACAGTTGGCCAGGCTATTCTCAATTTTTTTACTTGTTTCGTCTTTCAAGGGACACTTGTGCTGCCCTGGGTGAGCAGTGGGGCCTCACACTTATACACCACAAATTATTGAGGACTTTTCAGAATCATGGCAAAGAAAAAGGTCTTCTCATTGCATTTGAAAGTTGTATGAATTGGCATGAGATCCATAATATACAAAATCATTAAAAAGCTTCAATGTCAGTGAGTCAACAGCTGGCATCATAGTTCACCAAGTGCTGTACTTTTTGCTATCAGTGCTAGAAAATATACTTGCTGGAGGACGATGAAAAGGAACATAATAATGTGGCATTGTATGAGTTCCTTTGTTCCTGTTTAGAAAACCGCACAAACACGGAACACAATTAAAAGGCATGGGGGGGGAGGACCTAGCGTGAGTGCTAACTAATAATTAAACGTAGATAAAAGGCACACCAAAAAGCTGCGTTTGCAATGAGTTTGTGCACTGAGACATTTTGCCACTCGGTGTCGACTGAGTTCATCAGTGCTGCCACCAGAGAGAGAGCACAGGCATTTGCTTGTAGTTCCTGGCTCTCTATGAAAATGTCAACAAAAAGATGTTACTCAGCTGGCTGTGACTGGCTGCTCAAAACATATATGCTTGTACGAAAGATGCTTGAAAGTAACTTCCATAACACAGTTCCGAAACATTTGACAGAATATGTTGAGCATGAAAGATGTGCCAGTGTTTTAAAGGGAAAGTGAATTGGTATCAGTGCATTCATAAAAGGAAATGTCACTCATTTGCTCCAGCATGTGTCTGTCCAGTGAGTAAGCCATGTAATTTGTTATCATGCAGTTATGCCAAAATTCATGGTACAAGGTGGGGACATCACACATGGAGATGGAAGCGGAGGAGAAAGCATCTATGGCCGCTTTTTCCCAGACGAGGACCTTTCACTAAAAGTAAAGACTTGTTTTTACAAGCCCCTTAAGTCTATGTAATTATTCATTACCACTGCTTACAGCGTTAGACATATGCAGAGTCTTTTGCTGCACTTACATAGCCCTTGTTTCTAAGAAATCTTTCTCGGTTCTTTCACCCTTTGAGTACAGTCAATCTCAGTACAGGAAAGTCATACTTGCAGTGAAAAACTACGAATTTGCGAATTTAGTTAAGTTGGAGTTTCTATGTTACATCTGTAAGAATCACCTCACATGTCTCTGGAAGAGTCCTTGTCAAGAGTATGTTGTCGAGAAGGGCTTATGGTTAAAAACCTGCAAGTGAATCAAGCTGTAAGTGATTCAAGCTGCAGCCCTAGACATTCCTTATTCGACCACTCGTGATCAGGAGCAGTAATTATAGTATCATATGTGTTGGGTTGATATATTGCTAGAAAGCAAAGCTTCAGTGGGGATTGCATGCAGTGCTAGCAGCCACCATTAGATGACACGATGTGTACACATCTGCTTTCATCATTATGGCGAGCTTGCCAACACTTAGCTGCCATTTTGTTTGTTTGCACTTGTGTAGGATCATGGGGCCAAAATCTCTTAACACCAACAATGCCACTTGCTGGCAACATCTGTGCACATGAAAGGATAAGTGCAAATTATGAATTCTGTGTTGAATTGTATCCTTGCTTCCTTTTACTACTTGTCACATAGACACCAGGTACATGCATACAGTGTGCATTAGCTTAACGAAATTAAAACTGCAAAACAAAATTACTTGGCTGAACTGTTAAATCGCTGAAAGAAATACACATTTCTTTCAGTGGAATTAAGGTTGTGAAATGAAAAGAATCGATTGCATTGTGGATTTTGTTAAATGACAGTTCATCTTATTAATCATATCATGAGAAGCCAACAAAGACACTAAGGATAACATAGGGGAAATTACTTGTACCTACTAATTTAATTAAAGAAATCATAAATTAATGGCAATGAAAGTGGATGAAAAAACAACTTGCCGCAGGTGGGGAACGATCTCACATCTTCGCATTACGCGTGCGATGCTCTAATACAATTAATAAAAATCGGGCCCCTCGGTTAACTCCCTTTCTTCTAGTTCATCGTATTGAAGTTCTGTGTGTGTCAGCTGCAGTGGGAAGTTCTTCAGGCAAGCAGAGCTGCACTTTTTGCCTCTTGTCTGCACTATGTCGCCAAAGGGTGCTAAAGGTATGCAGGTCCAAAAAGGCTATAGGATATTGAATCCCTTGAGGAGATGGGCACTGAACACTGTGGCCGTGCCATATTGACAGAAGTTGAGGCATGACATAGAACCGCACTGCACAGAAAACAAATAATCTACATTCTTATTCTGCATTGTGGCAGAATGACAATGAGAAAAGGGTGAATGAAGAAATACATAGTGTACAACCTGCAAATCAGGCTCATTGCCATTGTAACCAGAAGTAACCATGCAGTTGCTTCTTAACATAAATACAATATGTTAATTAGCTCACCCACGTGCTAGACACATAATCGTTCAGGCAGGATTTAACCTGTGAGGTAAACAAATCACTTCTCTACATTAATTATTACTGATTGATATTAAAAAGATGCTGTTTAAGCAAATATGTACAAGGTTCGTACCACACAGTGTGTTTGCTTATAATAACAAGTGCTTTCTAGGCCAGGTGGCTCATATTGAAATGATAAAACAGCATAAGCCTTCTGTATCAATGCAAAGCATAACACTACTTCTTATCTTAATAATAGCTGTGGCAGGGTTTCGAAATGCACGTTTTGTTTTGTTTGTCCAGCGTTTGGCACATTCGGCTCTTGTTTGTCCACTTCTGCAATCCTCGTCGCATATTCTGTGTTTTGAATTTCGAGCCAGAGTTGTGAGCCAGCCACAGTCATCCCATTCTTGTGTACTTGTTCATTCTTTTTCTGTCGAATCACTGCTTTGTGTCTCTGATGCAGCATGACCGTCCAGGACTAGTGGGCATGGCCAACAGTGGGCCGAACACAAACGGCTCGCAGTTTTATATTGTGACCGTGCCCACCCCCCATCTTGATGGCAAGCACGTCATCTTTGGTCAGGTTGTCAAAGGCATGGGTGTGGTCTCTGTGCTGGAGTATGTTCGCACCAACGAAAGTGACGTGCCTGCTGAGGCAAGTACACCTTTGGTATACTATGTTATAATTCTGCTTATGGTCACATGACAGGCTGGATTATTTTTGCAACTATCTTAAATGTTTTACATGTAGAGATGAAAAAGACATCTCATGAGTACCTTTAACCTGTGCCAAGGCTTTCTTTCTCTTAAAGCGAACAATTTTTCCCAATGTTTCTAAGCCACTTTTCGCACAAAAGAAACTGTAGCCTGGCCGAGCACTAGGGCCACTGTTGAGCTTTAGATGCCCCAATGTTTAGGTGTTCTAAAGCTGCAAAGACAAAACGATGAGAACTGTCTCTTTTGATGGGAGGGTCATCTGTTTCATCGCCAGCTTGTTCGTGATAGCCATAGTTGTTGATAATGGCTCCTGAACATAGAACACCACCACATTCTTTAATATTTGTTTTGATTACAAAACTGTGGCTGTGCTAGTGGCTGAAAATGGGCTCTAGCAAGTCAGCTTGCTCTGCCTTGTTACCTTGCTCTGTCAGCTTGACATCATTTGTCTAGCTGTCGATATTATGGGAGAGTAAATTGCCACTCTAGGTTGGCTGGTGAATAAATAATTTTCTGCTGAGGAGTACTCGCTGTTGTTGCCTTGGCCTATCGGTCTCTGGTGGGTGCCTCTGCCTCTGTCACCCTTTGCAGCTGTTTACATTTCAGACATTATACTCAATCTCTCGCAGGAATGTGTCATAGAGAACTGTGGTGAGATACCCCCTGGTGGTGACTTTGGCATTTGTGAGCAGGACAACACTGAAGATGTTTTTCCTCCTTTCCCTGATGACTCAGACCTTGACTTCAGCAATGTGAGTGGCTGAAGCTAGTGCCTCGCTTGGTTCTCATGCTCCACTTCTGTCTACATTGCACACAAAATTTTAGTCAGTGTCCAGAAACTTAACTGTGTTTTGCTAGTTGTGTGTCGGTTATTAGCATGCTTCCAACTAATATCCCAACCTTGCCACGCTTCGATTTCATATAAACTGTTTTTTCAAGTGTATGCTCGGCAGCAAAAATGTGAGCTGTATTAGCCATGCATTTACTATCCAAAGCACTGTATTTCAACGGTGGTCTATCCATATTTACTGACCTGCGCATATTAGGGTAATATACTGTCACGATGCAAGGTTTTCTCTTCCAGATCCCAACGGGATTGACACCATGATGCTTTGTATTAATACCTCTGACCGACAGAACTTTCTTTATTGGCAAGCTTTCAAGCGTAGCTAAAAGCTCTCATCACCTCATGTGCTGCGTGTTTTTGCATCTGGAATGGTCTGGTGCTAAGCTTTCCAGTGACCACAAATGTCAGAGACCTGTAAAAATGTTCTTGTAGCACTGTGGTAGTCACCATTAAAAAAAAACAGAACTTAAAAAACAATGAACTCTGGGGTTTTGCGCGCCAAAGCCACGATCTGGGGGACTCTGGATGAATTTTCGCCCAGCTGGGGTTCTTTAATGTGCTCCTAAATCTAAGTACACAAGCATTTTTCATTCCGTCCCCATCGAAATTGTGCTGCCGTGGCCTGGATCGAACCCACGACTTTAAGCTCAGCACTCCAGCGCCATGTCTACTAAGCTACAGCGGCAAGTGTGGCAGTCATCATCTGCAGTCGTATCTCTGCTCTGCATCAAGTGCTAACACAGGCTGAAAATGCCAAGTGTAAAATTGTGGTCATTGAGTATGGGCATAAACACGGCACCTACTGTCACTTTGTGAATCTGCATGAGAATTCGTAAAATTTTCATTTGCAGAACACATGCATAAAATTGCATGCCCTTTCTATTATGTTTTTACCAGGCTGCTTTTAACCCTTTGCATCCCGTTGACGAGTGTAGTCATCATGAAATTTTGTACAAACATAACCAATGACAACTATAGTCATAAACAAAAATTTGTCACGCAGTGCATCTATGATGACTATTCTCGTCCTATTGCGTCTAATTGTGATTCCTGACACTAGATGGCTACACTTGTCCATGTTGTGCCATTTGTGTCTCGCCTTTCATTATATTGCCGCCTCTGACACCTCCGCATAAAGCATGGCTGCCTCCTTGAAGCGAGGCAATGAAAGCGCGCATAAAAAGAAGCTGCATTTTGATGATTTCTGATTAGACCACAGCTCTGTAGAGTTTTGCTCAGAAACGGAGAAAGATGTGCTCTCATCTGAGGAGTGTGATGAAGACTATTCTATGGATGGCCTGGAGTACCTTGCGGCTGCCCATGAGTCTGCCATACGAAGGCGGCCTACTAACGGCTTTACGAGCCGCGTAGAAGTAGCCACTATTCATGTGCATGTTTTTGCAACACTTAGGTTATTTTTTTCTTCATATCCACTTTTTTCCTAGTGTATCGAGCCCTGCAAAATTATTTTTTGCAAGGCACCAAGGCCATGCACAGAAGCCTTGTTGAACCTATCTTCTTACGCAATTTTTGAAATAAAGGAACTCCATTGAATTGAAATAATGGTGCCATTTTATTCATGAAAAGAAAGCTGTGCAAACTAAGCAGAAATAATTTCTGGTAAATTTGGTACAATCTTCTTCTCTTTTTCTTTTGGTTAACAGCATTCTCTGTATACTTAATTCAGCAGCGTTATTGTTGTTTCTTGAGAGATGATTCCTTATGTCACTTCATTGGAAAAGGTGCTACCCTACTCTATAGTTATGGTGATTACCCTATTAATTTTCTTTTCTCAGATTGAGCACATAATGTGTGTGGCTGAAAAAATCCGGCAGTCGGGTAACCACTACTTCCGGAAAGAAGACTATGTTTCAGCAAATGCCAAGTACAAGAAAGCTTTGAGGTTTGTAAGGATTTTTTCTGCAACTCAAACATTGTACCTCACCTCTGTGTACCTGCTGCTGCTGATCTGTAAAGACGTAGATGAGACTGGTTGCCAGAAAATGTAGAGCTTATGCATGTCTAGCTAAATTTTATATGGATATCATTAACTCCCATGCTCTTTCATAAAAAGGTGTACAGAGTTCCGCAAAATTTTTGTTTCAACAAATTTAATCACATTATATCCAGGTTTGAAAAATATACTTATTACATGTGCAGTATCCCTCTTATATTCGCCCAGGCTATTAACAAAAAACAACTGCTCTATAAAAAAAGAAAACTTTCCTTCAGAACATGTGTAAAACTCAAACATAATTATCTGAACCGGTGATGACAAGAGGAATCAAAGGTATTGAAGAATACCTTCAAAGTGCCCAGACTCAAATGCACAATGTGAACTGGTTTGATGAGTGTGATCAGCATTACAATGAAATTAATATATAGTTTAGTTGACCATCCTTTATTGTAGTCACTGTTCTACTGCTGTAGTGAAACTGAAAATGCAGGATTCAATGATGTATCCAAAGACAAATATGTTTGCACGTGGTTCAAAATATTCAAACCAGCATCAAAAAGTCAGAACAGACACAAAATAACTAGATGTGCACCTCTCAGGGATGGAAGTGCCGCGCCAATTGCGAGGACCTGCGTCAAACTGTCGAGCTGCACCTACCTGCGCCAAAACACTAATTTCGAATGAAGATACCAAATTTAGCAGGGCGTGCTTCTTCAGTGGCAAACACTCGTTGGTTAGCGCTTCCAGCGTCGGCGTTTCTGGAGTGTGGGTGTGTTTTTTAGTGTAATTGTAACTAGGTCGCAAGAAAATAAAGACCGTTTTGTGCCCTACAGTGCATTACAAAACATTTTATATAAGTGTTATGCATTTGCGCATACGCAGACCAGCTAAAGATGGTTTGAACTGGCACTCATTTCATGGGGCAGTCGGGAAGGAAAGCCATGCTGAATGAATAAGGTCGTACAGTCTGCTCAGCGTGTAGCCCATCAATTTCATTTTACATTTTAGCACTCGCTTTACGTACTTGTCGGTAAGTACATCGGCATTGATGAATGGGCTGATGCTGTGCGTGTGACGTTCTACATCTATTTCGCATGTGCACCACGTCTCCAGTCACCCGGATAATAGTACGGCATGCTGGCAAACAACTTGTTTGCTTTCATGAAACGTCTTGGTCACAAATATCCAATGGCAACCGCAATCGTCTCTCGAATTTGCACTCGGGCTCCACTACTTTCTACATGGCCACACTACACAAAATCAGGCTTTTGCTGGCGTGGAAAGCAAGCCAAGCATGTGAAGTTTTGTAATTAGTCAACCTTATCTTCCAAATGGTGGCCATAATTAAAAGTTTGGCAAAAGCGTGAACCTCCAATATTCGCATAAACAATGTTTACGACGCGACTTGCGCAGGTTGAGTCCGAAAATTTTTAATAAACCATCATTCAGTGCACAAAATATTGGCTGCCGTATTATATTAGCTTTATGGCACCTGTGGTGGAGTCATGAATAAGCCCAAATAATCTAGCGTATTCAAAATATTGGTCGATGAGGCAGATCGGAAGGCCAGTGAAGGTTTTTATCCCTTTATTGTTCTCATAATTATTTTACAGTACTCTGTTTTTCTCTGCAAGCGATCTGAAATACTGGCCAACATGCAATGACCGGTATGTCACTTCACATTTACATACTGCAGTATTTTGCTATCTTAACTGAACATCTCACAGAATTACAAATTACCAGAGGGTACTATGTGAACGGTGTTCACTTTACCTTGATGGGTGTTTATTGTGAATACTGTGAATATTTCTCGTTCATTGTGTGCAAATATGTTTAATTAGCCAAATTAATTAATTCACCTAGTCAATGAGATGTCAATTAAAAAGTTGTGGATGATGTTGAGAAATGACCGAAAATATAATTTAAAGCAATCTAGGGTTCGTGAAGACCCCCGTTTTAACCCTTTCGCTGGCAGACCTTTCTGGCCGTGGCGCACCCCCAGTGTCGGCTTGGTTTCAGGGAACGAGCATAACAGGGAATGAACATAGCAATTTATTTTTGATTATGATTGATATACAAATAATATAGTCAATGCAATATGCACATTTCAGTGTTCTGCAGCTGTTAGTAAACATCATCATCAGCAGCAGCCTGACTATAACATCCGTTCAACATCCGAATCTGATGATGCAGAACTCATCTCTTTCTCGCATGAGACTCTGTCCGAGTCCGAATCCGAGCTCGGCTCGTATTCTGAATCGGAATTGAGCCACCACTCCAATGAGCAGACGAAGGTCCTGCGCGCTCAGCCATCCGAAAGTAACCGCGCGCAGGGAGGATGCACTTTCAGTCGCCCGCACAACGGAGAGAAATGGGACGTTGCGTGATCAAGAAAACAGAGGGAGATGAAAAAAGGCTAAAACAAAGTTCGAAGGGCTTTACGTGTACTGTTGCAAGTCGGAAACGAGGGTGCAGCGAGAGAGCGAAAGCAGCAATCGAGTCACTCTTTTTGGAGAGGCAACGGCGCGTGCCCCGGAACTTGACGCGCCGTAGCAGACACACCAACAGAAGAAAAATAAAAACCTTCAAACCAGCGGAGATGGCAGAACAACCCTTGAACCCATAACCACACGAGCGCGACGCATGATCCACCGAATGCGGAGCTACCGCGCCACTCAGCAAAGAGAGAGGGGTGAGTGGCAGTCGCACCGTACTCTTCAATACATGAACTGACACAGGTCGGGGCGAAATTACGAACTTGTAGAAAGAGTCAACAGATGGCGTGGCCAGTCCAGGAGCGCCAGCTTTGCGCTCAGGTGCGAAATTTTGAACGCACGATAGAGAACGTACCGGTGCGTCAGTGACACCGTGGGGGGGAAGCGCGAAGACGTACCGGTACGTCCGTGACAGCGAAAGGGTTAAAAAAAAAGAAAAGAAAAAGAAAGCCTGTGAAATAAAGAAACCACCGCCCAAGCACTCCGTACAGATGGTTAACCAGTGAAGCTGAAACATGCGGCCACAGTGTTATCACTGGGTTAATCCTGACGGTTCATTAAACAACAGCTGGATAGGCTGCAGGATCCTTGGTACACAGTTGCTGTTTACGCTCGGCTGCATGAGCCTGTTCTTGTGCTTGGGCTGCAGCATCAGCACAGCCTAAACAAGCTCGTTTCTTGTTCTGCCCGCGGCCTTGCTGATTGAAAGCTGCCTGCTCTTCAGGAGTACGTTTCGCGCGTGACCTACGCATTACGGAGCCGGAGAGAAACTGCTGCGTGCGCTCAGCCGTGACAGAGAGCAACAGCGTCACTACTGGCGCAGCCAATCATGCACCTGTTTCTATTTTTGTTTTCGCGCGTGCGCATGGGGTTGCGCCAGAGGAGTTTTCGGCGTAAAGGCGACAGAGGGAAGAATCGGCTAGCGATATACAGCTTCTCTGTAAAATTAGAAGACACTGATGTGACCTTTTCGGCACCTCTTCACACCAAAGGTTGTATCAATCTTTATGCAAGCCTCGTCAAATAGGGACACTGGGAACGAGCATCTGCCATTTTTGCTCGACGCATAAGCAGTTTTTGGCACATATCTTCGGTTCTTATTAAGTCCACATCAAATGCAAGGTAGCGCAATCTTGTAACATCTCGCTTTCAGAACCGTCGTAAGTCCACAGCCCAGGTTTGCATATTCATAATATACACAATGTAATAAATGCCGTTTACCTCTGAAATTGCTTTTATTACTGGTGCAGAGACACATTGCCTTGTGAATTTTTGGAAATCTCGCAGGCTTATTTTCTTCTTTTTTATTATTATTTTAGAAAGAAAGGGACCGCACGAGACCTAGGTTGCTATATACGCTGTTATCGATCATTTCTCGACGTATTGCACAACCTTTGCATTGGCACCTTATTGAATAAGTAAGGCAATAAATGTTACCTCATTAAACTTAAATATTTGTTGCTTGTTCACAATGAAAAAAAGGAAGAAAAAACTCGGCTAGCATTGATATAAGCTTATCAACATAGGCATTGTTCACAGAAAGCCCACAGTCATTTCTTTCTTTGCCACATTTAGTTATCACATCCGGTATGTAACCTAATGTGGTTTTCTGAGAAACGCCTGTAGGCTTCCTTTGTAGTTTCATGCTACAGTTGGATGTATGACAATTTTTCCTTATCATGAATTTTCCTTGCCTAGCAGGCTTCCGAAGAACCGATTTATTGTAACCTAATAGTGTTCTGCAAAGTCAAATAAAGCGCACCTTTTCTTTACCTACCTATATTTCACTTATATTGACCTTTACCAAGCTCCGCCAAGACGCATATTTACTGCTCCAAAACGGACATTTAAAGCTCCGTACCTGCTCCAAAGTGCCAAATTCCCTGCCCCAAGAGTTGCTCCAAAGCTTCCTTGGCAGCTTCCATCCTTGTCTCCTGTATGTTGAAGTCATTAGGCACAAAAAATATGTTTGTTCACTGGTGCCATCAATGAACAGTAAACAGAGCTTGTCTCAAGGGAAAGCTTGGCTTGTCCTATCTTGATTTGCAGTACAGTGGTAGTGAGATTTTGCTATTGCTTGTTTTTATATCTTAGCATTGCTTGCATTTGTGATTGTGTTGCACAACCCCTACAGTGGATTTGTTGGCGCACATATAGTCTTTTATCACATATATTAAATGTACCCTATTTTACCTGCATATAACCAGCACCCCCGCCTACAACAGCCCAGGAAGAAAGAAAAAGAATCCACGCGTATAACCAGCAGAAATAACTGCATACAACAACACTCAAATATTTGCGAAAACAGTCTCAATTCACGGATGCATGATTCGTCCACGTTGTACCTTCGGCCAGCTGCTCGGTGCCCCCCCCCCGTTTTTGGTGGTGCTGATAAAGCTGGATTCACATGACAGACATGATTGCGGACAAATCAGTCACAAGACGTGGCATGAATTGAACCACTTTGCAGTCAGCATTCACATGACAGAGGTTGACAAGCACGGATTGCGCAGCCCTCGCATGGGCAACGGTGACGGAGTAAATGCGACCAAGCCGAAAATCCCAATGGTGATTTGGCTCTTTGCCACATTGCAAAGCGCTTCACACGGACCGAGGGAGCACAACAAGAACAGGTGACATATGAGTTTTTCCAGCGCCGCATGCACTATTCGCTAACTACTAAATGCAAAAATTACGACCCGTAAAAAGCAGAAGAATGGGTGACCATGAAGGAGGGGAGCAGGGAGGTTCCATTATCCCTACGAGATAATGTAACATTGAATGGTGGAGAACTAGCATTCAGGTGTGGTTTAACTGCAGCCTGCACTGCTTTGAAGCTATACCTGAAGGTGAAATTTACATGTAACCTGCCCCCCAACGTTACTGTTAAATGCAGGACGACGAGCGGTAGGCTCGCTTCCGAATGCCCGTCTGTAATTTTAAGTCTTTTTGAGCAAGTGTAGAGCTCATTTTTACTCTTTGTGCCTCTCTCTCACCGAATGCCGGTCTGGGGGTCACCGTCCTGCGGGAGAAGCACAGCAAAGCGGCTCTCGAAGCTCACCGGACCGAAGCAGCGCGGCAAGCCTCCGCCATCGGCCGCCCTTCATGATGCTCTGATGGCATCCATCGCAAGCAATCAGCAATCAGGTCAGCATGTTTCTTCTGTAGACCACAGAGAAGATGAGCAAGCAAGGAAAAGGCTACGTGAAGATGAAATCGACACAAGGGAATCTACAGGAGACAACGAAGAAATGGACCAGACAGCCTTCACTGTTGTCTCTTACAAAAAGAAAAGAGCCGCAGGTGTTCCTGTTATATTCAAGCCAACTCAGCCTGACAGCAGCTTATGGAAAGTAAACTCAAATCTTCTGGCTTCTGCGGTCGTGACAACAGCCCAAGAAAAGATACTCAGCCACCGTCTCAACAAGGATGGCAGCCTCATGGTGACAGTGTCTACACTTCCTGCAGCCAATCGTCTTCTCACAGTGACAGATCTATCGGGTATTCCTGTAGAAGCTCGAGTCCCATACTCCTACTCTGCCACGTACGGGAGGATACAGGACGTTCCTGTTGACTACTCGGATGACGACCTCAAGGAGTATTTGAGCGAACAAGGAGTCATATCTGCTAAAAGGCAAGCTTTGTACGTCCCTAACGAAGATGGCGTAGTAACGGAAACCCGAAGACGCTCGGTCATCTTGGAATTCTCTAAGGACGCCCCTTTACCAAACCGAGTGTCGCTTGGATTCTGCAGTTATCCCGTGACGGAATACATGGGGCCTGCTACTCAACGTTTCAGATGTCGAAGACATGGACATATAGCGAAATATTGGAAAGGCCCCATCCGCTGCAAGATATGTGCTGGTCCACATACGCGTAAGGAGTGTATGTCACGTTCCCAGCCTCGGTGTGCAAACTGTGGAGCTGAGCATGCTGCGTCACACGGAGGGTGTCCTAAAAAGAAATCAGCCACTCTTGCACGGACGATGGAGCAAATCCAGGGAAGAGTGCGGAAACGACAAGAACCACCACCGAATCCGGATGTGATATATACATCTACAACGCAAAAGCAACACGACATGATGCAGCGCAGCGACACGGCTTTGAAAAAGTCCTTCGCCTCATTCGTGAAAGAAAACCAGCAAAGGCCTTCAACTGCAAAGAGTACATCAAAGCCCTCAAGTGATATAACCTCAAGCCCACGACAGCAGCAAGTGTCCTCAAGGTCGCAGCAGAAGAACTGGAAGAACCAAGAAAAGCTGTTAGATGGTAGCACTGCAAATGAGATATCAAGTATGCTGATTCCCATGATGTTCGCCGCAATCAAGGCTACTCTCCGTGCCAGCCCATCGTTTAAGAGCATCCCTGAGGTAGAGGCCGCCCTGGCTTTGGAACCGCTGGTGTCATCTTCTTTCACGGCGCAAAGCCGTGATTCTTCGCAGTAGCAACGATGGCTTCGCCAACAATCGTCTCACAAGCGGTGTCCACCAACAAACACTTCCGCACTTGTACTATATTCCAGTGGAACGCTTGCGGCTTGCGCTCGAAGTTAGCAGATTTTAAGCATCTTGCGCGAGTGTACCGATTCCCTTTTATGGTCATTTCCGAGTCTAGCGTCGCCGAGCAGTTTAGGATAAAGGGTTATTATTTTCATCATTCAAGGCGACAAAATGGAATTAGCCGACTGCTCGTTGGATTTCGCAACGACATACCTGCCTCTGTGATTGACGTAGCACCACATGACAAGAACGAATATATTTGCGCAACCACAGTGATTGCATCCAAAGTGTTTACCCTGATCGGCGTCTACTTGGAACCAGGATCACCTTTCGACGTGACAAGATTGGAAAACTTATTGACAAAAACTCAGTCTCCACATATTATTTGTGACGATTTCAATGCACATAACGAGATCTGGGGCAGTTCACATACATGTGCTCGGGGTGCTAAGCTGGCAAAGCTTCTTGCAAAATACAATATAGAGCCCTTGAACGATGGCAGCATAACATACCTGAAAAATCTGAAGACTGTTAGCTGCATTGACGTCACATTCGTATCAAGTTAAGTGGCCCCTATGTTCGGATGGTGTACAGATTTCGATACTCGAGGTAGTGATCACTACCCGATCCTAATCTCTGCCCTTCATTTTCGGACGTTGCCCAGAAAAGTGAAACTGAAGTCGGTAGACTGGGAAGCTTACACAGCAGCTGTAAACAAAGGGATCACAGCCTCGACTACGAATGCAGAATTAATACCGGCAATAGCTCATTGCCTCAAACAAAGTACCCGCTCTGCCACTAAGCATTGTAATGTACCAACTAACGACGAGGAATTTGAAAGGTTATGTGCCATTCGAAGGCGTGCCGAAAGGAAGGCTCTACATACTAAGAATATCGAAGACCTCAGAACTTGTCGATGGGCACAAATACATATACGACGTTACCTCACCAAACTGGACCGAAAAAGGTGGAGGGACTTTTGTAGGACACTGGACATACAACAACCGCTGAGCAAAATCTGGCGAGTCGTCAGAGGCATTCGCAAAGAGCCACAACAGCTTTATCCTTTTATCGCCCTCTCATTACATGAGCGCGAATCCCTGAAAGAGGTGGCAGAGCAGTACTGCAGGCTTCTTTCCAACGGGGCACAACCTTTTCGGCAAATTCCAAGTCATCAGCCTAGTCCACCTTGAGCTACCCTTCCTGACTTAGAATTACCATTCACCATCGAAGAGCTCACGGCAGCAATCGGCCACGTAAACAAGCGATTATCACCTGGCCATGACGGTGTGAGTTATGAAGCGCTCGCAAATCTATGCCACACATCTCGCCTACGCCTTCTGGAGTATTACAATGCCTCATGGATAACTGGGGAGGTTCCTACAGAATGGAAGCTTGCGAAAGTTATTCCTATATTGAAGCCAGGGAAGCAGCCAACAAATTACGCCTCCTTCAGACCCATATCTTGGCTTAGCTGCGTAGGGAAGCTATTCGAAAAAATGATCTGCAAACGACTAAATTGGTTCCTGGAAACTACAAAAGTTTACCCGGAGTAAATGAATGGCTTCCGGCAAAATAGGTCCGCACTTGATAATGTCATTGCCTTGGTCTCGTCAATTGAAGAGGAATTGGTCTCTGGAAACATACCTACTCCATTATTTTTAGACATTAAGGCTGCATATGATTCAGTCTATCATAAAGCAATACTTGACGCTTTGGAAACCCTTGGTCTTGGAGGACGGCTTTACGCATGGATTGAAGACTATCTTCAAGGACACCAACTTTTCATGTGTACCCCGGATGGCCCCACGGCGCTTTATGCCGTCGAGAAGGGAGTGCCACAAGGAGCTGTGTTAAGCCCGGTATTATTTAATTTAGTCCTCATCCATCTGAGAAGAAACCTGCCCCGCGGCGTCAAAATCGCACTGTATACGGACGACATCTGTATTTGGAGGCGCGTTCCCGCAGTACCACCCAACAACGTCTCCAGAGAGCGCTAGCAAATATATCGGCCTACCTAAATCCAAGGGGTCTGAAATTGTCCCCTGACCAAAGCGTTGCCATGGCTTTCACGCGGAGGTGTATGGAAAAATACCCACTACTGTTGGGTGGTCGTGCCCTTCCATACGTCAAGACGCAAAGGTTTCTTGGAGTGACGATCGACAGGAACCTCACATGGTCGCCCCAAGTGAAAAAACTGAGTGAGATGGTTTCCTCGGCGTCGCACGTATTCCGATTTTTAGCCGGATCACAGTGGGGCAGCAACTGTCGATCAGTGGTGCTCCTCCATAAGGCCTACGTCACGGAACACTATGATATTACCTCCCGATCCTGCACAAAATGTCTCCCGCAAGCAAGAGAAAACTTGAGGCAGCACGAAACAACTGCCATCGCGTATGTCTTGGCCTTCCGAAGGGGTCGTCCCGCTCAGGAACTGTAGCAGAAGCTGGATGCCTGCCTCTCGAAGTGCTATCTTCGTAGGAGACACTTCAGATTCACCTCCGCCACGTCATTCATACGAAGACTCACTTTTTAAAATATATTTCTAGAACCCGTGCTACATCTAGCTTTGGGCAGGCTGTCGGAAGCATATCTATTTCGATTCCTTCTCAGGCGTCACAAATTATGCCACGAAACATTTCACCATGGACACTGTCCCAACTGGAAATCGTGCCATATATACCTAGAATCAGTGCGAAAAAGAAAATGCCTCAAGCAGCGACTTATCAGATAGCTTTGGAATATATGCACAAAGAATACGCAGCCGCAACGCACGTTTTCACAGATGGTTCTACAACTCCACATCGTTCATCATGCGGACTTTTTGTTCCCTCTACAGGGCAACAATTCTCGTTTTGTCTTGAGCGAGCAACATCATCTACTTCAGCAGAGCTATATGGCATTGAGGAGGCCCTTGTGTATGTACTTCGACAACAGCTGCCAAAGACATGGGTGATTTTTACAGATTCAAAAGCAGCCCTACAAAGTATGTGGAACAGGCACAAGCGTTGCACATTGGCACATTGAACATTGCACATTGGAACAGGCACATTGCTTATCTTCACCACAGGGCTAAGATTGCTGGGCATTGCATAAAGTTCCAGTGGATACCTGGCCATGGTGGCATTTTGGGAAATGAAAGAGCGGATGAAGCTGCCAGAAATGGACTCCAGTACCGCAAGTTCAAAAGAACATTTTTTACAAAAGCCGATGCTTCAAGCATGGCAAAAAAAATATGCCTATCAAGAAAAAGACCGCATCTGGAATCTTCTGCTTCACCAAGATAACTTCCTGCATTACATTGACCCGGAAATGAGACCGAAAATTCCACGACCACTTCCTCGGCACATAGAGACATTGTACCATCGTCTTCAACTGAACGTGGCATACACGAACAATTATCTGTACCGCATAGGGCTTACCACAAACCCATACTGTGATGACTGTCGCAACTTAGAGACAATTGAGCACATATTACTAAAATGCCCCGCGTACCGCGATGAGAGACAATTTTTTGAGCAACAAATGGACATGATTTGCCACGAACCATTAACGTTACCGAGCATCTTAGGTCCAATGCCCAGCTCTTCAAAACAGTGACGGGTTTTGGTTTATTGTTCAAATACCTGTCAGAAATTGGTCTAATAGGAAAGCTTTAAAAATTGCACACTTCATATACAAAAGCCAAAATTTACCCGCCATGTCACCTGTAAATGTTAGTATCAGGTGCACTCTGACATTTCATATTTATTTTTATCCTCTTTTTCTCCCACTCTCTTCTGGAATCTTTTAATCCCATTCCCCATTCCCATACAGAGTAGCATACCAGCGGCGGCAAAATTCTCTGCTTTTCTAATAAAGAGCCCTCTCTCTCTCTCTCTCTTAAATGCAAAGAAATGTTGGTGTGAGTTATATACACAAACGCATGGTAATGAAGAAAAAATATTGGTTTGAATGTGACTTTGTTATAACCGTGATTAACTGTAGGTATTTAGTGTCGTGTTGACATTTCGGCCATGTGACTACAAGCCAGGGAAAAATTGGGCTTGATAGCTGCAACAGTGACGCCACTCAGACAAAAGCAAATCGAGGTAAAAAGAACTTGGGGAAGCAGTTTATTTGATGCTTTGTATATAATATTGGTTTGTAAAGTATTGGTTTGAATGTGACTTTGTTACAACCGTGATTAACTGTAGGTATTTAGTGTCGTGTTGACATTTCGGCCATGTGACTACAAGCCAGGGAAAAATTGGGCTTGATAGCTGCAACAGTGACGCCACTCAGACAAAAGCAAATCGAGGTAAAAAGAACTTGGGGAAGCAGTTTATTTGATGCTTTGTATATAATTGAAATGGCGTATACTTTTCTGATGTACTTATGTATGCTAATATACTGATGAGTGATGATCATGAGTTTTGAAACTGACTGCACTGCACTACAGTTACGCCTACAAAAAACTGTCTTTGCTTACTGCAGCATGTGGTACAGATATTTCACAGTGGACTGTTAGTAATGCTGGTTTACAGAAGATGCTTTGGTTGTCACGATGGTTCCACTCTTTTTCCAAAAGCTCCTTGTGAAATTTCCTTGTTACAAATGAAGCTGCTATGGAACAAATGTTCTACAGTGGATTCGCTTTTGGAGGGATTTCTGTAATGCTTGATTGGGCAAACTATCATGCGGGTGCTTCATTGTTCTTTCAGGTATCTCAACAGGCTACACGAGGTGAACGAGCTTTCCAAAGAGCAGGAGAGCAAGATTGCCAGTGTGGTACTGCCTTGCATTCTTAACAGGCAAGTTGGTGCGGAATTGTCTTGCATTCCGAACTGTGGAACCACAGCTTGTCGCAACTTTTTCACAGCAGAACACTGCGTGAAGAAGTTCAGGGCGGAGAAAGAGGCACGTTTCTTACATTCTTGATGTAATTGTGTAGCGGTGGTCAAGATTAGTGCTTGAATTTAAGGGGAGACACCCCTCAAATCTTTCTTTTTTTTATTTATTTTTTTATAATTTGTACCAGAAGTTTGCTAATTAAGCAAATTATACAGTTTCTTATGAAGATTTCAAATATGTCATTAGCTTTTGTGTAGCTGCTATAGGGCTTGCGTTATGTCATATACAATATTGCAAAGGATAGTTGTCAAATAAATATATCATCATCATCATAAGCCTATTTTATGTCCACTGCAAGACGAAGGCCTCTCCCTGTGATCTCCAATTACCCCTGTCCTGCGCCAACCGATTCCAACTAGCACCCGCAAATTTCCTAATTTCGTCGCACCACCTAGTCTTCTGCCGTCCTCTACTGCACTTCCCTTCTCTTGGTACCCATTATGTAACCCTAATGGTCCAACGGTTATCTAATCTGTGCATTACATGACCTGCCCAGCGCCATTTTTTTCTCTTAATGTGAATTAGAATATTGTCTACTCCCATTTGCTTTCTGATCCAAACCTCTCTCTTTCTCTCTCTTAAAGTTACGCCTAGCATTCTTCGTTCCATCGCTCTTTGCGCAGTCCTTAACTTGTTCTCAAGCTTCTTTGTCAGCCTCCAAGCCTCTGCGCCATATGTCAGCACTGGTAAAATGATACAGCACTTTTCAATGATAACGGTAAGCTCCCAGTCAGGAGCTCACGATGTCTGCCGTATGCGATCCAACCCATTTTATTCTGTGGATTTCCTTGTCATGGTCAGGGTTCCCTGTGATTAGTTGACCTAGGTAAACATACTCCTTCACAGACTCTACAGGCTGACTTGCAATCCTGAACTCTTGTTCCCTTGCCCGGTTACTCATCATTATCTTTGTCTTCTGCATATTAATCTTCAACCCCACTCTTACACTCTCCCTGTTAAGGTCCTCAATCATTTGTTGTAACTTGTCTGCAGTGTTGCTAAATAGAGTAGCGTCATCAGCTAACCAAAAGTTGCTGAGGTATTCGCCGTTGATCCTTACTCCTAAACCTTCCCAGTTTAATAGCTTGAATACTTCTTCCAAGCGCGCAGTGAATAGCATTGGAGAGATTGTATCTCCTTGTCTGACCCCTTTCTTTATAGGCATCTTCCTACTTTTCTTTTGTAGAATTAAGGTGGCTGTCGAATCTCTGTAAATATTTTACGAGGTATTTACGTAAGCAGTCTGTACTCCTTGATTACGCAATGCCTCTATGACTGCTGGTATCTCTACTGAATCCAATGCTTTTTCGTAAAATAGAGAAGCTTATTGTACCCTGCAAATTTCTCGATAACCTGATTAATGACATGGATGTGATCCATTGTAGAGTATCCCTTCCTGAAGCCAGCCTGTTCCCTTGGTTGACTAAAGTCCAGTGTTGCCCTTATTCTATTGGAGATTATTTTGGTAAATATTTTATATAATACTGGGAATAAGCTAATGGGCCTATAATTTTTCAGTTCTTTAATGTCTCCCTTTTTGTGGATTAGTCTAATGTTTGCATTCTTCCAGTTTTCTGGGATGCTTGCAGTCGATAGACACTTCGTATAGAGAGCCGCCAGTTTTTCTAGCATTATGTCTCCTCCATCTTTGATTAAATCGACTGTTATTCCGTCTTCTCCTGCTGCTTTTTCCCGTTTCATGTCTTGCAAGTCCCTTCTGACCTCATCTCTAGTTATTGGAGGAGCTTCTGTATCCTGTTCATTATTGTTTCTAATGGAGTACTTCCGAGTCCTAGGGCTTGAGTTATGTCATATACAAAATTGCATAGGGTAGTCATCAAATAAATATAGGGTAATTGCTTATTACGCATGCAATTTTTACAAAAAGCATCGTGCTGTAGATTATTTAGTTCTCTGTAGACTGCAATGTGCCAATATGTAGCCAAACAATCTGTAGAATTACTTAAACTGTGCAAAGAAAAAAATTTAGACCATTCCAACTATTTTTTTAAACAATTCCCTAATAAGTAATCTTTACTTTTGCAACTGCTGCTAAGAGATATTACAATTTCAAGTAGATGTATCAACATTCTGCATATATTCAAGAGTATGTAGGCCAAATTTCGTTTGTAGTATAAGAAAATTATAAGTACAAGGTTATTTTCATGGAATTGTGAAAAAAAGAGTTGTTGAACTGTCATAAAGTTTTTTCATAGTTATCGCAATTTTACATGCTGTTTGGATAGATATCAGCACTTTGCACTCTATAAATAGGTAGATAAGCTATAGCATAGTGCTTTTTGTGAAAGTTTATTACCAAGGAAAGCGCCTGCAAAGATCACAATTTTTTTTCATTGTGTTGGACATAACTCAAGAAATATAGCAGCTATACACAAAAACCAATGACATACAGTAATTGGAAATCTTCTAAAAAAAAAGTCTACAATTTCCTATATTTTTAAACCTCTAGTAGAAATGTTAAGAACAAGTTTTTTCGAAGAGCGTCTCTCTTAACAGCGAGAAAAAGGAGAGGAGTTATTTTAGAAAGTTTGGCACATGTTGTTATTACAGCATTAAATGGACCGGAAAATGATGGTGTAAGTTCTGTTCAAATGCATTTAACCTGCAGGGAAGAATCTTGCAGGCATAAAATGCAAATTCTGAGTGCCGACATAAGCTCTGCACTTTATGAATGGATTGAAAATATTTCACATATATAAAAGAAAACGCTTATTGGTTACGTCTGTCAGCAATCACAAGTGCAGTGCAAATGATGCTGATCATTACAGCACGCAATACAAGATTTTATGCAAGGCTTGGAAGGATTGTACCAATTACTCTGCATTTAATAAGGCATATTTCACTGCTATGCTTTCATTACAGTGCTGCATCCAAGCTGAAGTTAAAGAGGTACCATCAAGCATTGGATGACTGTGATGAGGTGATCAAATGTGCATGCTCCTGGCAACTTGCAAAAAAGCATACATATTCCTATACTATGCTGTTTTCATGCTCTTTAAAGTTACTTTAAATGCTTATCGTATTCGTAAAAATACATCATAAACTTTCCTTCCTTCTTTCTTGTTGAAAAACACACATGAGAAAACACCTGTCCTTTATGTCCAGCATGTTGCACCAAATATTGCTTGTGATTTTTCTAAATTTCAAATTTCAGTATGCTGCAAGCTGGGCCACAAAGTGACTTAAGATTTGCAGAGAACCAACCTTTCGATAGCAGCATTCAAGGGTGTGAGCTCAATTTAAAAGCAATAGAGGTAATGGGGGCAAGAGCTCAAAAAGGGCCAACTTATATTCATTATCTTCACAAGAAAAGGAGAGTTTCCTGACTTTAAGTCATTGGCTTAGTCACCTAAAGTGACACATATCCATAATGGTGTCACTGTGCAAATAGCCCAGTGAATATGCATTGCCAGTATGTACCTGTGCAGAAAGTCCTGCACGAATGCTCGTTGCACTAAAGGATCGTACTTAGGGCCTTTAAGCACCATGTATAGAACTGTGTTACACATTGTTATTTTTCATATTAATCATGACACCTTCTTATCTTTCTTCACTTCCAATTCATCAAGATATTGTATACTTTAGACTCACAGTCCTGTTGCATTCATAAAAATACAATAAACCTTCCAATGTCCATACTCTACTGCAGTGTTGTAGCCAGTTTCTATGCCAACCTCAAAACCTTCTATGTGATTCATAGCATTACAGTTAAACCTCAACATAACAAAGTCAGTAAAATTGGCAGTTTGCTTTGTTATGTTGAAATTTTGCTGCATTGAAATTCAACATCTTATACGAATAAGCACAGTCGGTGAGGGATCTTTCTTGCAGGGAAGGGGCTCCAAAACTTTCTAATTTGGAAAACACACACTTGAATCGGAAAGAAATTCGTGTTATTGAATTTGAGGGTCAGAAATGAAAGGCACTTCCACGCCATGTGGAAATCTTCACATTGGCGGTACGAAACAAAGCCAGCTACACTTTTGCGTCTACTCCTCCTCCATTGCTGATAATGTCACCAGCAGCAGGACAACGCTGTCATGAAAAGCGCCAACAGCCGGCAGCGAATGCTTCATCTGGCTCTCGCTTCAACGCCTCTATGAAACTCGAGATTCCGCAACATTCAGTTCTAAATGCGCGGGAAGACAGCGCAGGAAGATGCAATGCCCAATCTTTACACATGCGGCATATTACCACTAGAACAGGGCTTGCAGTTTGTGTATGCGCTCAGCCATGTGCAGCCACGGCAGCGCTAAGAAAGAAGGCTCGCACCAATCTGCCCCGATGGCTTCAAGGCTCACAGGCCCAGGACACCAAATTTCTGCGGCTACGCCCGTTTTGCAGGCGAGTCCTTGAAGCCGCCGACTGTGCGCCTGCTATCTTCTGTGCCTTCGTCAGGACAGCCACTCCGAAGTTTGCAAGGTTGGGATGTTGAGGTCTCCTAACATTAGTCATCCTGGTGTGTCCTTACTCTGATGGCACCAAGTGCGATGTCAGCAGAATTATCAACTGCACGAGCCACTAGCAACACAGACAATGACCAGAGAAATTAGCAGAACGCCCATTGCTCTGACCTCGCACGCGATCAGAGAATGGAACAAGTTGAAGACGAGGATGTAGAGCATCTACGAGGTACGCAGAGTGCCATGCTCTTGGATATTCAAAATATTATGAAAAGCATTGAACTTGTTTTAAAGATGCGAAGTGCAAAGTAAGTGAGCACTGCTTTCCTTTAAAATAAAAAAACCAGAACCTGAAAAGCGTAGACACATAACCTTATCAAAATGAACAGAATAGAGAACGATGTCTATGCATGCAAAACCTTCGAATTCGAAATCTGCCTCACAAAAGCAAAGCTCCACGTCAAAATTAAGAAACTAGAAAGAAGGCCAGAAAACAGCACTGAAGCCAGAGGGAGCAGTATTGCTACAGAAATCATAAGAATTGTGTTAAATAAGGCAACTACTTCGATGCGCGCAAGCAGAAATGGTGCGACTTTGCTCGAGCTAATGCAATCGAAGACATTTGCAAAAAATTACATTTTTTAATGCACCTTGAGCTCCAACTATGATAAGTTCCTTGAAGGTGTCCTCAGTCATTATGTCAACAAAGAGCAATGTAGTCCTGTCAATTTTCCATTAAGTGTGTCTCAAAAAAGGGGGGGGGGGGGGGTGGAAATCGAAGGAAAATGAGAAGCCTCTGGAAGAACAAGCGGATCAGATTAATTAAAGGAATATAGGTTCCTGCAATGTCAAGCAAAGTGTCAATTGAAGTTTATGGCAGTAAGCACAAGAACAATGCCTCAAGGAAGATTTAGGTTCAATTGTTTCAGATCAGCTAGGAGCGGAAGCCATGCTCAAGGCATCAAAAAAATTGTCGCCAAGAGGGGAACAAAAACCCGGACTAATGCAACAAAAAACCGTGCATAAACATGTGAAGAAAAAGTGCGAGTTAAGTGGACGCTGGAGAATACTTATAAAGACAAGAGAGACCAGTGAACCGAAAAGAAAAGAAAACCTTGCTAGAAGTTTCAATGCAGGATGTACCAGAACACACGCAGCACATAAATTTTTATTCTACATTGTGTAAAATAAAATTAAAACAGAAATCACCCCTCGGATGGCAAACCACTTGCATTGCGTAAAGCTAACAAAACTAACTACGTCAAGCATGCTATTTTGCAGGGCCTGCATCGGTGCAGATCTCTTGCATCACATGACATGCTGTGTGGTCGCTTTAAAAAGTTGTGCTGCTAGGTTACAACTTCACATTCGGGGAAAGCGTCCGCTTTGTGGTAGGTGCAAAGAGCGGCAGCCTTGCGCGAAGCCTGTTCAACAGCCCTGCAGCAGAGTTTTTGTTCCACTCTCAATCAAGATTTCGAGATATCCGCAATTGGGCCCAAAAATACTTCAAGATAGAGGGCAATAAATACATGGCACGTATGGGAAATAGTTCAGTGCCGCGTAAAATTTCGACTTAACCGATTTTTCGAGATATGCGAGTTGAAGTTAACTGTATGTTGAATATAGAAGGCGGCGGTGGCCACATCTCGCAAACATACGATCATCATAGATGTTGGGGTGCCATTAAAGGAAGATCAGGGCAGCCATTGTGTCAGTCTTAGTTTTATTACAATGCATAAGGCATAAGCACTGGAAAAATGTTTGCTTGATATTTGGGATGCTATCTACCTTTACCAAATGGCACCACTGGCCTGGTCTAAACAAAACTTGTGGTATATAGGTATTCATATTTGTAATAACCCATAATTCTGTCTTGCATTATATTTCATTCAGCTTCAGATAACTGACCATTTTATAAACCAAATGAAATTTATTAGTTCCAAGGAACTTGAGATACTGCAAGCTGACCATGTTTGTTTTGATCCACATAGTGAAGTCAGGAGCACAGTTTCACTCTGGACGGCTGTGTGCCTGGTACTGTGCAGGAATAATTTTTAATGGTGCAAGGTAACATACCGTATTTACTCACATAATGATCGCACTCGCGTAATGATCAAAATTATATTTTTTTATTTCCTGTGTAATGATCGCACCCCGAACTTGCCGCAGCGATATGTCAAGTGCCAAGTCTAGCTAATAATGATCGCACGTACCATCTGTCGAATTCTGCGCGAACGACTCTTCAAGACAAACCAAGCGGTCTGCACGCACCAAACATTCTTAAGCAGATGCCCCATTTCATTCCTTTCAAAACTTTCTGCACTTCCATGACAAAAAAAAGCTACAAGTAAACTTCCCTTTATTATGTGTAGGCTTTATAGTGGTTGTGGTCAACAACAACAACAAAAAAGGCGCCTTTTGATTCTTCTCGTCAGCACTCGTGGGCACGCAACAAATAGCAAGTGGCAATGATAGTAGCCACGTTTACACTGATACGTTAGAAGTGTACCCTGTTCATATGCCGACACTTGTAACACAGCTAAGATATTCGCCCACCCTTAGTGGAAACGTATTAGGATAGTAGTGAAGACAAATGCCACAGTTTCCACAGCATGCCCGCCATGTGTTTCGATGTCACTGGCAGCTAAGCGCACCTATCTGCTTCTGTTCCCTCAAAGTAGACATGGCTGCGTTATTGTCGCAAACTTGCCGATATTAACGATATTATTCATTACTGATACAGAAGAAACTGTTTCAATGCACGTAACGTGCCTCACAAGAAGAAAAGAATATCGCTTTTGGCTTGCTCTGCTGGCCGCCATTTTCGTTTTTGTGTCCCACACTACATACAGCGGCAGCTGCCTATTTGTTGACCTGTTGTCATCCCGCAGCAAACGCGGGATGAAAAAAAAAAAATTTTTTTTTTCTATTTGCAGGAAGTTTAACCCATATATGATCGCACCCCTGAATTTGCGACAATTTTTTTGAGAAAAAAGTGCAATCATTATGCGAGTAAATACGGTAATCAAATTCGAAAACTGCAGCATTGCTTGTTTTTAAACACAGCGCAACTTCACATATTTTCAGGCCCTTGACCTTGAACCGAGACACCCCAAGGCACTCTTCCGGAGAGGCCAGGCTTTCCATGGCATGAGGGACTATGACAAAAGCATGGTGTGCTTCCTTTATTGCTGGTGTTTTCTGACCTGTGTCTTGTGAAAGCCCAGCATGTTCTCTGCTTTGTGTATGTTGAGTGTAGTTGCTGTCTCACTGTCAGTGTTAACCTTTTTCATTAGGGGCATCCCCACTTCAGAGTGATTACCCCTTTCAGTAGTGGCGACATTGATCCTTCGTCAGACAGTGCAGCAGCAGAGCACATTGCTGCAAAACTGGACATTTAAATGCAAACTACACATTTAACCTGCAGCATGACAAGTTGTAGCGTTGGAACACAAACAGAAAAAGAGACAGGCGAGCGCTATTCATCGGTCATCTGTTTGTCTAACCATCTGTCTGTTTCTGCACTTTGATTTGTCATAGTGTCATACTGCAAGCTCAGACATCCACAATTCTTAATCTGAAGCCCAACGTTGTGCTTCAAAATCTTTTGTTGTTGTTGTTGTTGTTGTTGTTGTTGTTGTTGTTGTTGTTGTTGTTGTTGTTGTTGTTGTTGTTGTTGTTGTAGTAGGTGGTGCAGGAGCTTATACATGTAAAAATAGAGCATGTCAGCTGCAAAGTAATGTGGGGAATAATATGGAGGTTATTTAATTCATTGCGGAAGCATGTGGGGTAAACAGAGGGCAACAACAATGACAAGGATTCAGACAAACATTTCACGTGCCATGTTTTCTAGCAATATATGTTTTTGCAGATTTTCCACCCTTTTTTATTGGCTTAAACATGATTCATGCTCTGCTGTGCTACTGTTATCGATGGGATCAGCCACTCAGCATGATGCATGATAAGAAACGAAGAATGGAAAATGAAATGGAACATAGTAATAAAATACCAGCCCTGTTACTTATTCAACAACCTGTTAAGTTACATTTTTAGTCTTTTGCAGGGGGAAATCTGTACAAAATAGGGAATTTTGAGACTTTAGAAAGTAAATTCCTCAGTGTAGTAAGGAACACCGCTAATTAAAGTGTTGCTTACTTTTTTTTTTGCAGGCAAACCTACAGCAAGCACTCTCCCTCTCCCCCAACAATAAAGGTAGGTATCACTTGCTACCCAGCTGTCGTGCAAGAGTAGTGGGAGCCCACCTCTTACCCGCAGTGTTGGTGTAATGGCTTTAGCATTGCACTGCTAAGCCCCGTGCGAGGGATCGTACCCTAGCCACGGCGGCTGCATTTTGATGGGGGCAGAGCACAAAAACGCCTGTGTACAGCGTTCGGTGCACGTTAAAGAATCCCAGGTGGTCAAAATAAATCCAGAGTCCTCCACTATAGCATGCCTCATAATCAAACTGTGGTTTTGGCATGTAAAACCACAAAGCTGTAAAGCAGACTCATTATCATTATCATCAAACAAAATCTTGTAGAATCTTTTCTTTCGATACAAGGTATTTGTGTTGTTTTTCTGCCATAATTTTGGAAAATAAAAGCTTTTATATAACATAAACCAGGCTACACGTAAAGATGCATAGTTTACCAATTTATTCATTTCAAACAGCTGTTGGGATGTAAAAGTGTCACCACCAAGCGAACGCTGCCAATTGGCATCGAGCATTCCGTCGCAGTACACAGGGACACACATGTCCCAATGCCTCTTTCTCAATAAAAAGGTAGTTTTTGTACTCTTTTAAGTTCACGAATCTTGGTTTAATAAGAACCCTTGATCACTGCCCCCTTTATTAAACACATTATCTTCCTTCATTGATTAGAAAAAAAACTGCAAAGCAAACACTTAATTGGTTGACGGCAAAGCACCCCTTTGCTCTGTGTCTCCACCAACGTTTTGTCAACATTTTGTCGTAGAGTCGTTAACTGAAATAAGATCTTTTGATAATGGAAGCTCAAACGTTCTGTAAGTTGGCCTCAGTAGGCTTGTAAGTGCAAATCGTATTTATCAATTATGAAGATATGTTTCAAATTCGGGGACACACATGTCGCATGTATGTTAAGAGGTTAAGGGATGTTTGGCTGCCAGCATATTTTCTTTTATCATTTCCAAACGAATGAGCATGGTGTGGGCTTAAGCATGTGTCAGTAAGTATGCGTGACCGCAACTGAAGTTTCTTGTGACCTTCCCCATACGATCGCTGTGCACTGACTGTGGAACTTATTTTTCACAGCAATACTTTCAGAGATTGCAGCTGTAAAAGGTGAAATGCAAGCCTACAAGGCAAAGGAGCGCAAGGCATATGCAAAACTTTTCAACTGAGCTCGGGCATGGCATCCTTCATCCACATAGTCCACTGATTTCGGCACCACGCTGCTGTTCCCTCCAGAGCTTGGACAGCTCTTCCGCATCAGAAGTGGTGGTGCGCACCTTAACAAGTTCCACGCATTCTTCACCTGAAGGCAACACCAGTGTGCGAGGGCCACTTGCTCTGATCAGCTCAAACCCACAAGTGTTTAAGCAACTAGCTTGAATCGACTGGACACTGTCACCGTCCCTCCTTGTTTGTCGAGAAGCTTTTACAATAGACAGTTTTAGTGTAGCGTATAGCAGCAAACACAAAGAGTTAGCGTTAACGTCGCATGCTCCACACTGCGCCTGCGTTGTGCGTTAACGGTGCTAGATCCCTTACGTACGTATGCTATTTTTGGGATTTAGTGTTGAACGCTAACGCATGCAAGGGGAGCCTTATGTATGGCAACATGAAGGCACCAGTCAAAGCAAGAGCTGCCCGCTTCGGATCTATCAGGTCGTCAGCCTGCACAGTTCGTCTTAGTCGTTCCCCACTAATGCTCATATTTGTTTTGATTTGCGTGATGATTCTTCAACATTGTTGTACAGGTTACAAATGGGTGTTGTTTTCGAGAGAAGTTCTTGATTAGCGGCGCATTAGGCTTAACAAGAGAGGTTGCTTATGTTTGCTCATGCTTGCTGTAGCTGTGTTGAGATGGCGCCGTTTATGTTCATGTTAGCATTTTGCTCCGTTCTGCTATTCTAAACGACTAGTTTGTGCTGCGCAGAGCAACCTTACTTAGCATTAGTGTTGCGTCGCACGCTATGCAAGCATTTTACGCTATACTAAAACTGTCTAGTGACAGCCATTTTCCTTTTATACCAATTAGAGTGCAGCAGTTGTAGCTCCCAACTTATATAGAGGACCGTTAAAGGGACCCTAAAGGCAAATACTAAGTCGATGTGGACTGTTTAAGTACCATGCCAGAAACCTCGCAATGCTTGTTTCATGTCAAGAAAAGACTTACTTTACGAGAAAATTGCGTCTGAAGTGTCCAAAGACCTTTTTCGAAATTCAAATCTTCTGCCACCCAACAAGGGGAGTGGTGACGTTGCATGTGCCATCACCACCCCTTCCTACCATCGGTGATTAATACGGCGCCCGACAGACTGCGGTACCGAGCCATCACAGAGCGGTGGATTAGCCCCTGCAGCTGCTTTTTGGTCAAGTGGCATAGGTTGTTCGTGCATCCCACGACATCACGTGAAGTTGAATTATCTGCTACTTGCAGTTTGTCCAAGTTTTGCGAGCCAGCAAAACCAGTGCAGTACTACACGGTAACAAAACTGCTGAAACACGAAAGCGTGGGCGGCGCGGAGTTGGGCGAATGCGAAACCTTTTGACCGCCCGTGTTGTTGTGAAGGGTAATTTCAATGAGTTACTTTTCATAAAAATGATATCGAACTGGAGAAGTAGCATTTTATTTCGTCCTAAAATAGAATACAAGGCTGTTTTTTGCAACGAGTGGTTGAGTACTAGTGACAGTATTTAACTGGGGAATGCCTGCGTCATCGGGCAAGTACTTGAATGTCCCGGGGGAGTCTCTAATCATGTCCAGCATTTATGTCAATTTCTCTATTATTAAGACTTTGTTCGTGATAATATCGATGCCTTAGAGATTCTCGAGCACTAATCTATCACTTTAGCCTGAATTAATATTTGCCTTTAGTGCCCCTTTAACTGTTTCCCTGCCATGGGGAAAATATATGTTTGTTGTAAGTTACGGCAATTTTTTTTTCTGAAGGAACTACTGCACTCAATATTTTATGCAATTCATAAACAAAAGCAGAATGAATGTGCTTTTCACACATTAAACTTTCATTAACGCGACATATGTCATAAAAGGGATATAAATTGCCACATTCAAGATTGTGGAATAAGATTGAACAAAGTTTGTGAAGACATGCTTGTGTATACTATGAAAAAAGTGTAACAATAATTTTGAGATATATAAAATGTGTTTTCATCTAATAGACACTATATTCAAAAAAATCAAGTTTTCATTGAACAGGTATTCCAGTACAAAAATTTAAGTGCAAGCACTACTGTTTGGCGTGCCTGGCTGTGGCCGCCGATGTTCTGGGCTGCCGTGCGTCGCCGTCACTCTCAGAGTCAGTCCTACAATAAGGCAGCATCCTCAGACTCACCGCTGCTCTGCTCAATCCATTGTTAAAATTTTCCACAGACGCTGTGGAATCGCAAGATCTACAATCTATGGAAGTGCGCGTGCCGCTCCCGGAAGCGGCCATTTTTGCTTTCTGCTTTGACGATTCCCAAACTTCGGTGTGAGTTCAAAATTAATGCCTGGCAGGGAAAATAGCTAACTGCTTAGAAAACAAGAATATAGTTCTCCTCCTTCACGTCTTATGGCGCAAAGTGTCCGTGAGCAGCACAGAAGGCCTCGAAAGCAGCGTTTGAAACCAACGATAACAGGCAGCCATTTTTGCTTTCTACTTAGACGATCGCAAGAACTTCGGAGTGCATTCAAAAATCACTGCCTGGGGGGAAAAAGCCAACTTTCACGTCCAATAGCACAGTGTGTCCGTGAGCAGGGTGCAAAGTCTCAAAAGCGACGTTTCAAACCATCGTTAGCAGGTTAATGATGCCTAATAGGTGCGGTACGGAAAGAGGTAAGCCGCTTTCTGAGAACATGTCACAGATAGTTAAAAGATTGCACAACATTGCCATGTTGTGTCATAACAGGCGAAACATGACTGCCGTTTTATCTAAACTTTGCGCCGACTGCGCCTAAAGCTGCTGAATTTCATGAAATGCTGGCATTCACTGAAGCATACATAGCTGTACAGCTACACTCTTTGCAGTCTTTAGCAGAGAAGGCTAACAATTTCAGCAAATCTGTCTAACACAAGATGCAGCACTTCTAGGTGCGAGGCATTTCTGCACATATACATAGCAGCTGTTAGTCGATACGAATACAGCTACATTCTATTGCAGGCACAGTTATGTTAGCCAAATGCAAATTGAACATTAGTGTATAACATTGTCAGCGTTGCCGGTGCAAGTCTATTGTCCCATAGAGGTCTGGGAAGTAACTTGAGTCTGTGCCCACTGCATTTAAGAATAACATAGTACTGGAAAGCCAGCTAGCAATAGAAATACTGTCTTCATATAACAACTGATATCGCTTGATGTTGTTGCTTGCTGCCTGCAAAGCATGCAGGGCCTGTACCTTGTGTGTCTTCTGTGCGGCAGTTGTATTGGCAATACTACTACAATAGACTTCCGTTAATTCGATCCCAACTGAAGGTCCCTGCCAGCTCCCATGCATTTCTATGGGCCCAAGCTTTCGTTATTTTGAACCTAGAATTGGCCTTCGCCGGATAATTCGAGCTTGTTCAATCAGCACACACTTGCCTGACCCCTATGGTGATCCCAGTAGCAACCCTTTAGTGACAGCGTCGATCTGAGCAGAGCTTAGGTAAGAGTGAATGCACTAAGCACACGTCACCTTTCGTCAAAAATGCTTATTTTCGGCCTGCCCTAGGAATATTTTCAAGCAATAACCGTATATCACACTGGCTGATTACTGTACTTACCGAATTCAATGCATATTTTTTTCCCCAATAAGAAATGGGCCGAAAATTTCCTGCGTGGTGCAATTGTATACCAAACCAAAAGTGTCTTCATGGCGTTTGTATGCCCATCAGCATAAAACAAATTTATAGCGGCGAAGCTGACTTTGAATAAACCGGCCATCATTGTGCAACACATGTATTGCTTGCAAAAAAAAAAATTGGGTGTGCGTTAGGTTATTGCTTTGCTTAGCAGCTTTAATGTCATTTCTACATTAGTTTTCCCACTTTGAACAAATAGAAAGTCTGCCCATTTGATTCGGGGGCATGTTTAATCGTGCAGATACTTGCAAATTAATCGCTAATGTGCTTTTGGCATTTCTTTCTGCATCTTGTTTAATTCGACCCGCTAGAAAATTCGATCAATTTCATCAGTCCCTTCATGGTCAAATTCATGGAAGTCGACTCTATATATATAGGCAGGTTTGTATTTTTTCGTACAAGTTTGGCACACACCAGAGACATTGCAGTGGGGAACATATGTTCTAACTTAAGCTGAATGGCGAGCGCTTCGCTGATGATGTTAAAATATAACCGACTTAGCTGCAATTCCCTACTTTGGAATGGCATAGGGAGTTGTCAAACATTTCAGAAACACCCATCTCTTTATTAAGTATCACGGCCAGCCACCTTGTCATACATTTATTGCTTAGGGTATTCTGAGGCATTGCCCATGTATTTTTTTTTTTTTTAATTATGAGAGGATTCATTGCATGCATCATCACCGAGTATAGAAAAGAGCCCTTCTGTATAGTAGTTTCACATGGTGGCAAACTTGGCTTTGCAGAGCAACATGGTAGTGCTCTGTGATAGCCATATGTTAAAGTTAAAAAAAAGTTGTCTGGCCACTTACATCTTTTCTTTTTCAGTTATTTGCTTTACAGTGTCTATTTTTTTTTTTTTTTTTTGCTTTTCTGGCACATTACATAGCTTCTTAGAAACTGCACAAAAACATGTACATACTTGTCATGGGTGCCATGGATGCTTGTTGACCCGTTTCTGTATATAATATAGTGTGTGGAAACATTTGGTACTTGTATTGAAGAGGTGTCTGGAGGATTGTCTTTCTTGGTGTTGACTGTATGAATGAGTCTTGTAAAAATATAAAACAGTGAATTAGTTGTCTCATTTGCTTCAGTTACTGCAGGTATCCCACAAGAGGACCTACAAAGGTAAATTAATGAAATAATTGTGCAAACATTTAAAGGCTGGTGTGGTTGTTGCAGCTGACCCTTGCCATCTGTGCCGTCTCTTAAGCTTTGGCTCATTAGCAAAGTAAAAAGAGAAAAACCAATTTTAGGGCAAGACAATTTATCAGGAAATTACAACAGGTCACAAAGCCTTTAAAGGCACACTAAGGGCAAACGTTAAGTCAAGCTAAATTGATATTGAACCTCAAGAACACCTAAGGCGTTAGTAGTTTCGTGAATAAAGCTTTAATAATCGAGAAATCGAGGTAAATACAACAAACGATTTGCAACCCGGACATTCAAGTATGAACCCGAGGATGTAGGCACTACTCATTATAATTCTATCACTAGTGCTCAACCTCTTCTAATAAAAAAACTACAATGCACTGTAAGATGAAAAGAAAATGAGAAAATTCTACTTGTCCAGTTCTATTCAATGTTTCGAAATAGAACTCGACAACGATGCGGGCGATCAAAGTCTTGTTCGCTTGACCCTGCCCCGCTTGCGCTTTCATGTTTCAGTAGTTTCATTATCGCATAGTGCTGCGCTAGTTTTGCTGGCTCCCGAAACTCGCACAAACTGCACGCAACAGAGACTGCTGGATTTCCTCCATGGCTGCGCGTGTGCGTTTCGTGCAAAAAGAAAAACCGTAGCGCCTGGTGGGCTGGAGCTCGACCAGCTTTTCGAACACTACCCATCTATATATATATATATATATATATATATATATATATATTGAAACGGGCAGATGTATATGTATATATAGGGAAGAAGAGTACAGCTGATCCGCCAGCCAAAACGTTCGTACAATATATTGTGAAAATCCAACATATGTCGTACTCTATTATACTACTGGGGCCAGCGTGATTTCTTTAGCCACAATTATACATATATAGCGTGAAAGAAGCCCGTGAATACATGCAAAGTGCCTCGAGCAGCCAGTTGCGCGGCAATTTTGTGTGCATTTGCGGGATTCTTTCATGCTCGGAAAAACACTGTTATGTAGCACATATCGAGCAAAAAAAAAAAACTGTATTGGGAGTTTTCCGTGTCGCTCTGCAATTTCTCACTGACACTTTTCATCTAACTGTAATATTTGAGAAGTTGATTGAGACATTCTCTAATTAGGCAGAATGAAAAAAATAATTTGAGTATCTCCAAGCAACAACAAATACCTTGGTTCTGTCCAGCTACGTGGCATTTACATATCTTTAAAGTATGGCCAAAGTCAGCTGGGACACCCTGTGTATATTATCTTTAATAACAGGTTCACTTGAAGAAACCTCAAAGAATTGGTCACTTGGAAGAATTGTCTTATACTTCACCATTACTAATGCTGCTTCGCCTTTCCAGCAAAACTACAGTCTAGTCTTTTTTTTTTTTTATATCTAAGTCTGAGTGAATCTGGCTTGGTTTCATTTCGGGGAGGGGGGGGGGGGGCAGAGGACCTCCCCCCATTTTGGCAAGCTCCGGAGGGGCTCGAGCCCCGGAGCCCGCCCCCGTAGTCGAAGTCCATGTCAGACAATGTAAGAAGCTTCGTTTTTCAGATAGCGCATAAAGCAGGCCTCGGTGCAAAATTTTGGTTATGAAATACCAGTGGATGCATCGTGAGAAGCTGGCAAAAACACGTTTCTGATACTGGAACGCTGGGGAAAAAAATATCACCATTATCTCGCCGGAAATTATGCAGAACCTGGAACGTTGAGAATTATCATTGTACCTGGGCACCGACCTCCACGGTCAGACAGCACTGACAGTGCTGTCAAGCTGTGGCTAACAGAATGCATCAGTGGTCATCTTACACAATTAAACCTCGATATAACAAACTTCAATATAAAGATTTCTTGATATAGCAAAGTGTTCAGCTTTTTATAACTTGTCCATGTATTTAAACCTCAAATAACGAACTGTGTTTATACACGATTGCAATATAACACTTTCACTGTCGCCATGAAGGAATACCGAGACACAGATGGACAGATAGCTGATAGATCTACAAGCGGCTGCTTGCGAACATACCTCAAGTCGCGCGTCCACCAGCGCTTTATGGCATCGGTGTACGTGCTTGCCACTTGCCTAGTCACCGCCGTTAAGCACGTCTCGTGCAGCTTTTTCCTCCACCCTTTCGCCATACTCCTCTGCTTTCCTCCTCACGCTCTCCACTATCGCAGTCATTCATCCCCCGCTGTGCTCTGCATTCACCTTCATTTTTCGCTGTGCTCGTTCGCTCAGTTACGCCGAGGGATGCCAACACTCGACGCAGGGACGGGCGCCAAAGAGCTACGCTCTAAAATGGTAGGGGATACTTAAAGTGCGCTTCTGAACATAACATGATGTGATTGCTCAAATTGACCAACTATACACAGACCAAAAAATGTCCCTGACATTGGCTGACAACGTTCCGGGCCACATGTTGCAAATGGGCCTGGAAGGCCTGTGTGCAGCTTGCAAGCCCCAGTATAGTTTTTTTTTTACAGCGAAGCTGCTGTGGGCTAGTTCCCCCACGATTGGGTCCGTATGTAGACACAAAATCCCGAAGATGGTGCGATGCCAGGCCAACCAGTGGCAGAGATGAAACGGGCGTCAAGAGGAAGCTTTAGCTCGGGCCCAACTCCGACGCGGCCTATTGAAATACATGTAAAACGCAAAAATATTTTTCTGAGATAGCCACTGGCCCAATTTTAATGAAATTTGTTGCATTTGAAAGAGAAAGCTCAATTCCAATGACTGTTGGAAGGGGAATTTCGATTTAGGGCCTAAATTTTGTTAAAAATATTTTCAAAAATTTGATAGTTTGGAATAAATAGAAGCACGAACTTTATAAATTAATATCTCTGCTTCAAGAACAGATATCGCAGTTTTGTAAACGGCATCCACTAGATCATTGAAAGCGGACAAATTTGATATGTCATTTGATATCTTAGTGAATTTCTTACATTGTGTACAAGGGTTCTGCAAAAGCTGTATTTATATATTACTAAATCTTTCGAGATTCATGTGTCACATATCAATTTTGTCCGCTTTAGATGTACTATTACATGCAATTAACAGAATTATGGTATCATTTTTCATTGCTGAGTTAGAGTTGTAAACTTGGGTTTCGTTTTCTGAAAATTTTCCATTTTTGTCAATCTTTAATAAAAAATTGACGACCTAAATAAAAAATTCGTAACAACAGTCACTATATTTTACGTTTTCCATTTAAATGCAACAAACCTCGCCAAATTTGGTGCAGTGGTTGCCAAGAAAAACGAATTCTCCTTTTACATGTATTTAGATAGGAGCACCCGAGCGAAAGCTTAAACACTCCCCATACGTGGGCCGATCCCGAAGATAGTGCAATACCGGGCCGAGTCGCGGCGGCGGTGCAGTTCACCATTGAGGGGCCCACATACACAGCTTTACTGGTCGTCCTTCTTCACAGTGGAAAGGCACAGTTTAAATTTTATTTTGTTCATTGACAAACTTTCTCCTGTAGGTAGTAAAACTTCATGTTGATGAACAAGACATGGTATGGCAAGAAAACAACATCGGTATTTACAAACAATAAGAGGGTATGTTTATTTTGAAGCTACTGCGAACCGTTGTCTGGCTTTCGACAGCCAGACTTTAACAATAAATAACTTCCTTGAAGCACGCCGTAACAAGGCAATTCTTATCATGCCCTATCCTGCTGGCTGCTCATGTTTTTCAGGTAGTTCCTGATCTCGGTGGTCAGCTTGTCACGGGGAACTTCAAACTGAAAAGAGAGTGCCAACATTTTAAAACAGCTTGCGTAAGCAAATACTTGCTAGAGTGAAGACTCTTCAATCGTAAAGTCTGGTGTTCCATGCACGTCAACAAGTGAGCACTTGCAATTTGTCTACACGCTTCCATTGCAACGTCAAAGTGCAGCTGCTTACAAGAACTTTGAACAGTCTATCTTGCATTATGCCGACACCTGGGAAGCACTAGGAAACGTCTATAACAGATGCCATGCTTTTTCCACCTAAAGGAGCCCAGCAGTAATTTTTCAGTGCTAGTAATAGTGTTCCAGCATCACGAAACATCTGGCATATCTAAATACAGTCACCGACCGATTTCCGGACGCTCGATTTTTCGGGCATGCTGATAATTCGTATGCCTTCGCGGCACCGCCACGTACCCCATAGAGCCAATGTATGAGAACGTCTGAAATTTCATATGCAATACCCTTCGCCATCTGATTTTTCGGACTTTTTGCCATGACTGCAGGTCCGAAATGGCATTAACTGAAGCCACCACCGCCACCAGTTCGATAAAGCCTAGAACTGGCGCTCTCACATGCCTACCGTTGGCAGCCGTAGTCGCGCTAGGCGTAGCTGCTTTGACGTTCGCTGCCAAGCTTCCTGCTGTTCGGTGCCGTGGTTTTATTTCAAATAATTTGCCGCTGTCAGCAATGTCGCCGACTCCGCGTTTGTAATTCTCGACACATTGCATTATGCCAGGTTCCAAAAGTCAGCTTCACCGCAATACAGCGGAATTACGCGGTGAAGCATACGCAATGTATTGCGGTGAAGCTTACTATCAGTGAAAAGGGGCGACTGTCACGGGGCACATATTCCTTAACTATGCACGCGTGTACCTTCCGTTTCCTGTCGCAGTAAGAGCACTGATACGCCTAATAAGTGTACTCGCAGGCCTTCAGAGCAGCCTGAAACGTGTCTGTGGCGATTTGAGTTCTTGGGAGCAGTAAAAGGCATGGATTCATTATTTTAGACTGCCTGAGTTTTTGGACTTTTCCTCAGCCTCTACGGGTTCGAAAAATTGGACGTTGACTGTAAACTCTTTACAGCAGTAATTTCTACTGCTAGTACTTTCTATAAAGAATTGACCTGCTATTACTTTATTCATTTAGCAGTAGGATGCTCATTGAAATAAGGCATGGCCAACCATATTTTAGATTTATGTTATATTTAATCGGTCACACTTCATTTTCGTTATGTAGATAGGTTTCGCACAGATCCTTCAAAATCCTTAAAATTGGAAAGTATGTTTTCAAGGCCCTTGAAAGCCCTGGAATTTCTTGAGTACACTCTAAGATTGATTGTATGTGACCGCTTTCTATCAGCATTGACCCAGCAAACTTCTCATTTTATAAACAATAATACTGTGTAAAAACCCACACCAGCGTGCACACGTTCCTCTTCATGTGGTGACTTGCGCAGAACTGGAAAACCCCACCAGTCGGCGAGAGCGAGCAATACCGGTGCTTGGTGCTGGTTCCCTCCCATATTTACCCTACTTTATTCACGCTACGTTAGAAACTTAAAGTGAACAAGTCTGGACATTTTCAATATGATTTTTGCATCTCTTGTGCAATAAAGCTATCTGTAGCGTTTTGGGAACATTATAGTAAGTTATTGATATGTGGGATGCTACACTGCGCCCTTGAAAAAACTTTGATGGGGCCCTGAAAGTCTTTGAGCAGCCTTGAATTTTTGTTTCTAAATCTTGTATGAACCCTGATAGAGGCTAAACTATAACAGAGAATATGGCCCCAGCATCCATTAATCAACCATGCACATTCCTTTTCCATACACCCACCTCCTCCCTGGTGGCCACTTTGCGCAGTTTGACTACGCCTTTCTGCAATTCCGATTCGCCAATGATGATTGCCAGTGGGATCGATCGCTCTTCACAGTACTGAAGTTGTGCCAGCAGTTTGGGGTTCTGCTTGTATGAGTGTTCCACCTGCGTAGGCCATTCATA
Organism: Dermacentor andersoni; assembly: GCF_023375885.2. Classification (NCBI taxonomy): domain Eukaryota; kingdom Metazoa; phylum Arthropoda; class Arachnida; order Ixodida; family Ixodidae; genus Dermacentor; species Dermacentor andersoni. The sequence continues at coordinate 41,986,788 of NC_092817.1, forward strand.
ACACAATGACACCTCTCAGCATCTTACCCTTGGCTGCAAGCACAGTGAGGTCAGCACACACAAAGCCTACCTTCAGCCCATGGTCCCAAAGCTCAGAGCAGATCTTCATCCTCTCCCGAACAAGCTGCTTCTGTGCAGATGCCACAAAGACCTCCGTTTCATTTGTTCGTAGCTTGGCCTGCTCAGTCTAACCAGTCCATGCAACAAAAACAAAGAAGACAAAAAAAAAGCATCTTTGACTCCTGAAATGTACAGTGGTTGCCTGTTTCTACACTTCTTACTGTGCACTCATTCATCTATTCTTTTATAGCCGCTGTGGTTGCTTAGTGGCTTTGGTGTTGTGCTGCTAAGCACAAGGTTGCCAGATCAAATCCCGGCCACGGCAGCCGCATTTCAATGAGGGTGAAAGGCAAAAGCACCTGTGTGCATAGATTTAGGTGCACGTTAAAGAACCTCTCGTAGTCAAAATTAATCCAGAGTCCTCCATTACAACATGCCTTATAATCAGATTGTGGTTTTGGCACGTAAAACCCCATATTTATTTGTTCATTAAATTCATTTATCAGTACTTCATTGGAGCTTTCTCTCGTAGCCGACTCAGCCGCCGACTGGGCGGCTGAAGCGGGCTTCGCCAGCCACGCTATGCAAATGGACTATGGACGCATGAGCCAGCATACCAGAGGACCTTGGGCATCGCGCATTCAAGAAGTGTGGCATCTCAAACGCGCTCGATGTCACAGAGGATGAGTACCTTTGGGAAGATACGTCCGACAAAGAAATATCCAAAGAGAGCGCAGCTGAGGAAGACAGTGATTGAAGTGCAGAGTGCAATTTAAATAAATGTTTTCCTCAAGTTTTCCTAACTCGTATTATACACGGATAAAACTTTTTTTTTTTTTGCCATTTCGCGTCCCAGAAATTTCACCTCGTACTATATGCGGGTTCGTATTATATATGTGCTGTAAGGTAATTAATTGAAATGTTCATTAGCATAACTGTGTTAATTATCCAATTAAGAATTTTGATCTACCATAGAAGTAATGGCTGCCTCACTGAGTAATTTAGATTAAAGGTTAGAATTGTGCTAACTGCCACAGGCAATCTTTAAAAATTAAAAGTTGTAATATAATGCACCAATATCTTTAAGATATCACAATTTTTCACAACTTTTCAAAAAAGTGATTTTAGTGCTTAAAAAGTCTGCACATACCAGTCAGTAGAAAAACCTTTTCCTTAAGATGTGATAAGTTTCATTCAAGCTAGCTCAACGGTCACCTTAATGTAAGCATTTGTGCGTTTCATGCAACTTCTTCACCAGCCGCAACTACTGGTAGTCTTGAGCAAGAATTTTTTTTTTTAATTTAATGTTTCCATTGCTAAAAAGAATGCTCATTCATATTAGTCATGCACTGACTGCAACACAATCAGAAGAATAATTCTGAGTGACAGATACAATCTGCAGTTGCAGAATAAACATCTGCAACGCCTACAGATGTGCTAGTCTGCCACAGTAATGAAAGGGTAAACATCACGTTTGGCATCTGTCAGCACTCCCTGCGAGATCTTAGATTTTACAATATCCTGAAAGTTTCATGTCAAGGGAAAAAAATACTAGTGGATTAAAATGTAATTGAGCACAGCATTATATCCCTTGAGTGTCACAAGGTCTTGCACAACAGGCAAGCATCATAGCAGGAAAGTAAACAGCACTCACCAGCGCTCTAGCTTCTAGAAGAGTGAAGATTCGCTCAACTCCAACACTAATACCGACGCACGGCACAGCTCGGCCTTTGGCGTCAAACATTCCCACAAGGTTGTCGTAGCGGCCTCCTGCCGCGACGCTGCCCACGGTCTCACCTGGCTGACCGTCGTCTGCGTAAGATGGAGCCATAATAAACCATATGCAACATTTTGTAAGCAGACATTCCCATGCATCTGCTTAGCTTTAACCAAGATGGCTGCCAAACTCCCACTATACAGTGAAATCTCTATATAACAAACTTCAGGGGACTGCAGCAAATTGTTATTCTGAAAAGTCATTAGAGTGAAAGCCCCAAGATTAACCATTTTGCCCATCAACCCATCAGTTTACCAGCTGTCACCATATGAGCTATCCACAAAAACACTGCTATTGGCTCTCGCCAGCGCTGTTGCTATTTTCCATAGATTCCACTGCCATGCAGCCCCGCATACAGAGTGGTGCATGCAAAATAGATGCTAACGCCAAGAAAACCACCACAATGAAGAAGCTCCATGTCGCCTGTAAACTGTAATGTTTCTTCTTTTGTTTTTTCCCACATTCCTTGCCCGTGGACACTGCAACTGTCTCGCTTGAAGCGGACACCTGAACTATTCCAATGTGCAAGCGGGTGTAAATAACACTGTCCGGAAAGCGTGGATGTGTAGCATCCCTGTTAGCACAGAGGTAACATTTCTCTGCACACGTAGCTGGTACGGCCACAAGAAAGAAGGGCGAAAGAAGGAAGAGATGCGCCTCCATTGCTAGGCGACACTTGTCTGGGTGGAGCATGCACTCACAAAACCTGACCCATCGTCACCTCCACAATAGGAAGGGGGGGGGGGAGTAAAAGAGGAAGAAGAAACATCCCCTTCCAGTGTATTTTTCCTCCAGCCCTGTCTCGGGTTTTCCGACCCCATGCGCCGTGGCGTCCGCATGTTGCGCCTTGTCGTCTGTTAGCCTACTGTACCGGGTGCCATAGAGGATACATGGAAATCTAAGAATACCCAGATTTTTCTGATTATTAGTTGGTAGTACTGAGTTGTTGTTAACATGACATGGAAACTGAATAACAATTGTTATTTTGAAAGTTTTGGTATTCTGAAGTTCGTAGCACTGAAATACTGTGTATTGAAACTATATGAAGTCAGCAGGGGATTTCTGAAAAGTTTGTTAAGGTGGTGTTTGCAGTAACGAGGTTTCACTGTACTTCTTTTCATACATAACGGGCAACGCTGAAGAAATAATGCAGCTGCAGAGGTCTCTCTCGGTGTGCTTTGAAGTACAGTTGTTCTTGACCTGCAATGTTTACCACAAAATAAGTATGTCATATATTCGACCTACTACTTGTGGACAGAAGTTTACGTCAAGTTACAATACTTGGTGCATATTTCTGCTTCTAGCAGGCAACATACTACGTTTTCGTCCGGGCACAAGTGATGCTCTGGGTCTGCAGGATGAGAAACACGTTACTCCGCTCAAATAATGGTAGTGAATAGGTTTACATCTCCGATGCCATGCATGTAATAAATACATAATGTTTTGCTACATAAAATGATGAGACTTAATTTTACTTCTGATTACACATTGCTTATGTAATATCTTTTCATATGTAAAGCACTGCTTTTGTTCACGGATGCTATCAGTGTGAGAACTCTTCATAGCGTTGCCTCATATGTATGAAATGGAGTGTAGTAGCACTGATGAAGTCGAGAGACACATTTTGAATGCAAATGGCACTTGAGCAGGTGCAAACAAGCATAACTGTAACAAAATAGTGCAGCTGGACCCAACGCTGGATTTATACACATTAGACACTGCAGTTTATAGAACTGCAATACCTCTTTTTGGTGTGGAGTTGCGAAAATGCGGACTTGGGGCTTCAATTTTTTTCTTTCTTTTGCTCTTTTATTCTTTTCTTTTTCTTACCAATTTGTAGCCGTTTTCAAAAAGAAACCTTGGACAATTAACCATCAGCTTCCAACAGCAAAAGACCACCTATGCAAGAAGTATTTCCCCATACAGATACTATACATTTGACTTCCGTTAATCTGACCCTGACGGGATCAACGAAATTGATCGAATTATCCACCGGGTCGAATTAAACAAGATGCAAAAAAATGCCAAAACACACCACTGATTCATTTGGCAGTATTTGCCCTATCCTAACATGCCCTTGAATCAAATGTGCGCCCAGTTTATATGTGTCCTAAGCATAAAACTAACGTAGCAACAACATTAAGCTCCTAAACAAAGTAGAAATCTAACACGCACCTTTCTTTACAAGAAAAATTGTTGCACAATGGCGACCGGTTTTAGAGGGCTCCACACCAGGCCACATAGCAAATTTTGGTTTTATCTGCTGGAAGTTCTGTGCCCTCTAGAGAGTGTTCTACCGAAAAAAATTTTCCAATCGGTTCATTAATAGCGCAGATAGAAATATTTCAGTGCCACGAACTCATGACTTCAGGAGGCGAGCGTCATTGCCAACATAGACACTCTCTCTCCGCTCCACCCCATCTAGCCTCCGTGCGCGAAATTCCTTCCATGCGCTCTCCCATGCTGGCGCTGAAGGATCACATGACACATACATCACGAGCCCCGCCTTCTTTCTTTTTCTTTTTTTCTGGCTTTTTCGCTATGCGGCACACTTCCGCTGATGGTCTCGCGCATGAGAACACCTGACAAGCAGTATAAGTCAGCGCTACACGAACAATGAGGCAGATGCAAGCGGATCACAGAGCATGATCACGCGCTGGAACACGGTAGAAAATGAGATTTTCGCCCTCTGTGTGTGCAACTCCACAACCTGGAAACAAACAGATGAAACAGAAGTACATCTTTCTTGCTATGATACGAAGTAAAACAAAGACACGCAGACATTTGGTTTGTAGGTCTTATTATTTCTCTAAACTTAAACTCGCCAACTGCCTTGAACAATTCTCAAAGTCACATGCCACTGTGAGTGACATCACAGCACGGCAAGCTACATAGGCACACTTGCGCGATATGCATCGACTCTCCGGCTGGGAGCGCAGCGTGCATGAGGAGAAGGACAAACGGCATTTGCTTTCAAATTTAACCTCTTTCCGCGGACCGGAGGGATGTAATGCTTAGCAGACACAATCGTTAGCATGCATTGTAAGCACTGCGTTTGTTAGCTCAAAATGGCCAGACCGGATGAGGGGCCCTTTAAAGTCAGCTTCACCACATGAACAAAACACATCACCGCCACAATACCTCCGTGCTATGCGGTAAGGCAGACGGCTGTTGCAAAGGCAGTTTTGGTTTCATGTTCGACTGCACCTAGAAGACAACTTGCGGTCCAATTTTCTTTTTAGAAAAAGAAGAGCGTGTATTAGAATCAGACAAACAACATAACCAGGCATCATGAGTTACGGTTATTGCTTGCAAATCTTCCTGGGACAGGCCAAAAATAGGCGTTTTCAACGTGAGATTACGTGTGTTCAACACATTGACTCTCCCTGTCATCTTTGTTTTCCCCTTTCACATTCCCCCAGTGTAGGGTAGCCAACCGGATGTTATTCTAGTTAACCTCCCTGCCTTCTGCTTTTATCTTTCCTCCTCCTCCTTCACCGTCCTCTAAGCTCCACCGGGAAAAGCGCTGTCACTTAAGGGGTCACTATCAGCGTCACTATAGGGGTCAGGTGCATGTGTGCTGACTAGTCAAGATCAAGTTATCCGGCAAAGGCCAATTTTAGTATTGAAATAACTAAGTAACGAAAGTTTGAGCCCATAAGAACTCATGGGTGCCAACTGGAACCTTTGGTCGGTATCGAATTAACTGAAATATCAAACTATTAACAAAAGGCTATTGTACTTTGAAAGTACTCTGCATGAGGCTCATTCACTGAGGCCTGTCAGACTTAACACAGCAGCTTGTTTTTAAGCAGATGCTACGACAACCTTGTGAGCAGCATGCTCAATGTACCATGCCTGAAATATCCAGCATGAAGCATACAGACAAAAAATCTCACTGTTTAGCACTGCTTCAAAGATGATTCCCGTGTAGTAGTCCAGCCCTCGAGCAAGGCTCAGATCAAAGGATACCTGCATCGTAAGCATACATTAGTTAAAAGAGTTACCGAGAAAAAGCAATCTTTTTCTTACGGTTTTAACCAACATACAATGCGACCGTCATTATAAAGTTGAATGCCTTTATAACAAAGTGCTTGGGGCCTCCGAAATAATTCGTTATAGAGGCAACTTCGCTGTAAAGGTCGTGCAACGCACAGCTTGCATAACGAGCCTTCATAAGAACAAATTGAACAGTGCACTTCTTTAAGCTGCATACAGCAATTTAAAGTAAAAAAAGAATGCGGTTTACCTGAAATAGCTAGTTCAGTTACAAGAATTTTGAAAAAGACGTACTCATATAATAGCAGTAAGCACAATATGTCAGCTCTTTAGACTATCTAGCAGTTACTACTTGCAAAACATTAATTCTTGTTTTTCAAAATCTTGTAAACCTTGTCACAACTTATTGAAATCTTATGGTTTTCAGAAATCTTTGTCTAAACTGTAACTGAGGAACGAAGTGAGAGAATCTGTTCCCAACAATAGCTAAAATTTCCATGTAATTTTTAAATGCAACACATTTTACTTAAGTCTGTTGGGCAATTGCCAAAAGAGGGTATAATGATATGCTGCAAGACTGCAGTCAACCAGACATGTTTAGCTCCCCCCACTTTTTCTTTCTTCACTATACTGTCATGGGAAAGGTGCTTCAGGAAGACAACATAGGACATGGAAGTGGAATGGGGCCTGACCTTGTTAGCGATTCCATAGAGGTCACAGTAATCAAAGAATAGCCGCAACTCCTCCAGGCCTTGCTTGGCAGCAACATTAGTAGCCAGATCGTCAGACATCAGAGCTGTCACAAGTTCTGGGCCACCTGCAGAACAGACAACAAAAACACTTCCACAATCATTACTCAGCTAAAGGTTGTACATCAGGAGCATAAAATACAAATCAAATATTCACCAAGTTAAAACAAAAATTTTCATACACCCAAGGCTTTCTTTAAAACCATTTGAATTTCTACAGCAAGGAAAGAGTAACATAGTCAAGTGTGACAGAGGATTAGGTAGCATGTTGAGATGAATAAGATGAGTAATTGGATATCAATGGGAGAGGCCTTCATCGTGCAGTGGATAGCATCATACGTGCAATGACTTGCATCGGTCGCCACTATTACAGATGCATCGAGGTTCAAGAATGCTGTTCTCAATGCCATCTAATTAATTCCTTTGTTGTTTGTTCTGCATTCCTTTTCTGTGTATGTACCACTCCTTTCTGTAGCGCCTACAGGCCTTGAAAGTATGTAACATAAATGAATAAGTAAATAAGGCAACGATGACAGTTACGACAATGACAAATGCAGTTGATTACAAACATGCCAGATGCTAGAGGAAGCTGAAAAATCCCTTAACACCAACTGCACTCAAAAGCCTGCAGTCTAGACTTGTTTGCGTTATGCTCATTAGCTGTACCATTTACATTAAGAACAAAATTTGGCCAAAATGGAAGACACCATGCCTTTTTTGACGACAAATTGACTAATCTTGTCAGCAACTTCTTCTGCTAATCCCTTTTCGGAAATCATTTCCTTGCGGACGTCCTCCCAAGGCAACTGAAAAGGAAAAGAGGAATACAATGGCTTGCAAGGTCCATATGGAAAGTCGTGGCTCACACAAGAAAGAAGTTTCAGCAGTAAAGTTGCAATTTAGTCTCAAAGAGGACTTTGACACATCACAGGCTCTAAAAAATTAATATACATCAAAAGCATGCACTTGTGAAATCTTCATTTACAGCTACCTTTACCAGAGGTTTTTGTTCACCTAGCATATTTGCTACATTGCAAACTATCTCGTTGCAGTTCACTCACCTTATCAAGCTTGTCAACAGCAGAGCAGATAGTCTTGAAACTGTCTGCTGGTACACCACAAAACTCGAACATTCCATTGAGGATCTCTCGATGGTTGACCTGCAGGAAAGTTTTCATCACTTATTTAATTTAGTGAATGTCATCTGGCCGCCTGGAACCGCAGTGGACCTCACACATTTTTGTTTTCGATAAGCTAGAAATTGCCACAGTGCCGAAGCAAACCAGCCTGTATGGACATGTGCCATGCCATCATCAGCATATCTGTACTGTGAACAGCACATGAATGTGGCCCAAGTCTCCGGTACAATATGCCCTTTAACATTCAGTTGTCTTATGTCGGCAACAAGTCAGCCAGGCAGGCACTACTAGATTAAAAAGCGGCGCTCAGCTTGCACAGAACATCAGAGTCCATCTCTGCTCATGTCTTGCACACCAACACACGAGTCAGAATAAACTGTGTTCAGTGCCATGTGGGCACTGTCATCAAGGAAAATAAACACAGCTATCAATGTTTTGCATAGCTGCCACGATTTTCCTCAAGGACTACAGAAGTGCAGATGTGGAACAGTGTGGTTTTGTTAAATACAAACTGTAATGTTAAATATCCGTCACAAGGTGGGGGAGATCGCACTTGTTCTGGCAATTCGTAAAGCCCAGTCAAGGAACCCCTGAACAAGAAAGCTCAGACATATCCAGTTCGGCATCCCAAGACTGGAAGCACTCAGTGAAAACATTCCATGTCATTCACACATTCTTGTGAAATGCATATCAAGTATGTAGGTACTTGCCTTTATCACAAAGCCATTAAAGCCAAGGTCTTTCAGTATCTCAGCCAGAATCCTTACGCACTCAACGTCAGGCAACATAAGGTCATACTGTCCAGCAATGTCAAAATCCTGTCAGAATAGAAAGAGAAGAAAATAATTTTATAGAAATACAGTCAATCCTGGATATAACGAACTCAAAGGGGATCACGAAATAGCAAAATTTATATTGACACATGTGCGGAATATAACCAACCCTTTTATAAAGCTTTCATTGATTACGAGAAAGCGTTTGATTCTGTCGAAACCTCAGCAGTCATGAAGGCATTACGGAATCAGGGTGTAGACAAGCCGTATGTAAAAATACTGAAAGATATCTATAGCGGCTCCACAGCCACCGTAGTCCTCCATAAAGAAAGCAACAAAATCCCAATAAAGAAAGGCGTCAGGCAGGGAGATACGATCGCTCCAATGCTATTCACAGCGTGTTTACAGGAGACATTCAGAGACCTGGATTGGGAAGAATCGGGGATAAGAGTTAATGGAGAATACCTTAGTAACTTGCGATTCGCTGACGATGCTGCCTTGCTTAGTAACTCAGGGGACCAATTGCAATGCATGCTCACTGACCTGGAGGCAAAGCAGAAGAGTGGGTCTAAAAATTAATCTGCAGAAAACTAAAGTAATGTTTAACAGTCTCGGAAGAGAACAGCAATTTACAATAGGTAGCGAGGCACTGGAAGTGGTAAGGGAATACATCTACTTAGGGCAGGTAGTGATGGCGCATCCGGATCATGAGACAGAAATAATCAGGAGAATAAGAATGGGCTGGGGTGCGTTTGGCAGGTATTCTCAGATCATGGACAGCAGGTTGCCATTATCCCTCAAGAGAAAAGTGTATAATAGCTGTGTCTTACCAGTACTCACCTACAGGGCAGAAACCTGGAGGCTTACGAAAAGGGTTCTACTTAAATTGAGGACGACGCAATGAGCTATGGAAAGAAGAATGATGGGTGTAACGATAAGGGATAAGAAAAGAGCAGATTGGGTGAGGGAACAAACGCGAGGTAATGACATCTGAGTTGAAATCAAGAAAAAGAAATGGGCATGGGGAGGACATGTAATGAGGAGGGAAGATAACTGATGGTCATTAAGGATTACGGACTGGATTCCAAGGGAAGGGAAGCGTAGCAGGGGGCGGCAGAAAGTTAGGTGGGTGGATGAGATTAAGAAGTTTGCAGGGACGACATGGCCACAATTAGTACAAGACAGGGGTTGTTGGAGAAGCAAGGGAGAGGCCTTTGCCCGGCAGTGGCCGTAACCAGGCTGACGATGATGATGATATTGACACAGTAGACTTCCATTTATTCGACTCCGGTTAATTCAATTTTTAGGTTAATTCAATCACAACTGAAGGTCCCAGCTACTGCCCATACATTTCTATATGCCCGAACTTCCATTATTTCGATCTTAAAATTGGCCTTCAACAAATAATTGGAACTTGACAGTCTGCTTTGCCGCGATGTAGCTGTATTGTGCGGCGAAGCATACTAAAAATGTAAAGGGGCTACTATCACGGGACATAGTACGCATTTCTTAATTATACAGGGCAGGCATGCGCAGTCTCCAGTCACGGTACGAGCACCTAGTCAATTAATAAGCATAATGGCAGCCGTTCACAGCCGTTTCTGACGTTCCTGTGGTCATGCGAGCCCTCGTTTAACACGCCATGCGTGTCTCGTATACGACTGTTAACAGGGATCAGAATGGGTTCGTTAATTATGCATGCGCGCACACATGTGCACTGAGAAGAGAAAAACCATCTGCGTTTTAGGAAAGCTAGCGAGAAGAAACGCAGTAAAACGAAGAAACTCCGAAGTCAAGGGGACGTTTAAAGCCAACAAAATAGCGAGGGTCTATCTAACGCTTTAAAGGCCTGCTAGTAAACTTAGGGGTCTCAGTGCTCATAGTGTGACCGGAGATGGCGCATGTGCGTGTGTAAATTAAGGAAACAGTCGCTATGTCTGATAACAACGGCACCTTTCCACTGCTCAGCCCGCTTCCCCGCATAACACAGCTGTATTGCAGTGTTTTTTCTGCTTTTTTGTTTAATTTGACCGGCCAGATAATTCAATCAGTTTCGTCGGTCCCATTAGGATCGAATTAACGGGAGTCGATTGTAATTATGTAAAATATGCCTATCTGCAGCTTATCAAAAATGTAAGTCAACATAACGTCATAGTGCCAAGCAATGTTAAAATCCTGTCAGAATAGAAAGAAAAGAAACACAATTCATGGAAATAGTCACATGGCTTGTAGAGAACATTTGATGCAAAATTCAAGGCCAATTAAGAAATTTCTAGGATGCCGTAGGCCAAAATTTATTTAATGAGGGGGAAATAAACCTTATTCGTACTTAGAATGAAAAATACTAAAATCTCATTCTCAGCTGCAATTTCTTGCAGCTAAGCAGCAGGTAAGTTGGACACATGCTTCAAGCTCTTTAGGGAGCTTTTCAAAGATTAGTTTTTGTCAACAGCCTTTTAGCAAGATGGTGTCCAGCTAAGGCCAAATGGCTGAAACTTACTTTCCACCAGGCATTTCTAGAACCTAAGGCTCAAAATGGAGCCGTGATGGCTGTGGTGTGAACTAGTAAAACAACAAACAGTGGTATGGCTTGGTCGCATCATCTGGCTTCGTATAGCTATCATTGAATGTGGACACGCCACATTGCATCGCTCAGCAACAATGAAAATAAGATGCCTAGGATGGTTTCCCAATAGGCGGTGTTCATGGCACAGCCCTGATGCTATGTTTGTTGCCCTGAAAGTTCGAAAGTCGCCCACTACCCTAGTTTTCAAGGAATTCAACGCTGCCCTCGGACTGGAAGATAGGGAAGGTGGTTGCCGTGCATAAGTCAGGTGATGCATATTCTCCCGATAATTACTGTCCCATTTCATTAACATTCATTCCTGTCAAAATATTAGAGCACATAATATACTCGCACCTTATAGATTTCCTTGAGTCCAATAGTTTTTTTCAGTAATTCCCAACATGGGTACCGCAAAACGTTTTTGTGAGAAATGCAATTGCTATATTTCACTAATGACCTGTTCACTAATGCAGACTTGAGATTTGAAACACATTGTATATTCATTGATCTCACAGAGGCTTTTGATTCGGTTTTGCATGATTTACTTATCTTCAAACTTAGTCAGCCTAATATAGATCGCTATGTCTTAGCATGGATAAAAGAATTTCTATCTAACTGCACCCAGTGTGTGACAGCGAAAAATTTCTGTCTCTACTACAGTAACATCTCGAGTCCCGCAAGGGTCAGTTCTCAGTCCTTTGCTTTTTAATTTACATTAACGACCTTCCTTCCTGCACTTCAACTAAAGCTATCCCGCTTTTCCCGTCACACAAATCCCAAGCTTCGAGAGTGAGAACTGCAAGCAAAGCGCCAGCAGAGGGAAGCCGCTACCGCCGATGATCGAGAATGGGAAGCGCAAACCAAGCACTGGTGGAGGCAAGCCGACCACCACTTTCAAAAGAAGGCAACCCAAGCCAAGCACGAGCAGAGCCAAGCTAACCTCCAACTTCGAGAGCAGGAGACCGAGCAGAGACGTTGACCCAGAGAGATTCCTCCCACGGAGGGTGCCGATGGATGGTTCAAGAGAGAAATCTGCCAGTTAGAGAATGGCAACTTGAAGCTGGGCTGGCCAATAATTTTCCACAAGGTACTCGAAAATTTTAGTTATATACATGTACTTAGACAAGTGCACACACTCGCAAGGTTAACCATACTCATTTCTCTTTAGCTATGTTTATAGTTTCCACGACGCAAGAGTTGCGTCTTAGAATGCAAGTCTCACTGAGCAATAGCCTGACGACACCAGCCTACGTGCCGGAGGCATCTGTACACTTACACACTGGTAAAACTCTCGGTAGCGTCCTCGTGTCATGGCGGGGTTGTCACGCCGGTACACTTTGCCAATCTGGTAGCGCTTGATGTTGGTGATTTTGTTCATGGCCAGGAACCGGGCAAAGGGCACTGTCAAGTCGTAGCGCAAAGACAGGATCTCCCCCCCTTGGTCAGCCAAGTCGTAGATGAGCTTGCTGTCCTCCCCATATTTGCCCGTGAGCGTGTCCTACGCAGGGAACAGTTCAGAAAGCACAAAATTAAAGTGGCACTGCTGTCAGTAACTCGACTTGAACTTCTTCTCTTTTTTTAATGTAACAAGTTTCATTCAAATCGTATGCCCAATCAGAGCTCCTACGTGTTTCACAAGTATATGCGCTAAAACACTGCAGTTGGCCCCAGAGTGCCAAGATAAAGTTCTCACGTAAGCTCTCTATTCAGACATGTGTGACAGTGAAAAAAAGTATGTCCTAATAAGACAACACCTAAATTAAACTGAATGGCATTCAAAACACTTAAATTGATACTAACAGAAACACTAAATCAGTTTAGATCGATAATGTATTTTTGAAGAGCCCTACTTTTGTTGATTTTGTGGTAATAGATTGATTTTACTAAAAGAAAAAATCAAGGTCAAAATTTCATTCTTGAATTACACATCAAAACCCAAGGGCCAGTACATCAGTGTGATGACACGGATCGCAAAGTATTTTTTCGATTTTCAGCCACTGCAATTCTGTAAATATTCTTGAACCTTCTTAAATTCAGTCTCCAGTTCCTATAAAATACAATGTCGTCTGTTTTTTACCAATAGAAGTTTTACCAGAACCAATAAAGGGGCACCAAAATCCATGTCATCACGCCAAGCTGGTGCAGGCATTTCAGGCTGGTGTTGACACTCATTTTTCACTCTTGCCTCTTTTCTGGCTTACCAAGCATCTTCTTGCAGTAAGAGTGGCTTTTCTTTTTCTTTACTATTGTGGAAAGGTAATTTACTAACACAGCTAAAACCATTTTTATATTTAGTGTCCCTTTCTTTTTAGTGTCCCAGACTTATTAGGCATTAATGTTTCCTTAACAAAAGTTGCTAAAAACCTGACAATCTTAAAAAATAATTTGTCATTTTTCGTACGCAAACAGGTTTGGGTACCCAAAGGTACTATTGTGCACACAAAGCACCACACCCGGCCTGCATTCTTTTGTATCCCTCTGCTGTTTCTTTTTTTTTTGTAAGCCAATCGATCTGTCTCCCCTAACTTCGTATATACAAAATGTAATAATCCATATTCAAGGTTAAAGCTTACAACACTATATACCCCAATAAATACATATATTACAATCCTGTTAGCTAGCATTAGTAAGGCAGCCAAATAGATAAGTGACATGGATATGTATTGAAAAATGACATGACATGAAAAATATGTCAACGATCTATAAACAAGATCTTTGCAAAGAACTGAATGCTCATAATGGTTGCACATAAACTGTGAAGTAACATATTAGACTTCTCTGCTTTCAACCCTCTAACAGCTACAGCTTGCAGAATGGCCATACTTGTTTTTTCTTGCAAAGAAATTGTAAACATTCTGCTTCAATTTTATAAAATTCATTTCATTTTTGTTAATTCTTGCAATATATCTGACAGCCAAAATAAAAAAATCCACTCTTAAGAGAAGAATTCAATTTCATTCAAATTGGTTGAGCAGCTGCCTGATAAGAGTTTTTTCACGTTTTATATGTCTATCCAAGCAGGGAAATCAAAACATGGCCTAAGCCAGAGCTTTTTTATACCAAAACAAATTACTGTTGCTATAAAAGCTTGAACAAAAAGCAGGAAAGCACCGTTCTTCCTCCTGTTCAACACCTGCATTTTCACTTGTTCACACTTCGGTTGCATAGCTAATTTGTGTTGTGTGAACGCTGCGATTACAAACAAGTACAAGTCTTCTGCACAACTTAATTTACTGTCTCTGGTAGCTAGCATGTCTGGGAGGGGGAACAGCACAGCAACTTTAGCCAACATTTCGGCAGGCTTCATGATAGCTCTGCTTTGGTCACTGCAGTGACATAATGAGTGGGACCAAACGGCAATAATTACCAGCAGTTAAGGCCAATACTTTTAAACAAAAATCATGTGAACATGAACAATGATTGCTGACTTACCACCTGTCTGGCCTGTACAGGCGTTGTTACAAGAAAAGTTCATGAAGTATGGCTTTCACTAAATCTGATATCACTGAAAACAGCAGCAAATTAATACAGAAATAGAAACATACAGGCTCATATTACTCCATTTATAGTTGGGTTCATTGCTTTAGTTGTGTTTTTTCTACTTAAGCTGTGCTTCAGAAACCAACACTTGATGCAATAAGATCAACAATGTCAGGCTCAGCGGACAACATAACACAACATGAAATTTACAACTGATGACACTAGTAGTACCACTACTGCAGTAGAATGTCACAATGCACAGCTGAGTTCCAGTGCCCAATATTACCTTGAGCTCGAAGACAGGTGTGTCAATGGCCTCTCCTCCGTGCCTCTTGAAGCATGAGATGATGGTGGAGAACACCTTCTCTCGCAAGGCCATTTGGGCCGGCATGTGGTCCCTTGTGCCCTGTATAGCACAAACTGTCAGGAGAAGAGCCATATCCCAAAGAAGACACAAACAAATAAAAACAGAAGAACCAAAATTCATAGGTGAACCAGAGGCATAATCATTCTAATGTGATAACCCAGCTTATGCTATAATAACAAAAATTTCGAACTATAAAAAACGGAGGTAATGAAAATATTTGGAGGCAACTATTAACTATTCACTCTCATCCATATCGGATGTGGGTTGATATAATTAAAACATGTTTATTAGTTGTGTTGATGTGTTTTATGTTCCATCTCCTGTTTTAAGTTTTCTGCTCCTTCTTGAAGGTGCAAGTCATGCCACAATTCATAGTTCTCAAGTGATGCAGTGTGCAAGTTTTCTGATATGTCCAGCCTCACAAATTTTTTGCTAAATTTGCACTCAAGGAGTTTAACTTGACTTTGAAAAAAAAACTTGACAAGATCTTTTTCTTGACAGTCAAGAGAATAAGGTTGCGAACAAAAATAAAGTAGCCCGATATAAGCAAATAGATGCACTAGTCACTTACCCAACATTCTGACTGACCCTATACTATTTCTCAAAAGTCGTTTGCAGCACTGTGAAAACTGCAGGACTCCTTAGCCAACAGGAAGGCTGAATGCCCCTTGACATGTGTTCATCCACACAGCATCGTCTGCTCACCGACACAGTAAATAACTGTATACAATGTGTATGCAAAGAGGTCCTAACATGTTGTATATGCCTGTAAATATCCTGTACCAAGCAAAAATTAAACTCTCTAATCCAGATAATAATCAATTGGTTATGGCCGGAACTATATTCCGCTGCGCAAGGATATTTACCTGTGTATAGCTCGTACCTTCGGCAGTGCTGAAAACGACTTGTGAGCTGGAGTATAGGTTACACTGACATGAATAAGTGCACAGGAGGCTGACATGTGCAAATAAAGATAGGTGTTTTTGTTTTATTGTGGTGAAAGAATGTTTTGCAGCAAAAATATACATGCCTTGGCCGTCTTGAGGACAAACTTGTGAGGCTCATCTTCAGCCAGCTGGGCCTTCAGTTGCAGCAGCTTTGCGACTTCCTCATCAATCTAAACAAAACAGAAGGAGATGTCATTTTTTTCACCATCATAACTGTGCGTCAACATAATACAGTGTATGCCAAGAAAGTAACAAGACAGATGTTTTTTTTTTTGGGGGGGGGGGGTGCAAGGAGGCTAAGAAACAGTCTCTGGTCTTGATAGTTTGCTGGCAATGTCAGGCTAATGGTCTGATGGAGCTGTTTCAACAGGACCTTCACTGCGCGCAGATCATTTGCCAACTGGACAGCTGTTTGCATGTAGCAGCACATGTCAAAATGCAGTGCCAATGAGCAATATGCAATGCAGTGTTTGGCAGAACAGACCCTGGAACAGACCCCAACCTCTCTACAGCTCAGATTTGGCTTCGGCTGACTTTTTCTGGTTTCCTCACTTCATATCCAAGTTGAAAGGACACCATTTCAATAGTGTTGCTAACACACAGGATGCCTTGGTGAGTACTTTGGAAGGTGTCTCAGTTGAACGCTTCCAGGCACATTACAATGCGAGGCAAAACCACCGACATCAGTGTATCGATGCTCAAGGATGTTATTTTTACGCATATTTTGGGTGTGTAAATGACTCCAATTAAACAAATTTTCTATAATAAGTCTCCTTATGTTCCATACCTGTCATACAGGGTGTCCCAACTATCATGCACCAAGATTTATATATATGCAAATGCCACGTGGCTGGACAGATCCAAGGTAATGTTGTTGGCCATCGCTTGGAGATACCTAGATTATGTTTTAAATTTTGCCTAATTACATAATTAGTCTTAATTAATTAATCAACTTTTCACATGTTATAGTTAGATGAAAAATGTGACTGAGAAAATTGTAGAGCAACATGAAATGCTCCCGATGTAGCTTTCTGTTGCTCAATATGTGCTACATAGAAGTGTTTTGCCAAGCCTGCAAGAAGCCCGCAAAGACATGCAAGGGCATCAAGCGGCCAGTTGCGCAGCAATTTTGCATGTACTCGCGGGCTTCTTTTACGCTCGGAAAAACACATTTATATAGCACACATTGAGCAACAGAAAGCTGTATTGGGAGTTTTTCAGCTGCTCTACAATTTTCTTGTTGACACTTTTCATCTAATTATAACGTTTGAGAAGTTGATTAATTAATAACTAATTATGTCATTAGGCATAACGCAATAGATAATCTGAGTATCTTTAAGTGACGGCCAACAACATTACCTTGGATCTGCCCAGCTACGTGGCATTTGCATATTTTTAACTCTTGGCGCATGATGGTTAGGATACCCTGTATATTACCTTGCCAATGCCTAGTAGACAGGGTGAACAAAGATGGCTACTGCATTTTCACTACCTTTTTATTCTTTGAACACACTTAGACCAAATAGAAGATCATCATTTTCATGTACAGTTGCGCTATTTGTTATTCTTTCAACCAACCTGCATCAAATGAGCTGGCTAGTCTCTGTTATCCCAAAAGTAACAGGCACTCATGTCGCCAAAAACATGTCCATGCTTCAAATGGTATGTCCAAAGTAAACACCAACATTTCGAATAGAACACACTCAGTTTCACTGCAATGCAGCTCTCACCTGTGCAATTGAGTGCGCAGCCGTCGACAACACGCGAAGAGACACATGACACATGGAGTGCATTGGTCGGAACCGCAGGCATTGCAGTAGAGTGGCCATTGGTGGTTATGCAAAGACAGGTACAAGGGAGGGGATGGAAAGGAAGAGAGGAGAAGATGCCCTCAGAACATCCAGCTAAACTGGGAGGGCGGAGAGGATGAAACAAGAGCAACACATGTTTGCTTGCAGCTAATTGGATGTGTTTGGTGAGCCTTCCAAAACAATGACTTGTCTTATAGATCATGCAAATGTTATTGTTTCTAGAAGATTCCCGTCATTAACGTTGTTGTGATCACAAGCCACACCACTGTGCTAAAACCAGGGGTCGCATTCTAGGTCGATCACTTCCGATGAAATATCGCGAACGTGATCGTTTCCCCAAAAGCGATCCTCCGAGAACACCGCTCCAACTGAATGCTGCAGGACAGCTCGAACTGGTTGGGCAAGTGTCCGCGGGGGTTAGAATTTACGAGAACCGAGAATGACGGCAGTAACGTTGCAAACAGGTTGTACGTTATGGTAAGCTTGTAATCTATGGTTAAGAATACCTGCAGCACACGACAAGTACTGAGATGACAAGCGCTTTTGTGTCTGGTCGTTGTCTCAGTCTTCACCGTGCGCCGTACATATAACATGACGCTACTGGGAAAGAGCACCACCTCAGAAACATAATTAGGGTGCAGTGCTCCTGCGATGTAGCTTGTCATCTCAAATGTAGTCAACATCGTAGCGCTGTTTCAATTTCCACTTTACGAGGAGCAATTTTGTTTGGTACTTTCTACTGCCACCAATCTGCACAGCCAGTGCTTCAAAGTGCACTTTATCAATGCTCTTTAAGGGTTCTCATTAAGAAATAAGAGATGTCAGAATAAAAGCGCGAGTGGTACAAATGACGCAATACCGCTTCGACAATATTCGGTGTCCCATGTCCATTCATTCACTTTAGGGGAAAAATGTGAGCGGGCATAATCACTCAAGTTGTGCACCTAATTATTACATCTTTCATCAAGCGTTACTTACAGGAGGAATCGTGTCAGCTCTGTTAAACAGAAAAGTGATTTTTTTTTACTAAAAAAGAACATTTAACGAGTTGCCTGACATATGCACATGTGCAGCGAAAGCAAACTGTGCTAGTACCTTTTCTTTCGGCGCTTTTTCGGCTTTCAGCGATCGCACAATATCGCCTTGCTGCTTGATGAGGTCGTTTAGCGCTTCTTTTTCAACGACAGACATGTTAAAAGCTTAGCATATGCGTCTACAATTCACGGAGTACAGAAAGTTGGAGTTGGCACTTGGCAGTTATCCCGATTTTGAGAGCCGAAAATGAACTGTAGTGCTACAAATACTAGCATACACACTTAGCCTGTGACATCGGAAGACCCCATGCGCATAGGTAACGCTAGCGTCGGATTCGCCCTATTCTAAGTACTTGGTACTTTCATACATTTCATATTATCAAAAAAAAAAAATCCTTTCATAACGTTAGTCACTCCACATCATGATTTAATTACCGTAAACAAATTATTGTGAATTGACTTGAAGCACCACTGATTAAAATAATTGGCAGTGATCATTGTTCAGAATAGTTTTCCACTTGAAACCTTAGATATCAACATTGGTTCAGAGGAGGGTCTGCTGGTCTAGAAACCGCAGGAACAATATTTAGAAATTCGCCCATCGAATGATGCAGCGGTGTTTTCTTGGTGCATTCACCTAAACGTTGACGCAACATGCGACACTGGCGCTACTAGCGCAACATCTATTCGCCGGTCTTTGTGGTCAATGCCAAAAGAAACACTATATGTTTTATAACTTAACGCACCATAGTTGCCTGACTGCTCCAATGAAAGCGCCAAAAGCAGCAAGCATGTTTTTTAAAATTATGGCAGTAGTGACGTCACTTGCGCCGCCTGCAGCATGAAAATGCATGACCTTTAATATTATTTCCTGTTATTCTGAATGTGTACCACGTCCAAAGACTTCATAAGTTCAGTGTATATAGATGGTGAGCAAAACTTAACGTATATGACGTGTTTCGACTGTCAAAATCGCTTCCGCTGCTTGCAACCAGAAAGAGCATAGCCTTTAAGATGTGCATCCAGAAACTCAGAGGGCGCCATCACTGGAGCGTTGTTTGTACTCCAACTACACACAAAAATATAGAGATTTTATCAAACTAAGTTCTAAGAATTAAAATCACAAAACATTTACAAGTAATTGTTGTTTCACCACATACGTTCCATCCTATGGTGCACTGGAACAGGGTAGTGTATCGTCCGGCGGCGAAAACGTGCCTCTTTTTGCGATTACGGCCGAAGGTGCTGGAGCACGCCGTTCTACCGCAGCGCCACCTGTCGCTGAAGCTTGGAGTCATTGCTGGCAAAAGGAAAAATAATGGTGCAACACAGAGCCTCCGGAATTGGCAGTTATGGTGGTCGCGGAGGTCATGCATGTTACGTACGGAGTTCGCTGATTGCTTGTTGTGGTTTTTGCTGCCGCGTTTGCACATTCTTTATGTGCACGGGAAGCGCTGTATTTCTACATATCTCTGTGTGTGTATGTGTGTTTCTTCAGGGAAACCTGGCAACCGCCTTTCTGGCTGATGCAACATGAAAGGAATCCCATACAAGCCACCAGGCACAGTGCAGGTGCTCCTTCCGGGCTTCTTATCGTCGTGTGATTCGAAATATTAAAAACGTATGCGTGCTTACCGAACGGAACGAGTAGCGAGTACTTGTTTGTCTTCTGCAACCGAAACACTGAGCAGACGATCAGGAAAACTGCACAATCTGTGGTTGGAAACGTGCAAGCTTAGATGCCGTTTTTATATATCGTAACAGCTTGTAGTGTTTATTTTTTTATGAATTATGTTAATTTCAATTGTTTTGAGAGCGTTTTAGTTGATAAATGCAGAAAGTGTTGCACAACATGTTTAAATTTCGCGCGCTAGGCA
The DNA here is from genome assembly GCF_023375885.2 of Dermacentor andersoni. NCBI lineage: Eukaryota > Metazoa > Arthropoda > Arachnida > Ixodida > Ixodidae > Dermacentor > Dermacentor andersoni. The sequence goes on from NC_092817.1 coordinate 42,007,367, forward strand.
TGCCGGTCGATCGCAGCGCCCTGCTGGTGGCGTCATCGCAGAAGCGTCCCTGGTTCTGCCATTGCTTTACTGTACGGACGATACACTGCAGTACACCATATCCACGTACCTGCGTCACACAACGCATTTACCATCGCATATGGGTTTTTTTTTTTTTCCCCTAAAATCATACGCCATGCGCCTAGTAGCTAGATCTGATACAGCAAATGTTTTGCAATATCACCATGACGGCAACCACGTCAACTGATAGTACTGATATTAAACTCCATGCACGGTGACTCTGTGTCCTCCGAGATTTCCACAACCTAGCCGCGAATTTTGAATTGCTTGATTGATGTGTATGATGAGACCGACCAGAACTAATGACACGAACTACATGTCGCGAAAAACACGCTTCCTACCCGATTCTAAAAGCCTCCGCAATTTCGGGATCATAAAAGATGTTTAAAACACCCTGCTGCGAAGCTGCGCTTATAGAGGTCTAGAATACTAGAATACGTATGACAAGACAAACCGGGGTATTGTAGTTTACACGTAGTCAGTACACATCAGCTCCGTTCATTAAAATACATGTTCTCTCTTTTTTTTTCTGTCTGGGTAAATAATGGAGCCGATAAATTCACACTACCGCGCATATGCTGAGAGCCACAGACATTATAGGCTTCTCCGAGGGAATCAGGCGCAACTTCAAACTCCTTTGAAATGAAAAATAAAAATCTTCAGATAAGAGTAAAGACTATAGAGTAAAGACACATTTCTGTAAGGTCAGTTCAACTGAAGTAGCCATAAATGACATTTTTGATCAGCAATAACTCCCTACGATAAGCAACAGTATAGCTTCTCAAGCGTAAGTAAAGCGCACCATGAACAAATAACTATGTTTGGATTTCACTTATATATCGCAGCAGCCGAAACTGCCAGTACCAATGTCCTCCTCGAGCAGGCTCCATCCAGTAACCTTCCTACATCAAATATGAGGTCAGATTGAATACGTTAGTATACTGAATATCATATTCGCGAATCTAATACTAATGTAAAAGCAAGCACTATTCTATCTATGTTCGAGATCTCGCATATGTAATCGAACGGCACGCCGACATGGTAGGGGCATCACGGTAAACGCGAAGCATGCACGGCCGTACAGCGCTCGTGCCGGCAGTTGTACCGGCCATACGACATACCGTCTTTTTGCCTTCTCGAGGGGGGCGCTCCTGTTACGTGCAACCGGAAATACGATGCAATCCGAATCACCGAGCTGTAGCCCCTGCAGCGGCCCGCCCCGCTTTCCCTTGTTATACCGATGCAATGTATACGAAGCTCACTGCAGCGCGTCGCTTCTTTGCTTCTGCGTCGAGGTTCAAGGTCCGGTTTTCGGCCGAAACAGCCGTGTTCCGATGAGCGTTGTGCGCGAAATTTTCATGGCGTCGCACTGTGCGGTGTTATCGAAGCAAACGGGGAGATTCTTTGGTGGATTGTTGCGACTCCTCGAAACACTCCGCGGAACTCTAAAAGCAGTTCAGCGAAACGAGCGTACTTACATCCTGCGCTTGCTTGCGCGCTCGCTTACCTCTCTCGCTGAAGAAGACGCACTCAAACGGGAACATCGGCGCTCTGAGCAAAACCGTTTACATCTACAAGTGTTCACTAATGAGCAGCGACGGTGTCGCTTCAAAGCCGCCCAACGATAGTGAAAATGTAACTGGGAGGCGGTGCGAAATCGCGAGCGAAAGTGGCAGAACCATAGGCGCCCGCAGTTCCGCCCCTTGAGGATGTCATGGCCTATAGCTCCACAATATGGTGTTAGCTACTTAACTAGACCCAAGTATATGTTGCCTAAATCCATGACGAGACGAATTGGTAGGGTGGCGTCGCAATCCGCCCTTTAATGCGTCTTTTGTCGCTTAACAAGCCTCCACTCATGGTACAAGTGGCCATCTTACCATTGCAAAAGCGTAGTTTGTTAATATTTGTTAATATAGCTATTTTTCTCTTCATCAATCCGTGAACGTGCGAAGTAACATGCATGCAATGAAACCAGAGAAAGCATAAGGAAAGTTAATTATAATGTCTAAATGACATGTAGAAATAATAAATTGAAGGGAAATGAAAAGCGGACGAAAACATAACTTGCCTTGTAGATTTCAGCTTACCGCAGGTGGGAGCCGAACCCGGATATGTTGCGCATTACGAGTGCGGCGCTATGCCAATTAAGCTTACCGAGGCGGACATCCTCCCGCCCCCTTTCTTAGGTATTTATGTGTGTGTACATGATTAGCCCTGGAAATGTTAGCCAGCGCCGCTCGCGGCCGAGGCGGCGGACGCGAGAGTAAGTGCTATTCTGGACATCATCAAATTCCGCCATATTGTAGAATTCTGTAATGGCGCCATTTTGAGCTAATCAGAGAAGCCGTAGCAGTTCTTAGGGCCAATCAGAGCATACAACATGGCAAATTCGACAACATGGTGGAATTTGACAATGTAGAATAGCATCCAATAAACCGTTGCCTGGGTACTCAAGCATTAAGAACTGAAGTATCAGGTTTGCAACTATGTAACTCACCAACAAGAAACGAAATTAGAATTGTGCATACTGCGCCTAATTAGACATATAAAGCAGGCAAAAAGTGATGTATTATGCACAGCTCTGAAATATAACGTTTATTTCTGAGCAGGACCTTGGCGAAAACCCTCGTAAAAGCAACAATTTCACGTGAGATGCAATCTCATTCATCACATTTCTCCTCGTGATGCTCTAGTAGATGCGCAGTTTGCAGATCTGCGGTATCTCTGTGTGTGTGTGTGTGCGTGTGTGCGTGTGTGTGTGCGTGTGTGCGTGCGTGTGTGTGCGTGCGTGTGTGCGTGCGTGTGTGTGTGCGTGTGTGTGTGCGTGCGTGTGTGCGTGCGTGTGTGTGTGTGTGTGTGTGTGTGTGTGTGTGTGTGTGTGTGTGTGTGTGTGTGTGTGTGTGTGTGTGTGTGTGTGTGTGTGTGTGTGTGTGTGTGTGTGTGTGTGTGTGTGTGTGTGTGTGTGTGTGTGTGTGTGTGTGTGTGGTTACGATTTTGTAAACTTCATGTTTCAATTGTTTTTATAACTTACATATTTTCGCCAATCTTTGTACAGTCTACAAGGCCCTAAGTAAATATTCCGCTTCCTACAGTCGGTATACATTCAGCTTTATCTTGCAAATGCAACAAATGTCATTCGAATCGGTCAAATAGCTGTCTAATGTGAGCATTTCTACCTTGTGCAATTGTTTCTGTAAGTACCTCTGTGTTTTCTCCCACGCAAGCAAACAGAATTGTGCTAACCGCCGATTCTTTCTGTTTCTGCACATCCTTAATCGTACCTACTTTTTCAGGGCAAACTAGCCAACTGCACAGGTGTCCTGGGTAAACCTCTCTACATTCAATCTATTTCATGCACTCTTTCTTGGTAACTGTCGCCCATCTTTCTACTCACAGGTTTTTCTTCTTCTTTTTTTTTTCTTGCGTACGGTTTTGCTGCGATGCCAACGCAGAAGCTCTTCTTGCCTGTGTTACAGATATTCGCCGACTGTGGATTTCTGTAACTTAAGGGTACGTTCCATTCGCCTGCAACCCCTGAACCAGTTCACGAGGTCCTGCTGCACCCTGCCATTCGTTTCAGCGGTGCAGCAATGGTGCCTGCTGAACCACGACGTTCGTTTCGAAAGGTGCAAGGCTGGTTCATGATTTTGCTGCACTCACTCCACTGTCGGTGCCAACTTGGTGCAGGCGTACAGGTGCGAAGTAGCGGCGCAGCCGACGACGCAGCACATGGGCGTGAGCACCGTTAAAAACCCGCTACGCAAATGTGCTGTGTATTTACGCCCTAGAAGCCGATCATGCCTGCAGTTCAGGACCTCTCAAACTTACACACTCCGTGCACATTAGTCTGACATAACATAACGCATGCACTGTGTCTGCACCTTTGTATTCGTTCCAAGTGTCCATACATTCGACCACTGACAACCCAGTGCTCGAGGCAGACGGGAAAACGGTTAGATTCAAACATAATAGTGCATATCCCGTGGCGTAGCCAGGAATTGTCTTCGAGGAGAAAGGGAGGAGGAGGAAAGAGAAAAGTAGAAGGCAGAGAGGTTAACCAGAATAACGTCCGGTTGGCTACCCTACACCGGGGTAATGGGAAAGGGGAAAGCAAAGATCACAGGGAGAGAGAGGAGGGAAGGAAAGAAGGAAATTGCGGCAAGTTCGCTGACGCGTGTGATTTTACAGAAATTGCATTAATAGTCACAGATGGTCGCACAAGCCCGTCCTTCTTAAGAAGCACAAAAGTGCCTTCACAGCTTTATGGGCCGACGGGTGATGGGGGCGATGTTCCAGCAACACCTGCACAGAAAGCGGCCGATTGTCCAGTTTTTGTAAAGCTTTGGCAAGTTCTTGTCTCTCTAGGACATATCGTGGACAGTACCACAGCAGGTGGTCGATGTTTTCTTCGGTGCCACAGACCTCGCAATGCTGCACTGTCAGTTACTCCAATTAACGTAGAGTATGGCTTTGTGAAGGCAACTCCTAACCAAAGGCGACAGAGAAGCGTAGCTTCACGTCGAGGAAGTCCGAGTGGAGGTCGGAGTTGCAGGGAGGGGTTTAGTCGATGTAGTCGTGTAAGTCGGAAGTTTGGCGAGTTCCACTCGGTCACTGTGAGACTGCGTGCCAGGTGTCGAAGCTGCCTTGCAGCGTCAGTCCTCGAAAGCGGAATTGGAACGCTGTGCTCTTCTTGATGTGCTGTGCGAGCAGCGTTATCGGCGGAATCATTGCCACTGATTCCACAGTGGCCAGATACCCATTGAAAAACGACCTCGTGGCCTTTTTGTTGGACATCATGGTAATGTTTCACGACTTCGTATGTCAATTGGTCATGCCATCCGTGTCTGAGAACTGACTGCGTGCACTGTAATGCCGGTTTTGAATCACAGAACACAGCCCATTTTCTAGGTCTTTCAGAATCAATGAATTCCAGTGCTCGACGCAGGGCCGTTAGTTCTGCCGCCGTTGAGGTCGTGACATGCGATGTCTTGAACCGCAGTGTCATTCCTCGCGTTGGTATAACCACGGCACCACCAGAACTGCACGACGTAGTCGATCCATCGGTATAGATGTGCACGTGGTTGCTGTACTTTTCATGCAGAAGTAAGCTCAGCTGTTGTAGAGCAGGGGCCGGTAGATCTGTCTTCTTCTGTAGTCCTGGAATCATTATATGTACTTCTGGACGGCTAAAACACCACGGAGGAGGGAGGGGGGGTGCAGGCAGATATACTGGTACACAGAAATTTCGGGCAACGGAGCACGTGCCCGGTTCACGCCCGCGCTTGTGTGTGTGCGTACGTGTGCTCATATTTCGACTCTTATGTATACTGACACAAAGCTTCGCTGTATATACATAGCTTCCGGCTCGTTGGATCTAACGCATTTCTTTAAGCGAGATTTCTTTGTCTCCATCGACCGTTTTTGTGCTCGCAGGTAGGTTTTTGTGGTTGGACTTTCACCGCCGATTCAAAGCGCGCGCGCTCTCGCCCAACATAGTTGCGGGCGCGTTGATCGACGAACGCCAACTATAAATGCGTTAGCATTCTCAAGGGTACTTTACGCACTTTCCGGTGGCTAACTGTCTATCTATGTATGTTTGTCTCTAACCGTTTTCCTACCTACCTGGGTCCATGGTCGAATGGGTAGCGCTTCGTGCTGCTGTGCTGAGGAAACAAGGATCGAAAGCAAACCATCAGACCAACTTCAGCCCCTGGGTATGTGGCAACGTTTACATACGTGCCGCTCTTCAACGAACCTCTTTCACGGCGACATGGGTCTCTGTGGATACATGACTGGGTAGGTACCACTGTTCAGTGAAACTAAGCGACGAAACTCTTTGACGCCGACTTGGAGCACTGAGTATGTGCCACTCGGTCTGTGCATTGAACCTCTTTGATGTCAACATTGGTCGCAGGGTGTCAGTAGGTGTGTGCCACTCTTCAAAGAACGGCTTTGACGTACACTTGGGTAACTAGGTGTGTGCCACTGGGAATGTGCCGCTCTACAATGACAAAAAAAAAATCTGTTAAGTTTCCCCGATGCTGGGCGGAATCGAACCCACGTCACAATGGTTCCTCAAGGGCAGCAACCCGACGCTTTAATTAGCAGGCTGCGTCACAAATGTATTGGGTATTAGCCGCTCTTCAATGAACCTCTCGCCAAATAGATGGCGCAGCGTGTCCAGAAAGAAGCGCAACAGAGGATCTCCTGTTGCCACATGACTCGTTTCTCAGCGTTCGCCACGAACCGGCGCGCCGTGCATCCCGGAGGCCACACGCAGACTTTGCGGCGGAGCTGCCAGATGGCGTCGTGTCCACACTTTCTAAAGCCCCTTAGGCTTCGTAAACTAGCGACACTCTCCTCCTCCGCCTACACTCCTCCTCATTTCTCCTCTCTTTCACGCTCCCACCTCGACCGTGGCGCCGCCTACACTACTCGAGCGTAGCAACGGCGCCAACATGCGCTCCTCGCCACTCCGTAGACACTTCTCGAGCGAAAATGGCGCTGAATCACGACGCGAGGGCCCACGTGATGCTATTGGGCCAATAGCGACGCTGCGTCGGCCTCGGCCAGAGCACGCGATGAGGCAGCATTATTCAAAGCGTGGCGCTATTTTACGAAGTTTAAGGGGCTTTAAAAACACTTTCGCGTTTCACTAGTTCCGTTATCGCGTAGTGCTGCGCTGGTTTTGCTGGCTCACTAAACTCGCACAAATGGCAAGTGGCAGAGAATGAAATTTCCATTTGATGTCGCGGCATGCCCGAACGGTCTACGCCACTTGACCAAAAAGCAGCCGCAGCGGCGAGTCCACCGCTCGCTCTTGGCTCGTTATCGCCGTCTGTCGTAGGCCGTTTTACTCACCGACGGCAGCAAAAGGTGATGTAAAGCCACTCAAAAATTGAGGGGCTTTGTGGTGATGTAAAGTGGTGGCGGCGTATACAACGCCACCACTCCCCCAGTTCGGTGGCGGAAGATTTGAATTTCAAGAAAGGTATTCGGACCCTTCAGATGCAATTATCTCGTAAACTAAGTCTCTTGACACGAAGCGAGCGTTTCAAGGTTCCTGGAATGGTATTTAAACAGTCCACGTGGACTTAGTATTTGCCTTTAGTGTCTCTTTAATGCGTTGGCACTCTTAGCAACAAGGTATAATTATAGTATAACGCCTTGTCTTGTGTGTCCTTTATTTCCCATGCACTTGCGCTTAACAAACCTTTTTCTAAAAATGCCATACCAAAAGGCCAAACTGTCACAATTGTCTATATCTTTATTCTAGATATATGTTAATTAGTTTCTTTTTTTGTAGCCCTTGTATGTACTGTCATTTACCCCTGTAATAATGGCACGGTGGTCATGGTTTTGTGTTGGAAGAAAAATATATTTTGTACAGGAACCCAAACGCAACGCCGTCCTTCAGGGACGGTGACGTCAGTCATGGTGGCGCCGGACAGACGTTCTTGCAGTTCACCGGCCAGCACAAAAGGCAGCGCAACAGGTGCGACATCACCCGCCACTGTGGTGAAAAGTAGCTTTGGAACTGCGCTGCTAAGACTGAGGGCGCGAGATCAAAAAATCCCGGTCACGGCAGCCGCATTTCGACGGGACGAAATGCAATAACGCCCGTGTACCATGCGTTGGGTGCACTTCAAAGAATACAAGGTGGTCAAAATTAATCCGTGGTCCCACATCACGGCGTGCCTAATGACCACATTGTGGTTTTGGCATTCGAAGCCCCATATTTTAATTAATAGGTGCGCCGCTGCGACTGTAAACAGAGTAGACAAAAAGGGGATGACACTCTTTCTTTGCACAATTTTTATTGTAGGAAAAATAATATCCGCGTCGAGTTTTGCTCGAGGAATCACAGTGTGAGCAGAACCCTCAGGTGACGGCTTCCCTTTTCCATAGGCGAGGCACGCGATACAAGCCGCGGCGCGCTCTTGAACGGCGAGCGCCCTGATAGCGCGCGCAAGGAACAACGGCCAAGGCACCCATTCCACGTAACCGGGGCGGCGACATCAGAGAGCGTTAGCGTGTCCGAAAACTTATTACCCTTTACGGAATACCTTATACAGTTGTGGCAACGCTAGTAGCAACATCTTGTGACGCCCTTTCCAAGCACAACGCGTTAGAAACAAGCTTGTGCTACACGAGTGCTCTCGTTGAAGGAACAACTTTAATATGGCTACGTGTTACCGAAGTAATACGTTGACGGAAGAGAAAAAGCTCTGTTTGAGAATTTTAGTTTGTAAAACGTGTTATAATTTACGGAATAGCTAAACCCCAGCGACAGGCGTCCGGAGCAGAAATGGTGGCGCCATCTCCCGACGCTAACGTCAACGAGATCGTACAAAACTATAATCGCAAATATAGCATTATTATGGTAGAAATGCGTCAGCAGCAGCAGTCATTAGTCTATAACAGGTTTGTTTTCCCTTCTGCGAGAACAATGACGCGGCGCAAACGCGTTTCTCATGTGTTGAAGAAAGCGTTACAAGATGGCGCTACCAGCGCTACAGCTGCCGTGTACGTACTTCGACACCCGGTAAACTTTAGTACCTTTACAAACAGGCTAAAGCTGTGTTACAGAGTCCTAGCGTGTCCGTGAACATATTACCGCTTGCGGAATACTGGGTTACCGGAGCTGTAGACGGCAGCGGTAACACGGGTAACGACATCTTGCGATGCTTCATCCAACCACAACGCGTTAGAAATGTTTCTGTTACACAGTTGCTCTTGTCGAAGGAGAATTAAGAAAAAAAAAGAAGACTGACGATTATCTCGCTGCAGACGCTTTGTGCAAACAGTTTAGTAGAATATGGTTCGTCATTGCAATAATAGCTGTGTATCCTTTAGTTTTAAACTCAGCACCACAAGATGGCCCCACTAACGCGACCGCTAACGCAAACACCCCTGGTAACCCGGTATTCAGTAAACTGCAATACATTTGCGAAGTTAGAACTCTTCATTATAAACCTTTAGCCGGTCTCGATTACGGAATATGGGAACTTCGGATTGCTGGTAGCGCCACCTCGTGATTCTTTCTTCAGCCATAAAGTGTTTGCTTTTTTTTTTTTTTTTTAGTGGGTGCCCTCGCTGAAGGGGGCTGCCGACGCCTACACAGCAGCAGCGAAGTAGAACGTGGTTGCTGCAATCTTACTTTTGTGAGCTCAATAGTTGAGCTTACCGTCGAAATACGGCGTCACCAGCGCTCCGCGTCTCCGTTATTCCGTAAACGGCAATAATTGACGGGCGCGCTAAAACTCCATAGTGGCCGCGGTGGCAAGAAAAAAAATACATACAACCCAACCATCGGAGGGGGAAAAACACTGCGAGGCCACCAAACAACGTCCCAAGAGTGTTAAGCAAGGCTGGCCGCCTTCTGAAACGATCACGTGATTGAGCCAACAAGTTGTTTCTGCCTCCGACAAGAAGACACTTGCCTTTTTGTTTTGTTCGGTATCGCGTATCAAGTGGGAAAGAACAGCTATAGGCTCCCGAAGAAGAACGCATCCACACCGGAAGTATCGCTGGGCGTCTTCGCCGGTCACTATCGTCTTGATTTTCGAGATTACACGTATATATTACGCGCTCGTCAGCTCAGAACACGTTTACAACATGTGTATGCGGTATGTATACATATATATTACGACCTCGGATTGTATCTACACTTTCGTGCCGTTTAGGCAGCATATCTCTGCGACGACAAGAGTTCACTGTGGGTGAGCACGTAGATCGAAAGCAACAGAGGACTCGACGCTACAGAAGACCTTGAAGAAACGCCCCGGCGATAACAACCAGTATTACACCAACAGCGAACCAACAGTATTAAAGCCATTCACATTCTCGAGTACGCCTTAGCGTGCACCCACACCGCACAAAACAATCTGCGCAAAAGCGGTCACAGAGTGTAACGAAGGGACGATGGCGTGACCGCCCATTAGGTCACCAAAATGGTAACAACCGCAGGAATCGGCAGCGTGTACAATGAAACGAGGTAGGTACACACGCTTGGGCCAAAGAAAGGGCCTCGCTCATGTCTCGAAATCCCTCCAGCCAAAAGCCCCATGTACAAAGGTACTACTTAAGCCTTGCCGCCATTTTGAATGGAATTTTAGCTTGAGCGTAAGCGTGTCAGCACTTCCGTTCCAATACCGGAACGGGAACGCGAGCAGCAGCGCTAGTTGCGCCACCTTGTGACTCTGCGACGTCGCGTCGCGTCGCATGGAACACAGACGCACAATGCGATAAAATTGCAAAATAATTTGGTTCGATACAGTGTCACAAGATGGCGCCGCAAGAGCGGCTGCTCTGTCTAGGGGTGCTTTATGGAGATTGTGGAATTCCGCCATATTGTCGAAATCGACATAGAAGCCTGCACTGGCTGAAGCGAATGGAGACATGCAAACGACGCCACGTTGTACTTGTGAAACATAGCAAGGTGTAGCACCTCTTGACACTATAGTTGAGGAAATGAAGGTGAATCGAATTAACCATTGACCTAGCTCGCAAAGCGATGTCCAGTCTGCATCTTGGTGGGGTCAAACGAGAGGTGTGGACAAGCGCACTTGGGCAATTTCTTTCATACCTTTGTCCATCATCACCGATGGCTGACGAATAAACCACTTTAGGGTAAAAATTAGATTGCCTTTAAGCAACTTTATCAATTCCATGTAAAGAAAGAACTGAATCTGACCAGCTAGGTTCCGTCTAGCATGACCGCCGCTTCGTAGCTTACAACGTTTACAAACTGCATCGCATATTTCAGCACAACAGAAAAACTTCTCTGGAAAGGTTCCCTTCGGCCTGGAGAACGACGTTTATTTCGCATGGAAATGGGGAATGCAGCAGTACCACGATTCGAGTTCGGGAGTCCACAAGATACGCCAGCGGGAACTCTGTTTTCAACATAACTAGATCGTTCTTTGTTATGCGCTTTTAAGTCATTAGGCAGACACCTCGCAATAAATCTACTCGACCGTGAACCCCCCTTTATTGAAGCACCACACGAAGTTGGGTTCGAGTTAGTAGTATGCGATGATTCTCTCTCACGAGACAAAGCTTGCCATAAGCGACAGCCAGAATTCAAAAACCTCCTACCGAAACGCGGAGACATTCTCGTTTCTTAACCGCGTTCATTCCTTCAAGCCATTTATGACATTTTGTTCCTGATCATTTCTAAGTTGCTTCCGTTCATCGGTTGTTGCCCTTTCTGTAATTTTCTTTTACCACCAGCTTACGTAAAAGGGAAGTGCAAGTTAAAAAAGAAACAATCCGGACACCGTTCTCTGCTCGACCTTCGGCGCGTTCAGAATGGAATGTTGTGTATTATGGAGCTGTCATCACGAGCAAGCATGCGGCTCAAATTGGATGAGAAATATCGTGACTTTGCGAGACATGATGAGTGGCGAGAAAACGCTTTTGAAGAATGGCGGTCACCGACGCTAACACCATATGCTGCTGCTTCTTTCACGCGTATAGCTCGGCTCTGCAGACATCTGACGACGCGACTGAACCTTTCGTTAGACTTCAGAGGGCAACCATCGATCACTGGATGTGCCCAAGGCAGCAAACGTCCAGGAACCTAGTGGGTATAAAAGCAACGGAGTAGGTCGGGTTCGAAAAATAAAGATGACATTGCCAGATTCACTTTCTCGATCATACCACGTGCGAAAGTGGCATGATCCAGGCTATTTCCGCGACCACTTTGTGGAAGGTGGGAGACGTATGCACCGAGGTGCCGCCAAAGCGCGCTCTCGCATCGCAGTGGCAAGTGGACTTAACAAATTTCTATCAGTGCCCGTACGCGCGCCAAACAATCCACGGGAGCCAAGTTGAGAGTCAATGTGCAGCTGTTGTCTTTTAAGATGCCACCATATCGTTCGCGCCGGCACTGCGTGTCGGTAGGCATCACCTCAGAGATACTTAGCGCGCGCGGTAACACCCCGCGCGCGCTGAGGACCACGGAGGCCACGAGGCAGGTTTCGAGGCGTCTAGTGTGTCAGCTGGTCCCGGTGCTACTGCTATAGGGTTCGGCACGCGAGACGCCTTCGTACGATTTTGTGGTCACGCAAGCAAGCTGGAAAAAGGAAGCCTGCACAACGTGAAATTATTTCCCATACGGTATCAACAACTGCCCTTCAGCTGTCTTCAAATGGCATTAACAACAACATTAAGAACCATTTTCTTTTCTCTTTTTCCGCAGCACCTTCAATAGCCACAACAGCTTCCGGGTTCAAAGTAGCCACTCACGTTGTCTCTAAAGTACAGATCAGACGCCCTAAATTAGCACGGCTACGGTCGTTTCGCGCGGTCACAGTAAAGTGGCGCTATCGATACGGGATGCACGCCATTTTTCAAGCACAAAACAGCTATACAGCGAACAAGAAAAGGTCGCGGTCAGGTAACCGTCAGGTGGCCGCTTCCACCAGAAGCGAAAGGTGAGCATTTAACAGCTCGTCGCGAGCTTACAAAGGTCCAGGCTCTACCCAAAGGGGAACAATGGGGAATGCGAAGGCAAGCGAGTTTCGTCGCTGTACTAACTCGCAAGCCAGGCCCCTGCGCCAGCCACTGGTTCCTCAGCGACCCCAGTTTGAACAGAGAGAGGGCTACAGCAGGCTGCGTTAGTCGAATACTGGCGGACATTAACGTCAAGCTGAAGCCTGCGCAACGGACATGGCGAGTACAGCAAGCACTGAAGGCTGCGCCTTGATTGGACGGACGCTTGCTGGCGGGACCGGGTGAACCGCAGGGCCGCAGAGGATGCATCACAGAGACTAAGTACTGCCGCTACTATAAGCGAGCACGAGGCTTTGATTGCGCATGCGCTCGCTTCAGTCGCCTTCAACGCAGCTCGCCGGCGTAGGGCGGCTTTCTTCCACACGGCAGTGACACGAAGAACAAACGCGAACAGGCGCCGACAACAAGAATACTCGACAGAAAATGACGGCGCTCACCACGGTGTCTTGCTGCACCCTTTTAAAGGTTGCAGCAAGACGGCGGCGCACTCTTTAAATGTTTCGTAACAATAGGAAGTTTTAGCATGCCGCAGCTCACCTAGGCCGCCTGTCAGCTTTGCACCTGCTAATTAAGCCACGTCGCAAACACACACGGCGTGGCTTAGCTAGCACGTGCGAAGCTGGCAGGTGGCGCAGACGGTAGCAGTAACAGTAGTGCAGCAGCAGCGGCATGCTAAAGCACCCTGTAGTGTTTGAAGGGGAAACGGACGAGGGCCTAAAGACTCCGAGGAGCGCTATGCGGCCGCCGTCCCATATTTTCGTCGTACGCTGCAGCTCTGCTACCATCTCGCATTCCCCGTCGACGAGCACGAATCAAGGCCATATTTTAGCACACCGCAGCGGTACAACCGTTCCACAAACAGTGGGCGCCTCCGCTTGGTCACAGCGCGATGCAAGCGGACAGGTACCAAAACGACGTTCGCGTCACTGCGAGCAAGGCCAGCCTTACAGAACCGCTCGATTTCACCACGCGGAATACCTCGGACAGCGTCACACACATCCACCTGACAAAGAACAAAGGGGAGCGAACGAAAACCGTGACTGTACGAAAAGAAGGCTGCGTGTCAGCACCGGGCGGTTTTGTCAAGCCGGCAACGCAGGCGTAAGAAGTGTATGTGTGTACAGAAAGGTGTGTGTGTATATGTGTGCGTGCGCATGCATCGCTCGATGATGGCCGAGGCGGTTCACGCGCACAGCAGAGTTCAGTTGGCGGGCACACACACACGCGCGCACTGTCTGGGCACCGGGGCGTCCCTTTGAGCACACTGACCACAGGCGTGGGGGCATAAACATCCGTTAAAAAAAGAAGTAGAGGTCCGTCAAACGTCCGCGGAGGCGGTCTCCGCCGCCCACTGAGGCCGCGCTCAACGGCGTCTTCTTCTCTTTCTCCTATCATGTGTAATATACATATGCTTGTGTGTCTGGTGTGGACATATATATTAGGAACGGCTCTCTTCTCTCGGCTGCGGAGGTAGGGGGCGCTGCCGGCAGCAGCGGGTCGGGGCGCCAGGGAAGTTGAGCAAGTGGCGACAACGGCCTCCGCTGGAGCCGGCGAGTTCTGCGGCCAACAGAGAGAAAAAAAGAGAGAGGACGCTCGAGTTACACAGCGCACATAGTGGAAACATTAATAACGCCAATCTGCTCTACGAAGCGACTCGGGCCGTCTCGGCAGACGCGGCGCGCACGCGCCAAAAGAAGGCGTCACGCTCCGCCTACGCCTTTACCTACGCCGTTCCTTTTAGCCGTGCCGATTGTGTAACGGCAGACTCCGTAACTCTGCCAAACGCACGTCCCCACCGTCCGTGTTTCGGCGCAAGCAGAGATTATGCGGTATACGCCCGCGAGATCATCAGTAAGGCAAGCGTCCGCAAGGTTCACAAGTTGCTGCAGCCCGCTATGCTCGACTTCGGCGTCTAAAGGCGACGCCGTAGCATACCGCTGACCTCCGATTGACCAACAACAAGGTCGCTGTATTTTTAAACATGAGGGGGTTTCGCAATCGGAATGATTAAGGAGCTCTCCAGAAGGCAGGCATATATAGGGAAATCGCAGGCGCACCTCTTTCCTGCCCGAAATGAGAAAATGAAATATAAACAGGCAAAACGGCTACGACGCAAGCACGTATAGCAGTGAATCTACACTTTAAAGAACACTGGCAACATCTTTAGCGAGAGCCCCAGAAATAACTCCATTTTCGATGGTGAACGGGAAACGTTTACTACTGTTTGGCACAAGCAAATGGCAGCACTGCAGTTGTAACTTGTCTCGTCCACGTTTAACTCTATATACCCTAACGATTATGACGCACCAACTTGCCCAATTAACCCCTCTGCAAAGTCTTACCGTAGCAAACTACATAGTTTACCAGGAAATATGGGCACTGATGTTGGTCAACTTCTTGTCGCGCGTGAATAAGGTTCGTTCTTACATGGAGGGCGTGTTTGCCTGATTGACCAGTTAGCACTGGCGCATATATATATATATATATATATATATATATATATATATATATATATATATATATATATATATATATATATGGCGTGTTTGCCTGATTGACCAGTTAGCACTGGCGCATATATATATATATATATATATATATATATATATATATATATATATATATATATATATATATATATATATATATATATATGCGCCAGTGCTAACTTAACTGGTCAATCAGGCAAACACGCCCTCCATGTAAGAACGAACCTTATTCACGCGCGACAAGGAGTTGACCAACACTTGTCCCCAACTGCACGAAAAACACATGGCGCCCTGCCACAGTGGACGAACAAATGTTGCAATGGTAAACGTGTTGTCAACGAGCACCGCTGAGAGGCTCTTTATAGATCTATATCATACTTCAATCAATTTTTATTTATTTATTTATTTATTTATTTATTTATTTATTTGATACATCAAGTTACCTGCTTATAAGCGGTACGAATAACATGAGGGCTTGAGTTCTACAGCTTGATGTGCTCGAAGTGAGCGGGATTGGTGAGTAGCTCGAATCCGGGCGTTCCTCTATCATTGCAATTATAAATTTTTCCTTCTCAGTTGAAGAAGTAGACATCTTTAGGACAATCACAAATGCAGCGTTGGCACAGCTGGCTACCCTACACGTACGATTACATGTAGAGTATTGTGAGGGCATTTTAGCTGGCGACCACCCTCACCAGCGTTTGTGACTTCACAGGACGCACCGCAAGTACATCAGGCGATTATTTCCTTATTACTTTTTTTTTTGTCGGCGGAAACAGGCTATCAGATAGCGTTTGCGTCAGATATCGCAATTCTACCACATCAGCTGCATTACAATTGTCTTCCGGCGGTATGGTATACGTCTCTACTTGCAGCCGCTATACTTACTCTATTTACATTACTTTCACGACAAACCACGCTGTGATAACAATGAACAAAGTTTCAGTAATTTGCAGTAATTAATTAGGGCACATGTGCCCTAACTGCGGAACTGAATCCGAACGATAGGCCCTGTGCTTGTCTCGAGGACTTTATGACGGCAGTGCAAAGGGAACGATGACACCCAGAAAATAAGCACATAGGACAAGCACTGAACTAACATAAACGTATAAATCAACTCGCCCCATTTTACACCTTATGAGCTCGAGAAATACGCACTCAAAATCTGCGGCGAAATGCATTGATGTTCCAGTTGAATCCACGCATTTATGTTACTACTACAGCGCCTTTTATTACATGTTATTTCTCGCAATGGGCTTTTTTGCTTCGCTACTTTACCCTATCTGTACCCGGCATGACAACTTCCATACTTTCCTTGCTTAAATCCTTGCATGATCACGACAGATCTTATCGTCAACGGCAGTGATTTCAATTTTGGTTCACGGGCTTCACCATTTTGGGCTACATGAACAATTCTAATTTTGGGATACACTAACAATTTATCCATCTTGAGCGGGCTGACGTCAAATATAACAAGCTCGTGAAACACCCGTTTCTTACAAACTCTTTACTGTATAGGAATCGGTCGTAGTAACGCACCGGTCGTTATACTTAGACAACGACCGCCAAAGATGGCTAGACCTCAACGCTTCTGTAAGATGTAGATGTAGATCAACTTACCGCATTTCATTACGTAGTTTGATTTTACGTTTCGGCGTTACTTAGTTCTCTGCAGCGAGTTACTGTCTTTTTATTAGTGTCATCCCGACAGATGGTGATCGTGACCAAAGACAGACAGAAGTGCGACAGACGGTCACGCTTTCTGTACTGTCCGTACACCCACTTCCTCACCCCTGTGCACCTCGCAGTGTACCTTGAACGACATTCATGCACGAGCTCACGTCTAGCTACGACGGGCTAAGGGCCTATAGGCGGTGAACATCGTATTTCGAGTGTCGAGAAAAAAAAAAAGAATTTCACCGATTGGTCGAACACCACAACAAAGCGCTCATCGGCACTTTCAACCGCGCTGCTCATACCACCACATCTCTCTCCCTCTCTCCCCACTAAGCTACAGGACGCAGCACAACGGACGGTCGTTTACGCACACATCCGCGGAGGCTCACCTGATGGAGGGTCAGTGCCGCTTCATGTGCAGCGACAGGTGGTCGGAGCGCGAGAAGGAGCGCTGGCACAGCTGGCACTTGAACGGCTTCTGGCCCGTGTGCTTGCGGAAGTGGCGCGTCAGCTCGTCCGACCGCGCGAACTTCCACGTGCAGCCCTCCCACGTGCACGTGTACGGCTTCTCGCCTGCAATAAGGGCGGCAAGAGAACGCTCGTCAACATCCGCACGCGTGAAAGAAAAAGTTGCAGCTACAGGGACGACTGAAGTACTAAAGCGCCAAACAGACGACCCAAGAAGAGATACGTGTCGTCCGTTTGGCGGTTTAGTACTTCAGTAACATGCACCAACAACACAAAGTTCTGCTTGAATACAGGGACGACGTTGCGATGGCACGCGCGCTCCTGCGCCCTACGTGTGTCCCTTAAAGGGACGGACAACCATTGAGATCAGGAATCGAGATAACCCCGTTGACGGAATGATTTCCTATCGCAGTGGCTAAAACAAGCCATGTTTTTTTTTTTTTTTTTCATTAAACGTGGATTTATAGTTTTAATTCATCACTAAATGTCGCGAAAAATGACCTTCGGCGCCCCACGCGGCAAAAACGTGAAGCTGCATAAGAGGTCCCACCACGTGACCTTCTACTATAGTGTACGCGGTTCCTGGTCTTTTTATTAGTATTGAAATGCAGTATACTTTTTATTATTGTAAGTTTTTTCCTCACTTACAATGTGCAGATAAGCCTTCGTTTGTAGTGAGCAGAAAAGTGGCACTGCCTTCGCCTTCGTGTTCGATGAGTTGGCTTGGCTCGTCTATTGACAGAATAACGACGACGGGGGCCATCTAGCCATGACGTAGGCGTGTACTTGGGGAAAGAAAACGCGGTAAAAAATATAAGAAATGTCTGTACAACAACGCGAACTTATTTTACCAGCTTTTTTTTTAATTTTCAGAAGTTGTTGAAAAGGGGTCTGAATGTAGGTGGTTAACCACAGTTACACTCGCTCCTGTGAAAGCAGAACGATGGGCGGCTTTCACAATTTGGGAGGCGGGCTATCGACGTCGCTCACACTTCTCAGCGTTGCTGGAGGAGGGACTCTTTACTTTTTTTAGAGGCTGCTCAGATCGGAAAATTCTGCTTACGAAATACTCAAGCGCTTTTGGAAGTAACCGCTGCAGACGTAAGTACTGCCGAGGGGGAGCTTCGAGCTGCGCCATAAAAAAACGAAGTCCTTAAAAATAGGTTGTCCGTCCGTTTAAGGTTTCCTAAAAATAATCACTAGAGGGAACTCTGGCACTGCGGTCGTTCAGGTACCAAGGGAATGATGGGTAGTACATGGATTGTCCAATCTTCGTGCTTGTGGCTCAGGACGTTTTCTTGTATGCAACGTCGTTTATTACGATTTGTTTTCTAAATTTCCAGGCAATTTTATAAGCGCAGGAAGGCAATAAGTTTCTGTCCACACGCGTAGTAATAGCGATTTCCAGCATCTATAATGCTATTTGTTGAAAATTATCAATTTGCAAAGTCAAAAAAGCCGTTCGAAGCCAGAGGGACGAGGGTTAGGCAAATACATGTGCCACACGTCGTACTTGCAGCTACCCGTAGACACTATAGCGTCAGGGTTCTTAGCTTCTAGTAATTTTTGTAGGAAACTGTATCGTGTCCCCCCTATGCGTAATAGTGGTGCGCCTTCTCCGAGTCCCACCACCGATCAAGCGCCGCGCATTATGGAGGGCCCAGATGCTGAGCAACCACAATAGTGCGCAAGATCCGTATGCGTCGCAACACCGCCCTAACCCCCCCCCCCCCCTCCTCCTCCTCCATATCCCCCCTGCCGCGCACATCGAGGGAATTGGCTCAGCTCCATGTTTTTCTCTTGTTTTTTCTTCCTGCAGAAAGTTTTCAGTGCCACTGCTTAACAACAAAAATGAGGGACGATGACAGAAGAATTTTTTTTTTTTTAAAGCATTTGTTAGCGCAGATAAGCAATGTATGAAGGGTAGCAGAGGACGCACTGCAAGTGGCAGGACGATGGGGGAGAAAGAAAAAAAAAAAACGCGCGTGTATCACATGCACTGGGTATACGTTAAAGAATCCCAAGTGGTCAAGATTAATCCGGAGTCCCCCACTACGGCGTGCCTCATTATCATGTGGTCGTTCCGGCACGTAAAATCCAAGCATTTAATTTAAAGTACGACGCCAGCTCGTTCTGCTCACTAGTTAGTATCTATGCAATGTTAGTAAAAGTTCCGGAGAAAGTAACGTAGCAGTAAACGTTACTGCTAAGTTACTATTGTGTGACTCCTCAACCATTTTCGTTGGGCAGCAATTGGTAACTGTAACCAATTGTATTTTTGATGAAGTAATTGTAGTTGTGTTCGGTTAAATTCTTTTTCTGTAAGCAGTACAAAAGCCTGGTTATCACTGTGATCGCACTATCTGCTCAAGGCATGTATATTTTGTCTGCTATCGAAACTGTCGCTAACACGCCGGGGAATCGATCCTTGCGTTTAGCAGCTGCTGGAAGCAGCAGCCTTTGCCTCATGCGGCCACCAACCCCATGTAAGCGTCTGCGCGCACTTAAACGCGCCTCCGAGATGCCGAGCGCCAGAATAATAGTTCTCAGAAGTCCAAAAAGCCATGTGCAACCCCCCGCCGAACACACACACACACACACACACACACACACACACACACACACACACACACACACACACACACACACACACACACACACACACACACACACACACACACACACACACACACACACACACACACACACACACACACACACACACACACACACACACACACACACACTTTATTTATTCATTTAATTTTTCTGCGTCCTTCGACGTCGTGGCGTCGTCTGATGGGTTCCCGTCCACGCGCATCTCTGGTGCACGCCACCTCCGACACGTGCGTGTGGCGACCGAGCACGGTGTTAAGAAGCGGTTTTGCATTGCGCTCGTGCAATGAGATGAGGCGCCCCGGGGTGTGACCGCGTCGCAGCAAACGCCCGGGGCCGGTGCGCACCATCTCCGTCACGAGCACGCACGGCGTCCTGCCGGTGCTAACGGCGGCGAGCAAGCACCCAGCCGTCGACAGGACGCGGGAAGGGTGCGAGGTGCACCACTGCAGCCTCCGGGCAGTGCCATGAGGCACGGCCGATTACGATGACGCGCGGGGCCGCTCAGCACGAGCCGAAGAACTGCTCGCGCGTGCGGTTGCGTTTCGCGCCCATCGAAAAATAAAGGGCCGGGGAGGGGAAACGCCAGCGGCGGCGGCTCGGATGCGCAGTGCATGGATCGCCGTCCTTGGTGCGCGCGGAAGCCTGCGGCGACCCACATCTGCGAGCGCGCGCGCAAACGAGCAGCGATGAGCGCTTTCCTCGTTTCCGAAAGCAGTCTCTTCTCTCTCTCTCTCCCTCTCCCGTCCCCTCCAACCACAACCCCCCGCTCTCCCCGCGCTAGCAGGAGTCTTGGCCAGCGCCAAGCCTCGCACACACACGAGATTGGCGGCGGCCGGCTATCGAGCGCCCCGGGGTCGGCGCGGCGCGGCATCGCACCGAGCCGGGACCGCTGCAGTCGTGTGTTTCGTGCGCGCCGATTCTATTTCGGTGCGCGGCGTATTCGATTTGCGAAACACGCCGACGCGCCACGAGAACGCCGCCGCTGCTGTGCCGCGCGCGAGCGCTCGGCCAGCGTCCCATTTAGCCGGCTGACCACGCGAGGTCAGCACGACGGGCCCCCTCCGAGGCTGGCTGGCCCCGTGCGCGCGTGGTGCGCACGCCGCGCCTGCACTTCCGGACGCTCGACCTGCGCCCTCCCTCCGCTCCCACCCCGCTTTTATTCCATCCACCCCAATCTCGAGCAGCACGCGCACTCCCGGTATACTGACCGCAAGCGCAGATCGCCGGCGCCGCATTAGCGGTTTTCGTGCCGTTTTTAGAGGGCCACGCGTATATGTATACTCCTCGGTTGCACTCTGCATCTGGAGCGCGATTGCAGATTCATTCCTCTGATTACGGAGTCGTCCTTCTTTTTTTCCAGGCTGCCCGGTTGCTTCTTCGTCTCTTCCCTCCCCCACACTGCCCTCACGAGTGCGCAGGTAAAGCACGGGGCACGAGTTCGTGCCCCGCCCCGCTTTCCGCTTTTCTCCGCAGGCCGGCTTTAATGACGACAACGAACTGCAACAACGAAGCTTGGAGAACGAATTGCTTGGGAGCCGGATGAATGCGTAATGTGGATGAAAAATGCAACGCGCGCCGAAGCCAGTTCCTGTCTCGGTGCGCGATGCGGGTCCAGGAAAGAAATTTTGGGCCAGTGTTTATACGACGGACGATTCGCTACTGTTTCCCGTACTTTATTTTTTAAATGTTAACCCGCGTTCTTCAATACAGTCGGTGGAACGACGCACATGATCGAAGTCCATGCGCCCATGCAGAGCACGACCGCGACAGACGACGCTCGCAATTGCATCGATTTTGTTTGTTGCAAGCGGAGACGCGTTCGTTCTGGCGGTGTACGATATTGTTCGCGTGGCCACCAGGCCTCGGTGCCGTGGGGTAGAATCATGATTTGCTGAGGAAATCGCGCTTCCAGCGACACTCGTTGCTTCAAGCCACAAGCATGATAGGTTGTACGCAATTTGTGACAAGATGTCACACGACACAAGCATCGACAAGTTGTGCAAACTCTACCGTATACACGCTTCTCGCACGTATGACGATTAGCAAGTATGAAGGTTGGGAAGCAATTAAAATATATGCTTCAGACACAGCGTCGCCGACATGAATTGTCGACGCTTGTCTCCTGTGACTTCTTGTGAAAAATTGTGTACAACTTGTCAAGACTTGTCACTTGAAGCAACGGCCGTCGCTGGAAGCGTGAAGTCACGAAAAGAGAGAGCAAAGTTTGCAGACGTCGTGCAGCGATACGGACGAATTTAGCGCGCAAGGAACTCGTCGGACATTTTTGTCACATTCATGCGAGATACTGGACTGATACGTCGACATATTTGGTTCGGAAGAGACGCTCAGGCGGAGCCGTCACTGGCCACGTCTGCGCCAGACTAATCCCTGCCTGTAAGCAATAAAAACTGCGAATGTTGACTCGGCCTCTACGTGGTTACTCGAAGGATAGCACTGTGCCGTTGCCACGCGGGTTTAGACGAACGCAGTGTATACACGAGCAACGCCAGCATTCACGGAGCTTTTTCGTTCGTATGCCGTTTGACATTGGCTGGTCGCCTTCGATAATGAAGTGTCCGACATCATGCTTGGCTGTCACCCGCAGTTACCGAACAGTTTCGTAGCGCAAGACATTGTTCTTTCTGGATAAGAGCCAACAACGGGTGTGACGAGCAAATAAATAGCTCGTCAATGACATTTCGAATCGTATTCACGTATATGCGCTCGTAAAAGATTGAGTATAGAAGTTGGGTCCCGCGCTTACTTTCGCAGCTGCTAAATTACCTTTCCGAAACATTGCCCGATTCCCCATTTCTAAACACTCCCCGTATACAAAGAAAGTACGCGTACGCAGTACCAAAATAGTTCTTGCGCTAAGAGCAAATGCCAGCCAATCATGACGATCAACGTATCAGCGAAGCCGGCCGACCAATGGCGAAGAGCACTTAATAACTGAAAAGCTTTGTGCGCTGTGCCCAAGAAGAAGCGGAACAGAAACGCATCGTTATAAAAACGCGTCCTGTGGAGCACGCGCGCTTGAACGCACACGCTTTTCGCAGGCGTCAAAACCGAGACTCTGCTTTAGCATACGCGCCACCAGAGTTTACAAATGGGCTGCACGAAAAGTCGGGCGCGCGCACGACACCAATGACAGCAACGCGCCGATCATCATTTGCATTTCCAGTAGTTTGCCCTACGCAACGTAGAGGCGCGGATGCTATCAGATGCCCCGCGCCGGGAGCTCCGTGAACTCGGCGGACGGCCTTCGCCTCGCTCCTACAAGTCGTCGAAACCAGCTGCAGGCCGAGGAAAAGCACCGCAGCACACTGGGGCATCATCAACTGCAGCAGTAGGGTCAGCGGCGGTGCAGGGGTAACGGTCCATAACTAACCGAAGCCACGGTTCTCGCTGCAGTATATACAGTCGATCATTTTGTCTTCTATACCATTATCGTTCGCCCGTCCTCGTATATCGTATAACATAGGAAGAACGCGCTGTTCTACCGTGGGAGTGTACAACGTAGGACAGGCGCAGAGGTTCGGCCATCTTCGTGTGACGTTTTCGTACGTCTGCAGCGCAAAATCGCAGGGACTGACGGGAAGGACGCTTGCCTTTCGCCTTCCTTATGCGTCTCCGTGATTCTGCGTTATAAACATATATGCATATATAAAACATTCAGTGCCCTTCTACAATGTGAAGGTTGACGAAGCTGTGTATGTGGGCGCCTTAATGGCGAACTGCACCTCCGCCGCGAGCCGGCCCGGCATTGCACTATATCTTCAGGATAAGCTCACGTTTACCGCCTGCTTCACTTCCGCCGCGCGTCGGCCTGGCATTGCAATATCTTCGGAATCGGCCCACGTATGGGGAGTGTTTGCCTCTTGCTTCACCTCCGCCGAGGGTCGGCCCGACAGTGCAATATCTTCGGGATCGGCCCACGTATGGGGAGTGTTTACCTCTTGCTTCACCTCCGCCGAGGGTCGGCCCGGCATTGCAATATCTTCGGGATCGGCCCACGTATGGGGAGTGTTTACCTCTTGCTTCACCTCCGCCGAGGGTCGGCCCGACAGTCCAATATCTTCGGGATCGGCCCACGTATGGGGAGGGGAGTGTTTACCGCTTGCTTCACCTCTGCCGTGCGTCGGCCCGGCATTGCTATACCTTCGGGATTTTTTTCTACACGCGGACACGATAGTGGGGAAAGTAGGCCTGAACAGCTTCGCTGTGAAAAAAAAAGTGAGACGGAACAATTTTCCGACGAAAAATGACACGGCGAATGAGGAGCATATGCGTTTGTCAAACAGCATCGTCCACACGCACACCTGGCCGAGAACTTTCCAGAGCCAGTCAGTCTGTTTCCAGTATACCTAGGCAGAAAAACAGCGGCGGGGCGCGGCTCGTTCAGACGAAGTGAAGGAAGAAGAATGCCGCTTGACGTCGGCGACGACAACGAAGGGCTCGCGTGGCGCGCGCGCGATGCCGCGAGCAGCACCGAGGTCCGGCACGCCCGGTATATATCGCAGGTCCGCCCCTGCATGCGCGGCGTTGCCCGCCGGCCACACCGAGAAGCGACGACGACGACGATCTGTCGTAGCTCAACGTGCTTTCTCGCGCTGAGGGCGACGTTCGCTCTTTTGCGTTCTGGGCTGGGCGTTTTCGGGAGGAGAAGCGGCCTAGCCGGCTCATTCGGGAGGCCCGGCCCAGCGCCGGCGCTCCGAAAGACAGTTGGGACTATCCGCTGCTATCCAGCTCGCACCGGCATGCTCTCCGCTCTACTGATAATATCGTGCAGTGCAGCGGCAGCTACAGAGGTGGCGTCGGCCAATCACGGAGCCGAATCGGCCACGCTGTCATCGACACGCAATAGCGAACCGCAGGGGCTGGCCAACTACAACAGCCAACGGATTACGTACGGCAGCCACATCTGGCATCCAATCACGACAGGCGGCAATACCACGGTTGTTGAAGTATAAGGCTAAAGAAGATGCGCGGACATCACATATATATATATATATATATATATATATATATATATATATATATATATATATATATATATATATATATATATATATATATACAGCCGGCGAAACCGACGAAACCGCAGCCAAAGCACGCCCAGAGAGCTCGCGCGCGCGCGGACTGATTCAGCGGCCGTCTGGAAGCTGACGCCGCGCGCTCCCACTTCCAACAACGCTGCACCGCCAACGACGGCTCCTCGCCGTGGCAGCAGCGGCTCAGCCCGGGGCGGCGTGTGGGGTGGGGGGTGCGCGCACCGTATACTTTCCCCGCAGCGCAAAGCAGAAGAGCCACTTCCGGCCAGGGGAGGGCGGCTGCCGCCGCCGCCGCGGCATTTGCATGGGCACGCGCTCCGTGCAAGAAGAAGCACGCCCCCGGCAAACCGGTCCCCCCGCCAGACCTCCGTGACCCAGTGGTGCCCCCTCCACCCGCCGCCGCATCTCTTTTTCGTGCCGGTGAGCGGACTCGGTCGCCCACCGCGGGCGCGTACAACGCACGGCTTCGCTCACGTGCCGCATTTATTTACCATCCCGCGCGGCTCCGCTGCTCGGGCGCGCGCTACGAGGCCACCACGTTCGCGATGGGCAGCAGTAAAGAAATCGCCGGCTGCGTGCAGCGGGCGGCTCGCAAGCCTCGCACGCGCGCCGATTTAATCCGGTTTTCATGTAATCGCCCCGGCCGCCTCGCCGCGTCTTGCCGAATGAGGATCGAGCGGCTCTAAATTAGCCCGCCGACGCATTGCTAGCCGGGACACGTTCATTCGTACACTCGAGCAAATCTCAGTGCCCGTCCGGACCGCAACGCAAGAAGGGATTGAAGCGTGCGAGGAGGGAAAAGCCGGTCATCTGTGGTCCTGACACACGTGCATCTCCCAACTCCCCCCTCGAGCGCCATCTATTATATTTACCCTTTTTCATTTTTCTTTCTTTTCCTCGCCGTGAGGTTACTTTCTCCGCTTGTTCAACTTCCCTCTTCTCGTTCTACAGCTGTATGCATTCATTTTATTTATCTCTTCCTGCGTGATACGTCTTCTAATTCGTTTACCTATACAGTGCACGCCGTGGTAATTCCTCCCGAAGGCCACATTCATGTACACCTCATACACAGGAACGAAAATGAAGAATAAATTGAACACGAGGCAGCA
The DNA here is from genome assembly GCF_023375885.2 of Dermacentor andersoni. NCBI lineage: Eukaryota > Metazoa > Arthropoda > Arachnida > Ixodida > Ixodidae > Dermacentor > Dermacentor andersoni. The sequence continues at coordinate 42,033,365 of NC_092817.1, forward strand.
TATATGCAGCCTTTAGGCAGTGCACTTCCGCGCCTGTCGAGAATATATGCTGGCTGCAGCATAACCAGTTCACCGAATGTTGGACTATCTTTCCTCTCTCTTTCTTTTCCAGCATTTAATTATTGTCGAACTCATCGCCGCACGCGGGGCTCTCACCAGGAAGCAATTAGTCTCATCACGCGTGAACAGTGCGTGCTGTCATGCCGGAGTTACCGGATATACACACAAACCTTCCGCTGCAATGCGCGCGCTGTCTCGCACGTATACTTGACGCGTGTCTACACGCGCGACAGTGTTCGCAACCGCGCTGCAACACGAGCGGGCGAATTAGTCGCCGCGTACGACGCTGAACTTAACCGCCTCTGTAGATTTCTTGTCACAAGATTCGTATAAACAAAGAGGGAAGGAAACGCCGCAAGCGAGCAAGGGCAAGAGCACCCACTACTATTACCGCTCTCAGGTCCACGCGGACGGTAACTGTAGCGCAACTGTCCCTGTTAAGTCCTTGGCACAGTGTCCTGCGCGAGCTTGCATCCTTCCTTGTCGATGCGAGGCGGAGTGTCACATGTTGGCTTACCTCATAAAAAAACGTTCTGGACCTTGAACATAACTCAACAAAGTACATATATATATAGCCACGGCGGGCCGCGCGGCGCGCTCCACTTGGATCAATAAGCCTTGATACCAGTACGGTGCGCCGCCGTCTGTCTGCGAGGTGCCTGGCGCACTCTGATTGAGCCAGGAGCCCAATTACTCGTCCGACAGGCGCCGCTGTGTCTCTTTGGCAATGGCCGCTGCGAAGCGAGAAATTCGCGCCCCGATCCAAACTTGTCGACGACTTCATCCATACGCGCTCACCCTTTTCCTCGTCAGTATACGCCGGTCTGCACGAAGCAGAAGAAAACTTTGGGCTCGGTCCAGCATTGTGGGACACGAGACCTCGCAGGGCCGTGCCCGCCGTCCCGTTCGCACACGCGCAGCCGGTTAAGGTGGATCTTGCAAGTGCCTCGTGCATATACGCAGCAGAGAGGGGCAGCGTGGGCCGCGGGCGGAGCTTTGAGGTATACCGGCCTGGAGGGATCTGAAACCGGCGACCTGCAATTGTCTTGACGCTGTTTCTTCGTTTCAAAGACCATCTTTTCGTTTGATTCGCTACCAGTCATCGTCTGTGGCGAGAAACACCGCAGGCCGTATACCGTTATATCAATCTCTCGTCACCTGCTACGGATCTCGTATCGGCCGCTTTACAACATGTCGAACAAAAGCGATGCAGCGTCGTGGAAGGTGCGGAGTGCGCTTTGGCAATCCCAATGGAGCATGGAAGAAAACGGTGCATCACTCGTGGTATACCGCCCGCCACGGACTCCAAGATCTGGAGGCGCCTGCGCGCGACGCCCTAATTCGGAGGTCCGCGCACCCGAATAATAAAACGCTACGCTATATATCACCCAAGTGAATTCATGCGACACCCAAGCGCCACGGAGCAACTTTGTAAGACATTTCGGCGAGAGTTCTCGAGAGCGCACTACACATGTTGGCCGCGTGGATATCTCATCCGTGCATCACGGTCATCTGTGTACCTTTACATCCATGACCACATCGCCGCCACATATGCCTCTATCAGCTCTTTGGGACTCGGTATGTAGGGTATTGTGTTGCCTATTGTCGCCTTTAATATCTATCTATATACTGATGCTATAATAAATGACCATACGGGACCGCGTTCGCTCGTATTAGCTCACTTCAGGATTGGTTTTCGGAACTTTTGACGTTTCTTCTTACCCACTGTATCGGTATTCATTTATTGTCGCTATCAGGAAATTGACTCGCTAGTGTAAGGAGTTTAGATCTCCGTCGTTTGCTTTAACTGCATGCAGTGGGTCTGCGACGAGCTATACACCTTGCCTATATCAGAGGTCGACTGACGAGGAGCCTCCGCGGACGCGCTGCACAGATTTCAGCGAGACGAAAAAACCGTGTAGTTAACCTCGTTTCCACCTCGCTACGACAACACTCGCACGTGGCGGCCCGGCGGTGGTGTCCCTCCCGCGAGGGGCGACGGCGCCGGGTGAGGCATCGCCCGAACGGGCTCCGGTGAAGCCCGACGAGGGCGTAGCGGCGGCGCGCCGAGAAGAGACGCGGGCGAGACACGCACGCACACAACACAAACACGCCCACGGGCCTGTGTCGGGCGGGCCCGTGTTTTCTCAAAGGAAAGGCAAGGCCCCGGGCGGGCAACGCCAGGCGGGCGTGTGGGGCTGGGTGGGGAAGGGGGTGCGCGACCAGCGACAGCGGCGTGCTGTTCCGCCCGCGCCGAGCGACTCGCGGCGAAACGGAGGCGCGTGAACCGAGGAACCTACATAGGAAGCGCAAGCGAACGGTTTCGGCGCGAAACCCTCTCGGTCGCGTGACACACGCGGGAGGAACCGACACCACCTATGGGACGCACGCTCGGCAGGGGTCGAAAATTCGCTGCAATATACGCCGCGGTTGCCCTATTACGAAACGTCGCCCCCGTGTCCTAATTTCGCTCTCGCTGGCGTCGTTAACTCTGCACGCTGTGATTCCGTTCCAGGGGAGACGAGACACCGTGCCGACTTGCGGCCCCACAAATGACGAGGTCTTCTCCGGATCGAGGAATATTGAGAAATGGAAGCGGAAGGACTGATACAAACAGGAGCCCCCCCGGGGCAGGCATGCAGATAACAATACTACGGTACACTGCTCGTTTTATTATTATTTCCTCGCGGTTGGCATGACGCACGGAAAGGAACTGTTGCTTAACACGTCGCGGCACCGACGTTAGCCAGCGCCACACACAGCCACGGCCGAGGCGACATCCTTTTCACCGCATGCGCCTGTAGTACGTAAACTTGGGAGCAGGCAAGTGACCCAATAAGCGATCGCACGCTATGGCACCGCAGGCACTATAGCCAGATGGCGTGGCTATTTCAACACCCTGTAGAAGATCTGCCGACGCCAGCCGCTCGATTACGACGGAAACGAAACTCTTAACAGCAACAAGCACCCGTCGCAGTAGCCTATGCAGGGCTATGGCAATGCGCTGCTAAGCTCGAGGTCGCGGGCTCGATCCCGGCCGCGGCGGCAGCATGTATACGATGGGGACGGAATGCAAAAACATCCGTGTACCGTGCACTGGGTGCACGTTTAAGAACCCCGGGTGGTCAAAATTATTCCGGAGCCCCGCACTATGCATGGCGTGCTTCATAATCAGATCGTCGTTTCGGCTGATTGATCGATTGAATTTGATAAGCGAAGCTTATAACGCATACGGTGCTTAAGATTGTACTATGAAGAACGTAGGGACGCTTCCCTCGAATTTAACGATGGCTAGAGGGCATCGTGAACGCGCGCAACGCCTCCTACAAGATAGCGATTCCTCCGCTCATATATATATATATATATATATATATATATATATATATATATATATATATATATATATATATATATATATATATATATATAGGCCACGTGATCTGGCGCTGCTGTCGCAATAGCAAATTTGAGTTCCCCGCTGACTGTAAAGTTAAGATGAATGTAAAGCTAAAGATGCCAGAGCCGAGACTCTCGTCATACAATGAGCGAGAAGAAGAACACCCTAACTGTCTTGCACAAGAAAAACGTCTTTAATGCACCGCGGCGCAGAAGCATTCGGCGACACCATGCATGCATGGTGACGCGCAGGCGGTGTCAATGCCAAAGAATGACCAAACCCAATGTTGCATATAGCTCCTGCGGTCTGAGGAGAACCAGTACACTGAGCATCTCATGATGATATCCCTCGTGGCCGCGTGTACATGCATGGGCGCGACGTATCGGCGAGGTGTGTACTCGAGTGCATTTGCTCGCCGAAAGAAGGAAAAAAAAAAAAATCCCGTAGCGCGGGCGCGCACCACGCCCCGACTCGTCGTGTCGCGAAGCGGTGCTTCCACAGAATCTTGCAGGAAAATCGCCGCAATAAAATTCCATTAGCCTGCAGTTTTCCTGTACTCCGTGCGCGCGTGTCTGGGAGTCGTCTACACTATATACTGCGCACTCGGACGTCTGATTCGTGTACACCACTGGCCGATGCGGGCTCGGTTTCGCGTCTCGTGTGTTGCTCCCGCGGCGACGGCCACTGATAAAGTGGTCGGCGGCCAACGAAGTGATCACCGAAATAAAGAGAAAGAAAGAAAGAAAAAAAGAAAGAAAGAAAGAAAGAAAGCGGAAGTGCACATGGCTGTTTCTTCCACAAGAGCGGAGTTCCCATGAAGCTGTTCCTCTGAAAGATTATTAGCTTCTCGGTGCCATCGCTGTTATCTCGTTTCTATCATGAATTTGTAACTGTGGTCGGCGCCCGTCCTCCAAGAACGCGTCCCACGCGTAGAAAGCCTCTCCATCAGTGGGAGAAAATGCGGCTCTCTGGACTGTTGTGCTTTAGTACAAAGCGCACCGATGCCAATTATGCAGTGCTTCTGAGCGGTGGCTCACGCGGATTCACAACACCCTGCAGAGGGCGTCATGGCGACGCCCCTGGGAGCGCGTGTTGGAAGAAAAACGAACGTAGACCCAACGTTGGACCGCACTGGACAGTGGACCCGCATCGGATAAGGTTGGTCAGAAATTGTCCCCGCTAACAGTGCTACTTGAGACACGACCGCATTTGTGAACCAAAAGCCGCAATCTTTACAGCCGTATGCACATCGCTCGGATTCACTCCATAACATCTACTGCGATGGATGTCTCCGCGAAGACACGCTGCGACGTATATACCTTACATAACATGCGGCCACAACAGATTTCTTCGGGGTTTCGCTTTCGGCGTTCTTTCTTACTCGAGAAATCGAAGCACCAAATGGAGAGATGACGTCCGCGTGCCGGGAATCAGTGAACGCGCTTCCACACAAGTCACCTCGCAGCCCTACATACACCGCACGGAATCCTCCTCCCGGGATGCAAAGCTCGCGCGAACGTGCATTATAGGTGTACACGTATATGGTACCATTCCGCATATTACGTGCCCGGACTGCAGGCCTCGCTAGATGACTCGGTACAATGCAAAAAGGAAAAAAAAAAGAAGTCGGAGGTGGTGGGAGATGGTAAGAGGAGACTTCCGCGCCCCACGGTATGCGTCCCTCGCGTTTTATCATTATTATTTCTTTTTTCCCTCCAGCTCGCCGGGCCCGCTGCGGCGCTAATAAGCGAGAGACCTCCGAAGACCCGAGGAACGCAGCGCGCGCGCGCGATGGAAGAGCGGAAATTGTTTAGCGCGGGATGCTGCGCCAGCGTCGGTTCGAGAAGACAATGGCCGGGCGCGCCTTCGCACACAGCCAGCGGCCGGCCGGCTCGCCCCAGCAAGCGCGGGGCGCGGCTGACGCCCACGCAAACGCCGTCGTTTCCTGGGCTCGCCCCGCGCGCGCCGCACGCGTTGCATGCATGCGGCCCGCCGCGTCGCATCAATTACGCGCACAAGTGCCCGCTGCTCGCAATTACACCCGCCGCCGCCGCCGCCGCCACCGCCGCGCGCGCGCGCGCGAGGCAGTATATGTAGGCCGTGTCTGCTGTGCCCGGGGCACAGCAGACGAAAGGTGCCCGAAATGTCTACGTTCACCCATGACGTCACATCCGCTATAACCCATGATGTCACATCCGCTCATTTCCATGGCGGCCGTCTTACGGAGCCGGCTGCGCTGCGAAACGGTCCGTATTCCATGCCCACTTAGAGCGTGAGTAATTCATCTTTCCACGCTATATGCGTGTAATAAAGGATTGGGGCTGTGAGCAGTTTGATGCGTTACCATTAGGTACCTTGTGCGCATATTTTGCCTCCTGGCCGCGTCAAATTGCAGCCGGCATGTGGAATGGGCCGTGGCATCTTATATGGAGCTGCTCATGTGAGTGGTATTGCCTCCGTCAGGATCGTCAGTGCGTGCACCGAACCATTCAGTAGTCTGGTTCAGGGGAGGATGCGCGAAAGAACGAGGACGTAAGAAAACACTGGCATGACGAGCTGTTCCGTCAGATCGCGTTACATCGCGCTTTTTTTCTAAGACCATCTCGCTCGAGCGAGAGGATCTTAGAACAGCATTACTACTGCTTTTTTACAGCTTTGCTGCGGCTCATTTAATCATCACCTGCATTCTTTTAATAATACAAATGACATCGCTGCGCGGAAGAGCGTCTCTTGAAGTTTCCAAACAAGAGCCAATGCCGCCGTGCCTGCTGCATACACGCTTGCCTTTCCTAACGCAGTTAAGACGCGGCACTAGCTCTGCTACTGCGTGATACAGGGTCACTGTGATAAGAAAATTAAAAAGAACAAACGAAATTAAGGCAGAAAATGTCAAACGTTGCCAAGCGTGATAAACGGACCTGCCTCGCTAGATGAGTTGAAGAAATCGGCGTCCTGAAGTCAGCTTCGCCGCAGTAGACTAGTGTTACGCGTTGAAGCATGTCAGAACTAAAGATCTAGTGACCGCTTTCACCGACATAAATAATATGTGTTCCTTAATGATGTACGCGTGCACCTGCCGTCTCCTGTTACATTACGCGCGCCGAGGCGCCTAAGTGTACTGGCCGGCCTTCAGCGCTATTTCGGACGTGGCTGTGATGCTTTGAACCGTTGGTTTGTCGACCTCGTAAGCCAGTTAATGTTTACACGGCCATTTTTTTCTGAGCTGTTGATTTCTTCCATAATAGCTACGTAATTTCGTAGTTTCCTGTTCAACTGCTTTGGTCATATGCGAGTCAAGGTTGTTCTCTTTAGCCGAGCGCAGTTTTGGAAAGCGAAACGACGCTCTTGCATCAGCATATAGTGCCGTCGCCCATTTACAACACAGTCAATCAATGTAATTTTTTATGTCACTGGGAAACCGCCGAACGCAGGGAACTCACTCGCATGCGGGGAACTGCATAACTAGCCACGGGATTACCGTGCCTCTTGGGAAGCTGCTTTGCATCAAAGGCCAGGTACCCTTGCTATGATTCACCGCAACATATTTTGTATGTCTTACCGCTTAACATATTTGTATTGCGGTGAAGCTAACCTTACGGAACCGAATTTCGCAACGCTTTTTAGACTCCTGCATCTCTACCAGCCACTACCAAACGCTTGTCAGTACGTCTCTTGGCAAAGGTCCAGGTAAATCTCCCCTGTTGGGAGTTTGGGGGACTCACGTATATGAAAACTGCCAAGGAAAGCAGTTGCCCTGATGAAGGCACGCTCCCCTGTCGAAACATTTGCACCAGCCTGTCCGACCACCGTTATCACCGCAACATATTTGTGTGTTGCGGTGAAGCATGCCGTTATTGGGAAAGATTTACGTGAATCTGGAATGTATGGTTTCTGTCAGCGACTAACCTAATGTTCCACTCTCATCAAAGCAGATTTTCGTGGCAGGATGCATGATGTCTTGAGAACTTTTGTTGGCTAAAGCCATACATGCCAGGTTAGCTCTTGTCACAATAATACGCTTTACCGCAATACACAAGAGGCCCCGCTGCAGGACACGCCCGCCGTAGTTAGCCAAAACCTTATGTGATGGTTCACTGCAAAACACCTCCTGTATTGTGGTGAATCGTAATAAAGCACATTTGTCAGTTTAGAATGTAAAGACCCTTGCCCTTCGCTTTTGTAATAATATGACTCAGTTTAATGAGAACATGTATTCACTGCTAAAAACATCCACATTGAAATGGAGATATGAACACTGATGGCAGCCTATGTGATGTTTTATCCCTTTACTTTTTTGTGTACCTGTCACGCTGCCATTGTTAAATTTTCCTGTACTTCGTTAGGTGCTGACGTACATAACATTACATCACAAAGAGCCACTGTGTAATTAGTGTTCAAGGACCAGTGTGGTGGCTTTTCTCAAGAAAGGTTTGGGTTATTTTGTTGTGAAGGTTTTTTTTAGAGAGGTCACTTTCTGAGAAGAAATCAGATGTCAGGAAATAGACCTCAGTGGCACAGTAATCTTGGCTGCCTTTTGCTCAAACGTGCCCTAGACATAATTGAGTGATTTGCACTGGCAACTGGACAGCAGCCTTAGCTTGGGAGACCAGTGATATGGCATATTTTATCAAACTAGGCGACACATAGCATTACCAGTCCGAACAGAGACCTGTTTAAATGTTTGTCACCTTTAACACCTACATTTTCGACCATGATTTCAGAAAAATCTGTAGCACATTTAGAACCTAGATTTTAAATGCTGTATAAGTTGGCTTCTTGTTCACTGAAGTTGTGCTCAGCTTCTGTCCAAACGGGAGAGCACTTCTGCATAGCTTATTAGGGAACATTCTTATTTACATACCTTCTTTTTATTTACCTCGCCTACAATCACGATTAGCACATGAATGTGTTGTGCATTTATCTAACTTACAATGCCATGTTCAACAGCACAGTGCATGTAGCTTGTGTTGGTTCATTCAAGCTAAGCATTGCTACAGCCTTTAACTGTAGGTATCATGGTATGAGAGCAGAGAAATGGATATGCAAAGACAGTTGGGCACACTGAGACAACATCTTTGTTGCGTGTGAAAAGGTGACAGATACACAATATGGGGAGAACGCATGCACTTTCATATTTTCTCGCGCTCAAAAAAAGCCGGAGGAATAAGGTTTCTTCACTGTGCCATAGAAACTATATGTTTGCTCTCAAAGGTAATTCTGATTCATTGGATATGTTCCTGTGCTGTGTTTATTTTCTTGAGTGTGCTTTAGTTTTTGCACGTTAATGTTTCAAACTCGTTTTTATTTTTACAGACTGAACATCCCACATCTTGGTTTGACTTCCTGGTACAGGATACTTGCACTTAGCATGGAGTGATGAAGCAGAGCAGTGTACTTTTATTAAATGTGCAGATTTTAGCAGTATAACAGCAGTTCATTAAAAAAACGTGTGCTGAAAATAAAGTGTTCTTACCCACATTCCTCGTTGTCTATTTATTTATTTATTAATACTGTCAACCCTCATAGAGGGTCATAACAGAGAGGACAATACAATTACATAAATCAAATATGGACAATGTCAATGTACGTAAAGTTGCTTAACACTTGTCAATTCACAGTTAATAAGATGTTCACTTGAATGCTGTTCAGCACACTTCTGACGTTTATCAAAATACGTACAATGAATATCAAGTCGCACATATCACTTGGCACTTCAAAACTAAATCGAAAACTCCCATAAATATGCCTCAGCAGCATTTTCAAAGTCGGTGACATCTTTTAGGCTAACAATAGCGTTTGGCAATTGGTTCCACATTTCTATCGCATCCAGGAAAAATGAGTATCGATATGTATCACTGTTGGTATGCTCCGGCTTTATGACGTAGTCGTGGTTAGTTCGCGGGTATCTTTTGTCTGGAGCATGTAGATATTTGAGCTTATCAATCTTAAGTTGATCCTGCATTATTTGATAAAGCACCTTCAGCCTATATTTTTTCCTACGTACCTCAAGAAGATCGAAGTTGCAACGCTGTAACATAAGCGTGACCGATTCCTTCCTTCGTTATGTCGAACAAATAAAACGCGCCGCCAGACTCTTTCCAACTTCCTCTTAAGCGTCACTTGATGGGGACTCCAAACAACGCTGAATATTCTAGTATCATCCTAATGAAGGTGGTGTATGCAATAAGTTTTACATTACGCGATGCACGTTCCAGTTTTTTTTTCTAAGAAAATATAACTTTTGATAGGCAGTCATGCAGACGTTATCTATATGTTGGTTCCATGTCAATTTTGCTCATATTCCTGTATTCTCTTCAGCAAAACCACTTATATGGGGAACTGATCATGATAAGTGCTCATGAGCATTTTAAAGAACAGCCTTGAACCCTACTCATGCACTGGTAAAATGTATAGATGCAGTGAAATTGAAACAGAAGGCAAAATAGCAAACATGATGCAGTATTTGTCAGACAATTATGTCAGCAATTTTTGCATAAAACGATTTACTTAGAGCATACTAGCACTACAAAGCACCCATCTTTCTTGTTAGGTATACATTACTACAAGGTCTTTAAAGGTGGCCACAAGAGAGATGCTGGCTTTAATGAGGAACTATAGAGGTTAAAGGCACCCATGAAAATGTTTTAAAAAATTATGCAATGCATAGCATTTACTCAGTTCAGAGAGCTTCCAAGGTTGCCATAAGGCCTTGATAGCTGTGGATGAGGGAACAGTTGTAGCCCTATTTGGAGCATGAGAAATGAACATTAAGATCAAAACATAAGTAACAACTCGTAATGCAATTAAAACATCTTGCTATACTTTTAAAAAGGCAGTGAAATGAAATTAGTGACACAATTTCCTTGTCTTTTTACTTCATTTAGGTTCAATATACTTATTTTAGTAACACAAAAAAGCAGCGTGGTGAAGCACATAAAAAAAAATGCTAGTCTGTTTTTATATTCTGTTTTCTCTAAATTCAAAGTTCAGTAAAGTTAACTTAGAAAGCTACGGTGAAGCCATTGCTTCAGCCTGTATGGTGCATAACAGCAGCAATCGCCAGCCTAACTGCTTGGGTTTACAGTGCCTTATTTGTATTGTATACCTTTTAAGTGCTGAGCTACTGGAAGATTGATTAAGGTGACCAACATGCTGAACCAGTAGTTTACTGAGTAAAATACATGGAGAAGGGTGGAAAGATAGGACAGAGAACAGGGGATGTATTCTGTGTCCACCTAGTGGAAATGTCCATTTCATCCGCTCCTGAAGTTCTGATTGGCTGGGCTGGCGTATGCATGAGAAGGAGACATGCTCCCCCAGCTAATTTGCACTTCAGCAGAAGAGGATATGGACATGTCCACTAGATGAATACTTACAAAGCTATTTAATAAAGTACTTCTGTAACCAACATGCCTGCTATGCCATCCTTGCTTTCAATGTCTGTCTTAGTAAAAGTGTGAAAGAACCAGGTTTGTGCATGAAAAGTTTTCCTGAGGGTGTGTGCCTTGAAGCCCGTAGTGGTAATCACAGGAAACGGGGGTGGATCCAGAGTAGCACCAAAGGGCAAGCCTTCATCGAAACAAATATGGAGGGAAGTGACTGCATGCTCAAACTTGTCAGCTCACAAGTTTGCCAAGACCAAGTGATATCAGAAGTTGATGAAGCCTACATGGTTAATGTATAACCGCTTAGGCCAAAATTTAGCTACTTTTTATGAGGACTACATATTTACTGGAAATCTCAAAATAATTATGTTAGTGCAGAATACCTTCCACTAGTTGTGACGTCCTTGAAAGAATGAAAATGTTTGAGTTGCACTTGTGTGGTGCATGAAGTTACTTTAAAAAAAAACAACTCAGCAATGGAAACAAAATGCAAAGAGTAGTATCCGAAATAAATTGCCACCTCTTTAGGGCTAGATGAATTCAAATAATAATAATAAGCAAATGAAGATCTGGCATACAAGATAGATGTTTCGGCTCCCACTTGAAAGCCTTGTTCACAAAGGTTGTGAACAAAGCTCCAGTTGAACCAGTTCTTATTTTTCATTTTTACGGCTGGCATCTAATATTAAACTACTTACCGTGCCTCTTTTGACCAAACCAGACAGGCTGCCATCAAACTCTTCACTACTTCAATGCAAATAATTGGAGGTTGGCAAATAAATTTTTCTAATAGGAATTGTAGGTAACGAATAGTCAAACACTGATGCATACAGTTACAGCTGGCATATTTATCTTGGAATTAAGCACCATGCTTATATTGTCTAGTAAAAAAAGGACAGCTATCAAGGAAGATTAGGATTATTTTTAAGCAAAAGTAATTATACCTCATATACTTGAAGCAGATGTAGTGCTTCTGAAGAATCACGTCCAAACTGCACACACTAAAACATTAAGCTGGGATATTCAAAAAGACAAGTACATGTTTTGCTCGCCAAGTGACTTTTAGTGTGCTCAATTATGTAAAGTGTGCTATTATATGATTAATGTAATTTGCTAATGTAAAGAAAGAACAAGCCAGGATCTCTTGCTTCATATATATGCGCTGAATCAAGGAGGTAATTAAGGAAGAAGAACACCAGAAATAAACACGAATATTTGTGTGCTTTCTGGCATAAAATAATTATCATGTAAGCCACATAACATGCTTTCCAAAGCATCCCCTACCTTAACTTACAGCTGCATCACGTGAAGGCACTTTCTAAGAACACACATGCTTCATGATCATTCACTGTGTTAGTGACTCCCACTGAAGTAGACTGAGAACATATCTGGGCATTGCATTCAATAGCTGATGTAAAGTGAAAAGACTGCTGCTTGTAGGTATGAATGAACCAAGTGAATAAGAAATATAGGTTCTCAAACTTCTAGTAGTAAGTGTGGCAGCACTTAAGAAAAACATATTGCAACTAAAAATTGCAACACATGATGAAATAACTGAAATAGCTAGGGAGAGTTTAATAGACCAATAAACAAGAAACTGCAAATTCCCAACATTTCTGAATACTTTTCTTCACATGTACTCACCTCATAAGTATGACTTCCCTTAATGCTCGAACCTCTGCCTTAATTTCATAATTCCCCATTCTCACTGCTTCGCTCATGCTGATTGACATCTAGCACAAAGGTTGGCGAAAGTAGCTGAGCATGTGCATGTGTTGTGAGGCAAGCTGCCCACATCTGGTAGCCGCATGCCAATTTCTCAGAGTAGATGAAAGGGAAGCCTTGAGGGTAAACCATAGAGAAGACGGATACCTTGGTTCAATGATAACTGAAAACGCCAACATGGAAAATTTGGACAGCCCACAGAATCAGCAGAATTGACATAGTTTGGAAAAACTGAAAAGATGCATTGTGATATTTATGTTACACAGGTTCCAGTCAAGTTGAAGATTTTCACTGTCTAATAAACTTATAAGACAATACATGACCAGCAATACTGTATGGAACCTAAACAAGTTTAATAAAGTCACCTAGAAGTCAGGATGGAGAAGTGACTGAATTGAGGATGCTAAAATGGATGAGGTGGAGGCAGATTGTGAAGGCAGGTCTTAAAAAATTAACATTCAACACACACTTAAGTTGGCAAAGATTGGACTCAATGTTCAAGAAGAAATTGACTAAGATAATTTATTGGTATACGTACATGAGAGAGCAGCAACAATACAGCAGAGATAACTGTCATGCAAGAGGAAAGGACGTCAGTCTAAAAATTAACATTTGATCAGAAGAATGGTTATGCATGGGCTCAGGCTCATGTACAATTCTGTATGGTACGCATGATGTCAGAGCTGCATAGCATAAGGAACTGTGGCCTTAGATGCCTCGATTATGAAATGATGTGGGCCAAGAGTGGAACAAGGATAGCATCAAAAGGGGGCCTCCTCCAAAAGGAGAACCATAGGGAAACAGGGTGAGAGAGGTTTCCTACGCAACAGATACAGAGTCATAGTCATAGAAACCATGACCCAAGGAGCTGCACAACAAGGTATATAAATTCAAATCTCTATACAGTTAAACCTCAGTATAACGAAATTCTAGACATAACGAAGAATTTAACTTTTCATAACCTCTTCTCCATATTACACCATGCAATTAGAGCCTCAATATAAAGAAGTGTGTTTGTGTGCAATTTCAATATAACGAAATTTCGCTTCTGCCGCAGAGGAGTGCCACTTGAGACAATCAATGGTAACTTCCGCGGACGTAGATAGTCAAATGACTGAATTACAAGCGGCTCCTTGCAAACGCACCTCTCAAACTGCGTGCAGCGCGACAAGAACAACAGCTTGGAGCCGCATCATGTTCCGTATAAATTAAGTCCAAGTGCGATCAGATCCTATCGCGCCCCGTGCACTTAATTGTGCTTTAGGTGCGAGTGAAAGTGTGTGCGAGGGTGAGACAAGAAAGATGGCTTCATAAGTGCGGCCTTCCCACGCGAGCAATGGCAAAGTGGGGAAGGAAAGCGAGCTCGCGGTAACGCGATCAAGCGCGCGCGAGGGGGCGGAGTGGGGGGGGGGGGGGGGGGGGGTAAGTTGGCGCGCGTCTCGGCCATGACTGGCCGAGACGCGGCTGGGCGCATACGCAGCCGCGCACCCTGCTCTAGAGGTAATCTGCTGCGTGTGGAAAGAGCGGGCATGCCAAGACGGCGTGGCACCATGTAAGCTGTTTTCCCGCACGTTTAGTATTGAAGGTTGCGCAATCTCGAGTTTTGATGACCCGTTAGAACGAGAAGCAGACGAAGCATTCGCTCCCAGCTGCCGGCGCTTTTCATGATAGCGTCGTCGCAGTGCGACCGGGCGACGCTTTGGGGGCGGAGTGCACGCGAAAGCATGGCGCCACTCAATTCGTACCGCTGATGTAAAAATATCAACGTGGCATATGAAACCGTATCATTCATCGCTGACTCCTATATTTGTCAAAATAAAATGTTTTCTCATTCAAACTTACTTTTTTTTATTGCCCAATAATTCGGAAAATTGCATGGCCCCTCTCCGTGCAACAAAAACGATCGGCGACTGTACTCATTTGCATAACAGATCGAATTTCAATACAAGGAAATTTCTATATAACGAAGCGAATTGCCGATTTTACCTACTTTGTTATATCAAGGTTTAAGTGTATAAAGAAATTTCCTGTTCTCTACACGGGGGTGGCAATGTGGGCTTGTTCGTTGATCATCATGGAACGGCATGTAGTGTAGCACAGCAAAAACAAGAACACAAGAAGAAATGAAACACAGACACAAGCGCCTAATTATGTCTGTGTTTTCCTTTTTCTTGTGTCCTTGTTTTCGTTGCATTACACTACACGACATTCGATACTTTCACTGTCACATTCATGAGCACTGAAAACCTAGAATCAACTAATATCTTGCCTGATTTGCCATAATTAAAAAGAAAAATGTGGGTATAGTAGGTCTAATTGAGTTCTGGGGATTTTAGTATCACTGACATATAGCTTTTAAGAATGTTTAACCGTTTCTTCCGTTAAGGCAGAGTACATGCTCAACTGCTACAATAAGTGTGAACGTAGGCAAAAACGACATTTTTGGCCCTTGCATCAATTTTATGGCATGTTGCGTGATCTAATCAAGTGGTTTCAATTTGACGAAGTTCTCGATTTAACAAAATAAAACCTCACATCCCAATAAAATTTATTAACTAGACTTACTGTACTTTATAACCAAAGTACTGTATAACTATAAGCAGCTACAGCCGCCATGAGTGGCGAGCAGAATTGAAATAAAATTGCTTTAGTCGAAACACGCCGAGCGCTGCTGCTAAAGTATGCGCCACATGCATTGGGCAACTGTGGGAACCGCGGTACCACACGCAGTTATTCAAAGCAGCACATAAAAGTGCCGTGGACTCAAATTGGTTAGTAAATGCATTCGGAACCAGTCTTTCGATTACTCAATTAATATATCAGCCACAAACTCGCATAGCACGGCCACGTGGCAAACGCGGCCATGCGGACGCTTCACTATGCGCGGATTGGCTGGTTGCAATATTGGGGCACTCTATGGGTGCATGTTTAAAGCACAGCGTTTTTTGCCTATCGCATCATTGTTGCGGGTGCTCCATGGCTGAGTGTATTGCATGGTACAGAATTGGCCCCAGTACCAAAAGTACACAGGTAGGGCGGTCCGTGCAGATGAAGTGTGAACGCGAGCTCAACATAACCACGTCGTCATTATTCTGTATAGCGATTATTTATGCGAAAGCATCAAATGGCCCATTGAGCAAAAAAGCCGGCGTCTGTCGTCTCAGCGAAACAGCGCCTCAAATCCCATTGGCTGCGACCACGTCACGAGCGCGCCTCGACGAAACAGAGCAGGTGAAAGGGTACACCTGCTGTCGCTATAGTGCACCAGGTGTTGCATGAGGGGAGAGAGCATCGCCGCGATGCCACGTCATCGCTGCTCTCGCAAGCCGCCGCCCGGTCCATATCTCCCCCCCCCCCTCCACTGGGCTTAGCTGCTGCGCGTGCCTGCCGGCCTTGGTGGTCACTGCTGTTTCCTGGTCTCTGGTCATGCAGCATGTCGGTGGCATGCGGTGTTGGCACCGCAGGCTGCTGCTGCTTGCTATCTCGGGCGCAATGTAGCTCTAGGGTGCATCACTTGCAGCGTAAAACTCGGACTGCTCAGTGGCGTTCAATTGGGCATTAATGCTTTCACAATCACAACTCAGATAAGACATGCTTAGCTGTCCTCATATGTTTTTCTTTAGTTGCCAAGTGGACGCATCATTGTTCACCATTCACAGTCTTCAATCTGTCGCCATCATTGCATTGTCATTTCAAATTAGTTGTAATATCACGCCGTTGGATGCTGCCGCCTTCACGCTGTGTGGTAGATACGCAGTCATTGCCATGCATGCACTCATCATCCCAAAGTCGTTATGCCTCAATCGTGATGACTCTAGAATTGTCATGCCATTGTTGTCACCGCATCAGCATCATACTGTTGTCGGCATTCGACAGATGCATTACACAGCTTAGCATTACCTTTTCAGCTTCTAGAACAGAATGCACGTGGTGATCTGCCGCAGTAATATTATGAGAGACACTTGGGCGGAACAATTGCTGGCCTCAATCGCCAAACCTCCCTAACATCATTTATTTCAATCTCCATAATAGTATAATCCTAAATTATGTCACAAAACTTCTACAACAAATGTCAACATGGTTGCCATAAGACCTTGTCTCTCATGAAAAACGTAACTATATTGTCATGTTCACTAACTTGATCTCCTCCATTGAACTTAGTTCTTGCGTTGAATGGATGCTTCTAGCGTTTTAAATTCTGATACTTTGTGCCACTGCCTCCTTCTCCTGAATAAGCTAACTTAATATTGATCCACATGCAATTACTAAAATTCACTGAATGCTTTCTTCATGACTAAACACAATTTGTATGTTAACAACTCCAATTCACAAATCTGTCTTTTGTCACTTCTGGCATGCCACAATGCTGAGTGTTTAGGCCCTTGATTTTTCTCATTTTAGATCTCGCAAAGAACTTAACGTAGAAAACTAAACTTTCTGTTGATGACTGTGTGTTTTGTCGTGAAACAACCAAACTCTGGCAGGTCCGTTTCTGTTCAAACAGACTAAACAAATGGCCCACTGAGTAAAAAAGCCAGCATCTGTCGTCTCAGCGAAATGGAACCTCAAATCCCATTGGTTGTGACCACATTGCGAGCGTGCCTCTACGGAGCAGATCGGGTGAAAGGGTACATCTGCCATCACTCTAGTGCGCCAGGTGTTGCGTGAGGGGAGAGGGCGCCGCCGCAATGCCACGTCATCCTTGCTCTCGCAAGCCGGCGCCCAGTCCATATCCCCCCCCCCCCCCCCCACTGGGCTTAGCTGCTGCACGTGCCCAGTGGGGCAATGTCTCCACTAATGTCTCTTCGGAGTGCCATCACTAGTTTAAAACCTAATATCAGTACCCTAGCAAAAAAACTGATAGAAATTTCTACAAGTCTCTTAGGAATATGTATAGGTTGTATGGGTCCTTCTAAGAGTGATATATATTCCTACCTGACCCATAGAACTCTTTACCAGACTGGCAGGCAGCAGATAGATCTCACTGTGCTGCCTACAAGACCAAATAGCATGATGTATCAGTCTTTTAAACCCAGATAGAGATCATCATATGACATACAGGAATCTGATTGAGGCACTGATAAAGCATGTTAGAAATAGCACACATGCCGGTGCCCACACGCCTGAAGAGACGTTTTTAAAATGAACTGAATATACAACCCTGAATGCATTGCCTGCCACGTGAACAGATTAACAAACACAGTTGGGATATTAGAGTATCAAATAAAAATGAAGTGTGTAAACTGTGCAATTATCAAAACTTTTTACAGCTTGTATGCAGATATATTATCCTAAACATGTTTCAACATAAATTAAAGCACACGTTTTCAAAGCACAGCAGCGTTACTTAGCCTGTGAAACTACATTGGGGAAGTTGCATGAGAAAAGTATCAGTCCATCTTTGTAGCAGGTGTGCTCCAGTTCTTTTAATACAAAATTACATTTACAAATTTTGCGAGACGGATGTGCAACATTTAATGCATATCCAAAACAGGATTACTGTCATCATCATCATCATCATCATCATCATCATCATATTTATGTCCACTGCAGGACGAAAGCCTCTCCCTTCGATCTCTAATTACCTCTGTCCTGCGCCAACCGATTCCAACTAGCACCCGCAAATTTCCTAATTTTGGCGCACCACCTAGACTTCTGCCATCCTCTACTGCACTTCCCTTCTCTTGGTACCCATTCTGTCACCCTAATGGTCCAACTGTTATCTAATCTGCGCATTACATGACCTGCCCAGCGCCATTTTTTTCTCTTAATGTCTATTAGAATATCATCTATACCCATTTGCTCTCTTGTCCAAACTGCTTTCTTTCTGTCTCTTAAATTTATACTTAGCATTCTTCGTTCCATCACTCTTTGCACGGTCCTTAACTTGTTCTCAAGCTTCTTTGTCAGTCTCCAAATCTCTGCGCCATATGTCAGCACCCGTAAAATGCACTGATTGTACACTTTCCTTTTCAATGATAATGGTAAGCTCCCAGTCAGGAGCTCACAATGTCTGCCGTATGCGATCCAGCCCATTTTTATTCTTCTGTGAATTTCCTTCTCATGGTCAGGGTTTCCTGTGATTAGTTGACCTGGGTAGACGTACACCTTCACAGACTCTAGAGGCTGACTAGCGATCTGGAACTCTTGTTCCTTTGCCCGGTTATTTATCATTATCTTTGTCTTTTGCATATTAATCTTCAGCCCCACTCTTACACTCTCCCTGTTGAGGTCCTCAATCATTTGTTGTAACTCGTCCGCAGTGTTGCTGAATAGAACAATGTCATCGGCAAACCAAATGTTGCTGAGGTGTTCGCCGTCGATCCCTACTCCTAAACCTCCCCAGTTTAATAGCTTGAATACTTCTTCCAAGCACGCAGTGAATAGCATTGCAGAGATTGTGTCTACTTGTCTGACTCCTTTCTTCATAGGTATCTTCCTACTGTTGTACTAAAGTTTATTTAGAAAAGCAAAACAAAGCACTTTCAAGACTGTGGATACTAACTGTAGGTCTAACGTGTCAGGCTGAGTTTGTGAATGCCATAAATTAGACACTACCAGCGTGATTTCATTAAAGCTACTTTCTGGGCTAGTTGGTGCATACTTGATTTGAAAATTATGACAACGCTAATGCATCCATCCACAAAGGAACAAGGACAAGACACAAGCAACGTGACTACCAACATGACTAGGGTTTATTTTACACTCCATTATCTAAAGAATAAGCAAGCAACTTTAGCCACATTTAAACAAGCACATAAGAGGAAGAACACAGACTGAAGTACTAACTTCACCATGCCCATTTGTGCTCACAGATGCTGGATAGAACGCCAGGTCTAATTGGCACATGCTTTTATCATATTACAACTTCATATGAAGCTATTTTCTTTAGACTATGCACTTTTGCATTCATCCCAAAAGTATTGTGATATGTGACAGAACACAAGTGAGCTTGTGCAAAAAGAACAAACTGGCATGGCACACTGACAGGAAGCAAGGAAACAGGACAAGCATCGCTATTGGTACAAGATCTACAGCAATATATCAGAACATGACAATACAGCAATATTATTTAAGCAAAAGTGAGTACAGATCTGAGAATTTATTCAAGTAAGAACATGGATTTACCATTTTTAAAACCACATATTCATGAACAAAAACAGCTAAACATCAGTGCACATATTGCAAAATCAGAAGACACAATTCTTCACTGGGTGCTAGTTCAACCACCGCACGTCGAAATGTGTAAAAGTATTTTAACCTGTGTAGCTTTCAGCACGCGACAGCAAAGAAGACTATCAGAACAGGCTTCATATATAGTGTTTGGAGTCTTTGATTCAAACCGTAATACACTGTTAAAATAAAATTTCAGAGTTTGCTTGTTTCATTCAGAAAAAAGATAGTGTCTTAGTCATGCCGCCACAGTTAACGGATAAACTTGCACCAGCTACATTGAGTCAAAGGAGAAAATAAAGTGAGGAAGACAGATGCATGGTGTGAAAATGATGCTGTTGTATCAAGTAGCACAACTGCTCACTTAACATTCAGCTGCTTTCTATGCCTCTGCATACAGACTGAGAAGCTTTACCTCTTCACCATCTGCTAGTGAAGCACTGTTTGTTCACTGTGATCACCCACTCAAGGCAGTCACGTGGTTAAGTAGAGCCCTTCGCTACATGTAAGGACACCGACCCGAAACTGTGCATAAGTCCTGTAAAATATTGTCATGTTTTGGCTACTGCAACTGTTCATCAGCAGCTGCATCACTACTGCCAACATGCAGACCATGCAATTCCCCAAGCACTTAATCAACAAGAGTACAATAATGAAGAGTGGCAAATTGGGCTAGCTGGTTCATTAGGAAAACAAGAAGCTATCGCAAGAAAAAATAAACACTCTAGAATTTTGATGGCTCTGGCTTGTGTAATATATTCAAACATCAAAAAGCTGATTATTACAGAATGCCATAAAGCGTGGTGCACTGTTACCAACTGTTGTTTTTTAAAGCTATAACCTGTTATTACCAGACATTCATGTACCATGGCTGAAGACATACTGTTCATCGTTGTCATGTCTTGAGCACGGGAATTAGTCTCTTTCATAATGGTTTCATATTTTTCATTCAAAAATATAGTTGTCTATTTCTATAAACACATAAAGGCGCATAACTTCGCTGGGTGTTACGTAAACTAGTGACTCCTCTCTTCTGACGCAGACTGAAAGGTGCTTTGCATGGAGAATTTCAACAGGAAATAGTTTCTTGCATTTCAGAATTATACAAGAATTCGCTCCAGTAAGAATTCTACAAATGAGAGAAAACGCACCTGAGAAGCTGACAAATGCACTGTTTTTAGTCTTTATAGTTCAAGTGTACTGGAGAGAGTGGAATGTTTGTTGGTTGATGACCATTCGGTAATATTCCGTGACACTTGTTGAGTCACCGCCACGGTTGTAGACTACAGCCTGTTTTTCACTTTCATCCATGTTCAAGCACAGCTTTCCAGTGCCTAACAAAACTGTCTGCTGACCAGCTCTCCTCTCCTGTACACCAAAAAAACTCACTGCTTCTGGTGAAAGATTTAAACTAGCTTTACCTGCCTGTAACTTTCGAGCAAGTACATAACATTCCAACATTTGTAAAGGAACATCATTAGCTCTGCGTACCAATTTCACAAGAAGTTCATTTCCGCCTTCAAATACATATGAAGAATGCGACCAATGAGGTCCTAGTTTAGCCGCACTTTTAAGAAGATGTAGGATTTGGTATACATTGTATGTCATTGCACCCAATCCATACAAAGACTGTGCTCTCACAACAAACTCCGAGAGAAGATCAGATGATCTCATTATGGTCATCTGAAGTGACGGTGTCCAGTAGAAGTATATAGACACCCTCCACAAGCAAACTGGAATGTCTGACATACTTATCTGGCAAAAAGCCATGAAGGCATGGTAATGAATAATGAAGAACCCACCACTTCCATTCACTAGCTTTCCAGATTGTGAAGTCTGATAATCTTCGTGGTGTACGTGTGAACCAATTCGGTGGCTTGACTGCCAATAACCTCCTGTTTAAAGAGGCTAAACTTTGTTGTGAACCAATGTAAACATCTCTTCTCTTTTAAATGTGATCACATTTTTATTCTTTTTAAGCTGTTGCATGGTGTGTAGTTGTTCCAACAATCTTTCCTTTCTGAATCCTGGGCTTCATATTTGATTTGTATGTATTGTCTTTTGTGATAATATAAATGCATTATTTCTGACTCATTTTTTGGGCAAATGAGGAAGCTTGCTTCTCCTTGAAGCACATTACACCTATACAACACATATAGATACTGATAGACTATAGATCTGGCAAACTAATATGAATACATTATTACACTAATAAAAGGAATACACTAGTAGACTGGTACAAGCAGAATAGCACAAATACGTCCAGAATAGAACTAAAAGTAATTTTATCAGTGTATCAGTTGTATCGTTTCATAATGCAATAGAAAAAAACTGATATAATTTTTATTAGGTCGCCCTATCAGATTTTTTGCTAGTGATCTTTCAGTGTAAATGCATATCAACTTTTTGACTAATGCTAATAACTGAACACATGGCTTTTTGTGCTGCAAGTTTTCTTGGACTCCTGCTTCCCTTAAACTTATACTGTATAATATGCTTGCAAGATCAAAACTGGAGTATGCTTCATCAATCCGGGATACACCGACAAAAAACACAACTCTCATATTTAGTTGAAGCCATACAAAACCAACCTGTAAATTTTATTGTAGCTGCTTATTCCCATACCGCAAGCATATCAACAATTAAAACTTGCCTTGATTGGCCAGGCTTGTCAACAAAAAAACTTACCCATTTATTTCACAAATTCTCGATTGAAACATATGTTATTACCTCCTTGTATCTCATTGAGAATGAACTACAACCTCAAGGTACAGGTGCCAACTTGCCAAACCAATCTTTACTATTCCTGTAAAAGGCAGCCTCAGAACACACACACGCACACACGTATATATCAATGAGCTACATGGAGGTAATAAAAACATGTTTCAATTTAGAATTTGTGAAATAAACGGGTAAGTTTTCTTATTGCCTAGCCAATCAAGGCAACATTTAATTGCACACAACTGCACACATTGCACACAACTGGAACTTGCACCACGATAATGTGCTGGCCCACAGTGCCTTCATCGTCACCGACTACCTGGTTAAAGAAGGGGTGCCAACGATCCCCCAGCCCCCGTACAGCCCGGGCTTGGCTCCCCCTCGACTTTTTTGTTTCCATGCCTCAAAACACCCCTGAAAGGCAATCATTTTGGGACAGCGGACGTGATCAAAGCAGCTAGCACCACAGCATTAAAGGCCATTCTGGAGGAGGACTACCGCAACGCATTCGAGAGCTGCAAGTCTCGCTGGAGCCGATGTATTGACGCAAAAGGAGAGTATTTTGAAGATTTTTAAACTTTTTGTAACAACAAATTCAATAAATGATTTTTAATCGCCTTACTGACACTACTCTCAGGACAGACCCTGTACATGCACCTTGAAGGTATGTATGTGGAAAGCATTTCAACCTATGCTTGCTTTTCTGGCATGGAATAAAACGGCCTTTTGTCTCAAAACCCCTTACTTTTAAACTATTCCATTTGGTTCATTTTTCTAACTTCTGCAGAGTTGCATTCACAACTTTCATAGTTAACCGGCTCCGTTTTCATTCTTGCTTCCTAAAATATGCCCTCCTGTCATGCATAATTTGGAAGGCCTTCTGTTAGCAATGGGTATTGTATTTCAAGACTATCAGTGCAATGTTGCATGAAGAAACCTATTCTTGGAGTGAATTATTGTTCAGCTTGATATCATGATACTGCTGCATGGTTGTTATTTAACTCTGCAAGAGAATGGTCCTGCCATGCTACCAAGAGTGCATTTCATGGGTATTACTCTCTTTCTTTTGACATTAGTTTATGAGGCTCACAGATATGTATCTGTGTCAACAATAACACCTGACATCTAATTTTGTGCAACATGCACTACATTTAATCAGATAAAAGTTGCATGTTTTGTCTCTTGGACCAGTCTGCTCAGTGGTAGGAGGTCGAGACGACAAATGAGAATGGCTGGCCAAGATCTGTGGTGTATGTCCCGTGTTGTGCATCTGACAAGATTTCATGGTGGCAAGAAGACATGTCAGACATGATGTGATCTTTATAGTTATTGTGCACAGAGTTATCAGCATGATAATATCCTTAATGCTATAAAGAGTACCTCCAGCAAGCAGTCTATATGCTTATGCCTTTTTGTTGCTTATGGCAACAAAATCCAACATCCTTTGAAACATGCTCACTTGCTGTCTGATGCACAAAATGAAGAACGCTGCCTTCTCTAAATTTATTAGCAACAAGAAGGCCACTCTGGAAGCAATTATATACATACACAGCAACACACACTAAAACCTACAAATGGGAGAAAAAACACAAACTAGGCTAACAATAAAAGAAACCTGACACCCAACAAGTGTTACATGTTACTCAAGTATGCACATTCAACCTGAGTTAGAGAGATAGATGGTCGACTCCCGCACTCCTGTGCATGCATGTGGATATGTTAAGCCTCAGCTACTCGTTCTATATAACTATCCCAATGTTTGTGAAATATGCTGTACAACCGCAAGAACAATGATGGCTTGACAGGTGGTTTCAATGAGTTCTATAAGGAGGATGCATCAACTCTTCCAGCCATTGATGTACACATTACCACATGAAAGCAGCAGTTTATAAACAGCACAACACCATACAGCACAAATTATATATTTGCCACGTGTTATTAAACTTACATCATTAAAGTACATTAGAATTGGTGCTAAGGCTGGTGCACAATATATGCATATACTTTAAACAATCATAAATAATGCAGGAGCTTGGAATATGATTGACTATTCTCGGAACTGCTTTGATAATACAAAAGTCAAGGCTTTGTTTTTGGCATCACCCACTCCAATTCGTTTTCTTTCTTTTTCCAATTGAAGCATTGGCAAGGTTTGTGCCATGCGCTTCGACTGTGATTCTTCCTTGTTCGCGCACGGCCATGATCATAATAACGCAGTGGTCCCTGCCTACTTTTTCATATACTTTACCGCAATACATTACGTATGCTTCACCGCATAACATGACTGTATTGCGGCAAAGCTAATTTTATGGAACTGACATTATGTAACGGATCTTTTGTCCTTCTGCTGCTCGCATGAGCATAAGCTCGAAAAACCACAAAATACAGACTTGGTTGCTGCTGGTTGATTTCTAGTTAACATTTCGAGACGTCCACGTTGTTTACAAAAAATTCGGTGAAGTTTCTCGCGCTCGGACGCGCTTCAAAAGGCAGTGTGACCACCTATAATTAAGGCAGTCATAGGCGCCAACGAAATCCACACAAGGTACATCAACTTCCACAAAGCTTCTGCGCAACGCCATCAATAACTGGCACAGGGGCCACCCAGGAGCTGGCAAACGCTGCGATGACATCCACACAAACCACGTCGCTTTCCACAAAGCTATTGGGCAACACGATCAGTCACAGGCACAGGTGAAGTCCGCAAAACACTACATGGGCAGAACTACTACGGCCATACTCAATGACTTCGCCACAAGCTCTCACATTTAACGACATCAAACAGCTACAATCACTTCTCCACAGCCACGGACACAAGCGAAGACCGCACCATACCGCACGGGCAGAACGGAAGCACCGATTCGCGTTCATCGCTTTAGCGCCACCTATTTAAAAATAATATACGGAGCCAAGCCAAACCATTATTTAGCGTCTATTTGGGTGAACCTAACGCTTTCG
Source organism: Dermacentor andersoni (assembly GCF_023375885.2). NCBI lineage: Eukaryota > Metazoa > Arthropoda > Arachnida > Ixodida > Ixodidae > Dermacentor > Dermacentor andersoni. The sequence goes on from NC_092817.1 coordinate 42,058,784, forward strand.
GGCCCTAAGCGTTCGAACGACCAGGGCACTATAACGCTTACCCCCCCCTTTCCACTCCGTCGACCGGGTCGCAGGAACGGCGGCCGTATATGTACTCGATTAGAGGCGCTATGCATGCAGCGAGGGAGGGAGGGAGCCATTGGAGCTCGTTGGCGGGCGCAGCCCCGCCAGTTTTTGGCCGAGTAATGGCTCCCTAACAGGGCGAAGAGCTGACAGGGTTCTGGGTAAACAGCGACGGCGATTCGTTAGGCGAAGCAGCAGCAGCCGCGATGTATAGCCACCGCCACTAATAACAATGATCCATCGATCAGGCAAGTGTTGCGTTGCGTCCGCCTGCAGCAGTCCGCGGACTGGTGCTCTGCTAGGCGTGCGAGAGTTTTGTGAGAAGAAAGAAGGGGAATGAACAATAACGAGTGTCGTTATAGAACTGTCCGATCAGTGGTGGCTGGTTACGGCCGCATTATGTATACGTATACCCTCGTCCAGGTGGTGATCGACAAGAGCGCCTGGGAGGATGACCCGGAACGTGCAATTTTCTGTGATGGCCGTTTACGGAAACTGACGAGATGCGGATGCCGCCATCAGGTCGAACGAACCAGTGATGATTCACAGCATGCCAACCAACAAGTTGTTGTTCTGCGAGGTCGATAGAATGGCCTAATGGTCCAAACCCAAACCTGGGACTATCACTGGCGTCGCCACACGAAAGAGGCCTCCGGATTAATTTTCAGTACCCAGGGTTTAAACATCCAGTATCCAGGGTTCGCTGAAGTCTCGCCTGAAACGGAGGCTCTCGCATCACACATTCATCAGAATGCTACCTCCGTGGCCAGAAATCAAAAGCGCAACCTCGCACTTATATAGCAACGGAGCGCCATTATACCACTTAGCCATTTTTTCCATCCGAAGAGCTTTCTCTCTTGTGCGCCTTTCGGTAAGCTGCAACATTCCGCTCTTGAACGCGCGATGCAACCTACTTCGCAGTATAGTTGGCGCAGAAAGATGAGTTAGGCCCGCCTGCAGTTAACTCACTCGCCCGCTAAAGATGACGTGGAGGAGGAGGAGTGTATCACGCAGGTTCCAAACAATGCAGCCCTTAATATAGCTTCATGCTGCGGGGTATACTTGCAGTGCAAATGGGGTTATTGCATGCAAATCATCTCACATTATTATATATACTACACACTGCGTACACGGGCCGCGGCCACAGCGCAATCACCGTCACCTCAGGCTGGAACCAGAAGAGGGTCACAGTGCACCGCAGAAAGCAAGTACACACGCCATCCACGCGCGGTTGATTCAGCACATCACAAGTAACGCACTCGTGTGCGGCTCAGCTCCAGTTCTGGCTTCGTGCGTGCGTTACTCGCGCGATTAAATACTGCTCGCCCAGAGGTCACAAGCCGTGTGCGCCGGCCGGTGCGGGAGGTGCGCGACCGTCAACTCTTCCGCGTCTGCCATAGCTATCATCATGGGCGAAGGCATTTTGGTTAATATATGTGGCCATCGCGGCACCTGAAAAGAAATGCACGCTTACGCCTCGCTTATTGAGATGAAATACCCGAAGCGGCTCCCTTGCTTCCTCTGAAACGTGCTATATGCGGAGAATGGATCACCACCAATCTCATACTGCAATTAGCATCCCGATCTTCTACACACTCGCCTGGATTTCGTCTCTTCTATACCTGCGTCCATAACGAGGGTTAATGAAGAGCGCATAAGGAAAGAAGCCGGTGTGATTTATTGCTGCTACAGCAAGTGCAGCCTCATCTCTCATGGCGCGGCTAAGCCACAACAAGCCAGTCGGCCAGTCGATGGACCGATCAATGAAAGCTGTGCCCTCGTGGACAGCTCGTAATAGCGATTGCTATTACGCAGAATCGAAACAAAACAAAAGGACAAAGATTAGCCCAACCATGGCGATTGATGATTGCTAAGTCGGTAGCGCGGAGCCAGTCCCATTTCCGTGTAGGAGAGAGAAAAAAAAAAGCAATGACAAAGATATTGGCAACTCCAGAATCCGTTATAACCTGTGCTCGCAACGCTCTCCCAAGTAAGCAAAGGTGGCTACACCATACAGGTTTTACGGCGGCTCTTTCGCTTAATATCTTGCTCACATTTCTCGTTTGTGGCGTCGAATCCAGGTGTTTCGTCGAAACGGAAAGGGCCCTTGTTGTCGATCACCTCATTTAGACTGGTCTCAAGGATTTCAGCGACGCATCCGCGGAAATAGTTGTGCTGTACGTGCAAACGTCCGGCCTGCCCAGCGAGCAGATTTGTTTAAAGACAAAGAGCCTTTCAAGAGAGCCGGAGGTTAAAAAGGGGAAATGTTAGTGCCTAGCGAGCCTCTTCGAAAGGTGCGAGCACCTGTTCGCGACGTTGCTCCACTGGTACAGGTACGATACATGACTGTTTTCGACCTTCATAACTCCGCACTGAAACTCCTGTTGTCGTATACCACATACATCTCACAATATATTAATGTATGTCGTGCTTTCAGAAGTTAAATACGCACATTCTGCACTGATAGAACGAGGCTAAAAACTGCTAAGTTACCTATAGCCAGTTTGTCTTGGGATAAAAACAAATGAAAGTTCCATTTGTGAGTCGGGGTGCAGCTTTCTTTTTATAGTAAGCTCATGCGTGTGATAAGGTCGTCTGCGTTCGATGAGTGGCGCTTGTTCTCTTGGGAACAGAGCACACACCGCCGCCTACGGGATTTCTCAAACCCCGACGAAACGTGAGAAGTGAACAACCAATACGACCAAGTGAGGTTTCTTTAAGCAGGTTTCCAAAATTTAGCGAGGGCTTTCTTTTGGGCAAAGTCACTTGTATCAGTGTAAATGCACGACTTGGAAACGAACTGAACCAGCTGAAACTGAATTCAGCTGTGTTCCCAGCATTGGAAAGCAAACTAGCGGAGCTGTGCGTAGGCAGTACGCTCCAAAGCTGGAACGAGCGCGGTTTGCAGTTGCTTCTAACTTCCTTGCGAGCAAATAAACTGATAACTCGTGCCCATCGCGTCGAATGAGAAAACAACACCTGCTTGCACCGCCAAAGTAAAGTAGGCTATGAAAACGATATGTCGTCTCACGGCATAACATGTGTCGTGATCATCTTCAGATCTTCCGAGGTAGGTATCATTCCTGCTACCATGTCTGCCGAGTACATTAGCGAGAATATTCCTGTTGCTTAAAACATTGTTAACATTAATTCTGGGCAGAAATCTATACACTAACAAAAGCAAATGAAACTTAAGTGCACACCATTATTAAAGGGCCTGCCTAAACAAAGTACACCCCGCGATTTGAAACGCCAGCCAGATATTTGAAATAAATAAAAAGAAAGCAATGGTCTATAGCCGCCGGGAAGTAAGAAGTCGTCCCAAGTGAAGTGTTTCGAACAAACCAGCATAGTGCTAGTCATCTTTTCATATATTTCGGGAGTTTCTTATCCGCTCTCCGAGGCACGTCGCCTGCTTCTTTCAGGCAAAGATGAAATCGTACATTGCTGTCTTTCCAACGCGATCACACGCAGAATGGTACACGACAGAAGTCTTTCAACATCCGTAGTTTATTTATTTATTTATTTATTTATTTATTTATTTATTTATTTATTTATTTATTTATTTATTTATTTATTTATTTTTCGGGCTTTTGCGCGGCGGCGTCATGGCGATTTTAGAACTACATATGCGCGGCGGCGTCATGGCGATTTTAGAACTACATACGAGACATTCAGAGCACGTCGTCATAGTAGACGCCCTTTGGCTTCAAGCCTGAACCTGGATCGGCTGTTTCTCGGCGCGGCCGCTAAGTGGCGAGCGTTTACTTGGAATCGCGAATAGCCGCCGGCGTTTATGTAAACGGAAAGCCATACAACGCAGATCGCCGTTGCTTCGGCTGCCTCTGAAACAGGAATTAATAAACTTATGCTTTAGTATAGGCCCATCGAAATGCTATATGGAGGTAGGCGCTCACTCACTGCCAAAAGGCGCGCTGATCCCGCGGCTTCTCGCGGAAACAAAAATCCAGCGAATGACGTCCTGCACAAAACCTATACTGGTTATCAATGTACTACTGCATACGCTGCCTTCTCAAAGTGTCAGCGCTGCAATGAAGCCATTGAGCAAAGTCCGGGAACATTGCGAAGGGAAACGCGCAGGCAGCTTGTGACCGTGACCGAGCATATCGCCAACGGCCAGCTCCCAGATAGATAACAAGAACTGCGTGCTTTGAGCCGTGACGCCATGTGCGCATGTCGACAGCCCATATTATTCAGTGGAGGACGCGAGCGACGTTTAGTCTGATCATTTTCCCCGAAAGTACGTTTTGCAATTGGAACATCAATTGACCGACTAATGTGACTGGCGTGACTGATTGACATGACTGGCGTGAATGTGACGTGACTTCAGTGACTGATGTGGCTGCCAGATGGTCTGACTGATGGGACTGGCATGATTGACTGACTATCGGCTAGCCGATCGACCGACCGACTGGTGTAACCGACTGGCCGACTGACTAGTACGACTGACCGACGAACAGCCCGATTGATTGAGTAATGTGGCTGGCGTGACATGACTGATGCGACTGGTGCTACTGGCTACAGTGACTGACTGATTGATGCGACCGACCGACCGACCGACCGACCGACTGACTAATGTGTTGGATTACTGCATGTTGGGCAAGTCTGATGTGTATGCTGTGATGGGATTGATGTGACTGCCGTGACAGATTGACGTCACGTGACCGACTGATATGACTGGCATGACTGAGTGGCCAAACGACCGACCGAATAGCGTGACTGACAGATCGACCAATCGATTGATCGACTGATGTGACTGCCGTGACTTACGTGACTGACAATCAGATCGACCGACTGATTGATTGATTGAGTGAGTGAGTGAGTGAGTGAGTGAGTGAGTGAGTGAGTGAGTGAGTGAGTGAGTGAGTGAGTGAGTGAGTGAGTGAGTGAGTGAGTGAGTGAGTGAGTGAGTGAGTGAGTGAGTGAGTGATAATGTGCTTTTGTTCGGCGTCTCAGTGCAACGCCTGTGCTCCACTGCGTAGTAGAGATGCCGTCGGGGACGACTATAGCTCTAACTTAATTTTGACGACCCGAGGTCTAAAAAAGGTAAGCACGCGGGCGCTTCTGCATTTCTTCGCGCCGAGGCCCAGAATCGGACCCGCACCCTTGGTCTCGGCAACGGAACCAACCGGAATATATATCGACCTTCCATAAAGACGACGACAACACACTCGGCGCGTGCAAGCCTTCCACTGCATAGTAGAGTGCAATACACATAGGAGAGCAGCGGGCAGTAGCAGACAGAGGGAGCGAACTCACGTGTACGTCATCCCGGGCGTATTACATACCTGTGTGCGTGCGCTTGTGCGCCTTGAGGTGGGAGCTCTTGGTGTAGACCTTCTGGCAGCCCTCGAAGTCGCACTTGTGCACCTTGCGGCGACGCAGCGAGTCCGAGTCCGCGGAAACCGCGGCGGACGACGGCGGCCAGCACAGCCTCGACGACACCGCGCCATTACTCAGTGCCTGCGACGGCGGCTGCTGCTGCTGCAGCGCTCTGCGACCGAACAGAAAATCATGACGTTCAGCGTTGCGCACTTTGAAAAGATTCCTTCCGCACACACCCAGAGCACAGATAAGCAAACAGTCCACGAGAAAGTAGGATTGAGACGATTCCTAGAGACCTCGCGCCACAAAGGACTTCGGAACGACTTGTCCCAGTTTCGCCACAATGGCACATCGAGCAGAATTTTCAAAATGGAATGCGACAAATGGCGCCTAATCACCCGCTTTTACTTTTAACTTTCTGGCAGAGATGGGAATAAACTTCATGAGAAAGCTCTATGTTCTGGTAGCTCATTAGGAAGATTCACTAACTTACTTTCTTTAATTATTCATTTTAGGGCTCATATTCCAATTGCGAGATTGAAGCCGAACAGCAGCGACGCCATGTCTGTTTAACCGGGTGCTTCTGCGATGACAGTATAACTTTTAAAAAAATCATCTGTGACAGATAGCGCAGTTATAATTTTTGAGCTGGACGGCCCAAACATGCCAATACCTGTTTGCAATATGCGATGCAAGATAATTAGTTAAAACTTAACTAGCGAATTTTCGTCAATGAGTAGTTTAGGCACCTCAATTTCTTGTGCAGGTAATATCCGCCTCTTCGAGTGGACCAGCTCGAGCACTATAATTGCGCAATATATCTGCCACAGATTATTTTTTAAAGTTATTAAAGCTCTCTGCAGAAACACCCGGCACATCCTCAGGCCACGACTTCCGACCTATCCGTCCCCGAAGTCTGCTAAAAAAAATGAATTGTCATTTCAGTTAAGATACCAAACTGGTAGCTGTATCCATCGTAGCACGTTTTTTAAAAGTGGTGCTATAGTCTTGGGATTTTTTCTAAGCAAACGTGACTTAACCACTGATCGCCTTCAATTTCGCAATTTCTACGTGTGCCCTAATAATAAAATTAGGAAGTTAATTAGCGAATCGTTTTAATCACCGACCTGGGCTTGTCAATTTGTCGTGTAAGTTATGTCCGCCTCCCTAGATTATTTGGCTGAACACGCCAAATTGTGTTGTGTGCCCCGCGCGATTTTTTAAAGTTCTGCTCGAATTTAACACACACACACACACACACACACACACACACACACACACACACACACACACACACACACACACACACACACACACACACACATCAGGGTTGTATACACATACGTTCTAGGTTACGACAGCCCCGACAAGGAAACCAAGTAAGCACACTCCCAAAGGCACACGGCAGTTCCAACTTTCACTCTAGTACTATAACATCGTGGCAGCGACTCAGCAACTGAATTCAGCGCCCCGTGCCGGCAGAGCTGTACGAGCAAGTTCCATACGTCGAGCTGATCCTGAATACGCTACCGTGGGACACTATATAGAGCTCAAGAGTAGCCACGTATTCTGCATCAAGGTGCAAAACGTGTAAGCCGTCTAAAAACCGAAAAAATAGGAGTGAGCATGATACGCAGCGGCGAAGATGTGCCTGTGTCCCAGCTAACGTTAACCAAAGCGTTCAAAGAAAGAAAAACGAAAATCATGGTGCAAGATACGATTACAAGACCTACGGTGTTCGGTCGCCAGAGGCCTGACGACCGAATACCGTCGGAATTAAAATTGTATTTTGCACCGTGCTTTTTCAATGTTTTCTTTTTTCTTTGAACGCCGTGGCTAACTTTGGCTAGTACACCCTATACATACAGAACAAAAGGGATGCTTCAATGCAAGTGGAACGTGAGACGGGAAAGAAACGTCGAAGCAGGATCACGGCACGTTCCGTGATTCGTGACGTCTCAACAGAACGCGTGCGCGAACTAAGGCGGGACAAAGCACAGGTCGCGTGAGGTATGCAATGTAAAATGTGTTGTGAACACCGCTTTTGGCCGTGCAACAGCGGTCTAGCCGCTACCCGCGGACAACAGCGCCCTTAGGTGGCCGCTGCAGGCTTCACCTGCGTAACGGTGGTGCAGTGACGCTATGCAGCTATGCTCGTATAGGGTAGGTGTTGAAGGACACCTATACATAACAAAGTGCTGTCGCGTGCCACACTCCTCGCTTGACGGCCCGTCAAAATGCTCGAAACGTCTGCCTTTTCTCGTTTTGAATTCTTACCTCGAGAGAGAGAGAGAGAGAGAGAGACAGAGAGAGAGAACCCACAACTCCTGTATCGAAACAGCTTGCCATACCTTTGAACCTTGGACTTGACAAAGGGAACAGGTTTAAACGTCACATCGTTACCTACGTGGTAACTCGCAGACATCGTTCGCTCACCCGGTCCACATGGAGCCAGAACAGAGGCCACGCACTAAATTTAAGCCCGAGACAGCGTCATTCGTGTCTGCCCAATTACGCACAGTCGTCTGTCTTGTAGTCGTCTATCCTTTACACAAAGTCGATATGTCCATTCGCTAGCTATAGCAGGTTAACGTTGAGCTAGCTTTCTATAGCCCAATAACCATTTGCTGTCTCTGTGTGTATGTCAGCAGCGGCGGGTTTTCGAAGACGATACTCCATCGAGCTAATCAGTGGCCAACTCAGCGAAAGTTGTCAAACTCTGTTGGTCGATTTGTCGATGGGTTTGAGCGATAAATCCCTCCGAGGCTCCGGCCCGCACATCCCGATGCAGGTCGGTACCTGGCGCAGTATTCACCGCAGAGCCTAGCTGGTACGAGCAATACTTCTTCAAAGACTCGCGCGCCTCTTCTTTTTCCTTTTTCTTTTTAATGTTCCACAATGGGCTCGAACAAAAGCTGTTCCGCCGCTCCAGCGCGCGCATGCCTGCAGCTCTGCTCTTGGCAGGTTACCCATCACTATTTCCTTTTTTCTTATTCTCCCCAAGCGGGTACGCGTGGATGCACAGCCGAGAAAAAGAGACGAGGCGACCGCTGAAGCAAGCAGCGCAAATGGAGCTGGCATGGCCGAGCACCCACCTCGGCCGCAGCGGACCGAATCAGTGAGAAAAAAAACAAACGAAAAACAAGCTGAAAGAAAAGAACGAAAGACAGAAAACTCACGAGACGAGGGCGGTGCACCTGTCACTGCGATGATTTCGCAGAGTCGGCGCCCGGTCCTTACGCACTCACACTTCGAGCTACTTTTTCGCCCGCGAATCGCAGAGCCATATCAGTTTCAATTCCCTCTGCTCCGCTCCAGGACAACTCTTTGGGAGGCACGGCAAGTCGTTCGCATTGCTCGCACTTCAGGGACGAAGTACGACAGATTATTAACTACAAAAGAAAAATCGCGGAAATCGGGCGTTCATGTCATAAGCGCTGTCATGCACACTGGCGAGACCTAGTGAAAATGTCTGCGCTCGGAAGTCTGCGTTATACGACAACATGGCGCACGCGGTCGACGAGATGAGAGTAGTTAGGCTACCCACGCGGCATCTCACGCAAAGGAGCAGGGATGGGTGGAGGCGGAAGTCGGCATCAGTGGGCGCAGACCCCCCCCTATTTCTAGAGGGGCCAATCACTGAATCTGCTGTTAGGGAAAGTATTGGGGAGCCGGCATTTTCTTTGGGCTACAGCTGGCCCCTTCCAAAGAGACCGCACCAGTGTTGCGAAGATAACCCCGTTCGCTCGTTTATTACGTGGTCACCTGCGCTCCCCATTTACGCAGCGCGAGCGGCGCAAACGCGGTCGTCGCACGAGCGCCGCGCGCACACGCCACCGCAAATGGCGATGCTCTTCGCAGGCGTGTTTCCGCGCGCGCTCTCGGCAGAAGCGGAGGCGCGGTGACAAGAGAATCCCGGCAAACGCAGGCTCGGCGGCGACGGCACGCTCGCCCGCCGCCGGATGAGGCGCCGCGCCCCGCCAAGGGCGGCTGGCCGGGGCACGCCCCCTCCGCCCTGCCAGCGCGCGCGCGCGGAGACGCCCGTTGCTGTAGCCTGCCTGCCACGCCGGGCGGATACCTTCCACCCTCCCCCTTTCCTTCACCGCCACCACCAACCTCCACAGCAAGGAGCGCTACAGCACAGAGCCGCAGCTGCCACGGGCACGTGGCCAGCGTGACGCCAATAGGCGGGAGCGCGCGAGACGTGAACGTTTTGGCGAGATATACACGATATAACATTCGGCCTCATCCCACATCCGCATTTCCAACCAAGTTTTCTACAGCTCGCGTAAGGTTCAGTCAGGTTCCGAAAGTCGAAGCAGCTCAATTTTTCAAGGTGGGTCGCGGATTTGCAGGTCGCATATCGGACGCCGCATCGTGTAGTCACGTGTCTCTCGATGGCCGACTCCGCGCACCACACCGTGCGTCTCCTGCTTCGGTGCGATTGCGCGTTGCCAACTGACATATATACTACCTGTTGCACATACAACCGCATCCGACGCATTAAACAAGTTTCCAACAGGTTCGTATCAGTTTCCGACAGGTTCCAAGACTCGTGGAACAGCCATATTCCAGATGCGTAGCACGTCGTATAAGACGCCTCATTGTATAACCGTGGCGACTGTATGGAGCGGATTCCCGACGTATTCTTCCGCGTCGCTGCGCACATTTTATGCAGCGCGGTGACCGCGCACTATAATGCTGATTGAAATGTGTTTCACGCAGCCATCGATTCAAACAGAAACCCCGAGGAACGAAATACGGCCTATTTATGTCCGAACAGGGGCGTATTTCCAACGCCATGCGATGCGGCGTCGGGGCATCTATGGGATCATTTACATAGTACGATCTCCGAGACGCATCCGCGATCTCGGAGATCTGTTCGACGTAACACTAAGGCCTCGCTGCTATCAAGGCCAAAATGCGCATTTGAGCAGGCATCCGTTTTTTTCAGTAGCGCAGTAGTAAATACTGACAGCACTGGGCGACAGCTCGGATGCCGCGCAAACAAGCTTGACGACGTCTAGAGGCGACACAACGCTATAGAAATGCGCCTACGCCTTAAGTACGGTCCTTGTGGTAGCCGCTTAGCTACGGAGCTCGATTCAGGCGAAAAAGACGGCGCCAGCTGATTTGAAACCAAGAGCGCTCTGTCGAGAGCCTCAATCGCTGCATCTCGGAACTGAGGGGAGAAAAAAGATATGGCATAGTCTATGCCACCACTCCGTACAATGAAAAGGCTAACTCTAAGTCGAAGAGTCCAATTCCTGGCTTCTTCGGCAGTGAGCTTGCATTGCACTGGATCTAATGTGCACCCCCCCCCCCCACCCCACCCCTATTCTCTTCCTTTCACAGGGAGCTCGAGTGCTCTTCGCGCAAATAATTAGTAAAATTATTTCTACTCTCGGGCAATGCATACTTAACCTCCGCCTCAGTACATTTAGGGACGAATGCTGTTCCATACACACGCCTACCAGGTCTAATAGATACATAGGTTAAGAAACCGCTCTCCCTGCCTCCTGTTCCAAGATCAATTCTGTCGATGCGCTAGGAAGAAAACAGAAAAAAAAATGTAACACCTGTTTGTTTTGATTCTATCGACGTGTGTCGTACAGTACGTTCAGTGGGAGCCGCAAGAGCGCTCTCTCGATTGCGCCCCGATTAAGTGCGACGGGCGCGTGCACCCTCAGCAGCGCAGAGGACGAAGCAGAGCGGTTCCTCCTCCTCCTCTTCATCCTCGCTAGGATGTTGCGAAGTGAGAGAGAGGTGAGGGGAGCGCACAGCGGCGGCAGCGAAAGCGGCGGCGGCGGAGAAAGAAGCGCGCGCGAGGATCCGCCGAGGGCGACCCCGATTCTTGCCACGCCGAGGTTGCGCTCTCAGAGGGTCGCGTGCGAAGGGGGGTGGAAGGGAGGGAGAAGACCAGTCCGGCGCCGAGATAGTTGCGTGCAGCGTAGGCCCGAGCGAGCGCGGCTTCGTCGATCCAATCAGGGCGCGGGACGCCGCTTGCACGAACGAAACCTCTGGAATAAGAAAGCACAGCGGTGCGATGCGCCGAAGGCGCCCGGGGACCGATTGGTGCACCGCGAAATTGGTGGAACAAGTGCGCACTTGGCTCGTGAGGAGAATAACAATCCTGCCGAGTGGCGGCAAAGGGGATACCGAAAGCAACAATGACAACGAAGGCAACGGTTGAACCAATCGCTGACGACGCAGTTCCCCCCCCCCCCCCCCCCCTTTAGTTGCAAGATACAAGGAAAAGAACCGATGTTTTCGGCGGACAGAGTTGTCGGGGCGCACTACAACAGCCACGTGACAGAACGGGGAGGGAAAAAAAGGAAACAATACAGTATGATCTGCTGTTATCTGTCACCATAACACAGAAGCAGAACGCGTCAGCAAAGCTAGCGGCGACGAGAATCCGCGAGAGTCGACACAGAGGGAAGTCACTGGCGGCTAAGTCCGTCAACGAGGTGCGAACAGGCTGTCGAGTCGATCCAGTGAGAACGTCGATAGTGCTCGCAAACCGGAAGAAAGAGGTTACAGGGGGGCATGGGCCCAACTGCGCAGAACGGTACGCGGCGCTTTCCGTTTTGTGCGAGGTTGACTATATGCCGGTGCAATTCCTCCGCGACACCCGGTACTTTTCCAAGCTCAGTACTTAACACTCTCCGCTACAGTAGAAGGATGAAAGCATGTTTCTGCATGCTGCGTTGGCTCCGCCCTGGGAAATGCCATTGCCTGTGCATCCTACATACCCACATAGACGCCTCACAATGCTGCCACGGCACGAAAAAACAAAAAAAAAAGAAAGGGGAAAAAGTGCAGCGGAGGCGATCACACCCAGCAACGTAAGCCCCTCCCCCCGGTGCAGAAAGGTCCACACGCCCCGGAACCTGCTCAAGCCCGGGGCTTGCCGACTAGTCTTCGGAAACCGCATTCGTGACGGGGCTTGCCGGCGGAGCTCCGCAGCCGGTCTAACCTGGCGAAAGCGGGCCGGCACGTGAACACACACGCCGTTCCGCCCGAGCGTCTCTCGCTCGCTGGCGTATAATGGTAGGTCACCACCGTGCGCCCAACGATCCGGTGTCGTGTCACGCCGCGAAAAAGAGAGGACGAGACGCGAGAACTGCCGACGCCGCCTCGCTATTCTAGGCGTTTGTAGCGGGGAGCAATATGACCGGTGGTGTAGTTGTGGTGCACGCCTGCATGCGGAAGGCCGGGACTCATCGCTGGCGCGGCACATAGTACTGCGAAGAAGTGCACGCAGATTGCATTCATATCAGATGCGCCTGGTAACGTTTACAGCACCGAATGCGTCGTACCCGGAGCATGAAATAGCATTGTAAACAATGAAGAAAGAGAGGCACAAACACGTCGGCGGATGACTACCAAAAGTCGAATGGAAGCTTCCCGGTAGACCTGCTGAGATATACTCTGCCGGATTACTCGCTATATAGCTATATACTGGCTAATTCTGCAAGGCGCTTAAGTGCCGCGACGTCGCACTGCCTCCGTGACCGGCCCGCGTTACAAATCAGATTAAAAACTTGGCGAGGTCACACAAACCGTGTACATGGTATGCAGATCGGTCCTCCAAGTCCCTTAATCACACTGCCTTTGATATCAGCCCAGTTTACTCGGCGAGACAGCCGTACACGCAAAGTAGGGGAGACGAGCCAAAGAAAGCTTTAAAATCTCTTTTCGCATGAAAGGTTCCGCGCATAGACATAAAGGTTCCCCTGGCTCAAAGGGCACAAACGTTGCATGCATTGGGTGGAATAACTATAAACAAGTGCAGACTATTTGGCACATCCCGAGCAATATCGCAGCAGCTCGCTTAGCGCTAAATACAAGGACGGATGCTCAAAGTTAGCTAGAATGTAGAACGGGCCTGAGCAAATAGGTCTTAGTATACCGCTATGCGCGATTCACTAGGGCAATTCAGGGCCAGGGTATCGATCCACGTACTGTGCTGATTTAATTACACTGCCAGTCAGCATAACCTGCGCATGTTCCTTTCCTGCCCAGCTCACATATAGTATGTGTGAAGAAGCGCCCACGGTGACGGGAGCCGCCAAACGTTTCCGCAGTGCTGCCCCCTCTTCTCGGCGCTTTATCGGCCGCGAGGGCAGCTCCACAGCAAGTGTTCGATGGTGTCCACGCAACTACCAACGCCTCGCTCTCAGATTATCGGAGCAAAACACTGGGACTTATGGACGTCCGCCGCTGAGTCAAGAAGTCGTCCGCGCACTGGCGCAGTTTTTGAAGAGCACCGGCCCGAGTGATTGACCGTATTTAAGTTGACCTGTGCGTCCTCCTACGTAAACGTAGTGATCACTCTCTTCCTCTTTTTCCGTATCCCCCTTTACATTACTCCCAGTGCAGCTAGGGTAACTTATTGGATGCTCGTCTAGTCCCCACTTCGCTGCCCTTTCTAGTCTTTTTTCCACTTCATGGTCTCTTGCGTACTATATAGCTGCACAGCCGTCACACCCCCCGACGAGTCACTATGAGTCACCAAATCATAACATTAAGGAAAGCAAAGCCTGTGTAACTATTCGGCGCTGTTATACATTCACCAAGGCCCGTATGAAGCTTTTCCAAATTACTTGTATTTCACAGAGCTATTTGTACTCCACGGTATGTGGGACGGACGGATGGATGGATGGATGGATGGATGGATGGATGGATGGATGGATGGATGGATGGATGGATGGATGCTATGAGCGTCCCCTTTGGAACGGGGTGGTGGGTTGCGCCACCAGGCTCTTGCCTAATGCCCTACCTATGTCAAAAAAGAAAAACAAGAAAAGATAAAAATGCACAAATAATTCCCATAACCAAACTTTCTAAACACTATTGGGAACTTTGTTTTTGTAAGCCTCCGTAGTTTGTCGTTTCCGTACTTTTCTTCCACCAATCTGCCAATTGCCTCTTACTAGTCTCTACTGCGGACACGTTTACTTTCCCCCCTGCTCACGCTGAACCCAAGGGCTTCAAGAAGGCGAGAGGTGCCTAAGTCGGCCGCTGGTCAGATATCTCCACATTCTAATAAAACGTGCTCCATCGTTTCCCTATAGCTGGACGAAAGCGCCCCACTCGGCGTGCTTCAGGGAAAAGGGTGGAGGTAGGACGTACGACGCCCCTTTGATAACTCATGCGCGCGCCCACAACTAAGGAAGGTCAAGCGGTCAATTAAAATGCGTGAATTTATTTATTTATTTATTTATTTATTTATTATTGTGTGTAGATCTCGCTATTATACATGCTTGCCGATTACTTGAGCACTTTACTTTCGACAATCCGTAGTCCACGAATGTTAGCTGTTGAGCCCACTTAACCATCGGTAGCGCCTACGGAACATACATCACGTCTCTATATATTCATCACTTACGGTCGGAGAACAACAACAACGACGATGACGACGAGGCAACAGAGACGACGAGTGCGTCTCCAAAAGACTGCTGGCGAACAATAAAAAAAGTAAATATACATGAGCCTACCCGTTCTCTGTAGCTGACCACAGTGCGGGGACAGCGTCGGTATACTCGTGGCATGACCGGGAGCGACTTCTATAGATACGCCGTCGAGGTTCCAGCGGATATAGCAGCGCCACAAAGTACAATGCAGTTCTGACGGCGCTTCGCGGGGAGCGCCGTCTGTTTTAGAAAGCGCGCTACTTTTATTTTTCTTGGTGAACAGCAGCTTGTCTTTAATTGCACTCTCCATAATACCCATGCTCGAGCGCGCTGACGGGGTAAAGATGTGCACCAGATTAATGCCCTCTGCTCAATCCGTATAATAGACGTATAGCTGCGGCCTCGCCTGCGTTGAGGCTTACGCGAAAAAAACGCCCACTCGCATTAGGGCGAGGCAAATCAGATCTAATCTGTAGCGAGGTACGTACGCCTGCTAGTTTGCAGAAGGTATCAACAATGTGGGCACAAGAACCGCTTACACCGCGAGATTAGGTTACGCTGGCGCGTTTATAGTTATTCATGACACCATTAGAGTGCTCTTGCTTATAGAGTGCCTTTTCAGACGCTACGATGTGAGCTATCTCGGCATGGCGAGCAGACGTGGCGCAGTGTCCAAACCAACGTTTTGGATACCGTTTTGACCGCTTGTGACAATTTATATTATTTAGAAGGGCTTCTTCCGGTGACCTCTCTGACGGCTCCAGACAGAGCAGTATTTGTGAAGTTTCGAAATAGATCGTCGCCGCACCGAGCAGCTCGCGTCGAGATTCTTCCGGCATTCCGTAGCTCCTGAGAGGGACTATCATCCTCACCCTTTTGATCCTCGCAGTACCAGCAAGTGCTACAGAACAAAACGATCGAACGAACAAAACGAGGGGGGGGGGGGGGGGGCTCTTGCCTCTAGCGCACCGGCTTCAAAACCAGTAGGGGAGGGGGGGGGGGACAGTCATAGCCCGCAGCAAATAAAGGTCCGTCGGATACGGACGATTCTCTCGACCCGATTCACAACATAGCACACAAATCACGGAATTACTGACCCTCGCGGCTACTGCCACCGTCTCGTTATCACGTCGATTCGTCGTCTCGAGCTGTGCCGTAGTGCTTTTATCGATTTACCTTTGGACCACAAGCCTCGACAGCTGTCTCGTGTGATGTAAAGGGCAGGGTTTGAAAAGTGGAAAGCCCTCCTTACTGATATAAGAGAACGTTTCGTGAAATTCCAGCCCCGATTGCCTCGAAGCATGAGCGTCATGGTGCTACCATCACCGGCGTCAAGGTGCCAACGGGAGCGCACGGGCCACTTCCGCCCGCCAAGCAATGTGACGAGCCCCGTCGCCCTGGCAAGGCCGCTGCACGCAACTGTCGCGACGGCGGCGGCCGCTTGCGGGGCTCAGTGCCCCGCGGCGCTCAGAGTCCGGCGCACGCTATGGCAAGAGCGCGCAGCCCGGCCAGGCGGCGACACGCCGCTGGTCACGAGCGCGTCAGCGCCCATTAGGTGCCCTGTCAGCCGCCCCAAGCGCGTGCAGTCGTCCCCCCCCCCCCCCCCTCCCCCCCCCCTCCTCCTCCTCCAGTGCCGCGGCGCATCGGGCGCAGCAGCTCCTCTTCCTGCTTTCGTTGTTTCTGTTGCCGCTGCTCTTTCCCTGCCCAGTTCTTCTTCATCATCATCTTGTTCTTTTTGTGCGTGTCGCGGCGCTTTCGAATTCCGCGCGGAAAACGTCCGTCAGAATACACGCCAGAATATACTCCCCCCCCCCCCCCCCCCCTCCCTTCCCTTGTACCTCCAACTACCGCTCCGTGGCCCCTCTCACTCTTTCGAGACCACCATCTCCGGCCGCTAGCAACCTGTTGGAACCCTGCATGCAGTGACCGTGCTGCTGCCGCTGCAGACACCGCGGAGAGCGTGCGTTTTTTCAGATTTAGCGCGCGCGCAGCCGGGTGGCCCCGCGAGGCCCCGCCCCCTTTCTCAGTTTCCTCACGTCCCCCCTCCAGTTGAACCTTCGAAAGACACTTTCTCAAAGCTTTCTTTTTTAAAGAAAAAAGAAAGAAAAAGAAAGAGAATAGCAGCTGCGAGATATATATTTTTTCTTTCCTTTTCTTTTCATTAGCTGTACATAGAAGGTGATGCTGCCTGTAGATGGCGCCGGCTACCTCTCCTCTCTGAAGTGATCATTGCGCTCAGAAGGATTAAGATGATGGAAGGAAGTAACGAAGCAACGATTAGAAAAAAATACAGTAGTGTCAGTATTACCAGAAATGCTCGTCTACTTAGATTTATTCAGGTGCACGTTAATGAACCCCAGGCGGTCAAAATTAATCCGGAGTCCACCAAGCAGCAGCGTATTATAATCAGATCGTGGTATCTCCAAATAAACCTCCAAAATCCAATTAATTAAGAACAGTAATATCAGCCATTGGGTCTGAGGTGCACGTATACGGAACAAACGTACCTCGCAGTTCACAAAACAGAAATGTTCCTGGGCACGTACAAACGTCATGCAAATCAAATACTTCTGCACGGAGTATTTGATTCAAGCATTTGACATTCGATTTCTTCGAATATTCAGTTCATAGTTGACTGTATGGGGCCTAATACGAAGCTTGCCTGCCGTTGTAAAAGGTCTACGCATATGGTCTGTCGGCCGATACGAGTGCCCGTTACGAGTGAACCAGGAACTGCAATGACTTTTTTTACTTTTGTGGTTGCCCAGTTGCATGAACCGCCAACGGAATTGTCTGTAGTGAAAAAAACGTGTCAGACTGCCTCCCCCCATTCCTTTTTTTCTCTTTAGCTACTACATGTTGTCTGAGTTTCTTTTTATACTTTTACAAGAAAAAAGAAATGTTCGTCATCCCACGCGATATTCGAAATACGCATTTCTGGAACATTCGTATTAGATCCTAGCACCAATATGATTTCACGCGAAAACAACCCTGGTATATATGCTACTACGGTATATCATGGTATACCATGGCGTATACTACCATGATATATCATAGCTGAAACGCGTGTGATGGGGTCCCCTCAACAATAGACAATGTACAGGTTCATAAATAAATGGGCATAGTAGATGCAGAAATAGCGCAAGCGACAGTATTTGTTAGCAACATTTCCATTCTACAAAGAGATCACTCAAACAAGCAGACGACATATGACGGTGCTGACCCTTCTCTTGTTCATTGTTCACCGCTTCGAACAATATTTGCAAACTAACTTTTGCAAACTTGGCCTCATCTATTAACCTATTTTCCGGGAAATTTTACGTCGATAAAGTTAAACAAGAAAACGTCGCTCTTTTTTTTTTCTTTCTCTCTCTTTTTGCACTGAATATGACGGCAGTGCCAACGCATCCTCGTGACGTCACACTACGAATTTACGGCCATCTTAACAGTGCTGTCACTGCGCGGCATAAAATCGACGCGCCGAAAATGACTCGGAAATGCATTACATCCCGTCGCCATTTTTACGTCCCCACATCACCGGACAAGTTTAACAAGATTCCAGACTAGACAAGTTCCTCATTCTAAGCATGCGTGAGTGGCTTTATCGACGACTATATATATATATATATATATATATAAAGGCAATGACGATGCTCCGGAAAGGTGCGTGAAACGCGCGCAACACAGCGATAGCGATTACAGCTTCGCACAACAGAGTCCTTGGTGCAACTGCGACGACAACTACATCGCACGCTCTATTATCGAGTGCCGACATCCCGCCACATGCTTGCATTCTGCGGATAGCATTTAAAAGAAACAGTTCGAGAAGGAGAGAGTGATAAGCAGAAGAGGATTATACGAGCAACAGAAGCGGTCAACGCTTCTAACGTAGTATGCCCCTAATGTATGTATCGACTAGACAAACCCGACGTGCAATTTGCATGCTTATCGTCGGCAGCCGTGTTAACAGAGCGAGGGCTACGGGAAAGGCCTATGGAGAGAGAGAGAGAGAGCACGAAGGCTCTGCGGATGGGAGACGGTCGAACGCGCCTATTCGAGAACGCGTTTCAGTTGCGGCGTGGACTTAGCACCGTGGAAAGGTGAGCGCCCACCGAGGCTGTTGCCGCAGCGGCCATGCGCTGCCGCGAGCGCTATCCAGCAGGACGTCGTACGTCTCCACGGCTCCAGTTCCTCTCATCAGCTACCACACAGGTGCCGTTCGAGAGAAAGGACGCAGTGGCTGTAGTGTACACGTAAAGGCCGGTGGCATTCTTTCTTCTTCTTTTTTTTTTAAGCGAAGCTTTCTTTGCTTACTTTCCCGGGTTTGGCACGGCTGCGTGGATGTAGTTTGGGTCGGTCGCTATATGCGTGTAAACAATAATGATCGACGATACGCGTTTTCATTTCGCTATATATCGAGTCAAAGAATTTGAGACAGAAATCACCGCGCCGACTGGCAATGGGTCAGTGCCGTCAACGCCTTTGCAGAGTGAAGGGCGCTATGGGAACGCTGGCATGATGAGCGGCATCGGAGCCAGGAGACGAGAACGAACGCGCGAGAAGTGGCACACGGGCGTTCGCGCGGTTACGGCGAGGAGCGTTGATGCTCGACCCAGGAGCGGGCGCCTAAGAGGCACGTGCGCTCTAAAATCTAGTTCAACGAATGACGATATGAACACTGCATGGTGATGACACATCATCACTATCGCTATCTCGACGGATATATTTCTGGATATATATATATACCAAGGTTATATGTAAGCAGAATGAAAGTGCCAGCGAACTGGCTTATAAAGGGTATCCCAGCTAACTTAAGGCAAGCTCTTAAAGGAGAGAGAGAGAGCGAGAGAGAGAGACGGTACAAGAAAATAAGAGCTACGGTGTACAGTCGCCATACCTCTGACGACCGGAACATCGCAGGTCGCATAATTGTATCTTACACTGTGTTTTCTAAATCGTCTAAATCTAATTAACCGCTTTACTGAATCTTAGCTTCAAATACAGGCTCCTACATGTGCACTGAACCTACTTCACTTTTTTAGCAGCACAAAATCGTTGAAGTTAAATCCCTATAGATCACGGTGACGTTACTGACACCATGCGAGTGTCTTGAATGACAGCCTCTGAATGGAGGAGTATTTTGCCAAATCATGTAATTATTTTAAAAAAAGTTGCGGTAATTAACCCTTCAGTGATGGATCGTAGATGGTTAAATAAGTAGTTTGGAGCCCGTCCTCGAGACTCAGCGAAAAAAATGCAATCACCGCAGACGGCGCGCATTTATTATTTGATCGCGAAGGTGTGCGCAGTTACTGTATGGCCACCAAAACTGCCTTTCCAAATTTTGTACGATAATGCATGACCGCGTATGCATCCGCGTATGCACCCAAGAGCCCCGAGTTTGCAAACGAACTGCTTAGTCGTTTCGAATGCGCCCAGCGTCACATCCGCACGGAGAGAGTGCGGCTGCCCGCAGGGCCCAGCGGAGCTGATCAAGACTGCGCACCTAACCCCTCCAAGCAAGCGCCTTCGCATCAAGCGCAGCGACCCAGTTCGCCCACCACGCTGTTTCTCAACTTTCCGTAGCGCGCGAGATTGCAGCAATCGCAACGTAATAACGTGGTCTAACTCACAGGGATGCCTCCTTGATGCTTTGCAGGATGGCGCCCGTCGTCCGGCAAGCCAGGATCTCCTCCGGTAGACTGCCTGCTCAAAAGAGAGACGAAACGCGTCAGCACCGTGTATGTATGTATGTATGTATGTATGTATGTATGTATGTATGTGTGTGTGTGTGTGTGTGTGTGTGTGTGTGTGTGTGTGTGTGTGTGTGTGTGTGTGTGTGTGTGTGTGTGTGTGTGTGTGTATGTATGTATGTATGTATGTATGTATGTATGTATGTATGTATGTATGTATGTATGTATAATCATGCAATCGCCATTTCCCAATGGCATGCGGATAAATAGGTAAATACCCCGAATTACATGACGGCGCACTCGCCATTTGCTTAAAAAGAAAGAAAAAAGAAAGAAAGTAAGAAAGCAAAAATGCGATGCTAAGTGGAACACGCCTCGTTTACAGCGTAACGAAGGCACAAGTTTTACGGAAAGTTATTATCAAAAGCGGCGAAATCAAACCAGCGATCACTGCACAACCACACACCGGGTGATTATATATATATATATATATATAACTGCGCAGAAAACATCAGCAATGATTGTCAAAAGCGAATAGTAGAAACCGTCTAAAGAATTCCGTTCTCTTTATTAAAGGAATGATGCGCTTGACGGCGTATATTTGTTCCGGCGAGTATATTTATACAGATTTCATTGTTTCATTGCGCAATTCTGTAGCGGATAGAGCCGTCAGCCAGTATATTTGTAGCACGTACGCCTCACAGAGCTACATTAATGTCGCCGAACGCGACCCACGACTGGGTCGCGCGAAGGCGTCCTTCTGCATCGGCGCCTTTGTATATCGGTCGTGAAAGCTGTGAAAGTTCGACTCCCGTCAACCAACCGCTAACCCCGAAGACGGCCGAGAGAGCCAAAGAAAGCCATTCGGTTCAATAAAAAGCGAGGAGAAAGGAATCGACAGATTCTATAGGTGTATCATGTTACCGTGTGTACACGTGTCATGACGGCTGGCGCTGAATCGTTAAGCGTGTATTGCCTCAGTAAACTTGAATAACACCAAAGCTACCAATCAGGCTTGATGACAGAAATGACCAAAAACCCTGAGCCCGCGCGGCTCTTGCCGCAGCCATCTGGTGTAAGGACTGGGTGGCGCTCATGCATACTATATCAAAAATGTGAGAATGCGCACCTTTGTAAACGTTACCGTGTTTAGAGCGTATAGAGGCGAGGACGTTGCACAGATAGACAGGAAACGTGGCGAGGTCAGCCGGGGCATGCATGCACGTGCGGTTCGCTACCTGCCACAGAGGGAAGGGCGCAGCGGACGAGAAAACAAAGAAAAAAAGCGACAGAAGCGACGCTGCACGCGTTGCAAGCACGCACGACTGCGCGCAGCACGACTATATTCAGGCGGCGAGGCTTTTCGCCGGCTTTCTAAATTGTAGCAACAGTCGAGTTACTTTCTGTTTCTGCGAGAAGTGCGTGCTTGGGTAGTGCCCAAGAATACTCTTCTTCTTCTTCTTCTTCTTTTTAGTACAGAGGCTCAAGGCGTATAAAGCGGGAGAAAAGGTTCGGGTAGGCTAAGCTGCACGTGATGGCTGAAGCGAGATTAGTACGTAGAACGTTCTAGGAAAGGCCTTACCATTAGCCCTTTCCGTCGGGTTCAAGCTGCGCATGCGCGCTGTTTGAACTATTGTTTGGTTCTCCCTTGCAGTGACTGATCGTGTTGCGCGTATCTGCACTGCTTAGCTGAATTCTGCGCAATGCCTACTGTTGCTGAGCTGAACAAAAACGTTCTTGCGCATGAAGCCAGACTCGACGAGTGTCGTGATGATTTGGTTGACGCTATCTTTAACGAGTTCATCGTCAAAGCTATCTGGTGAGAACTTCTCTGACATAAAAAAAAAAAAAAAGTCAGATGAATGAGCTGGTAGTTAGCACCGATCACATGAATGACCTCGTCGAAAGCTTGCGACAGCATAACGCTTCTCTGATTGCGGAGAGAACAAGGCATTAAAAGCGCAAAATGCGGCGCTATCTCTTAAAGTGGCGCAAATGGAGCAATGCTCACGGATTAACAACGTCGAGATCAAGGGAACCCCGGTAACGGAAGAGGAAGACTGCGCAGCAGTCATGCAAACAATATAGGTGCTAGGATTGATTGCAAACTAGCACCCTCTGATCTTGACGTTGTTCGCCGTGTCGCGACCGTGAAAGCTGGTACAAAAAATCTGCTTGCTCGCTTCTGCTCCCGGGCTAAAAGAAGGCGATTTCGTGAGCAAGGCTCGGAAGGCTAAACTGTGCCTAGAAGACATCGGATTGTCTGAATCCGCCAATAGCCCTGTCTACATTAACGACCACCTCACACCCGAAAACAAGGCACTTTTTTTTTCTCGGGCACTCTCCCTAAAAAGACGATGAACTGGAAGTTATTATGGACTGACAACTGTCAAATCAAAGCCAGAAGGACTACAGAGAGCAAGGTGCTCTGCGTCATTTGCGAAGCTGACCTATCCACGTTCAATTTGAAATTCTCCCTCTGTTGTAATAATGTCCACCCCCTTATGGCTACCTACTTCTAAATAGACCAACTCAACAGCTTTCTTTCGCCTGTCTCCCGCTCTGCTATTCATATTAATGCAAGAAGCATCCGTAAACATTTTAACGGCGTACAGCATCTTCTTTTCTCGGCTCTTGACAATCCTTTTTCACTTATCAGTATCTCCGAAATATGGCTTTGCGACGACGACAAAAATCTGTTTTGTCTCCCTTCATACAAGTCTGACTACTCGCATAGAGCAAGCAGGAATCATGGAGGTGTAGCTATTTTTATCAATTCGAACACATACTATAAACGATGACATGACAGTGAGTTAAACGTAAATGACTGCGAAAGTGTCTGGGTACAATTTAACCATGCACGATTTTCTTAAACTGGACAACAAGAGCTTCATCTTCGCATGCATTTATCGTTCCCCATCCTCGTCGGTCATTAATTTCTGCGAAGCTCTCCACAAAGCATTACATTAGCTCTTGATCATGCAAATGTATTGATTCTGGGTGATTTCAACATTAATTTACTTGACCTCTCTTCCCCTACTTCTCTGAATTATTCCAGTGTTGTTCAGTGTTTTGGATACGAATGTTTAATCTCCCTTCCCACTCGCTGCATTAATGGTGGAAGCACCCTGATTGATCATGCACTTTCTAATCTATCACCAGCACCGCATACAGGGGTCCTTAATGTCGACACCACTGATCATTACCCAATTTTTCTGCGCGTCAACTTTAACGCTACTCCAACCCACAAATCCTTCACCAGGCATGTTGCAGACAAGGAATCGTTCATTGACGCTGTTATGCGCACTGACTTGTCCTCAGCAATACCCTCATGTGATCCACAAATTGCCTATTCGGAGTTTTCATCCATCTTTTTGTCCCCCATTCAGTCATACGCAGGTTTGTAAATGTAAAAAAGTAAACGCTATAGTCCTCACAACCCTTGGTTTACTGAAAAATTATTGAAAGAGCTGAGAGCCAAAGAGAACCTTTATAGAAAAACAAAACGGACGCATTTTAACTTAAAACTACTTGCGCGTTACAAAAAAAAAAAATGCAAAACTCTTACATTACGACCGTAAAATGCAAGATGTGGGCTCAAGTGTTAAGCAAGAATGGGAAATCGTTAACTCATTCCTGAACAGGAACGAAAGGCAGTCTAGCGTAACTACTATTCAGTATAACAACGATACGTATGACAGCCCGTTAGAGGTTGCTGAGGCCTTCAGTAACTTCTTTTTCCACACTCATGTCATCCCCAGTGCTGACTATCATTTGTTCCCCTTTCCCGTTTGCCACAATCTTTCTTCTTATTTCCGAAAATATCTCTTGAAGCCCAGATGTTATTAGCAACCTGAAAACAAGTGCTGGTCTTGATGGTATTCGCCCCACCCACGTAATGATTGCGCATGCTGTTTCTGATATTCTGGCAACCATCATCAACCTAGCTTTCAAATCTGACATCTTTCCTGCAGAACCGAAAAGTGGCATTCCCGTTTTCAAAAAATAGGTGACTACAGGCTAATATCCAACTATCGACCCATTTGCATATTACCTTTCTTTTTCAGTAAAATATTCGAAAAATTACTTGAAATTCGCCTTACGAAATACATCAATAACTTTCAGATTCTACCACCTTCCCAATTTCGTTTTCGTGAAGCATTTTCCACTGACATCGCTTTGTTATCTTTAACCGAAATGCTGAAGAGAGCAATTGATGGGTTTGTATTTGTATTTGTAGATTTCACCAAAGCATTCGGCACTATCAACCACCACATTCCTTTTATGTAGCTTGACGCGATAGGCATAGCTAGTCCCACATTCTCATTAATAAAAAGTTACTTACAAGAAGTCAGGTTGTTAGTCTGTTAGGCTATAAGTCTAGACCTTAAGTAACAAATATAGGAGTACCCCCAAGGCTTTATTATCGGCTCACTTCTTCTCATCATTTATATAAGTGACCTGCCAACTTCGCTTACTACTTCAGCATGCTTACTTTATGCAGATGACACAACAACTGTTAACACTGATAAATGCCTCCAATCTCTGACACAGAAACCTGGCAAGCTTGGCGGCTTGGTGCTTCCATAATAAATTGCAAATTATGCTCACTAAAACGAGGTTCGTAGTCTTTCACTCTCACCAACGTGTAAATAATTATATCCCACCAGTATTTTAAAATCATTTTGCAATTGAAGCAGAAGAAACGGCTACGTTATTGCGAATTCAACTTGACCGTCACTTGAAATTTCACTCGCATGTTGCTTACCCGCGAAGAAAAATGGCTTATGGCATACGTGTTTTAATTCAATCCTGTTACATACTTTTTCAGCCCACATTACGTTCGTTATACTACGCTTTTATTCATTCCCATATTAATTACTGCATCACATCTTGGGGCAATGCCTACAGTAGCCACCTTGCCTCTTTTTAAACTTTACGAAATCAATCCATTAGAATACTTACCCATAGTACCAATCGCAGTGACGCGAAAGCACCCTTACATGCCAACAATATTCTAACGGTTGATAACCCTTTCAAATACAAGCTAGGTATATTATTATTCAAGCAAACCAACAATCAACTTCCTCTGTTCATCATCCCTCAATCCAACCTAGTGAATACTAACTTGACAAGGTTTGCACATGATCACAATTTTATTTTGCCTTCAGTTCATACCAACTATGGCAAAGAAACGGCATGCTTCACCGGAATCCGTCTCTGGCATACCATACCACCGGCAATCAAAATCTCTCAATCAACTGGCAAATTAAAAAAAAGAACTGAAAACTTTCCTCACACCCATGCTATATTCTGCATAATTGTGATTACTTTCTTTTACTTCTTCTTGTTCTCCCGCTCCCTATCATACCTACCTGTCCACAAGCTTTTGTTGATGAAGCATCTCATCAGGGGGTGTTTTACATTGCCAAAAACAGACGTGACTTCTTTATGTTTTCTTTTTTTCATTTATTTTTAGTATTTTCACACTGTAACCATCCGACAACTGCTTAGGAGTGTTGAATTACCTTTGTTTTTTACCCTGTATAATTGCGGCTTTTGGTGCTTTTGTTTGCTGTTCATTGTTTCTTTCTTTGCCTGCGATGTATTTTATTGCTTGTGTTCACTACTGCTGTTTGCTTCTTTAATTAATTTTTCTACACTCACTACCATAGCACGTCCCGATTCAGTCTCTGATTGTGGGACCTCCTTCTGTATGCACAGATCTTGTAATTAATTTAACGCCTAAATAAAACCACTTCTCACTCTGACTCTGCTGCCAACTGTTTCGGGTGGCATAACGGTGTAGCGCGGTAACGCTGCGCCGTACAACATGCCGATGAGCGCAACCGTACGCGAGGCCCGCGTACATTGAAATGAATATCTGAAAATTAAAATGTTAGCAGCAACTGACCTCCTTCCGGTGCTCCGGATAACTCTGAACAACAGCAGCGGCGCCGGTTACCCAACGTTCGAGGCGGCTTCACTGTGGATGCGCGGAGGGGGGGCGAGGAGGGAAGAAGAAAAGGGGGCGGTCTCGGGGACGATCTTACATTTCGTTCATCGAAATGCGGCAGTTGTGGCAGCGCTGGTGGAAGTAGATGCGAGCTTCACGACCCGGGAAGGAGGATCGGTAGCGCCGAAGAAGAGAAGTGGGTCCGCGCCGCAGGGCCGTTGCCCCCCCGCCGCCCACGCACCCCCCCCCCCCCCTTCATGCTTCCAACCCAGGCGGTCGCACCGAGGAAGGACGAGAGCAGCAGCAGCACTGCGCGCGAGAAGCGCGCCAATTTGCCGCGGCCCATATCGCACAGTCACGACCCCCACCGGGTGCGTGACTGGGAGGGGAGGACGGGGTGGCCCCGCCGGGCACAAGACGCGCGCCCCCTCCACCGCACTCGCTCACGCACGAACACCTGCCCGGCCGCCCCGCTCCGCCTCTCGAAGCGCGTCGTGGTCGGCCCGAAACCCTGCCCGCACGCGGCTCTCGCCGCTCTTCGTGGCCGCGGCACTGAAAGCGGGAAGAGCGAGAGGTCGCACCCCGCCGCACACTCGCTCGG
This sequence comes from Dermacentor andersoni, assembly GCF_023375885.2. NCBI lineage: Eukaryota > Metazoa > Arthropoda > Arachnida > Ixodida > Ixodidae > Dermacentor > Dermacentor andersoni. The sequence goes on from NC_092817.1 coordinate 42,085,862, forward strand.
CTACAGCGTGCGTTCGACAGGATGCCGAGCGGCACTGTCCGCAGGCGGGGCGAGGGCCCTTTCCTACAATGTTCTTTTTCTCGTACTTTGGTTTCTTTCTCATCTCTCTCTTGCTTTTTTGAGAGAGCGCTCTGCGCACTGCAGGGGAATAAGGGCAGGCGAAGCATAGCAGCAAGTGAAAGAGCAGCGATGAGCGCGGCGTTAACGAATGATATCGTCATCGCCATCAGGCCATCGCAAAGTCGACCAATGTCTCTCCCAGCCAACTCTGGAGTTAACCAAGTCCTGTGTCGGCGAATTCACTAAATTTTTCGTGCGCGAAGGCTGTATAAGAACGAACTCCGACCTATCGCTGAAACAAAACTGTTACGAGCGAGAGGATCTGCACTGGGTTCTCGCTAGATCTGTTTTCGCCAGATCACCGAATGTAAGCAACTCTCACTGGGATCGGTCAGGATGTTTGGGCGGGGCCACATGAAAAACGTAGAGGGTTCACTCCTACTGGCGCGGAAGAGCACAGGTGTCAGCGCAGAGAAGGACTGTTGCGGATCCCACGCTCGCGGTGGTTTCAAGCGGCATATGTAACTGCAGACTTAGGCCGCGGACAGATGGTGATATGACTTAGCTTATGGCGTTTTTCAATGGTCTATTCGGAGCAGGATTTCTTGCTCCGCGGCAACTAATCCGAATTTCACTGGTCGATCTGGGGCGGGTTCGCGCGTTCCACTGGTCGTTTCGGATCAACTCGCTCCGCGCCGGATCGCTCTCACTTGCTCTGCCGCCGAGGCGCGGATTCGGGCGGAAATAGCTCGCGTCACTTCCGTCTTCAAACGAAATCGGTACCCAGTTGGTACGCACAACATTGTGTTGCTTCGCAAAATGGCTGCGTTCGGCGCTGCTGCAGAGCTCGCGTTTAGCGATGAGAGCTCGGATGACAGCGATTACGAGGTGACGCAGGTGCTGTACGAAGCCTTCTATGCACGTTATCCATGCGCAATCCTTGCGGGCGCGACATGGAAATGACGGACTCTGCGACTACCGCGGTCAAATTACGCACGGGGGACGGCGAGTTTGGTTGCCGTGGAAACGTACAGAGCGGAAGTCGGGCATGGTTTCCGGAACCGGTTTGTGCGGCGTGTACGCAGACTTCCTGTGTGATCCGCCGCGGAGCGTTTTTGCGCTCCGCTGGCCGATTCGGATTTGTGAAACCCGAGCGCTCGCTCGAGGATTTCGGCGGCCGCTCCAGATCGACCAGTGAAAAACGCCACTAGTGAGACCAAACCGCGCCGCGGGCAGCTAACTTGTCGGCGGCACACCATTCCGTTCGTTGTGATTCGGTGCCGAAAAGCTACGCCACCTGCTTTACCCGCATAACGAAACGGTCGTTTGGTTCCACTTTGTTAACCTACGTTCAGCAGACGCCTTTCAGCGGACCAGGGCACATTAGAAAGGGAAGAGGACAGAGCAACGCACAGGAAAGGAACGCTGCACCCTTCTCCATCGCTCTCTCTCTCTCTCTCTTCACTGATAAGGGAAAAGGGCACCGAAGGGGAAAAGTGCTTCTCCCGCAGCGTACTTACATCACCTTCCTCCCACTTCCTCCACCCTGAGCCACGCTCCCGCTTCTCTCCCCAATTCGGGAGAGGCTGTAGAGTCGCTGGCCGCGGTGGGCTGCCCTTCCGCGCGGCAGTGCAAGGCCGGCCGGAGGCGCGCAGCATGTGGCGAACGTCGGCGGCCAAGGAGAGCGAGGCGCATCGCACACTGCTGCCCGCTGGCATAACAACGCGCGCCGCACTCCTCCTCCGCGGAAGAAGACGACAGCGGCCCGCCGGTGCTCGTACGCGCGCGCGCGCGCACTCGTTGGCCGACCCACTTCACAGCCTGCGCCGTCTCATTACGCGCCCCGACAATTCCGCGCGCGAGAGAGACCCAAAGCGGCGGCGATCCGGCAGCGACGAGACGCCTGCACGCCTATTACGGCGCCCGGTGCTTCGTGGGAGAAGAGAGACCACTTTAGTTTCGCTTGATGGCCGCCGCCGTGTCGAAAACGCTGAGCAGTTTATATGAACGCGCTCTCATCGCTGAAAGCGGCGAAGCTAAACTGGCCCGCTCGTGCCGTGCCCAAACACGTCTGCGGGAATGGTCCGCCGCTGGCAAATTAGCAGTGATGGGTGCGTAGTGGTATGTAGCAGAGAGCTCTTACTCTAGCAAGCCAAGAAGGCGGTACCCAGGTCTTAATCAAGATTCACGAGGTCCTGAGATAGTCCCAAGCATGCACCTGGGCTGTCAGTACCAGAACGCTTCAACGCGAAAGGTTTCGGGTTAATGAAATAATTCACAATGATCATAAGAGGATTTATGCGGGTTTTACATGTGGTCCGGCCAACAGATCATATTGGATCGTTTGACGTGGAGGTTAAGATAAATTGGGTATGAATTCTTTCTTAATGGCACTTTGAGAAGACATTGTTCCACTCCACTATATGTATCCCAGAAATAAGTAAAGAAAGGGGGCAAGTACGGCGCAGGGTTGCCGCGCTTAATGTGAAGCGATGCTATTATGCGTTGGTGGGAAAGCGTAACTAAAACGTCAGTTAAACAAAAGTTAAAATACCGAGCGTCAACGCCAGTTCGATAATATTTGGTTTAGTTTGATCACATACCCTCAAGTGGTGAATTGGACGGCACAATTCGAGCCCCGCTTGGCATTTGTTACCCTATGAGAACAGCTACAAACTACCGATGTAGTTTATGGGGAACCGATACGTTCGAAAGCTTCAGGTCCGAAGGAGGATGCGATACGAGTGAATTATTTTTCTTTCTTTTTATGTGAGATCAAACAGTGCAGTTGTGGCCGTTTCCTGGCGACAGCTACTTACTTTCACTAATTAGATTAAGACTATATTGATTCTTGCATTAGATAATACTTAAATAAAACAGAAGAAAATGTTATGACACTAAGGTTGGAAGTTCCCGTCTAAAATTTTCAGCAGAAACGAAGTCAATGGATGCGTAAACATACACGTGCCTCACGCCGACACATTAATAGGACCCTCGCGATTATGCACAGTGATCTGAAGCCAATATTCGATACATACGGGAGCGCTTTCAAGGAAGCGTTGAATAGCTCTGATTGCTTCGTGATGCAGTTCTTTTGATGCACATGCACCTAATTAACACTTTGGCATGTAAAAAAAAAAAAGCCGATGTGGGTAAAGTATGCGGCCGAAGTTCTTATTCGAGGCGTTGTCTATGTGTAATGTGCTTGGGGTAGACAACGAGTAGGCGGCATAAGTCACGTCGTCGTGGCCGCACGAACACGGAGGTTACACACGCTTAAAATGAGTGACCTATGTTTGAATCGTGTCAGAGCGACTCGAAAGAGAGAATATGAAGGAAGGGGAGAGAGAGGGGGGATCTAAATATCAAAGGGTAGAGAGGTCCTGCCCCGAGAAAAGTGTGCCTTCGACTCGCCACCGGCGTTCCCAGAGAATTAAGTGTGGGAGCGACAAGGAGGAGAGGTGATGGATGTTGATGATGATGGAAGCGCTATAGTGCAACCAGTTAGACACACAGCGTTATATGCGCGCACACAGCCCACGGCGATGCCACGACTGTGCTCTCGCAGGGCGAGATCTACCACCGTGCGATGGCGATGAGAACAATTGTCGACAGTGAGTGATCCAAGGGATGCAGCACGCTGCGTGGTTGCACATTTCATCGCGAGCCGGTGCTCTTGTGCGGGCAAACAAAAATTCACTGAGAGTCGAAACTGCGCTACAGAACATTTTAATCCGGTGCCGTCAACGGGAAGCGCTCAACGTGGTCTCTCGAAGGCGTGTCTGCTAGAGACGACGACGTCTAAGATTGAACTTGACGATTGCTGTGCGATACTGACGCTACGATTTCAAAGCGATTTAAACGCAGAAACCAGGGCGCCTGAGAGACGCGCAAATTCCCACTAGAAGTGTATGTCAACAAGAGTTCGGATGCTCAGAAAGTAGAAGCGAGAGAAAGAAAGAAGCAGAATCTCTCTAGGTCCGAGCGCGCAGCACAGAAATTTCGACATATACATTACTGCGTAGACCTGACAACACAAACAGCGCAGTACATCTTAGTGCGCGCGCGCGTGTGTGTGTGTGTGTGTGTGTGTGTGTGTGTGTGTGTGTGTGTGTGTGTGTGTGTGTGTGTGTGTGTGTGTGTGTGTGTGTGTGTGTGTGTGTGTGTGCGCGCGCGTGTGTGTGTGTGTGTGTGTGTGTGTGTGTGTGTGTGTGTGTGTGTGTGTGTGTGTGTGTGTGTGTGTGTGTGTGTGTGTGTGTGTGTGTGTGTGTGTGTGTGTGTGTGTGTGTGTGTGTGTGTGTGTGTGTGTGTGTGTGTGTGTGTGTGTGTGTGTGTGTGTGTGTGTGTGTGTTTGCGGTTAGGTTGCGACGCAATTCGTTATCCCGACTGTTTATAGAGGCAAATATAAAGGGTCATATACCGCCTCGCTCGCAGCCATCCGTGAAACCTGCAGGCGCGTTATTGATATTGTGAGCGCAATATCTAAACTTCATTCGCACGTGCCTCATCCTACGGTCCCGTCATCGCATCATCATCCTAACGTCTGCGGACCTGAGCGCGGCCCTGCGTACTCTACACACACTCACCGGCCAACGTAGGTGACGTCCGAGGCAGGTCGCTGGGGGCCTCCAACCTCCGCGCCGCCGCCGCCGAGGTGTACAGGGCCAGTGCCAGATCTGCGTGAAAGGGATGCGCAGGATAGGAATCAGCGAGGAGACGGAAAGCTCGGACATTACTCCGCACGAGTGGGTCACAAAGCGTCACGCCGCGCTCCGACCGTGCAGAGGCCAGAGACGCGCACTTCCTTGGTGTACGAACGATTAAACGTTGGAGAATCTGCTGACTATATAGAGGAAGTGCTCGGAAACAAGAGAGTGGCAATGGAGCTTATACAAGGAACTCCCCGTTATTGCTGTCTTGCGGCTGCTGCATTTTGCCTAAAGGAAAGATTTGCCGTGTGTGCTTTTCCGTGCGGTAATACGCCGTGGCTATAAATCCAAGAAAAGTAATACGCACACGAACATGCAGGCTGCTGCTCCTCGGTGAGGATGCAGCGTGCATTGTCTGGTTGAAGAGGAGGAGGTTGCTCGGTCCGCCTTTGGGTTTCTCACGACCACTTAAATAAAGCCGCGTATTATATAACTGTGTCTGGTAGCCAGCGACTCATCTGTGCTATAAAATATATGCTATTTAATAAACACTGCATGGAGAGGTTTGCCTGGAGGCACGCCTACCATATGATAAACAGTCCAGAAGAAAACGATTGGAAATTAAATGATACGCACAGGGCACACCACCGGGATGCTACACACACACACACACACTCACACCCACACACACACACACACGAGAAAAACAGCACGCGACACGCAAACAAAGTATACCCTGTTCCTAGCGTCTCACAGGCAAGCAAAAAAAAAGCGCCTTCGCAGCGGGATACGCACAGACGGCCCTAGTCCATGGTCCAGGTACGTCTTGCAGCTCAAGGTATTGCCTCTGAAGTTATTCGATGTGGACACTGCCCTGGTCCTTTGGAATGCGAAGAGATTGCACGCAGAGAAGAGTGCTGTCCATAGATCCTATACCCTTCGGCGCACGTCTGCATAGGGCAAGGAGTCGAACTCGCGACCTCGAGAGGCGAACACAATGGTCCCCTCGCCTCTCCAGCCAGTCCGAAGGAGCGCGCTTCGAGGAAGGAAGGGGGCCACGAGGAGCGCGTCTCTCTTGCGCGCCCATCGGAGCCGGCCGCGTTGCAGCGAGCAGCGGGCGGGCGAGCGAGCGGCGGCGGCCCTAATCAAATCTCGCCCCCCGTGCCCTCCCCTCCCAGATCCTGTTCTAATCCTGGGGCTCCGAACAAAACGGGTCAGGGGTCAGCGCTGACCTCTGACGTGAGAGCCGCCGCGGCATGACCTCCTTTCCGCGCGTCCGACGCTAGCGCTCGAGGAAGAATGGCTCCCGCGTGAGCGGGGCACACCGGCCGCCGCCGTCTGTGCGTGCGTGCGCGCGAGCGCGCTCACTTCGCTGCTGCACCGCACTGCGCGAGGACGCGCCTCTTCCGATACGGGGCCCCGCGCGGCGGCTCCGTGCGCTGCCGCGGCGCGGTTCGCACGCCCGGAGGAACCCCTTCTCTCCACTCAGCTGCACGGTCCGGCCATCGCGCCGATTGTGCACGCTGTGCCGCACTAAAAGCGTGCAGCGCTGGATGTTGGTGCACTACAACTCGCCGCGGTGTATCGGGTCTCGCTATCCGGCTGTTCTGCAGGCAACAGACTATATACAATGACACGGCGTGGCGGAGCCTCGCGACCAACACCGAGCGATATGTGACCCGGTACGCGAATTATATGGGTGAAATGTTGACCCATAGTCGCTACTTGTAAATAAGTGCGTGTGGTTTCCTACAACTACCATAGCCTATATGGATGCTATTCTCTCTCCCTCTCTTTTACTCCCATTCCCATCTGCTGGTCGCCGTTCCCGTGACGGCTGCCTAAGGTAGATAGCTACACTGCGACCAACACTGTATCTCTCTCTCTCTCTCTCTCTCTCTCTCTCTCTCTGACATTGTACGGTTATTAATGAACAACCAATTATTGCGCGGCGGTGCCTCCAAATAACGCGCTTCGCTTTACTAAGAACGAAGACGCGGGTTTGCATGCCTTCAGCACGCTGTAAAGGGCGCATTCATATGTCATGATAGGACGTTAAAGATAAGATTAATCAATCGATCAGCCAATCGAGGCCAACATGCTAGAGTATAGGCACCCGTCGCTAAGAGGTCGAATTCGTAAGGATTAGAGGCTGAAGCGATAACCGTTTCAATTGTGACAACCATGTGAGATAGCAAGCGCTTTCAGTAAACATGCCCCCAACGATTGGCCGCGCGCCGTTCCTACGAATCGTTATTAGGTATCGAATGCGTATTGCGTAATACCGGGCGTAAGAATAAAATTTGTTCTTATGCGACTTCTTTATAGAGGGATGTGACTGCAGCTTATCAAAATGTTACGCCATGAGTGCATAAAGTATTCGTATGTAATCTACGAACCACAGCGTTTCCACATAGAAACGCACAAGCAGCTGTGAGGAACGATTCCATGACGTGTTGGTGCCGGTTAGTGAACTCCGGCGTATTCCACTCTCAACGAGATAATACCCCGTCTTACTCGACGTGAATAAACCTTACAGGAATAAACTGAGTAAAAAAAGATTATATTGTTTTACGTGCCAAAACAACTTTCTGGTTATGAGGCACGCCGTAGTTGGGGACTCCGGAAATTTCGACCACCTGGGGTTCTTTAACGCGCACCTAAATCTAAGTACATGGGTGTTTTCGCATTTCGCCCCCATCGAAATGCGGCCGCCTTGGCCGGGATTCGATCCCGCGACCTCATGCATGCTCAGCAGCATAAACTGAGTAGGCGTTTCCATATATGCGAAAGCCTATTCGATCATTACTGGTATGGCGGGCAGTGCCGATAGTAACATGTGTGGCACAGAAGAAACTTTAAAGCACTTATTGTGCGACTGCCTGTCTTATGAACATCAAAGGCTTGCACTTCGGAACGCTTTAGGCAACTCAGGTGACAGGCTTTCTACAGAAGATCCTGGGGCCGTGGTCTCGTGCGTCTGCGATGCACAAAGCCGTATAGAAAAGCGCTGCTGTGTTTTTTTTTTTTTTTTATATATATATCCACCAACCAGTGTGAGCACAAACTCCGCCTCTAAGCAGCCCTATGTCAGTAAAGCGTTTCCCTTGGGACAGTTGTTTACGATCCATATTCTATAACAATAGCGCTATATATAATACCAAACAAACAAGACAAAGATGTGACAGGAAGATGGATGCGTGTCTTCCTCATGGTGTTGGGCTCCATTCGCCCTGACGAAAGACTCACAAGACTCCTTGTCGAAACGCTGGCCCCCTTGCTGAGGCTTTTCTTGCTCGCCCACCGCTTATCTATATAATACTGTAAGCACTACTCTGCGCACACGATCGTGAACGGACTTGTTTCACGGTGACGCCACCCCCAGGCCTGCATTCGCAAAGCCGTTTTCTATTAATAACGGTCGCAACAATTAGCACCGGCCAATTAAAGACAGCTTCTCACGACCACCACACGGCCTCTAAAATCGGGTCCCAGCATTCGCAGCGGTGCACCGTACTAGACACTCGGCGCAGGCACGCGTCTCGCTGCGTTCTCTGCCACAAAGCGAGCAGCACCCATCCCGGCCTTGCTCCAGAACCCGGCTCGATTAGTCCCTCCAAAGTGGCACCCCCCACCCGCTCTTTCGGCCTCCTTGTGTCGTGCGTGCGCGAGCGCGCGCCCTTTCGCACAGCAGTTCTTCACCCCGTAACGTCCAGCAGCGCTGTCGTCCGGGCGAACACGACAGCGTAAAGTGCCGCGCGCTGCGCTTAAAGCTCGCCGGGGCCGGCAGCCGGCCGTCCTCGCGGCAGCCTGAATCAACCAGACGATTACGTGGTAGCCCGTATCGTTCGGAGTGGCGAGCCTAGCTGCCACTGGGCGCTTCGGTGTGCCACCTATATGGACACGCTGTTTAAGAACCTGCGCTTACTTGCAGACTTGTTCCCCTTATACGCTTTGTAAGTTCAATAAGAAAAAAAAAAAAAGGCAGACCGTGATACTTAGTAAGCACTTCGAAAATTTAAACATGCGTGCACGTATGTTTTTGCTGCTGCATAAAGGCTTTGTTTCGCGATACCATATACACGTATACATGCAGGAAAGGGACTACACAGCGAGACAAAGATATGTGTGTACAGGTGGATACGGTGGACGGATCTCATGATGATCGTCTCCTTCGAAACGGGCGCGGCTTGGCGCCGGCAAAGTGCAGAGTTACAGAGTTAAAGGGAGCATATACAGTAACTCTATAGCAAAGTGTTACGCGCGGCGCCCTTCGGCGGCCACCGCGTGAACAAGCGATGTACAAGGCGAGATGAAATGAACGTGGAAGTATTAATAAGCCTCAGTTATTCAGTTTGAGGTCTTTGGCGTCTTTGAGGGCCACGGGCACAGTCATGTAAACGACGCTCCAACGATGGTGCCGAACGTTGGTAGAGCGGAGCGATTTACATGTCGCTCTCGCAAAGTACGTCTACAGTAGGAGTTGCCAATAGTTCAGTTGTTTCTCAGCACTTGTATACTGTGTACTTCAATTTCTTGCGCTTTCATCTCGCTGATCACACAAACGTTGCCATAGTAGGCGTATACGTTCCAAATACCTAGCACGAAATGAATAGCACAAAATGAGTAGACGGTCTCCTTCTTAGGCATGGAGTTGGATTCGTCTGAGTTACGCTAATCATTCGCAGGGGAGTCGATTATCGCGCGGTACTCCACGGCGAGCCGCAGCATGCAGCCCCTCTTTGTTCGTGGTTTCCCCATTGTCTCGTAAAAGGCTGATCGCCGATCCTGCGCCTTATCAGTCGCGCAACGGCACAGCGTCGAATACTTTCCATCGCCAGCGCGTTGTCCAGCTGAGCACGGTGTAGCAGTGGCGCGACCCCTCCCCCGTGTGCATGCGTGCGCGGATATCAGTGCCGGAAGCTCGCGATAGCAGCCGTTTTTCCTGCTCCAAGGGCGCGGGACTATCGTCACTTTCTCTTTCTTTGCTGCGCGAACACGTGAAAGCGCCTCCGCATCCCGTGCATACTACCGTGTACTCTGACGTCTCTTCCCTCAGTGACAGCGCTTTGCGCAATAAAGATATATCTGCACAATAGGAGAGGCAGTATAGCGGAGGAGTTTTAAGCTCATTTCGCCGGCCTCGGAACATTGGAATTCCAAAGCGGAATGCCGCGGCATTCTCGCTGTACGATTCTGTTCTACTTTCATCGCTCTTACAGTGCTTTATCATACACTGCAGTAGCGCCACGTCTACATTAGAGCCGTAATGCAGGCCGTAATGTAGGTTGGAAGGGGTGCACTGACACGGGTCTAATAGCGCCGCATTACGAATAAATCGTTCCACTGCATCAGCCGTATACCTGGGACTGATCGAATATGTGATTATATCGTATACCATATAGAAACCGCCCCAGCAAAGACGCACTATAAAGGTTTAATATATCACCAAGTCGAGCTTCTTCCGCTCGTTCTCGCTATTCGCCAAGAAGTCGAGCGGCGACTCGTCCATGCTGTATATATGCAGTTGTGGCAGGGTTATACAGTCCGGTTATACAGTCCAAGAATTGAAATTATGGGGTTTACGTGCCAAAAGCACTTTCTGATTATGAGGCACGCCGTAGTGGGGGACCCCGGAAATTTGGACCACCCGGGGTTCTTCAACGTGCACCTAAATCCAAGTACACGGGTGTTTTCGCATTTCGCCCCCATCGAAATGCGGCCGCCGTGGCCAGGATTTGATCCCGCGACCTCGTGCTTAGCAGCCCAACACCACAGCCACTAAGCAACCCCGGCGGGTTACAGTCCAAGAATGGGCGCATACGCAGGATTAATACGCGCACCGCTACTGTGGTCTTCTAAAGCTCCAGATGTGCGCCCTCTGTCAGATGAAACGAAGCATCCGAATTCTCAATTCTCGTGTCGCCCGATCGAGGATGAAGGTGCGAGTTCGCCACACTGCTCCAGCGAATTCGTGCACGGTGCGGGCGCAACAGGTTTACAGAGGATCGATACATCCCGGAGTCAGCTGCGGTCATGCGCGCAGTGTACTATCAGTTTCGTTTGAGAAACGCTATCAGGGTGGTCATTTGGGCGAATTGGTTATATATAGTCACGCTGGAGTGACTTGGCTCTCTATAACAGACAAGTACAACGGAAGAAAGACGCACGACCCATGAAGCGCCTCGTGCATCCCGCGTCTTTATTCTCCTGCAGGCTTTGTTTGCTTTAACGCCGAGAGCCGTTGCAACATGACAAATGTCCTCCGCGAGCAGCTAGATAGCTGCCCGCCAAACAGGACCGGCCACGTTTGTGCAGCGCGGATAATCAGAGCCAAATGGAGCCTAATAAGAAAAAGATGCATGAAGGCAGCCGATATGTAAGACAAAGACGGACATGCGCTCAAGAAAGCTTTGCACAGCTGAACGGGGCGCGTCGCTACGGTAGTCAGCTTCTAATGAATGCTGACGCAGGCGCAATGCCGCACGCATTGCAGCAAAATATGATAAAGTCACAACACTGACGCAACGACAAATACTAGGTATATTATGATGATGCACAGCGGCAGCGTAAGAGCACGCGTTTTGCCGCTAAAGCCTTTGTATACAGGCGCAACTGTTATAAATGTTAGTGCGTCTTGCTATATATTCAGCGCGCATATCGCAAAGGTGTTGGTATCTGTTGGAACAGAAAGCGTACAACTTTTCTTTCTTTTTATTCCAGCAAAGCGACAGGTCCTGGCCAATGACGGCCAAAAGCTTTCCAAGACATCTCTGTGCTAAAGAAAGGCGGTGTTCGAACGTCCAGACTCGCCATCATCTATGCAGTTTATATCCGTCCAGCTATACTCGGAGTGCTCGCAAAATAATTCGAGAGATGCGCAGTCCGGCACTAAACGGAGCCGGATCGTTGGCTGGGCTCGTCGGCTTCACCACTCGCTTTGGATGAAGCGAGGAGATATCAGTTCCGGGCACGTGCCTTCCGACTGAAAAAGAAAATACGAAGAAAGAGACTCAAGGTGCGCTACTTTTTCTAGCATCCGTAATGCCCCACCTGTGGGGCTCCCTTTTAATCTTGCACAAGGCAAGCGCCCGGTTCGTGCCAGCAGCAGTAAAGATCCACCCAACCGCACCACACCTATCCGCCGCGACTGCCATCTACTCGGGCCCAAGAGGACAGAGAGGGTGGCGTCCTCCGAACGGGTGCCCAGGCAGAGGCAGCTCTTATCGCGCGCAGATCGCGGCAAAGAGCAGCGCTGCCATCGCCGCCACCGTTGCGCGTTCCGGCGTCGTCGGCCGGTCGCGCGCGGAGGAGCATTGCCGATGCCGAGCAGGAGTGGGCCCCCGCGCGCGGGCGTCCTTCAGGCCCGGGCCAGCGGGAAACGCCTCGGCTTGTGGAAAGCGGTGTGCGTGCGTGCGTGCGCAAGTGGAGCGCGCGCGTCTTCCTGCTTGTTTCGCACCTTTTCTCGGAGCCTTGGAAACGGATGATGCCGCAGCGGCCACTCGCGGCCCTCGGGGAAAGGGAAGCGGCGACGACCCTCGCCTCGCCTCCACCTCCAACCCCCCCTCCTCCCTCCCCCTTGCGCGCGCGATAACCCCGGCGGCCGGATTAAGCGCCGGCGGCGGCGACGCCGGCTAATCCGGAAGCGCTTTCTCGGCCGCACACCACTGATCGAGGCCGGCCGCGCGCGCTTCGGCGCAACCCGTGCAGCAATGAGGAGGAGGGGGAGGGGGGGGGGCGGAATCTACAGGAACGGGCGATGGTGTAGTTCGGCTCTTCCCTCAAGCTGGCCAGAGGCCAGGCCGCCTTGGAAAGATCTTCAGGCCCACCAGCCCGACCGCCGGCAGGGGATGCAATGCATCGCAGTTAACCTGAGATGTCTTTTAATGTTCTTTCACCGGAACAGATCGCGCAGACTTTCGTGCGGGTGCTCTGCTCCGACGGTGCCCCGCCATTAAATGCGAATGGGGCTACGGTATTGAGACTGCGTTGAAGAAGTTGCGGTCACTGAACAAGTAGAGAGGTGGAACAAAGAGAACGTTTCGGATAATATATAACGGTTTTTACGGCCGCACTGAGGCTGACAAGAGTGTCGTTCCGCTAGGTTCTCGTTTGCTTCTGTGTGAACATATGGCTCTGCTTCGATTTTTGGTGCACATGTGATCAGGGAAGCTGCATGGACTCCGAAACGTTTCTTGTCTCTCAACCGTTTGAATTGGTCGGAGACCGCGTCGCTTCTTCAGCGGGACACCCAACAAGAAACACTTCGGTGAAATTCTTGACTTTGTCATCGTGTGTGTGTGTATGTGTCCACACCTCCGAGATTTTATTACAGGCCACGCCAAATCGTGGTATCCGGCGTCAGGATGACTCGGTGGGAGCGCGCGTCGTCAGAGCTCCGTCATCCGTCGCATCATGCGGGCAGCGCACTATACCCGCCGTCGCCTCATATCCAGGAAGTTATCCGTCCTCGTGCGAGCGGGCCCAGGTGTCCGGCCGGCGACTCGGAAGCCATCGGCGCGCGAGGGAGCGACGGCCGAGGCGGCGGCGGCGACAATCAGAGACCGCCCCCGCGGTGCTGCCCCATTAACGAGGCGTGACGACGTCCTTACGGCGTCCATTAGCGCAATCCACGCCGCCTCGAATGAAACGAGCGAGCGACCCCCATCTTCTCACAGGGGTCACGCCGTGGCCCCTGCTCTTCTTTTTTCCTCCGCCGCCATTGTGCGCGAGCAGGCGGACGCGGGAGTCGAACTTGCGAACCTCTCCAGTGGAAGCCGGGTACCGTGATGGAAGGCCGCCGTAATGACGGTCGCTGCCCGAGCTTGCGCCGCTCGTCGTGAAGCACGCGGCGAAAGAGCAGCGGGCTGGCTGCAGCAGGGCCAACCCCCCCCCCCCCCTCTCACTCCCCCGTGTACGCGCCACAACGGAAACGCGCCCGGAATGCCAGCGCCTGCTTTCTGCGTGCCGCCGACGGGACGACACACGCCGCCGAGGCCGTCGTCTCTCGCTCCGTGCAGCGCACTGCGGCATTCATTAAGCGGCCACGCGAGGTGACGCCGCGGTGACGCCTTTTGAGGTGACCGCAGAACCTCCCCGTCTAGCCGGAGGCACCGATCATCCGCATGCAAGCTGCTCTTCGTGGTACCCACATCAGTCCGACACCGCTAACTTCTAAGGACCGCAGCTCCAGTGAGAAGCGAGGTTGGTGGTGGTGGTGACAATGGCCGAAAGGGGGAGGGGGGGGGGGGGTCATAAAGTGTCGGGAAAGCCGCCGATATTTTACCGATACTTATGATACCCTCTCCCTACGGAAAAGAAAGAGGCCGAGGTTCGGCAGACTACCACTTCCAACAGAGACGACCGCCGTCGCAATGGCCAATCGGGGACGCCATTTACCAATGAGAGGGTTCGCGAACACGGGTTGTCGCAGAAAACACCCAAGAAAAAAATTTAGTTCTGGCTGCGTTACCACGTGATATCTGCCAACTGCGGTCGACAAAGGGCGTCCTTGCGCCACTTCACGGAAAAGGTGCTCTGGATCGGCTGTATACAGCAGAGTCTTTCCGCATTGACAGACTCTGGCTGTAGTCATTCTGGTTTCAATAGAGAGTCTCATATACCGGTAACCGGGGGGACCTGCCATGAATGTCCGGCATCAAAGTAGCGAACTCAAGGAACGCAGCGCGACGCACGCATGTTAGACAAAGCGATCGAAGCCGTGATTACTGTCTACGAAGAAAGCGCCTTCTGCTATAACCCGTTTCGCATCATTTAATTACACGTCGCTATTGGGCTTACGGTGAGCAGCGCGGGAACGCGCGTCGTACAAGGAAAGTCTGTACATGATTGTCTGAAATAAACAAACAAACAAAAAATAGAAATGACCGAAGCGCCCGCCCTGTCGCCGACCCAATTGCCGCACTTTTGAGTGCCGCAAGTAGGAACTGTTGCAACACTTCGGAAGCTGATATTTCACCTGCTTTCTCCCTTTCTATGTTTATTAAGTCGACTCGATAGCTAGAGCATTGGCGAGTTCAGAGGGCACTGCGGAGCGACTCGCTAGAGCGAGCGTCGGGTACAACTCAGTGGCCGGCATCAGCGCCCTGAGTCGCAGCATACGATGTGAGCGACCTGGCTTGGATATTCTTGAGAATGTACACTCGCAGCGAGACCTTTCACCGTGGCCAATACGCAGCCCGAGAACTCATTTTCATAAATCATTACTCTGACAGGAAAATATATGGAGTGTGCCTTCAGTCCATCTGAAAGGTCTTCCTCGACCAGGGAAAAGGCGCGTGACACGCGAAGTGTCGCCTGTACGTTACCGAATGGATCAGGCCCAAAGTGTCCAATAATCACACGCACGTAACCAAGGATACGCGGTGAAAGCAGCTTCGTGCGGACCAGCTCGGGGGCAAACCGTTCTTTGGAATGTCAACATTTGGGAATGCGAGAGTTGTTTTCTTCCTCGGCATTTATCAACCTTGCGTGCCGATCAGGGACCACCGATAGCCTCGGCCAGCTGGGTATATATCAATCTTGATACCCACAGCGCACCAAAGAAACAGTGTACGTGAGCCACGCGCCTACGTATAGTGGGGTCGGTCGATCGCATGCGGCTCATCGACTGACTGACCCTTTTTTTATGCCCCAAACCTGTACATCTCGGCTATGAAGAACGCAGTATATAGTGGAAGGAGCAAAATTAATTGGCCGCCTGCGGTTACTTAACGTGCACCGAAAGTTAAATTCTAACCCAGGCTTTTGAACAGGAACGCGCGTGCTCCGCGGCAGGGCACCGAACCGGCGACCACGAACAGAGAGCCTCGTGATACGCGTCACCACTGCAAAATAAGACTGGACGCAAGGAGAAGACACTGACACCACAGACGCCGGACTATACAACTGAAATTTGTTTAACACAGGGCTTACACAGTAAGGACAGGAACAATAACACCATCGGTTCGAGGAGAGAGTCACAAACTACAGTCTGAGAGCGCAACAGCCGCCGACCGAATCTCGTCACGTATAGCTGCGCGGCGTCGCGTCTTCGTCCGTTCGCGTCCGCGCTGCCGCGCTGCACGGAAGCGCGTCCGAAGCGCGGGATGAGCGCGCGCGCGCGGGCACGCCAGGGTCAGGCGGCCGCTCGCCTTGGACGACGCTCCTCGGCATCCCGATAAGAGGGCGGCAGATTTATGGCGCGCACCGTCGCCCCCCCCCCCCCCCTTCTCCGAGGTGGCCCCCTTTTATTGGCCCATAGCGCCCCGTTCGTCCTTGCGCTTCCGCTTGGCAGTCCAGCGCCGACGCCGCGGTCATTAATTGCGCTCCAAATCCCGGGACCGGCCCGAGGTGAGCGCGTCCCCCACCCCGTCGTGGGGGAGATGGGGGTCAAAAAAACGTCGAAACGCCACCAAACGCTCGAAGGCGAAGCAGCGGCGCTTTAAATAAAGCAGAAAGAAGGATCGGGGCTCGGACGCGGCGCAGCCTCGCCGAGCTGCCGCCGCGGCGACCCTGCCGCCAGCGGGTCCGCCGCCGCCGCCCGCTGTGCGCCGCCAAGCCAACGCCAGGCAGCGCGGTAGCGGCCACGGCGGTCCGCACTCCCTTATCGGCCCGCGTCATCGACACAGATGCTCGTTCGTGTCAAATGGCTCGGTCGGGAGCCGCGCGCTCGGTGTGCGTGCTCCGACCTGGACGTCGGGCCGCCGCGGGAGCGCGCGGCGCCCGTTACACTCCCGTAGTTCGCGCCAAATTCCGTGCAGCGCAATCGAAGCTACGCGGATCGCGTCGGCCAACAATAAGCAACGATAACGGGGAGAACGGCTGCACCATGAGCTGTCCACCGATAATCTTTCCGTTCGTGACACCTCTTGATCGGGGATGGATTATCGGTACACACAGCCGAGATAATGCATGAGAGAGCCCTTGCGGAAGGGATGATAAGAAAGAGACCGACGAGACCAGTGCCTGCCGTTAATGATTCCGTTCGCGACACCGGTTGATTACGGATTGATTAGTACTGCACTGTGGGCACAGTGAGATAGTGAAAGAACGTCCTTAACCTATAGGCTATCGCTCCTCATCAACGCGACGTGCCGCTTTGACTGTGCTGCACGGATTTAACGAGGCGGAGCACAGATCGCACCCCTGCTGCGAGGGGCCCAACCAAGCCAATCGATTACTTTCCTTTGAACCTTTCAGACGGCTTACAGCGCAAAGCTCGCCGCTTGGAACTGGACGTGTTCTCGCGTTCGGCTACAGTTTACGCGCGGCTGTCTTCTGCTCTGCTGATGAGCCCGAGGCCGCGGGCCCGATTCCCTATAGCGGTGGCCGCATTAAGATTGGGGCACGAGCAAACGCTCAGTGCTTTCGGTGCACGTTAAGCCTTCAGCCCTGGATTCCTTTAATGTATAGGTGCCACATCTTGCACGGCAAGATGTGGCACAAAACAACGGCACTCTTGCTTTTATGTTCAAGAGACTGCCCGAAGGAGGGATGGGATTTTCGTCTGACGTAATGCTAGCTTATAGTAAAGATCATGAACAGCAGGTTGCCATTATCCCTCAAGAGAAAAGTGTATAATAGCTGTGTCTTACCAGTACTCACCTACGGGGCAGAAACCTGGAGGCTTACGAAAAGGGTTCTACTCAAATTGAGGACGACGCAACGAGCTATGGAAAGAAGAATGATAGGTGTAACGTTAAGGGATAAGAAAAGAGCAGATTGGGTGAGGGAACAAACGCGAGTTAATGACATCTTAGTTGAAATCAAGAAAAAGAAATGGGCATGGGCAGGACATGTAATGAGGAGGGAAGATAACCGATGGTCATTAAGGGTTACGGACTGGATCCCAAGGGAAGGGAAGCGTAGCAGGGGGCGGCAGAAAGTTAGGTGGGCGGATGAGATTAAGAAGTTTGCAGGGACGGCATGGCCGCAATTAGTACATGACCGGGGTTGTTGGAGAAGTATGGGAGAGGCCTTTGCCCTGCAGTGGGCGTAACCAGGCTGATGATGATGATGATGATGATGATGATGATGATGATGATGATAGTAAAAGCTCGCACGCCGCATAAGCTCCATGTGCCCCGTACGCTCAACTCTATAAATATTCTTCGAAAAAGTTACTCGAACGGATCTTCAGCGTCTATTTAATAAGGCAAGTGGGCTATGGTCACAAGCTACAGGTCAGGTTAGGTTATCCAAGTTCATCATTTTTTCATCTTACCAAGAAGAATGTCGAATGTAGAACATCACAACTTATGGAGGATATAATGGTTCGAACACAGTACAGTTCGACAATGTTGAACTTAAAAACCACTTAAGTGCATGCAATGCTTCAAAAACGCCCTTTAGGAAACAAGGAGAAAAGGCGACTATATCGAATAAAAAATTCGAATAAAAATGCACTGCATACGCATTAAGATTTTCGATTCGATACAGTAGGGTGACCTTTTCACTATATGAACACTGTGCAATAATTACTCGTCTTTTTTAAGTATTTTTCTTCTGAACTCACTTAACTCATTTTTGTACAAGCCGCACAGTTCTTGGCTCCGGAACCGGACAAAGACGCCATGTTCTAATGAACGATGAGGTCCGAAAAGCACGAACACATTTCGGTAATATTTCTTCCATTTATTTATTTATTTATTTATTTATTGCGGCTTTACGTGCGACAAACACGATTTTATTACGAGGGACGCTGTAGCGGGAGACTCCGGATAAGTTTTGACCATCGGGAGACCTTTAACGTGCTCCCAATGCACGGGAGACGGGCGTTTTTACATTTCGCGCCCATCGAAAGCGGCAGCCGCGGCCGGGATTTGAACCCGCGACCTCGTGCTTAGCAGCCCAACACCACAGCCGATACCGCGGCGGGCAACATGTCGCTAAATCTGAGCGAGAAGAAAACAACGCTAAGCGCTTAATCTTCATTTAACGTTGTTTAGAACAACACCGGTGGCTGTGCAATGTGATCCCGCTGTCAAGAAGACGCCCCCCAAAGTGCGGGCTCTCACTTTCGCCGGCGCTAAGCTGCGAGAGAGCCAGCAGAAGTCACGTCAACGCACTGGACTGAGGTGGCAGCGCCGCGACAAGCGCGAGTGATCTGCTGCAAAGCCGGGCGATCGCGCAACTGCCAGAGGGCAAAATCTGCACCTGCTGCACACTCGTGTGCTCCCTTTAATAGTGGACCGCCCTGTACATGTGCTCTACGTGCTACATAGAGTGACCGCGAAGTATCGTCCCGAAACTCGCGTCGCCTCGTCTGTGGAGAGACGGCAACTGCGACCGCCCCGGAAAGCACTAGGCCTTTTTTTTTTTTCTTTTTTCGCACTTGTTTCCAGTCCTACTCATGCCACGTACGCCAAACTGATCGAAATCGAAAAAAAAAAAAGTTGGCCATAAAGATATCCTCCGCGCGCGCGCGCATACATACGCTCCCGTTTCCAGCACGCTTCGGCCGCGATCCGCCCCTAAGTTTCGCGAACAGAACACCGCGTATGTACGCGATCGGCAACGACGCTTCGCGGCACATAAGCAGGAAGACAGTCGTATACGCCGAGACACGACCGCTGCGCGCACCGATATTCAGGCCGAAATACGAGGAACTGCGCGGCCTCGCCGGGCGGAAAACGAGCGGTCAGCATAGACCACCGCCAGAAGGGCCCCGGACTCGAAGAAATTAATTCGAGTTCGCCGTCACTGCGGCGACGACGACGACCCGAACTGGTTCCCGGTCTAACAACCGGGTGCAGTATCGACGCCGCGGGTAGGGAAGCGCGCGGGTGTTTATGCTTCATTGCGTGTTCTATACTGCGCGGTCGCGGTAGCGGGGTTGTAAATTATGCGCAGGAAAAGGACGCTAAGTAAAAAAAAAAAAAAAAAAAAGGAGAGAGAGATATATATGCGGCCGACGATAGCAAGAGGTAGAACAACGGCGTTTCCGTAACGCCCATACTCCGTTTCGCGAGAATAAAAACAAACATGTGGCACCGGAGTGAGGAGTTACGGTGTGCCCGCGGCACTCGAGACGGTACTCAAGACTGCACCGAACAGCGGCCACTCTGGCCAAGAGAATCAAGCGGTGTGGAAGCAGGTGATCCATTAACTCACTAAAGACACGCAAATTTGCGACGACAACAAAAACATCAATGTGTTCTTCGCATAAAACTGCGACTCAAAGGAACTGTCATGGAAGGTTCGGGCTCTCTCTAGCACATTGGTGGTCTCGCAGTATGTTTTCTTTCTAATAAACCATGGACCTCCTCGTGTGCATGTTCACGATCGCGCGATAGCAAGCGGCAGGTAGTATGCGCCTTGCATGGAAAGCCTCTGAGCTGCCTTATCGTGGCGCCATCTAGCACGCACTTGGAAAATGACGGTCGTTGCTTCAAAGATTTTGGTGCACACTTCCTAAATTTCTTACCGCCCTCTCTGCATCGTTATTTGCGCGATTAGACATACGACATGCAAGAGCTTCAAACAAGACACAAACCAGCGCAAACACTATGTACAAGTACACTCACGTATCACTAGTCTAATTTAGCGTGGCTGAACATCTCTGAGGCACATACGACACACAGGAGGCCTCAGACAGGAGAATTCACGAACCAGTGCGAACTATATGTACAGCTAGCCACTGCAATAAAACACCGATGCCGGGAGAAATGGAAGCAGCGAGCACGGTAACTCCATCGCTGCATTGCGCGTACCTTAGCAATCCAGCGGTCATAAACTAAATTAGTGTACTACAGCTAAATGCATAGGCATGAAAGCGCGAGAAAAAAGAGGACGAATGGCAACTTCATTCGTGTACCGACCACGAATCCAGGCATCCGGCTCGGAGCAGACAGCAGGCGACGCGCTTGCCACAGTTCGCGAGCCGCAGTGGATTGTGACTGCTTGAATACGGAGGTGGTTTTCCTTAGGGCCGACGACACTTTAAGTACAGAACTTCGCCGACAGATTGCAGGACCACACTCGCGGACGCATTTCTGTGGCAAAGGAAACAAAGCCACAGGAGCTTATCTTCTGCACATGTATTACTGCGCCAAGTCGTTCGATGGCACTTTCTCTTTGGGCATTTCTCGGTGCAGATACTGCACTAGCAGCAGTTTGCTATACTTGCGGCGGTTTTGCATTTGCCAAAACGCGAAAGAGTAAAGTTGAAAAGATAAAAAGTTAAGCTGTGACACTGAGCACACTCAGTAGCGATTTCTATCTTTTATTTCACCATAAGTGCTGTAGTATAAGACGTTTGAGTTTTCAGTTCACGCAGCTAAAGCGCACGCGAATTAGACTATTTTCAGCAGTGCTGTCAAGCATGCGCTTCGTTTCTCTCTCTCTCTCTCTCTCTCTCTCTCTCTCTCTCTCTCTCTCTCTCTCTATATATATATATATATATATATATATATATATATATATATATATATATATATATATATATATATATATATATATATATATATATATATATATATATATATATATATATATATATATATATATATACCACGTAGGCGTAAAGGTTAGCGGTTTTTTTTTTTTATTTTTTTGGAGAAAGGACACCAGGCTCTGCGTTTGGTCCAGGGCGCCAATGCGAGGACGTCCACACCGCTCGCGGCGTCGGTGGTGGAGCGGCCATATACACCGGAGCGGCAGAAGTTGTGCAACTCGTACTCACCATTGTTGAGGTCCGGCGACGGTGGCGAGGAAGGCGGCGACGAAGGCGGCGTTGGCTGCTCGTCCAGCGGCAGCCCCCGGCCGGACGAGGCCGCCGACGACCTGCTCCGGCTGTTCAGCGAGAGGTCCACCGGCTCCAGCTGGATCGGAGCGCACGCCGCCTGCGACGAAGAGCACAAGTGCGATCGGCACACGGCCTGCTGCTCGCGACTCGCTCAGCGCGTCATTCGCGCGAGCTCTCGTTTCACACGGACAAAAGAGACAGAAACTATCGGAGGGATGATTGAAAGAGCCGAGCGATAGAATTCTGGTGGACCTGCGAAATAAGCTGATGGGCATAGTTATTGGTTATCTCCCTTGGTTGACTGCTATAAGGCGCGTGGCTGCTCTGGCATCGCACTGCCTCCAAGATCGAACCGCGTTACAAGCCACGTTAAAGCCCTTGCGAGGACACGCACAGTGCACTGGTATCAGGAACGGCCCACCAAGTCCCCACATTTGCTTACACGGCCTCCGAGATCGGCCCAGCTTTGAGTGCACTGGCTCCAGATTAGCGCCAGTGTACTGGTCCGGAAAGACGTCCACGCAAAATGAGAGAGCGAGAGAGAGAGCGCTTTCGCGCGAATCACATTGAAAATTTCGAGGAGTTCTTTTCACATGTCAGCGATTACGCTGATGCTAAGCTTGTTCTTGCTTGCTGCGAGAACAAGTGACACATGTAAAAACTTTTCAAGCGTAATGTAATTGGCTTCAAATTGACTGGTATATATAGTCAGTGTTCTAAAGCGCAGAGTAAGATAAGATTGAGATAACTTTTCTTTTTCTTTTGAACGTCCGAGATATTTGCAGCGGCGGACGTTGTATAAATCAATCATGAATTGATGACATAATTAGCTGAGACATGCTAATCACCTATTTCACAGACAACTTCGAGGGGACGTTGTAATTTCAGTACAGAAGCTAGCCAGATAATAAAGCCCATCCACAGGCATAATCTGCGTAGCACCAGCTTCGACAAATACGTCGTCAAAATCAGTGGCAAAATTCATTGCTGTTCTAGTCAACACTTATCAGCAATGTGCCTTCTTCGCAGAACTAATAATAAAGTAAGAATACCTGAACCTGTCTCATCCATCAATGCGCCCCAACTAAAGCAGTCAACATAATAAAAGACGTCACTTCTACAGAAAAAATGCGTTGAAATGTACCTACAAGTCTTCTCGCCGCCTTAGCGCGGGAATCGGCGGCGAGAAGCTACAAGTCCAGAGCCATGTGGGCGAGTGATAAGCGCATTTCAATTCGTACGAGCGAAAGCAAATGACACTGGTCGTCTTCCGCATAATTCGACAAAAGAGGACTGACTGGCTGGTCTCGCCGTCCTTACGGAAAAGGGTTATTGCCCGTTCTACAATTCCCCCCCCTCTCTCTCTCTCTCTCTCTCTCTCTCTCTCTCTCTCTCTCTCTCTCTCTCTCTCTCTCTCTCTCTCTCATTCTCAACTTCCACTAAGGGCGATGCTAGCTCACCCCTTTATAAAGAAGGATTCCTTCCATCTATCGGCTTATTCATTCTCATCACAGACAGCGCGCCAAAAAGCTGCACGACCAGTGGAAGCCAGTCTCTTCTTTCCGTAGTTTAAGTTACGTTGGCGCCAACTCGATCTTCGCTCATTAAAATCGGCGGCCGCGCGAAGAGGCTTCGGCGGCTCGAGTCGAGATAGTTTCGCCGCGACGGCGTCCCCGCGCGACAGCCCAGGCGAACTGCCGACTGTATATACGTATCCCACACACGCACCCGCGACGGAGGGGACCCGACCTCACGCGCCATCTGGCAAAGGTATACTACCACAAGGTGAGCTGCGTGCTGTATGTACCGGCGCAGGCGTGGCGCGCCTCGGCGGGGCGGGGTGGCTCGGGCGATACGGGCGCGACCGCAGCCGAGGGAACAAGAAGAAGAGGAGGCGGCAGAGCAACCGCCGCGAGCAGCCGCCTCGGCGGAGAAAGGCCGCCGAGCAGAACCTGAAGCGAGAGGAGAGCAACCGCGGGATGGTGCCGCCAAAGGTCGTGGCCCGAAGACGTGCCCGGAATGGCGACGCCAGCGACGACGCCGCAAGCACCGAAGGACGCCTAATCCGCGTATTTATTCCGCAGGCCCGCTTATCGGCCACGTAGGCCCCCCCGCGCACGGGAGGAGGACCGCGCCTCTTGTCACCGCGCCACCGCTGCAGAGCCATGCACGGGCCACCCTACCGCTGCACTGTGCAGCCGCCTCCCCTCAGGGTGCAGCAAGGCGCAATGCTGTGACGCAACGGACACACAGGGCTGTGTGCGCGCGCACACACACACACACAAACGCAAGCACGAGTACTCCTGCTCCGTCTCTCTCTCTCTCTCTCATACAGCACATCGTGCAGAGCCATTGCGAATGAGCAGATGCCGATAAAGAGTGAAGCGGTTTCTTTTTAAGGTCGCCATCAACGGCGGCCAGGACTGCGCGGCCTTAGCCACACAGGGACGAAACTGCTACTTCCTTGTGCATCCCGCGTGCGCGATGCGCGCGCAGGCGGAGGACCCGCGCGCCGACGCGCAGGAAAACCCGCTCCGCGCTCCCGGCGCCATCGCGTGCCTCGGCCGCCGCCGGGCATTTCCATGCACTGTCGCCGAGCGTACGCGCGAAAGCGTCAAGCGCCGCTCCTGGCCCGGCGTGCGGAGAGCAGGTGCGCACACTGCGCGTGCCTTCGGTGACACGCCGTCGGTCCGGAAGCTCTCGTTGCTGCTGCAAGCCCTTCTTCCGCGATATGAAATTACAAAAGTCGGGGCACACTTCAAACGGCGCAGCGAGAAGTACCGTTACCTTTGCTGGGCGATTCATTAAAGAAGTCGCGGTTTCGCTTGAATATCGAAGCGTCGATTGCGATAGCAAATTAGAAGACAGCTTACGAAGTAAGGATAGCAGTTTTTCTAGGCTGTATAAACTTGTAAACATTCGCTTACTAACTAAATTAACAAGGATGGTGCCACGTGCGCTCAAGCAAACATGAACACATCTCACTCGATGGCCGTGGAAACACGCTGCCAAAACGCTGGAGTGAGGAAGCGCGCCAGCAGCAGCGAGCGAACTGACCTTCGTGCTGCGAGAAAGCGGTGAAAAGAGCGCACACGAAGCTATCAGCACTCGGCGCACTCTACCCATCGCACATCGCTTTCAAGATAGCGCCCGCGCCATACGCAGCAGCCGAAGGAGTAGAATGCACCCTCTCCCTCACTTCCCCCGCTGCCTTGCGCGCGACGGATCACGGCGCGCTTCCTCCCTGCTTTCCTTCCGGCGTGCGCGAGATTGCGCCAACATCGTCGGCTCACCCTCGCACGCTTTCACTCGCACATAGAGCGTACGGCGCGCGGCGACGACGTTATCGCCCTCGGACTTTACACGGAACATCACGGCGACAGCGACGGCATAAATGCACTTAGGGGGTCCATATAGTTACTATCTCAATAAAGCAAGCGAAATGAACTAGAGGGCTCCAGCTACACGGAGCGTTTCCAAGAGCGTGAAGGCACTGGCATCGCGTCAAGAGGTCTGACGTTAGCTGAGATAATTGGTGGTACTCGGAGCGATGCAAGGTTACACAAGCTCGGCTGCTCTTAAAGAAAAAGAAAAAAAAAAAACGAAGTAGAAGTAAGAGGGAGGAGCGCGAGAGCACGCTCAAGGGTGGCGGTGACTCAACTCGTGAGTTAATTAACCTGCATCGCGTCGCGATAATTAACTAAACGTGACGCCTGGCTGACGCCTGAAGAAACGCTATATCTGGTCCGGAGTCGACTGCGGCAGAAAAACTCAGCAATAAGGCGATAATAAAGAACAATGGTCAAACGGTAAAAGAATTAGCAGCGCTTCCATTTTCCTATAATGTGTGTTTTCCTTTCAGCGTAACGGAATTTTTCTTCATGAACATGTCGAGATAATTCAAAACATCAACGACTATTTCAAAATGACAAAAAATTAAATATGCTAAATTAGGGTATTTCACATCTCAAAGCTTTATCTATAAAGGGTGTTTTAGAAAACACTTCCTTATATTTTTAATTGCCTGCGGTAGATAGCACAATTCTAGTTCATGATCTGGTCTACTCGAAGATGCGGACATGCCCAAGAAATTTAAATGTATAAACGGCTAATTAAAAAAAAATCACTAGTTATCTTTCTAACTAATTACCTTATGGTACATGTTGCAATTTACAAATTTTAGCGGGTGATCGAGAGTGCAAGGCATATCCAATTGAAAATAATTGTGTGGATGACACCATTTACGAGATAAGCGCCGTCAAACTTGCGGCAACATGCACACTTGCTGAATGCGCGTATGCACGGTAAGAACGTCGTTTTATGCATTGAATCACAAAAGTACTGTTGAAACTCGAATTCACGAAGTGGTCACGACCTCGCTCGAAATATTTCTTTAAATTGGGAAGTTCGTAAAATCGAGAAAGGAATTTTTCGGTCCTTCGAAATCTAAAACTGCAACGCAGCGACAAGCAAAAGCTACCACGCGGCAGTTTATTTGCCACTAATCCAGCCATTTGTCGCATAAGCCATGAAATAACGAAAGCAACCACCGCCGCCCCTACCGAGGCGGTGTTGAGTCGGCTGTTCCGTGCATGGGCGCAGCGTGAAAAAAATTAAGTGCAGGGCGCAGCTCTCGTAAATTAAGTAAAGCTAAGGCCGTGACATAGGGCACCTAGATGTTTTAACGCGATAGCTTTAGAGCGCACGCTCGAAGAAGAACCCGTCTGTATCAAAATTAGAAAGAAATCACCACTTCTTTTACTCATTCATTTCACGAAAAACTTCGTTAAATCGAGTTCGGCCAAGTTTGTTTCGTTAATTCGGGTTGTGGATAACATTGAGCCCTATGGGTACCTGCCGGGGAATGTAAATTGCTTCGCTAGACCGGGAACTTCGAAAATTCGGGTTTCGTTATATCGAGCTTTAACTGTAACTGGAACGCCAATGCATTTCTCCGCGAAGTTTGGGAATTAATATCTCGAAACTGGTGTCGTCCTGAGAATTCCTTCCAAGTAGATCCGACTTGCGAACTCCCCGGCTAGAATTTGTAAATTGCAATATGTGCCATAAGGTAATAATATAAAAAAAACTTTTTCGAAAGTGTTTGCTGAAACGCCCGGTATATACCGGGTCATGAGACCACGCCGCAGTCTACAAACCGAAAATTGTCTTCGAACATTTGGCGCTCTTCGAACGCGCATCTAAACCTCAGTACACGAGCACGTAGGCGTTCCTTTCGGCCGCGGTAGCCGGGAACCAAAGGCGCGACCTTACGATCTGGCGCAGAACGCCACAGCCACCGAGCCATAAAGGAGAGAGTAGCATTTAATGCATACAGGCAGTTGGCGTTTGCCAGAAAGCCTCCCTTGCGTCAGTATCGCTCATCCGGTGTGAGCGCACTTCGCGCTGCCAGAACGCAGAAGCGACACACGCGGAAGTCGTGGGTTTATCCCTTTGCCTACGCGGTGCTGTCTTTGCGCTGCTTTCGTTCCAAGGTTATCGACATACATATTTTCCGCCATGGGTATAGGCACACCCAACGGCGAGAAGGAGTGGATGCTCTGTATTACACCGACGGCCTCTTTTTCTTCAAAAGAAATAAATGAAAAAGCATTCAACAAAATCAGAAGGTATTATATGCCATTCACACTGCAACCAGGAGTGCACGCTATACTTCTTGGCATCGTCAAATTCCGTAATATTGGTGAATGTACGGCCACGTTGAAAAACATTGAGCCAATGAGAGAGGGCGTTGTCGCCCCGCGAGCCAATCAGATATAACAAAAACGCGTCGAATTCCAGAATACGGTGGAATGATCTGAGTGTTCAGAAATGCAGCCCTGTTGGAGTGCCGACGACGACGACGACGACGACGACGACGAACGCGTATTTATGGCCGCATGCGGGAAAAAAAGTGGCCTAGCAATCTCGTGCATTCCATATCACTCCTACTGATCCCGCGGTCGGCACGTGAAAGTAGAGCAATGTACAAGAAACCTGCGCCGAGTTCTTGACTCTCATTTTGCAAACCACGAACACGCAAAGCATTGTTCGAAAACCTCAGACAACCATTCGGTGCTTCTGTGACATCGCGCACACGTTCTGTGCGCGGGTCCCATGATTTCCTCACGGACGGACGGACATATAAATGCTTGGGTGGACTCTTTTATGACAAGAGTAGCACTCTGGGCTAAACTGGGGAGGCTAAGGGAAATCGGGGCCGCGGTATGATGCAGTGAACGCTTCCGCTCGATTTTACGCCACTCTTATACCATCCACCGTTCACGGCCGGCTGATCCCGTTGATAACACGGGCGGAGCGCATCTCCGACCACTGACCAAGAACGAAATCTTCAGCGGTCCAGGTGTGGGAGTCGATGGAAAGGGAGTAAGCAAAGTCACGTCGACGTGGAAGCAGAACAGGTCCGAACCGCAAGTCAAAACGAAAGTACAGCGGAACCGACCGAACTCAACCGAACAGCTAGGTATACGGGGTTCGTTATCTGCCGAGCCGAGCAACCCCCTCGACGCTGTCGTAAAGCCGCGAAGTCATGCGCTGGCGCCACTTGGCCGCGCGGAGTCAACCAGATGCGGGAAGAGCAAGATGCCCGCTCGCCCTCCGCGAGCCACCGCCGCGCGGCCGGCGACCGAACCGCGCCCAGGCGAGCGGGCGATGCTCGGCGGGGGCGGAAGCGCCGAGCCGCGCCTTCGCGAGACTGCGCTCCGCCTGGCTCCCACGTGAGGACGACGAACGCAAGCACCCACCCTCTCGCGGGCAGCGAGCGAGTTGGCACGCGCGATCGTGCACGCGCAGAGGACGTGGCGAGATCGACCACAGAACGGCAGCTGTTGCAACACGGCAACTGTTCCTTCTTTTTCTTTGGTCTTTTTTTCTTTTTTTGCCTCGCGTGACAACTGTGCGAGTGCGTCGTTACACATCGCAAAAGCGCGTTGGCAGAACTGAAAACGTTTGCTCCGGCCGGAGAAATCTACCGCTGAGTATAAATCAACGCACTGCAACAGGAATGGAATTGGAAAGCTCAATATAAGGGTCGTTGCTTTCGCGGTGCCCCGTCATACATTGATTAAATAGAAAAGGAGCGTAAGTTCCGCTGCCACCGACGAGTGCCGAGTGTGGCACTGTAACCACCTGATCTCTGCGCTACGATACGAGGGACCAAGATTAGATAGATAGATAGATAGATAGATAGATAGATAGATAGATAGATAGATAGATAGATAGATAGATAGATAGATAGATAGATAGATAGATAGATAGATAGATAGATAGATAGATAGATAGATAGATAGATAACGAAAGCACCGAAATGGAGGTTAACCAGATGAAGTCTCCGGCTGGCTATCTTGTACTGGCTAGCTTTCCTGTAGAAAGGGGCCATACGAAAATCAAACTAGAAAGAAACCTCCGAGAACGCGGCAATAACAACCTGTCGCCTAATATATATAGTCGCTTTTAGCGCAGTAGCCGCCTTTCAATAACGAGGAATTTCTTTCTCTCTCTATCATTTTCCCTCGTCGCAGCCCCCCAAATTGTCCTTCGTATATGTTTTCGATTTCGTATCATATGTGACATCTTGCGGTAGACGGTTCACGCGCCTATGCATATCGATTGAAATAATATAGGGGCTGTCTACTGGCACGTTGTCGATCGCTTTAGCAGTTAAAGTATTTCATCCATTCTTCATTTCGTCTACAGGTAATCTGTAAGAACCCGCGAAAAGTAGTTCACTAAAAGTGGGAAGCCATGACTTTACGAGCCGATCAGCAGACACCTTATTCTCATATATTACAGATGAGCTTCTACAGACATCTCTAAACAATCGCAAATTAAGTTATTGCGCAAGCCAATTACCGCTTGTAATGAATTGTCCAAAGTCCTACATAACGAAGGTACACACAGCAGCAGAACCAGCGCCGAGGTACGTACATAGTATCGTGAGAAGTGCGTCGTCTTCATCAATCAGGGCCCGAACGGCACGGGACGGCGTCGTTTGTCTCACGCAGCGCGTACGAGGGTGGCCTCCGCTGAATCGCGGGACGCTCCCGATTACGCGCGCTCGCCTATTACCTCGTGCGCGGTCGGAGACGGAGCGCGCGAACCGCCCAGTTATCTTCCAACGTTCCGCTTCGCGAGAACCGTGCAATACTGCGAAGGCTGCGTACGGCTGGGTGTCGGCCACCGTCACGGCTTAGAGTTGTTACTCGCACACGGCCGATTCAGCCATGCCTCCGGCTCTGAACTCACTTAGGCGGCATTCACACCAGCCAGATCGAAGGAGGTCGCGTGACCGACCGCGAGTGGCGACAAAGGTGCGACTCGCGGCGACCGATGTTCACACCGGCAAACGCGAGCCGTTGGTCGCCGTAACTGAATTGTCTCGCCATCGTGTGTACGCCATTCACGTCCACTCACACGGCCGTCGATCGCTGCGTAAAATAGGCGTCAGCGCGTATACCGACGTCCTACTATATACTGCGCCGTTGATTGGTCCAGCAGCTTTGCGACTCTATACGAGGAGCTGAGAAATAGGCCAGTGAGTGACCAAACGAAATTAGTCGATTTTCGACCAAAACGGCCACTCGCGACCATCGCTTAGCGAGAAACTTGGTCGCGCGACGTCTGCGTGACTCGGGGGTGTGAACGCCGCCTAGCGCCGCCACCACGGCGACAACGTGACGGCGGCGGCGGAATGACGACGCGTCCACGGCACGAAAAACACAACAACGACCACGATCGACACAGTCAATCTCGCTAATCTGCGGCTAACTCAACGGGAGGCAGGGGCAGCGGTATACTGACGGGGCAGACGGATGGAGCGAACCCGCTTTCAAGCTCAGCCTTGTAACGCCCGCGATACGCTGTCGGATGCCTCAAAATTCCTATTTAATATCGGCAGGAGAGGCCGGCCGAAACAGCGCGTCTCTAGCCTGCAGGTACTCCTCACCGAGATAAGGGCAGAGACAGGGAGAGAGGTAAACAGCAGATGACTATGCTATATAGTACAATAAGTTATATACCCGTTATCTAATATGCGGTATGAGCACTATATACACGCGCAAAGTGCACGGGTAATGCGTCCACGCAGAACGTTCTCGCGCAACCACATTTCGCACGTGCTCGTTCACGCTACGCGTGTCCTAAAGACGAGCGTCAGGCCTTCAGCACAGGAAGCTTGACGCATAGCCTATATATGGTCGAGTTCTTGATATAGGCTGGAGCGAGTTTTCAGTGGCGAATAGTTCAGCAAACACGCTGCTAATTAATAAATTAACTGCTATAATAATAACTCTCGGACGCAAATAAAAATGGTTTCCTTCTCTACGACAGTACCATCCATATGGCCTGAAACAGAAGTGAACAAGTTCTAATGTGAGCAAGTGCTTCTTGGCTGTGGCTGTCCGACAAGAAGCGATGCAGTAAGTGTGACTGGCCGATGCAAGTTGCTCGCGCAAGTATTGCAGACATAGTACTAGCGACGACCTGGAGAGAGACTACAAAGACAGGGAAGTTGACCAGCCAAACGTCTAGTTTAAATTGCTACACTATAACCGCGGGAAAGAATGAAATGCGTCGACAATGCGCGCGCACGTCAACTTCGTTCGTCGCCATAGGCCATAATTGAAGCTGGTAATAATAACTGAACTAATCACTTCGCTTTTTCGCGAAAGCAACCGATCGATGCTGTCACGGTCTAGTAGAATCAGAGACTAGTATATTATCGAGTCCCGGACTGCGACTATACCAGACGCCGGTTCTAAGATCTTAAATCGTACCGCACGTTTATTGTGGGACAGTCTACACCGGGCTCCCGTGTCAGCTTCAATGCGTTTAAGAAGGTATTGGAATCGATGTCTTGAGAATGAGACCGGGACACCTCTATCTGATATACTCAGGGCACGAAAAGACATCAGGGAATAGTGGAGAATAGGAAGCGCTTTCTTCTCACTTCCTTCGTGTTTAAGACAGCTGATTTCGCCGTACATGTCCTACTGAATGACAGCTTTGCGTCACATCTTTTAGTAGGACATCTGAATGCCGTGGCACATATTGTGGGAGATCATGTCATCAATACCCAGCCAAATAAGATATTTTAGCAAGAAACAACTGGCTTTTATTTTCCACTTACCATAGCGTTTACATTAGGAAAATAAAGGCGCTTAAGTTATGAGGGGACTCCAGCCGCGTGGTACACTTTCAGAGGTGAAGTTTCTTTTTACTCTCTCTCTCTCTCTCTCTCTCTCTCTCTCTCTCTCTCTCTCCCAATCAAGTAAACTACGTGCGGCAATCACCCTCACGGCCTAGCACTTTTCTTGTTGCGAGCGGGGATCTGCTATTAGCGCTTTACTCGTTCCAAACACGCTACTATCCAAACTCGCGAGTGAAGAACGCGAACTAAACCGAATAGCTGCAGTCGTAAATAAAATTCTGGATGGGGTCTGTTGATTTACGCGATCTGATGAAGCCGCTGGTCTTCAAGGTATGCGCTTGCGTAGTGCCGTGCTCAATCAGCCTCTTCCACAGCGCGACGGCTGATGCGCCCGATCCTATCGGAGAAGTGGACAAACATGTTGAAGGGTCCGCGCTCCGCGCGCTGCCCGATCTCGGAGGACATATTGAAGACTACTCGAGCGATTCGAGATGCGCACAGACGCGTACTACTGCAATCGACCGTGTTGGATACCTGCTTGCAACTCGACCCATGCACAGATCCACGTCTGTGTAATGCCAACAGCGTGCGAAGCGTACAGCTGCAACTCCACGTTTAAAAATTTGGAGGACGCTTCGCCTTTAAAAGTGGAAGGCCGATAGCATTCAAAGATCCCTGACTGCTTGTCACGCTTCCCGGCAACCGCAGCTTCCCTGCGGATGCGCGGAGGCGAGCGCCATCTCGATGGTGTCGTTGCAAGGAACCAAGCGGGCCGCGCCGCTCTATGAATGGTAGAAACGCTGGAAAAAAGGGTTTGTGTTCGAGTTTCCGCGTAACAGAATTACGTTTTTTGGTGTATTCAAATTACAATCCGTCGCTATCACGTCTGTAGGTTGTGTTTAGGTTGCGCTTTACGATTTTTCTGACGCGTTTTACTTTGAGGAAATTAATTAGTTCAGTAACGCCTCTGTGCCACGCGGAGGGCGTGCGTGGTTGTAGTTCGGAATGAATTTTCGCGGAACGACGTCCGACACCGGATTTTCTGCGACACAGGGTCCTTAATGATATCGCGCTAAAACCGGAAGTGGCGTGTGCTTCTTTCGGGTTATACAGCGTGAACCAAGAAGAAGCCGCCCATCACCGAAGGCGAGCAAACAGATCGAAAACGCCCTGTATACGTCACTCTAGGGCAACACTTCATTAAACATCATGTTGCGGACGTAGCGCTCCTGAAGCGATCGGCTCTGATTAGCTGGCGGTCGCAAGCAAAAGGCTCAAAAATTTAAACAATTCATAGACTCAATCTATAGCATGTCTTTTGACAACTTTTACGTTAGCAAAATGACCTAAGCATGCAAAGGTGCACTAAAATCTGCGACGACCCGCTACGGCGGCTATGGCGTTTCGCTACTGAGTACAAAGTCTCGGGTTCGATTCACGGTCGCCGAGGCCTCACTCTGAAGGGGGCCAGAATGCAACAAACCTAGCTTTGGGCGCACATTAAGAAACCTAAGTGGTCGATCGTCTTGCGTAGCGTAGCACTGTGCGGCTAGGTCGGGACATTGTACTCCCCATTTTTATTTTATTTTTTTTGTCTGTGACGTCCCACTGAGTGGGAAATACGCTTCACACTTGCAACAGGATTCTATCTGCAACAATGCAACTGGACGAGGCACTACACGTGGGCTTTACGCTGCTAACGGACAAATACTTTGTGGTGTACTTAGAGACATGAACAATTAAACAGACGATATGATGCTGCGGTTTGTTTACCGGAGATCATGCACTAAAACCGCGCAGCCAGTAAGTTCTGCGGCTAAGGTCAGGCTTCGCGCCCCAATTCTGGTTGCTTTCAGGGCGTTCCCTGCAGCAGCAGCAGCATGCAGCAAACTGGCCGCGACGAGGGCTGCAGCCTGTCCTTATCACGACTTTCGTTTCCTGTCGCACGATGCGCCTCATGCAGGCCGGACTTCTTCACACGCGCCAAAGGACGAGTTCCGCACGGTCGGACCAGCACGAGATGCCGGCGGGCAACACGAAAAACGGGTTTTCCTCGCGTTATCACGCCGTTCGTGTCCCAGAGTGTCGCTACGTGCATCTCAACCACATCACTACCAGATAGAAACCTGTCGAAACTCTCGTGCATTTAGTCGACAGAGTTTCCCTAAATACTCGCCGCACCACATCAGCTCGGTATTAATGCTGACTTCGCGTGCAACGCTGGCGCACATTCAGAATCCTCAGTTACGAAGTGTGCTTCCTTCGATTCTGGCAAGCGTAGCAGAACTCACTGGCTCTGCATCTGTCCTCGCTACGACGACCGGCGACTGCTACTCCGCGCCGCGCTATATGTAGACCACCAGAATTCCAAAATTATTCACGGTGACAAATGGCACTTGAACCATGGCCCACATGTGCGTCTCAAGCCCAAAGGCGATGCGTTCATTTCTGCAGTTACGGTAATCGACAGACCTCAGTGAGCGACTGTAGTTTCGACGTACTCGTGCGAACGGAGCGACAGCCTTTTCCCAGGTGGAGGGTAGCAAACCGAAGGAGGTGCGTCTCGTTGACCACCTTGCATTTTCTTCGCCCTTTCCCCCCTCTCTCCTTAAATTTTCGCGAATGTTTCAGCACAGTTAATTGTGGAAGCGAGTCACGAGAAACCGCGGTCTTATTGGTGCAGACGTGGCTGTTCAAGAGTTCTAAGTCCTGGTTGGTGGGATACATTTCGCCCAATTAAAAAAAAAGATAACATACAGTAAAGACAAAGTTAAGCAAACCTACGCAAACCCTTAGTTTACATGCATCAAGAACAGCGTCACACCACTGAGAGCAAATCCCTAAAAGCTCCCAAGGACTTCCAAATGAGTAGTTTCATTTAGCTATGCTGAATTCTTCAAAGAAACCATTCCAGTCTGTGAAAGATTGAGGAATGTTTGAAACGTCCAGAAGGCTCTCCGTTCGTTTTCCACACACATGAACAGCCTTCGTCCAAAGAAACGAAGCTACTGCGCGCATGACCATACAGTTGAATCCGGGGTGCCGAGTCGTCTGCGGAGCTTAGTTGAGCGCAGACACATGCCTCATCCAGTTGTGAACATTTGCTCCTGTATGTTTTTCTTCCTCAGGCTGCCAGCTCGGGCCTCAAAAAGCAAGTCACTGATCTTCGTGCTATCGTAATAACCTTCTTTCCTGTTTTCTGCCTTGCCGTCCTTGCAAATCTCCGCAGACTTTTCTGTTTCTCCGTCCTTTGCATCCAATTTACCGTCTATTTCTCTCTCTTTTTTGCTGACATGGTGGCTGGCTCAAGCAACCACCACCGACGGCCACGGTGTCGACGGCCAAGAACACCTGGCTGATTCCCCAGAGCTCGACAGCACTACGGAACTCATCCAGCGAGGCTGTGCGGGCGACTCCCGTGTTTTAGACTAGGGCGAGCAAAGGGGCTCGCGTTTCTCTTGCGCATGCATTGTAAGGCGCGCTTGAGTCCCAGCGAAACGCATGCAAAGTTTAGGTTCTCGCGTACATACGCAAGCTGCTTGCGACCCCTTTCTTGCCTTCTCCGAGCATTCCGTCGACATGTTCTAGCTTCTCCCTTTCAAAAATGGCTCCCTGACTGCCGGTAGACACCCGTCCCGTTCCTGCAGGAACATCAGGGGAGGGGGATAGGCCAGAGAGAGCGGCACGCATGGTCATCGGTCCCCGTGCTCATTTCTGTTCGGCCACCGCGCCGGATGCGGCGGGGTCCGCGCGAGGTCAGAAAACGCGCCGCAAAAAAAAAAAAAAAAAAGAAAAGAGGTCGTCGTCGTCGTCCCGGGAGCGGTCGCATGCACGCAGGGCCCCGAAGGGGTGGCGAGGTCCAACAAAAGGGCGCCCCCGACCCGGGGGCCCCCATCTGGCGACCCCGAAGAATGGTGGGCTTCCACCCTCGGCGCCGGCAGCCATGCAGCCTTGACGGTGCACGTGCGCAGGCACAAGGTAGGGGGGAGTGGGGGGTCGAGCTCCGTGCAAAACGAAAGCAAGGGGAGGCGGAGTTCGGAAAGGTGAAATGGGGGAGGGTGGATGTCGGTGGGTCTGTACCAGATGGGGCGCTGAGAGCCCTTGGGGCTACGTTGGGGCAAGGCACGCGCCTCTCTGGCTCGTGCGAACACGGAGTCCTGTAGTACGCGCGCGGCCGCCCGCTCAGTTTTTCACGAGGTTGCAGAATCACCCACCACCGCACACAGGTTCGCCAGGTGCACAGGCGCTGGTTATACAGGAAGCCTGCTGTCGCTGCTTTTTAATAGCGAGTAAAAAAAAAAAAAAAGGGGGGGGATGCTCGGCATGGGCCGATTGAAGAGCGCTCTATCGCCAAATTAAAGCCAGAAGCAAGAAAAACCGCAGGGTTTCTCTAAACACGAGAAAAGATGCAGACAGAAATAAGAACGAAAACCTTACGAAAACACTGGCCTGGGGTCGGGCGGGAACGATCAGGCGCGCTCCCCTGCGCGCGAGAATTTTTCGAAATCACGACGTCGGCAAGGTGGCGGTAATCGGTGGAGGCTTCCGTGCACGGGCAAGCCGACGCGTCAGACCCTTTGGCTGTTAAAGTAAACACAGCCATCAACGCACTCGCGAGCTTCCAGGGACCTAACTACCACGTTTGAGAGCGTCTGCGTCAGCCACCCTTCGTTCGCAACGACAGAAGAGATCGTGTTCGTGGACTGACATCTAGACCTGAGGAGTAGGGGCGTGCGAATAGTGATTTTTGAGAACGAATCGAATATGGATCGAATAGTGCCAGAAGTGAATCGAATCGAATAGTTTCCTAATATTTTTCGAATAACGAACAGCCGTTATCACAATTAATTTAAAACGATGTTCACATCCTGGCATTCTTAAAGTCAGCAAGTTTCTGTTATTACATAGTACGTTGTGAATCGTTGTTTATTAAAGGCAAAAATGGACCATTAGGGGCAAACAAGTAGTTTGTTTGCGTGCATGAGTGCGAATGATCGCTGGCTAGCCTGTAAAGTATGGCTACTTAAGCGACGTAGCCTGCTCCGCTACACAAGTTCCCATGTCTTATGTCTATACTAAGCAAGCGGGGGTGAACATTTACCGTATTTTTGCTCCAATTCTATGTTTATTTGGGCATAGTGGACGTTTTAAAATGTTCGAAATGTATCCGAAAGATATTCGCATTTACGAATAGTGACTATTCGATTAAAAAACCGAGTCATATAGACACTATTCGATTCGTTATTCGAAAGTTTCGAATATTCGTACACCCCTACTGAGGAGACAATTTTGAAAGGCGTTTGGAGGGGGATGTGCTGGTTGATGAGGTGAGTTGAAAAAAAAAAAAATGTTTTGTGTCTCACTTGCGTGCCATATAAAATTTGTAGGGTAGCCAACTGGGCGAGACCTTCGTTAATCTACCTGTCTTTCCTGCTTCTCTCTTTCTCTCTCTCTCTCGTGATATATCTAACTTTTTTTTTTAATAAGACCTTGAAAACAGGCATATAACTTTTTTGAGTGCTCCTAGTCGCACTAACAGCTTCCCTGTAATAGGCAGGTTCCTTCCCTCAAGAAGAGAGGAACTAGGGACTACGGGATCAAGTGGGGACTTGCTAGTTGTGAGGATTGAATCGAACGTGGCAATGGCTTGGTGCCCGCTCTAAATTGAACGCCGTCCTGTTTTCTGTGCGACTGTGCCGTAATGAAAAAACAGGACTCCAAGTCCTTGTCTTCTCATTGGCCAGTATTGGGGCGCCTGTCGGTAATGATAGCGATTGTAGTGACATGGAAGCAAACGCCACTGCAATGGCCGACAGCGAAGGTCACTTAAGTAATTAAACTTTTGAGAATATGAGCCCTTGTCTATAAAGACTTCTCCCAAATGTCTCGAAAAGTACATAAAAAAACGCCACATATATAGATATATAGCTGATTACCATTCCTGTTCCTCGCTGAAAGAGTCCGGTCTAGGTTCCTAGCCTTGGTAAAAGCCACGATAGGTGTGTTAGTGCGCAATCCATTTCTTTTCTTGATTGTAAAGTGGCTTTTCTAACAAAACTTATTTTACGGGACCTGCTCGCTGCGCATGGTTGCGTAGTGGCGTGCTTTAGCGCTCAGGGTTGGGTCTCGTTTCACGTTCGCGTTGATTTCGAAAAACCGCCGAGTTCTTAGCTCAGCGCGACCATCTTATACGCATTACGTTCTCCGGGCTTTGTCAACCAACTCAACCAATTCGCCCAACTCATCACGAAATTGCCATCAAATTTCCACACACGTCGGGAATGGCGCAGCACTCGCGTGGTGCAGGCACCTTTGTCAGCACTGTTGCAAACTAAAGACCTTCAATTTCTTCGCCAGCGTGACGAGATCGAGAGCGAAATACCCAATAGTGTTTCTTGCTAAATTTACTTCAGTAAACTCAGGCCCTGCGATCGTTCGGCTAAGTGTGGGGATGACGGTTAGTACATAGATTTGTCTAGTGATCGTGCTTGTGGCTTCAGACGTTCTTGTGGCTTTCCTTACTACACTCTGTCTGTCTTCATTAGCGTAAATTTCGAAGCCACCCGATTCTTTCAAACGCACGAGGAAATATTTAAGAACCTGCCCGCATGCAAAACCATTGAGAACTGTTGCATTTATAACGCCATATTATGTGTCGGAAATGGTCAATTTGCGATGTCACAGGGACGTTTGAAGCCAGAAGGACGAAGTTTAGACAAATCCATATACTAAACATGGTTTCCACGCTGGATCAACCGCCATACTTGCAGCTCCTTTAGACACTGTCGCGCCAGAATTCCCCCCGAGTACGTTTTGCAGGAAACGCTATGGAAATACCAGTGGTGCGTATACGCGGGTAAATTATTGGAAAAATCACGCTCACGTTGCCTGCGCGTCTATCCTGATGGCGCCATTGTGTCGGTAGTCTTCGCTGCTTTTCCGCTGTATATTTTTTGAGCAGGATACCAAGGCTACGAGCTGCATTATGCGATTTGCCAGCAGATTATGGTAAAAGGGGAGAAAGGGGGACTTAGCTCAGCCTTGCTCCTACCGCAGAATTTTTTTTTCTTTTATATTCGCTTTTCCACATCTTCATCACAATGGCTAAGCTGGTTTATCATTACAATATGTTAAAAAAAAAAGAAAGCCTTGGAATCGCCATTACTCTTTAGTCCGCTAAGAAGTACCCCTTCCGGCTTGCTGCGCTGAAGTGGTAGTTTATACTGATAGTATGGTCGCGAATTGTGCCCATTGAAAGCGCTGGCCACTGCTGATCTGTGCCCCGGCCTGCGAGTTAATAGTCAGGTTCATTCCTTCAAACAGGGAGTTCTGAGCTATGTCGCTTTCTGATTTCGAAAATTCTCGATACAGGTAGTGGTCACGGAGTCTTCCTCTATATTTTGCGGTACTTGGCAGCAGCGGCGGCTCTAACGGGGACAATCAGTGGCGCGGTCGACGCTGACTCTCCCCCAACGACGCAATATCGACAAATTAACCAATGTTACTTTGCAAAAGATTGTTCTTTCAAACAGAGAACAGCGCAGAAGAAAAGTGCCACCGTACTCGACTGTTAATTTTTTTGCCTGTACTGAATGCCTGTTTGTTTACAAACATGCAGACTGTCTACAGAACTGCCCAAGCCGTAGGTTGTGAAGCCGAATGAAAGAAAGAAGCAGCGCTTTAGAACAGGTGATGCAGCAGACGACACATACACAGGCGCTGTCGTCTACGTCCTCTGCTGTGTTATCAGCTGCGTGTCGTGTTCTAAAACACTGCTTCTCTCTTCACGCAAGCATGCGCCAACCGGCCAAATTGAGCAGTTCGCTGCCGAATGTATGCAGTGCAGGGCGAGCAACTCCAACATCAGAGTGTGCATGTTGCTAGTCATCATAGCGAACGTAAACCTACATGCTCTGTGTTCATCTCTACGTTGAGATAAGCACGCATAATGGGGGTGGAGGAGTGTTCCAAATACGTGCGTCAAAGGCTATACATCTGGTTACTCGATGGCCTCGAGCTGCTGGGCCCTGTGCCAAATGCGGGCGTTCCAGATGTCCCAAAAGTCGCGGAAAACTAGTAGAAGGGAGACTGCAGGCGTTCGCAGCCATATATAAGAGCTTGCGGTAAGGGCCTGGTTAACCGTGACCTATAGTACTTCGCCTCCTCTCCCAAATCAAAGAGTTGGGCTTACAATATAGCGGGGGTTCGGTCGGGGACGAACCGCAGTGGCCGCGCCCACCACATCTCGACGGGCGAGGTCGTAAAGCAGGCTTCCCAGCATTCCGCCGCTTCCCAGAAATGCTCCTTTCGGCAGCGGGACCGGTAACCGGCGCGGAGACAACCAGCCAACCCTCAACGAACGAGCGGATCGACTTCGGTGAAGGACGAAGCGGAGCGATCCGGCTGCTCCGACCTCACCTCACCTACACACACGTGAACGGCGCAGTTGTTTGTCAACGGCTGCTCGGGAACCCCTCCCCCACCTCGAGCGACGGTCCCCGCGGCGTCGCGTTTGTGCACGTGCTGCTCGCGCGACAGCCCGGCTCTCCGCCGAGGCGCGTGCGCTGCGCGGCAGTACGGGGGAGCCAGGTGGCGCGGCACGGCGCGAGGTCGTCGCGCGCATCATGCACCCCGCAATCGGGTCAACCTTTGTGCGCTCGCTCGCGCGCGACAGCTGCGGGCGGGATTCCCCCCCCCCCGCCCCCTTCTTCGAGCCCCGGCTGGACCCACGGTGGGGGCCGCAAAAGCCTCGGAGGCGGCAGCAAACAACAACGATGCCGCTCTGCCAGGAGGAGGCGTCCGGCGGAAATGGAATCTCGGTTAAGGCCACGGACTCGCGTGCGCGTGTGGAAAGGGAACATATGCGGGCGCGCGTGCGCGCGCCCTGAACCCCGGTTGCAGTTCTTGTGCGTTGTTGCATTGTTATTTATGAGGGCCAGCCGAAAAGCTGCCGGTGAGACGCGTGCACGACGACGCCACCCGTGTAGTGCACGGCCATAAGCTTTCGCCGGTGTTTCGACCCTGGAGGATGCGCGGCACGCGTCAGGGATGAGAGAGTTCGTCGAGGCGAAGGAGCGCGGGTACGGCGCGCGAGGTTTTTCGATCGCGATCTTGCACAATAAATCCGATGAACGTCCGGCAAAACCTAGCTGCAAGTTCCAGGTCCGTAGGGCCAGACTAAAGCCCCTCCATACATGTTTCCGCCGACCAGGTGGCGCGTGGATGCAGGGGCTTTAGGCCAGACGTCCTTGCCCCCTCTCGTCCATCTTTACTACAGATTTCGACAGCAGTTGAGAGCTTGGATCTGGGTTTGCGCTTCCCGTCTGTCCCATCCTTTTCGCACTAAATGTGTTCAGAGGCGAAAAATCCCTCGTCTGCTGATTACTTATGTTTTACCGTAGCACCGCATAAAGATCATATATCGCGGATAAACCACTCACGGAAGCTGGCACTGCGTGCAAGGCTGTCGATGTATGTGGCCTCGTGTGTTTAAATGCAACGGCGGCCATGCGCAAAGACCATGGCCAACGATCAGCGACCTCGAGTTCTAAAAAGCACTCCAGAAACTGTTAACGAAAATTCCGCTTCAGGAATTCCTCTATCTATATACATACCGGCTCCACACTGCCGCAGCGGCTAAACTTCCGCAGTTTAAACCACTTTCAAGGCATAGCGAGTTGTTCACACACCGCAATACTACACGATGGGTCACTGCTGCCCACGTACGTGAATTCTCCCTGGCTTGTTTTTTGTTTCACGGGTCCAGCGGCCAGAGTGTGCCGAGGTGAGTCCCATCGCATTGCAGTAATCAATGTACAAGTCCGATGGTAGCCCGCTAAGGTTTACAAATTGCGAGGCCAACTAGCACGGCTGTCCTTGGGGCGGATGCGACAGCGAGCGTATCACTGCGCCACCATGACTGTCGCAGCTTATAACCGCCTCTTCACATAAGCAATAGACTCGAGGACGTGCTGGACCAGCTCAGATCCTGCCGGGAAATCGAAGGTTGCACGACAATGTGGGAACCTCGGCCACTGGTGAACCTGCTATCCCAAAGTCTGTAGATATAGAGAGAGCTTAAAGAAATAAATAAAGAAAGAGTATATCGTGAAGGTTTTCCTGCGAAAGGTTCTGGCCGTATCTTTTTTTTTTTTTTTTTTTCCCTATTTACGTTGAAACGCGAGTGCGACCAACAGTACGGTTTTGTTGTTTCTATTAACCGATGTTGATGCATTATCAAGATGCAGCCTCTGAGAACGGAAGCGCCGTATAATACCATTAATTGCACTTTCTTCTTTTTTAAGACTCAAAGCTTATACTGCAACGATGCTGGAGACGGTGCTCATAAACCTGGAGAAACCTGTTGAGCGCGAACTGCTCGCAAAATTGCCGCGCTACTGGCCGTTCGAGACACTTTGCGTGTGTTTGTGAATGACACTGCGGTTCAAAACATCGCATGTCACGACCTCAAAGGGGGCAGAACTAACGGCCCTGCGTCGAGCACTGGAATTCATTGATTCTGAAATACCTAAAAAATGGGCTGTGTTCTGTGATTCAAAACCGGCATTACAGTGCACGCAGTCAGTTCTCCGACACGGATGCCATGACCAATCGACATACGAAATCGTGAAACTTTACCATCACGTCCAACAAAAAGGTCACGAGGTCGTTTTTCAATGGGTACCTGGCCATTGTGGAATCAGTGGCAATTATTCCGCCGATAACGCTGCTCGCACAGCACATCAAGAAGAGCACAGCGTTCCAATTCCGCTTTCGAGGACTGACGCCGCAAGGCAGCCTCGACACCTGGCACGCAGTCTCACAGTGACCCAGTGGAACTCGCCAAACTTTCGACTTACACGACTGCATCGACTAAACCCCTCCCTGCAACTTCGACCTCCACTCGGACTTCATCGACGTGAAGCTACGCTTCTCTGTCGCCTTTGGTTAGGAGTTGCCTTCAAAAAGCCATACTCTACGTTAATTGGAGTAACTGACAGTGCAGCATGCGAGGTCTGTGGCACCGAAGAAAACATCGACCACCTGCTGTGGTACTGTCCACGATATGTCCTAGAGAGACAAGAACTTGTCAAAGCTTTACAAAAACTGGACAATCGGCCGCTTTCTGTGCAGGTGTTGCTGGAACATCGCCCCCATCACCCGTCGGCCCGTAAAGCTGTGAAGGCACTTTTGTGCTTCTTAAGGAGGACGGGCTTGTGCGACCATCTGTGACTATTAATGCAATTTCTGTATAAGACCACACGCGTCAGCGAACTCACCGCAATTTTCTTCTTTCCTTCCCTCCTCTCTCTCCCTGTGATCTTTGTTTTCCCCTTTCCCATTCTTCTGGTGTAGGGTAGCCAACCGGACGTTATTCTGGTCAACCTCCCTGCCTTCTACTTTTCTCTTTCCTCCTCCTTG
This sequence comes from Dermacentor andersoni, assembly GCF_023375885.2. Lineage (NCBI taxonomy): Eukaryota > Metazoa > Arthropoda > Arachnida > Ixodida > Ixodidae > Dermacentor > Dermacentor andersoni. Next base: position 42,128,907 of record NC_092817.1, read on the forward strand.
CGTGTATTTGCGGGCTTCTTTCACGCTAGGAAAAAAAAAACACTTTTATGTAGCACGTATTGAGCAACAGAAAGTTGTATCGGGAGTTTTTCATGTCGCTCTACAATTTCCTCGTTGACACGTCCCTCTTTACCCTTCCCCCTTTCAATAAAGTTTATCACCACCACCATAATATCTGAGAAGTTGATTAATTAATCTGGCCTAATTATCTAATTAGGCGGAATGAAAAGAAAATAGTTTGACTATCTCCGAGCGACGGCAAACAACGTTACCTTGGTTCTGTACAGCTGCGTGGCATTCGCATATTTTTAAACTCTGGCTAAAGTTAACTGGGACGCACAGTATATATTTTCTCCTCGCGACCGATGGCGACCAAATCGACCGCTTGACCACTTTGTATACATACAAGCCTGATTCCCACTTTACTGAACTACGTTCAGAAGTGCTTCCACTGGGGCTATTTCGTACGGCGCGACTGTACGGTGTCTGAGGTGCGTGGTGTTGCTAAGGTAGCACACACTGGGACAACCACACGCGGCGACACCAGCGCGTAAACACGGAAGGGACGCGGACCTTGCGTTACATAGCGACTGTTTATTCAATCGCGTGTTTACTCAATCGCACAAAAGTGCCGCTATATAATACGCAACAATCGGGCATGAAACCACATACGACAGCATACAAGACACACGGAACATGTGCCGTATAAAGACAGCGCGCGAGCTGTCGTACTGCGCAAAGCGCATTTCATTAGAATGTGACATGTCTTCATCTAAAGCTACAGAAGGTGCACTGACACTCGTGCAGCCAAGCTTTTCAGTCCCGATACATGTGTCAATTATCTCTCTCTTTCCTTTCTGTCCTTTGCACCATAAGCTAACTTCTTTGTATTGTCAAACATCGACCGACACCGGCATCTCCGAACAGTGCGCAGTTAAACTGCCCGATGTCGGTATCTTGCTCGTTGTATTCTCACGCTGTCGAAGCCTTTCATTTAACATCACTGACCCGTTTGGCCTACGTATGCTTTATCACCGGCGAGAGCAGGAAGTGGAAGCGCAGTGTCCGTTACATGTTTAACGTGCTAGTGTCCCCGTGTGTGCATGCCACTTCAGCATGCAGCGCCACCATACGCTTATCCACTAACCTTTAAGTCTAGAACTAGAAGCACGGCAAAGAGGTTTGGGAGCAAGCTAAGAGCTTCCACTGGCGACTCTATATACAGCCAACTTCACCGCAAGGCAAATACGAGGCAACTCCCCTGCAAGGCTTGGACAAAGGCTCGCTCAAAATTCTTCGAAGATCGCTAATTAAGAAAAAGCAGACATCGAAAAGGAGTTGCCTACGATAAGAAGAGTCAGTCGCGGATAACGACGTCAACTGCGACGTGGGAACGGGGTCGTCGTTTATCGTCGCTAATCCGATACCGCGGGAACGACGCCTCAAGCCGCATCGTCCTGTTGGGAGGACTGCGCGCCAAAGGAAAGGTGAGCGCTCGTGGGTGCATCTGTGCCATGAACAAAAGAAATGCAATTAAGTGTCTGCTCCATAGCCTAGGGAAGTGGCGAGGTGAGAAGTCTTCAAATACGCAACGTACGACGCACTCTCACTAAACTTACGAAGATGTGGGTACTGCAACGCTTGTATTCTCAGCGATTAATACGTGCCCTTGGAGACTGTCGTCCACGATTCCTTGTGGGGACCCGGCCTCAGTACAAAGACCCGTAGGTCCCGACAGGCCGCGCAAAGACCGATGGAAAGCACGACGCGGCAGGCATACCTTTGAGATGAATTAAGAGAGAAAACGTGAGTAGCTGTACAGCGAAAGTTACGGGTCGCGTCAGCCAACTAGACGAGAGAACCGCAAGAAGGGCTCCCCCATCGTCCGCCTCTGATCAACCTCCGCGCGACGCCGACTGAACGGAAGCTTCACGGAAGGGTCAGTGGCGCGCAATGGGCGAGCTCCCCCACCCCCACCCCCCCTCCTTGCCCCCTTTTCTTTTCGGAGCGTGCAACGGCCTCTCTTTACTGACCGGACGATCTCTATAGCTTACGTTGCACCGCACGGAATCGGTGAGACGGAGTACAGTTGAGACTGCGAGCTAAAAAGACGTGTGGAGCTGACGCCGGGTAATGTAATGCGTGCAGCGGTGGTGTATAAGACCAAAAGAGCAGGTGCTCACGCAAGTGGAAGCCACGTTCAAAGCGGCGGGTAATTATGTGGTGGGCTTATGAGATCTGCGGGGATATAACGGAGTCGGCTCACGCGAGGTAGTGACAACTGGAGATAGATGGAACAGGGCTTGGCCCTGCAATTGACGCAAACGGGCTGATGATGAATGGATGAAACACATTGGCAGTTCTTCTGGTTGAATCGCATATTCGCGCGGCAATCCATCTTCCACAGAGCTGATAAGTGTAATTGGAACATCAATGCGTTTCGCCGCATGATTTCTAAGACTTGTTTCTCGAAAGCGGCACTTAGTGCGCGATTTCTGCCAAATAGGTATACTTCATTAATGACCGGCTTCAATTCCGCAACTTTGGACATATGCTCTAACGTGACTCATTACAAAGTGAATTACCATTTATTCTTGCGAATTATTAACACAGCTCTGAAATGGTCTTGCAAGATAGCTTCGGGATTCAAGAAATCCAGGTGGTGTGACTGAATTGCGAGAATATCTTAAACAAGTATGTTTCCATTAAAAAACATAATCCGATTTATTGATACGAATTTAAAGGCGACAGGCGCGTTTAGTGGCCGCCGGCAGCTCTTAGTCGCAGGTCAGATAAAGAAAGAAAGAAAGAAAAAAAGCAAAGAAAGAAAGGAAGAAGGAAATAAATAAATAAAGAAGCACTGAAAAGCAGCGAAAGCATTTTTGAGAGCCCGTTTAAGCGAAGTTACGCGCACGTGTAAAGAAAGGCACGGAAGGGAATACAAGAACGCGCACAAAAAAAAAAAAAGAACTTCTTCGCGACAAACAAGCAATCGCCCCACACCCTCGTGTCTAAAGCTGCAAACACGGCATGTCGCGGTGTTTCTCTCAAACTTGGGCGCCAAGTCTACGCGCCGATTTCTGAATCGTCCGTGCTTCACGGAGCGTCACAGACATCACCGAGGAGCCGAGACGAGAGTTGCCCAAACGAGGCGGTGAATTTTGCATCGTACTTTACCGTCTCCGCGGTGGAGGTCAGCTAGGCGTCAGTACAGCGGTGAGTGCTGACGGGCGCCGCCAGTATATCAACTGTCAATTAAAGAGCAGCCAGGAACACAACCTGCCTGGGAGAGTCCCGAAGCAGCCGTACGACCGGGGCGACAGTGGCAAACGAGCAGGCGGCGGCGTTGATGAAATCATGGCAAGAACAGCTGCAGCAAACCCCTAGGTCATCTGAAGGGTACGAGAATGAAGCTTCGACGTCACTGACGTATCATTTGCTCAGATTGGCGTAAATCTGCGAATGATCTTTCTTTATTGCAATAGCAATTATGAAGGCACACCAGCCACAACCACGGCGTTATGTCCCAGCAAGCATATACATGCTGTCAGCGCCACCTGCGGCCCGCTTCTGCACGACGTACGAGAGAGAACGCATTTCTGGCGTGCCGCGTATACTATTAGGCCACACCCTCCCTCTCTCTTACACTGGCTAACCTCCCTGTCTTTCCTTCCCTTTTGTCTCTCTCTCCCTCTTTCTCTATCATCTTTCGCTTCCCATTCCCTCTCCCCTGACGACGCTTCGCCGTGGTCCCTGACGAGTTGCAGAATCAAGCGTCTTTCCTTTCTTTAGATCACTATCATCATCTCAGGCCACGTTATTCCGTCGGACACGACTTGCCGTGCTATAGAGCGCTGGCACCGCGGGAACGCGAAATACACTTCGCAGCGGAGACAACGCTCCAGGAAACGCTGGCCACAGCATATATCTGTAACCACGGGTGCAAGCAAAATGAACACATCGGAGTGTCTCTCGTGTCGGTCGCATGGCGAGGCTGAATACTTTATGCCTGCTGAGTGCACTCCGACATACCCATACCGGCATACGACGCACCCATAGCATTAACCAATAGTGCTAACTAATAAGTGCCTCAGCAGCAAATTTCGACGGATGTATCGGGAAGCTACCGCTTAGCTTTGACAATCATCCTCCAATATAGTTTCCCATCAATATTTTATTGCTATTAACAGGTTCGCACCAGCAGGCCTATCGCAGCAGCGCGCATATCGACTGTGTCTCGCACGCGGGCAAAGCGCGTAAGCGTGTATGCGGGTTGCGAGACTGACCTCCTTGGAGCTCATGGCGAACGCTGACTCGGGCGCCAGGCCGGGGGTCCCTGCTCGACCAGGCAGCGTGGGGGAGTCCCGCTGCAAAGACCCCGCCCCAGAGTCACACACACAAAACGCAGTGTATACAGCTGCTCCGACAGAAATGTCAGGCCTTGAGGCACGAGTAAAAGAGAGTAATGTGAATGCCCACCGTGTCACACCCTCAGAACACACTGAACACAATCCGATCAACATTTGCACTGCGAACAGTTTTTAGCGCGTTACTGCACTGCTTAGCGTTACCATCACGAGACCACGTGGCAGCTTTAGCGGGTGCTAGCGCGTCTGCACCGGGTGCATAAAAGGGACGCGGAATAAGCACCGCGGACGCTCAGGATTATCCGCGCTGGAACGCCAGCGCAGCCATGGCTTTCCCTTTCATTTACGTTGTGACAGAAGTGCGTAAAATTATTACCATTATTATTATTATTATTATTACAATAGCCTATTGTAACACTAATGATGTTCCAGGGGGCTTATCCGAAAGTCTTTGCAATCATATCAAGCTTGCCCAGCTTACCTTTTTTTTTTTTTTTTTTGTTGCTGCACGAAGCTGGGGTCGAATTCAGAAGGCTGCTCATTCGTAAGCGCTGTTTGCCATTGGCCGCCCTTCGCTAATAATATGTCCACCACCGCGACCGGCTGGTATATGAACTCAGAACAGTTGTAGCGTAAGTTCTTTTTTTATCCTCCACTTTCCCAACTTTCAGAAATGCGCTTCGTTCTGTGAAAGTCCTTTACATCCGCGATGCAGGCAAAAGCGCCATATCAGTGCGGACAAGACAGATGCATGGCAATCGTTTTGGTTTCTATTTTTCCCATCGCGAGTTACTATAAGGTAGCGCAGAGAATGTTATGGTGAGGCCGGAACTCTGGACGAACTGAACACTATGCATGGTCCCCTCTTCTTTGGCGGCCGAGTTCAGTAGTCGATTGTATACCTGCAGGCCAGTTCAGCATGGCGATATAGGCCCGTAATTGTTCCGCCTCGCAGTGTCACTCTAGCTCGTATGTTAACTTATGTTTAGCACGCAAGTGTCTCTCTTAGAAATGAGAGACGAAGGCAGGTTATAACGTACTCTTCTGAAAGCAAGGTATTGCATGCACTCTGGCCTTTCTTTCTCCCTTTTTTTAGATTTTCGAAAAGAGCGTCCCTTTCATTACGGTATGCACTATAAATTATGCACGACCACAGAAAGTGTTAGATGTCTCCGATGTCTCCTCGGTAATACCCGTCCCAAGTAACCACGCTAGCGTGTGGACAGATCGCGTCCTTTGATGCAGCATATATAGTGAGGCTTCGAGCACCTGGTCACGCAGAACTAAACTGGTGGAACCCAGTCACCGAAAGTGAGCACGCATGTCTGCTCTCCAAGCCTCGATTACGCTTTGGCACGTTGGTTTTTCAAAAATGTGAGAGTGCGCAGGATATGCAAAAGGCATTAGCTAGGAGCAACCCCACAGTCGTGAGCTTGAACCCCGCCCGAAACAATAATTGAGCTTGTAGAGAAATTTTTCTTACAACATCGGACTCGTAGCTACGCGATCGGCCGCGAGTGCATCGTATACAATGTGTATCGCTATCTAAGCGGCGATACAACACCTGCAGTGCAGGCAGCGAAGAGTATACACGAGTCGGTGGGACGTTCCGAAACCTCGTGGGAGCAGCGCAGCCCAGCCCAGCCAGTCGTCTCTTCCTAGCCCGCCCTCGTTGTTCAATCAAGCATGCAGGGAGAGAATCGCCACAGTTCCCACTCTTTTAACGATACCATCTGACGATTTCCGAGCAAACGAACTCACTCGTATAGAACACGAACGATAGATATATAGCCTGCTTTACGGCCACGGAGGAAGTGACATCCCGATAGTGCATAATTGAGACGCGATCAATCATCTGCACGGTCGAAAACTATGGGGCTACTTCGAGATCACCATCGCGCGGCGGGCTTCGTTGTCTTAGCGGTGACACACAGACAGCGAGCCCGCGTGGCAAGTGACAGTGCTCGCTCATCAATCCAAGCCGAGTGGCTAAATTAGAGCCGCTGCGCCGAATCGTGAGAGCCAAATCACAAAATGATGGCGGCGCGTTTCTAAGAAGGAAGAGGCTGGCACGCAAACACACGTGGATCGTGTCGCGCAAGTGAGGCGATTCCCATCATGGAATGGTCTCCGGATAGCGCAGAAGAAACGCAAGAAGAAACGGAGACGAAGACAGGCGCTAACTATCAATAACGGAATTTATTTCCTGGATCGGTCGTACTTATACACCCAAAAAATACAGATGTGTCTGTGCTTTGCTGCGCTATCCAGGTGTACCGGTGCCTGACGACCGCGACCAACAAGCCCATATCTCCACCCTCGTCGATTCCCATCGTTCTTACATTCCCAATATTACAAACGGCCTTGAGAAGGGGTGTGTGCTTATGCTCCTGCACGGACAATTTCAGCAGCAGCAGCAGTAGCAGCGTGCGCGCGTGCGCGCTACAAGTCCGCACGAGGCGCGGATCACTTTCGCTGCATTCAAGCGTATAAAGTCGCGATTTTGCAAGCAACGACAACCGCGGGACTACAGACTATTTGAGTGCCCTTCGCCAACGCTCATCTGCATATTTGTGTAACGGCAGGAGCGCCGCTTACTTGCAATATTGCGGCTGTATTATTTATTCGCAGAACTTCAGCGCCGCGCCTATACACAGAAATTCGCGCATGCTTCAGAGAAAACGTATTCTCGTTTTATTTTCTTGAATAAGTTCGCGCCTGCAATGAGGTAGCTAGCTGTTCGTGAAGAAGCGAATCGCCAGCCGACAGTCGTATCATTCATTCAGACCCTGTGAAACCACGTCGTCAATAGCATGTTCCGTGCCGTATAGCTATATAGACAGCATGCTGCTGTATGCCGCTCTGCATGCAGGCTGAGTGACGAGTCATATTATTTAAATGTCTTCAATTGCCAGGTCCATACCCTTGCGAGTAACCGTACGCGCGAAGCAGTGGTCCCACAATATGATTCCCTGAGAACGGGGTTCAGTCTATAGCCAACCCCAGAAATAAAATTATATATATATATATATATATATATATATATATATATATATATATATATATATATATATATATATATATATATATATATATATATATATATATAAACTACGTCCTCCTCTGTGACAACCTGTGACATTGTCCACGTCACCAGACTCAAGCACTACGACTCTCCACGCACCTTAGATATTTAACGGTACCGGCGGCACAGCGCTTTTGCCGCCGGGGGGTATAGTATTACGATACCATCGACAGACGCTCGAGAGACGATGAAGTGTCTGGCCTCTTGGCGCGAGCGAGTGTATGCCTGGCGGCCTGACTCCAGTGGAAATACAGTGCAAATAGTCTCTTTTGTCTGTGTGCTTCCGCACGCAACAACATTTATAAATTGTTGCTGGCGTTGCTGCTACAGTTTGAGTGAAGACAGCGATAGAAGGCTTTGCATTCGGACGGTCGTTCGCTATCTTAAGAGCCGACCTGACGCCCCACGCGCCAGCGCTGGGGCAACACGACGCCGAGTAGACGCCGGAAAGTCGCTTCATGTGGTTGGGCCCTCGTACGTCTAGTTTCACACCCCCGACTACCTCCACGTATAGTTGCGAAACGGCTCACTTTCAATGCAGTGAGTCTCGTTCCAAACGAAATAAAGAAATATAACGAAAGCAAAATGTAAGATAACCATCGAAGATGATCGACAAAGTAAGCGCAGCTGCTTATACCGGTTTTACCATTGTGTCCTTGTCGGCGTGCTACTTTCTCGTCAAGTCGAACCATCTGTTTTCTGCGGCTGTGACACGTCTGCACCTCGCAGTCCGGTGCAGGCATGGCAGCGAGACGCGCGCAGATGTGCGTCGTTTTTTGTCGTGTTCAGCTTTCTGCCGCCGATCTGTGCCGATCGCGAAGGCGGTGCGATATCGCATAGCGTCTCAAAGCAGCACAGAGCTTCCTCGAAGAAGGGAGTGGTCTTGCCACGTACGCCTATACTTGTGGCCCAATGGCTAGTGTATGCTACGGCCGCTGCACCTGACGGACCCTGGTTCAAACCTCACCATCGGACGCGTAGTTTCTCATTGAGCGGTAGCTGGTGTCAAAGGTGCGTTCTGACGTCAATGTGACGCAGAAACACGACGCACCAATACTCCCTCTCTCTCTCTCGTCGTACTCTCGTTACACTTCCTCGGCACACGCCAACCCACGGAGATATGGGCAAAGCAAGGACGCTTTAAAAAAGAAAAAGAAGGAAACCTGTAAAGCGTTCGATCGTGGTGAAACATGCGTCATTATTGAATTGGTCAGCATCGCGGCGAGCGCGGTTGATATGGCGCGTAGTTGCGCCGTGGGCTCTTCCACAGCACAGCGACAGGGAGGTGGGGGAGGTGAGCCGAAGGCAGGGCGCCGAGGCTGCGCCCTCCGTGGTGTCGCTTCGATTTTCCTCCCGGGGGGGAAAAGTAAAAAAAAAAAGAAGAAGAAGAAGGCGTTGCGCAAAGAGGGCCTCGGGCAGCGCGACGTCTCTCTTTCATACGGCTGCCCGACGGGAGGCCCGATCGAAAGAAAATTTTTAAATTTTAATGACCTTGCGGCAACGCCTGCGACTCGCTGGCAGCTCGATCCACGGATCGCATTCTCGACACGGGGGAAAAAGTCACGTGCGAGAGATCATTGGAAGAGCAAGCACGCAGGAAATGAACAGACCACGGTGAAACAAACAAACAAACACAGCATCTGCTACGTTGTTAGCAGACAAGGAAGCGAACGATGCTACAGTCAGGCGGTGTAACGGTTCGATCAGGGCGCCGAGGAAATCCGATAGTCCTTAGACGTATACGCGTAAACAAGGAATCACAACGCATTAAAGCATAAAGCACAAGGAAGTTGTTGGACGCGCTGCAGACTAAGACTGTTTAAAAAGCCGCCACATGTTACTCTAAAGGGCCAGTAACACTTTGTCGACCAGAGTGCACACTGTATATCGCGAGCAATGCACTATACTCGTAAGTGGGCCTCCATGATAGCGATATGTTAGAACGACGCTGTCCAACGTCATTTGGAACGACGTAGTCAAACGTAGGACACGTCGGGCTTACATTGGCCCATATTTCAGTGCTGCTAAAGAAGCTGTTTTTTCTTATTCGCAAGCAGCCATGTGCCTTTCTTTTTCTCTCTCTCTCTCTCTTTCTCATGCGAACATTCATTCTAAGTTTCTAGTCCTTGTTGCGTCTACGACATATTATCATATGTTTCCTTTGTGCCGTTCTCTGAAACTTGTGATGCATTTGTGCTTTTCTAGTGCGACTAGTAGTCGGCCATCACCTCCTGGTGCTAACATCTCGTTATTTATTGGTGTCGCAATGATAACAATGATAGAAAAGCACACACGTAAAATCATTGGAAACGGTTCAAGTGAAGCAGAATTTCGCAGCGAGGCGAGAAGCGACGTATTTCATGCGCGCTTAACCAGTCGCCTCGTTCAGAGACCGAGAGAGAGGGGAGGGAGGGAGGCTCTGTCGTGGTTGGAAATGCGCCAATATTGCACCGATAGACAAACAAGGCTCGAACGCATAATGGAGATGACGTATAGAAGACTCGTACGGTTCTCACGACGCACTGGCCCGAAACAGGACAAGTAGCCAGCCAGGTACGATGAGGCACTCGCCAACAGCGGCGTGGTCACTGTGAATTGCTTAAGTATACTAGTACTATACTCGATAGACAAATCTCGATAGACAACTGCTGCGCCGATTTCAATGAAATCTTACGCATTCATGTGGAAAGTTAAATTCTACCAACTGTCGCAAGCAAATTTTGATAAAGGACATCACATTTTTTTACAACAATCGCAAACAAAAAGAGTTTCAAAAAATATAAAAGCACAATGCTTACAAAGTGGTAACTATGCATCGAAAACAGATGTCGCAGTTCTGTAAACGTGACTTATGAAAGCATCTAAAGCGGAGAAATATGACGTGAAATGATGACAACGCTTACGAGGGTTACGAGCTGCACTTAATTAATCGAAAATTAATCCAGACTCCGCACTATACGGCACGCCTCATAATCATATATCGTGGTTTTGACACGTAATACCCTGGAATTTATTTTAATTACGAGGGTTCTGCATGCATACACAACTTTAGTCGGATCCCAACTAGAATACGCCGCCATCATCTGGAAGCCGCATCAAGCATACCTTGCCGGGAAACTCTAATCATTGCCGAATAAGGCCGCTAGGTTTATCACAAGGAAGTACTCTCGCTACTCCAGCATTACTGATATCAAATCGCGTCTAAATTTATGTTCACTGGAAACGCGAAGACTCGTTACCCTGTTATCTCACTTTCAACGACTTTATTACAATCCTGCGCCATTCACAGAACCTCATATCAAACCGGCCCATCGCATCTTTCCCCGATTAGACCACGGCTTTAAAGTACAACCAAAGATCACTCGTACCAAGCTTATGCGTCATTCCCCCTTGCTCCTTGCCATTTACCATTGGGATATGCTGCCTGCGGAAATCGCTTCTGTCAGTAACCAAGACGCTTTTGTAGGCAAACTGAACTGCTTATTGCGTGCCGACTGTTAAAATTGTATTGTGCCGACTGCTTAGAATTGTATTATTCTCTATTGTTGCCACTACCATATTAGTTCTACTTTTTCCATTATGTTCTCAGTGTTTGCAGTGTATTTTCAGTATGTTTTATCAAATTCTGTTCTCAGCAAATGGCGCTCGTTTTCATTATTTATTCCCCGTAATATGTTATGTAATGTTATTTAATGTTATGTAACCCCCATGTAATGCTTGTAAAAGGGCCTTCAGGGTACATGAATACAAAAAAAAAAGTCATACTCACAGATTAGTGCTACATTTGAGAGCAGTGAATAATACATCAGTTTTGTTTGCTTTAAATGCCTTAATAGCCGCAGTTCCTAGAATTGTGATATGATTAATTTCTTTCACTTCTTGAGTTACGGAGTTGAAAACCTGGCATTTGAACATTCAGCAATTTTCCAATTTTTAATCATTTTTGTAAAAAGAATAGATAGCATAAGTGAAAAATCTGCTTGATACAGTGCCTAAATTTAATATCTCTCTCTCTCTCTCTCCTTCTTCTTCCTTTCTTTCTTTTTTTTTTTTTTTTTTCTGAGAAACTGCAACCATGGCTCAGTGGGTTGGACACCCGGCACGGCTGTGGGAGGTGCGTAGTTCGATCCCCACTGCCGGACACCCAACGGCTTATCAGACGGGTACCAAATCGGCGTCCGGCTTTCCAGGAGTGCGTAGCTTGGGAGAGGTTCGCACAGACCGCTATGCTTGCTGAGCAAGAATCAAGGCAAACAAAACCACACAAAAAATTTCAAAAACAATCTGGATGAGAACAACGATTCCTCCGTTCACATGTGTATTTACATGTAGATAGAAGCTGCGGAAGACATTGCCAGATCATGACTGGAAGCTTACCACGATCACTGAAAAGAAAGGTGTACAATCGATGCATTCTACCGGCGCTAACGTATGGGACAGAAACTTGGAGGTTGACAAAGAAGCTCGACAACAAGTTAAGGACCACGCAAACAGCGATGGAACGAAGAATGTTAGAGAGAGAGAGAATCAACTTTTGAACTGAGCGCTTAGTGGCGGTTGGTGCGCGCTGGCACCAGATGGGGTGGAACCTTATTCGCAGGTCCCATATGCGTCCAGCAGTTCCTGGCCCCTAGCCGCCAGCGCGAGCTGGGTCGGTAGGTCGGGGCTGGACAACAAGGTCTCCCATCGCTCGGGGGGGTTGGGGCTGGGGAGGGTGGGGGGTAGGGATGGTGGGGGGTTCTTGAGCTCAGTGCACTCTGCAATGATGTGTGCTAGAGTGCCTTTTGACCGTCTGCAAAAAGGGCATAAAGTGTCATGCTCTGTTGGGAACATCTTGTGCAAGAGCACGGGATGCGCTAGCGACCCCGCTTGCGTGCGCCGCAGGATCGTTTGCTGCTGTCGGCTGAGTTGCGGATGCGGACGGGGAATGTTAGACGTAACATTAAGAGACAGGAAGAGAGCGGTGTGTATCAGAGAACAAACGGGAATAGCCGATATTCTAATTGACATTGAGAAAAAAAATGGAGCTGGGCAGGCCATGTAATGCGTAGGTTAGATAACCGGTGGACCATTAGGGTTACAGAATGGGTGCCAAGACAAGGGAAGCGCAGTCGAGGACGGCAGAAAACTAGGTGTGGTGATGAAATTAGGAAATTGACGCGCGCTAGTTGGAATCGGTTGGCGCAGGACAGGGGTAATTGGAGGTCGCACGGAGAGGCCTTCGCCCTGCAATGTACATAAAATATGATGATTATTATTATGATTATGATGATGATGATCTGCCGAGCCAAAGCTTCCTGTTACCTGCATTTCGGGTGATATCTGATCAGCTGCGAAAGATGACGTCTTTCCTGTTACATTGCACGTATCCGCGAAATCTGAGCCGAGTGAGAGAAGCAATATTTGCAAGCCGCTGCAAGGAGACGTCAAGCCTTATAACGGCGGCGGTGATGGCACAGCGTATCGCTGATGTTTATGCATTTGAATGTGAACATGGCCGTTATATGTACAGTCACCAGCAAGAGTTCGCGGGATGCGGTTTCCCCTTCAAATGTGAATTCCTTCACTGTTAAGGCATGACACTTCATATTTAATGAATCACTGTGCAGGTGGCGAAGGCTGGAACATGCTGGAACATTTAATTCGAGGCTGTGTGACCACGCTTCGCGACAATTCAGCTTCTTGGCAGATCCTGCATCCCGTAAACTTTTGCGGTTGACTGTACACATGTAACAGATAACTTATCATAGTTTGAAATAAGCATTCCTAAAACGGTTACAAAATCGAGAACCTAACAAATGATGTCGATCGATGAAGAATGGAGAAAACGACGACGGGATTATGGTTTAATGAGAGCGCTCACATCATCGGCTCGCACCCATGTATCGTGACAGTGCTCCGCATCAGCCCAGAACCTGCAGAACTGGAGCCTTCGAACGCTTCTTTGGCGACAACTTCAATCACCGTCGCTATAGACCGTCGAATGCATTACCAGGAGATCGACGTTTGAGAAGGCACTGTTATAAATGAAGGCGACACTGAGCAGGAAGCGGATATTGCGTAGATAAAGAGAAAGCTTATTTGGATGTCAAGACAGAAAGCTTGGCCTCGCACGCCCCATATATTTGCGACATACACGCCAGCCACCACGTGCATTCGTCGTCTGCTTAGGTGCTACTTAAACAGCGCTAATAGAAACGTTAGGCCATTTCCAGTCCAACAGCTTCGCCAGATTGCTTCGACAGTATATGCTACTCATTTATGATCAAATTAGTCAAAGTGAAATGTCATCCCAGTTGGACTTTAAAGGGACATTTTAAAAAGTTACATTCTGGGGTTTTGCGTGCCAAAACCAGGATATGTTTTTGAGGCACGCCGTAATGGGGGAAGTGGGATTAATTTTTGACCACCTGGGGTATTTCAATGCGCACCAAGAAAGAGGTTCACTGCCTTTGCCATTAAGATCCGCGGCTATCTTCCGCAAACTAATGCACTCTATACCAGCTTGAACTAATTCAACGTTTTCCTTAACTGTCCGTAGCACCATTCCAAGCCTAAACAAGCCGCCGCTTGAGTAATTAAACGAAATAAAATTATAGGGATTAACGCCCCGAAATCCGGATTGCTCCGGATTCAATTACGACTGCCAGCGCTAGTACGCTCGCACAGCAGAGTCTGAGCCAATGAAGAAGGTCGCAAATAATGGGGTTCTTTACCATTCGCTCTACAAGTATGCCGTGAACGAGTATTTTTCGCCCTTCGAAGTCATCGAAATGCATAGTGAAACTTGTTTTAGCCCGGAAAGACACGGACAAAAAAAAAAGGGGGGGTGGGGACACAGGTGTGCGTGTCCGTTGCCCCCTTCTTGTGTCAGTGGCCGTCAATGCTAAAACAAATTCACTACAGAAAAAAAAAAAGAATCAACTCGCCCAAATTACAACTGCGACGCCGCAAAGCGGCCGCCGTGTAGTCGGGAATCGAACCCGCGCCCTCGTGCTTAGCAGCGGGAGGACGCGTAACCACGCTATAAGCCACCGCTCTTCTTTTTATTGCATGGAATTATGCGTAGTGTCAATCCGAAATTGCTACATTGCATCTGAACATACATGAGAAACAAATACGCACATGGTACGCAGTCCAATGAAAGTTCAAAATTCGGGCAAACAAACACAAGCGTCCAGACGCGAAATCCATTCAGGTACAGGATCAAAGGTAGCAACCACACTACGCACTTGAGCAGTCTCTTCTCTTGTCTTGAGCAGTCTCTTGACCTTGTCGACCGAGGTGGCTCCGCATGTCTGTCGATCATTCGACTTCTCCATAATGAATAAAGTCCTAATAACATAAACAAATCATATGGTGTATTACTGGCTGTCTTTTTGAAAGGAAGGAACAGGATACCATAATATGTGAGAAGAAAGTCATTTTTGATAGTTTTTTGTAAAATGTCCCAAAATGAAATGCGTCACGACAAAGTATAAAGCAATGTTCTATTGTCTCTGGTTGATTGCAAAGTCTACAATTTGTATACCAGGGTACAAACAATCCTTTTTTCTTGAAGCCACGTTTTAACTGGCAGGGTGGAGGCGTGCAGCTTAAAGAAAGATGTTTTCGGTGCTGGCGTAAGGCACATTCTACTGACACGGCAAAGAACATCTTGACCAAATATATTTGGTCTCTATAGAGACAGCTTTCGGTACAGAGGTTCAGGGGAAAGGTTATCTATAAGTGCTACATTTAGCGACGTGCGATTAACGGTAAACAAATATTCAAGGGTGAATCTGGCTTTTAAGAATGAAATAGTGTCGACAAATTATTTTAGGAAGCCCCATAACGGCAGTTCTTGAGCAGAGTTTGTCGTGACAAAAAGAAAAGGCAGGTGTGACGGGAGACGTGCTCGATTAACTGCGAGAAGGAATGGATGACGGACATTTTTTAAGGTAAAATAAGCGCACGACCAATTGTCGCACAAACAAATGCACAAGACTCAGGCCTCCCTTCTCGAGCGGAAGAAAAAGGTTGTCCCTTCTCATGGCTTCCCATGATGAATGCCAAATAAAACATGCAAATATTAAATGAAATGCTTGAACATGGACCCGTGAGCAGTGCAAGACCTGCAGAACATAAGCCACCGCGGTGGGTGTGTCCACTCGATCATGACGTACACACCATTAGCGCGCAGCCACCCCCATTATGGGGTTTGCGAAGCCGCCGTAAATCACGATACGCGGAAGGGCAGCAGGCAGATTAGCGGACGCGAAGCACGCGTCAGCAGCTTCGCGCCGATAAGCGGCCGCACACACACCGGGCGCCGAAATCAATGCGCTTATCGGCGACTATATCTCTGCCGGCACTCCGCCCTCCTCTTCCCCGTTATGAGCCTCTCGACGAGCTAAGTCCGCGCTCCACAAGGACTCGCAGAATAGGCGACTTCTTAGCGCGTTTTATCGCGCGTATATC
This sequence comes from Dermacentor andersoni, assembly GCF_023375885.2. Classification (NCBI taxonomy): domain Eukaryota; kingdom Metazoa; phylum Arthropoda; class Arachnida; order Ixodida; family Ixodidae; genus Dermacentor; species Dermacentor andersoni. Next base: position 42,144,819 of record NC_092817.1, read on the forward strand.
GCTGCGCTGCCTCTTTCTCTTGCCGGTTATTTCCGTGATTGCGTCAGGCACATTATCGCCTGAAGAGAAGCTGACGTTCACGCCTGAATCTTTCATCAGGCTTACGCATAGATCGGCGCTTCGAACCCGGCACCAGAGGATGGAGCCCCTTCACAAAATTTGAACTGGATTGGATGATGGACTTTTACGTGCCAAAACTACGATTTGAGTATGAGGCGCTTCCCGTAGTGAGGGTCTCCGGATTAATTTTGACCACACGGATATTTTTAACGTGCCCGCGTCCCCATGCAGGGGAAACGGGCGTTCTTGCATTTCGCCCCCATCGCACTACAAAATCCGGGAAGATGTGTAGTGGTGGCAGTAATGTGGAATAAAGGGTGGGGAAAAAAGGGGGGGGGGGAGGCTTCGCAAGAAAGCCTACGTGTGTTGCAGCTGACAGAACGGAAATAACTGAAAAGGGTTTTTTTTTCTTTCTTCGTCTTCGTCTTCTTCTTTTTAGCCTGCATGGTACAGCCAGGATTGAATGATAGATACTATCGAATCAGATTGATTCCATAGCGCGTATACTACGCATTTAAAACAGATTTTGCCAAAGTGAAATTTCATTGCAGTATAGCACTTAAGTGAAAAGGATCTGTGCAGTTAAATATTCAAAAGAAGGAAAATTTTAGACTCGGAAAAATATTCTTTTGACGAAATTAGCCATACCTTGGTGAGGCTTCCCAAAGCAAGGATTTCAATCCGAGCAGGAAAGTTTTGAGTTGGGTGAGTAAGAGCAGGGTGTGAGGAATAAGGGTACTGCCGGCAGATCTCCTAGCTATACAGAGGTGTTCCAAAAATTGCGTAACCGTTATTTCATCGCGCAAAGAGCGAAGGACCAAAAATGTTACGCGTAACGTTTTCTGTTATTATTTTTTTTAATACGTCCTTATTTCTGCTTAAAGATAGACTTAATAAAGCCTTGCTGCAGATGTTTAAGAGATAGGAAGATAGCGGAGTGAATCAGAGAGCAAACGGGGGTAACCGATATTCTAGTTCACACAAAGGAGGGGGGAGGGCGGTTGAATGGAGCGGGGCGGGCTTTGTAATGCATAGGGCAGATAACCGGTGGCCTATTAGAGTTACAGAATGGGTGCCAAGGAAAGGGAAGCGCAGTCGAGAACTGCAGAAAATTAGGTGGGGTGATGAAATTAGCAAATTCGCAGGTGCAAGCTGTAATCAGATATATAGCGCAAGACTGCAACTAGATCGCTGGGAGAGACAGTCGTTCTGCAGTGGACATAAAAATGATGATGATCAGCGTGAGTGTGCGTCTGATATATATATATATATATATATATATATATATATATATATATATATAGAGAGAGAGAGAGAGAGAGAGAGAGAGAGAGAGGAGAATGGCCTAACATTCGGGGAACTGCTTGATAGGCGCTGAAGTGCACATGCCTAAAGAAGGACCGCTGCATATCGCTGTCTCGAGTTTAATGTCTTCTTTTCTCTTTTTTTTTTCGCACAAGTACGAAGATGAGACCAATTCATGCACTAACCATTATTCGCGCGGTAGCTGCATGAGCGATCACATGCGACAGGGTTCCCACTAGTAAATTTAAAAGGAAATCGTGAGAATCATGCGAACGCTTGTATTGAGCTAATTATAGTACCTCTGGCTTCAAACGGCTTTGCGGCTTTTGCAAATTCACCATTTTCAATAAAACATCGCGTTACAAATGCAATAATTCGCAATAATTATGTATGTGAACTGAGACGTAGTCCCTTGCACGTGTTTGGACAACTATGATTGTCCGAAAATTTAGAAAAAAAAAAGCAGAGCGTAATAAATAAAGTGACCAGAACGTCCGAACCCGCAAGCACGATGATTAGGCAAATCCATGTATGGCGCATCATTCTCATGGCAGCTCGAAGAACGTAGTGCCAGAGTTCCCCCCTGGCGATATTTTGCGGCAAAATATGGGTCGGATATTTTTTTCGAACTTCGGTCAAAACTGTGTGATGTCGCGGAAGCCTATAACCATAGGCTGCTGTGTAGAGATAGAGTTGTGTCCGCCATCCTTTGTCATAATTATCTACTATAAGCCGGTCAGTACACATAGTCTGAATTGTGGCCTTATCTCAGTAGCTCCTCTGCGAGGCGCTATTAAAAGCCTGCAGCGATGTTGCGTCGTTGTCGACAGAGCTTAGTGATCGTGCCAATGTATTTTATTAACGCTGACGATTCTCTCGCGTCCATTGAATTAGATGCGCTTTTTGTGAAAACTCCCGATTGAAGGTTAGCCATGCTTGTTACTGCAGTCGTACATGAGACGGTTATGCACTGCATGTGATGCGTACTTATTTGTTATTTTGTTTTGTTTCGTTATTAAGGTCTGCAACTTTTAAATAGTTACTTACATAAATCAATTCAAATTGTCAGCGTTTCTGATGCTGTCTCCGATATGAAAATTGCTAATTTAGGTGCACCTCAAGGGTCTATTCATGGCCCTCTTCTCCTAATTTTCTTTCATAACTGATATGTCTGTCTTGAATACTCTAAACGTATGCTATATGCCAATGACTCGATGATACTAAACTCTGCCAATTGCGATTCGGCGCTGACAAATAAACTGAACTCTGACACTGCAAACGTTCAGGAACGGTGTAATAAAAATAAACTGCAAATAAACCCTCTAAAATAAAAATTCGTTGTTTTCAGCTCTGGCCAACGTCTCATAAATAGCATATCATCTATATTAATTGGGCAACATCAAATTACCGCGAGTGATCAGGCCACATACTTGGGGTCTAAATTAGACTGCAATCTTAAATGCCATCATCATATAACATGCGTAAAAAAATTGTTTACGGCATCCGAGTCCTCATTACAGCACGCTCCAATCTCAAACCTAACACACTCTTGTCGCTCGATGACGCATTCATTTATGCATATATCAACCCTACTGTGGCGTCTGGGGGAAACACATAGTATAATACTCATATCAGCTCGTTGCAAATCATTAAAATCAAGCCATCAGGGCACCAACTTGTAACTCTTACAATGCTAATAGAAGAGAACTTCTGAGAAGTAATAACATGCCCACCGTGTCTCAGATAATTGACTATAGTTAGGGCATGTCGTTTTATAAGCTGGTGAGCAATCAGCTCCCAGTTGACCTAACTTTAGAATCATCTTTACTGAATGCTAACGTTAGGTTATTTGCATCTAACAAACATTTTATCTTGCTCAAAGTGCACACTAAATATGGTAAATTCCCAGTTCATTTCTTTCTTGCATTTCATTGTGGAACTCCTTGCCTTTAGTTATAAGAGAGTGTAAGGCCACAGGCATACTTAAAAATGATCCTAAATTTTCTTTTATTAATTTAATATCATTGCTGTGCGTCTTTTTTATAGTTCCTGCTCACTGTGTATAATATTGTTTTTGAGACTTTTTCTGGTTTGGTACCCTAGCTTATTTTCACGTATATTGCTCACACTTTTTTCTTTCTTTTTTTTCTTTTTTGCGATTGAAGTTTCTTTGTATTGCAATACACCTATGCGACTTTTCTCGTTATTCTTTTATCTGCGTGTAGTTCACGTTTGATATACATATGCAGATACTCCCCCGCTTGTCTCTTTTTTTTTATCTCTCTTTTTTGTGTATTTCCGCTCAACTTGTTCGCTTATATTCTACTGTTCTACTAATGTTGTACATTTTTACGTGTATGTTAATGACATGACGTTGCTTTATTCTGCTACCATACAGTAATTCCTCTCGCCCCCTAACCTTGACCGTAAGTCCCAATACAGTCTTTGACTAAGGGAGAGCTCCTTTTGTATTTCATATCTGTTAAATACTTTGAAGCATAAACTTATAAACTTGGAAACTTGTAAACGTATAGTCCTTAATTAATTATGGGGTGTTACGTGCCAAAACCACTTTCTGATTATTAGGCACGCTGTAGTGGGGGACTCCGGAAATTTCGACCACCTGGGGTTCTTTAACGTGCACCTAAATCTAAACGGATAGTCCCGTTCTTGGATATGTTTTTCTTTTTTCTTTCCCGGTGTGAAATATTTCCGTTATTTAATTCCATCTATATTTTTCTCTTGTTTGCAGCTTTGTTTTCAGTTACGATTTTGGGATCTCAAGCTGTTTCGTACAGTTTTGTTGGAGTTGATAGACAACAACGACGTTTGAACTTGCCAGTACTCCTGCAGAAAAGAGCGAAGTGGATGTTGTGACGTCACCGTCACCTTGTCGGGACAGTCGCGCCTCAAAGTACACGATAGCCATGCCTACAGGCTTGTACGCAGGTCGCCATAGCCCCGGTTCACGTGTATGTGTAGGACGAGTGCCAAATATATAGCCAGCGGTTGTACTCTGTGCGCGACCTCGAACACACCAAGGTGTAGTTCCAGACTTCACTGTCGATGTGAACTCTCCTTGCGTTTATTTTTTCCCGCTGGAGCAAACTTAGTGTTCCATATTCGCTATATCTAGCCAAGTTTGTATGGCCAGTTGGCAACCACGTGTTGAAAAAACAATGGCCGATTAAAGCACCAGTGCCACGTCAATCATAGCACATCACCGCTGCCGCAAAGCGAGCCAGTGCAGCAGCACTCCTTAGCAGGCTGAAGGGCAACTATGGTGAAAAGCGTGCTGCGTTCGTGCACGGAGAAAACTATAGGAGTAAGCATTACGTCACGCCAGCCAGCCTTCGCATGGTGAAGCCATCCCGTTTGACTTTTCTTCTCCTTCAAAAAGTCGGCCCAACACACTCCTCCCTGCTCGAAGGACTCGGCCCAATGTGCTTGGTTCACGGTTTAATATACTGACGCCTACTTGTTCGGGTCCTTCGCGAATCGCTCTGTGCATCCGTTTTCTCCCAATGTGCGTGCGCAGCTTCAGTCATTCATATTGCAACGCACGCACTTATCCTCTCCGTTGCAACACCCAAGCGTGGCAGCTGCACGTTGCGATCGCACCCGTCGTCTTTCCGGAAGCACGTGCACTGAAGGCAGCGGTATGCAGTGGACACTTAACGCGACACGATCACGCGTGTGGGCCGACTCTGTCGGCTTCGAATGCGTTGCGCAATGCTCCCTCCTAGTTCTTTTCTTCATCCGCGTGTTTTACAACGAAGTTGTTAATCTCTAGTTGGTCGGGATTTTTCGCGGCGCCGTCCTAAAAAGAAAAAAAAATATACCCTCAGCGATTGAAGCGAAAAGTGCGGACATTCTTTGGTACATAAAGCACAGCATTCGTTTCAATAAAGAACAAAGACAAAACAAGCATCCAAACGCCCTTGCTAACAATGCAAAGCACGTATGGCGCTCTCCGCATACGTTTCCCAGTAAATATTACTGCTGCACAACTTGTCGCGGCGACTGCAGCTTAGGACGTGGGGAGTGACGTCACTATCCTTTCATATACGGAAGAACCAGCCTAGCCACTGATTTCTTTGTTGTTGCAACACCGCTATGGGTAGGCAACGCGTAGTTGCGACTCCCGAGGAGCAGCGTGAATACGAGGAGCGGCAAAGGAAAAAGAAACGGCAATACGACCAGCGGCGGCGTGCTGCCAAAATTACCATTACTCCCGTTACTCTAAAGCAATAAAGCACTGCATGTCCCCCTCTGTAGTTGTAGCGGTGGGTTTCAACAGCTTCGCTGGACACCCGCTTTCGCAGGGCCGGGATGGCGAGTCAATTTTTTTTACCGATGGCAAGCCAACTTATAGCCCACTTATAGCCAGGGAGGTGACAATTCTGCAACAGGAGTACGGTTGTAAGAGACTCACTCCCCAAATTCACTCTAAACTTATCTGGCTAACATCCCCAATATAGCAATGTACACAAGATTCCCGTCAATGTGGCCTCGAATTCAACTTCAGCGAGGACTACACTGTCATCATGGCGCCGGCGGGGCCGCGGCGCGCATGCTCTCGGAACGCACGGTGAAATGGGTGCATAACGAGTCGTCGTAATCCATGTCAATCCGCTCTTTGCTAGGCAGGACAGTAGCGTCTCTATGCTTTTGTATAACAGTACAATTCAGCTGACACTCACCGCCGCTCGCGCTCACGTGCACTGACGGCTGATCGAACAGATTCAAGCGAGCGAACTCCCGAAGCGAGTGCGCCGACCTACGCCCGGACGGCGGGACAACGCGCCGACATCGTAAAAACGAGGCCGCCGACGCTCTGGTCAACGCAGCGCGTGTATACGAAAGCGCGACTTATCGGCTACGGTCGACGGGCGTCGGCGATACAGATGCGCGCGCGCGCGCACGGCCAGATACGACGGCGTGCGAGCCTGCGGCGCGGCCTCCAAAGCATGTCGCCCTTTCGCAATGTGCCAAAGGTCCGAGCCGCGCTGAAACAATGCGGGACGTAATAGCGAAGCCCGTATCTCTCTGTTCGCGGAGCGAAGTTCTTTCGTCAGGCTGCGGGCCACTGCTATACACGTACCGAAGGGACGGACGTCCCCGGCCGGTCGCTGCATACGCAGCCGCTATCTGAAGGGTCGCCGTTACGTTTATAACCCTTTCCGCCACTGTGTACACATTTGTTGTGCACGCGTCTTTTTGCTAGTGTCTGTCTAGTAGCGGCAAAGAAAAAGAAGCACGGACATTAAGCTAATGTTGAACCCCTTGCTTAAACAGTGTGGTGACGCGGTGGCGATGATGATGTACGAGGTTTATTGGAGCAAGGGCCAGATACATGGCCAAAGAGCGGGTGAACGTGTCTTTTCAATGGAACAGTGAGTTACAGAGGGTAGATGTGATATGGATGTAATAGAGACCTAAAAAAAAAAAACCCTCCCCTACCGAAAACAGAGGTGCAAGCGAAGCTCGGAATCCGCGGCTCTTCGTTGTCGTAACGCCTCGGCTTCGCGCTCCCTCACGGCGAGGTCGGTATGTTCTCGATGGCGTTTATCAAACGCCGCCTGTTCTTCGGCCGAACGCACGACGAGCGGCCCGCTCCTGTTGCCGTTCCTTCAACGCAGCCTGCTCTTTGGCCGAACGAACCGAACGCAGCCTCCACGTCTGTCTACCGGGCCTGAACTGGCGGGAAACGGCGGGCGCGAGGCGAGCGAACACGAGATCACACCCTTTCTCTGCTCCGGAGGGAGAGCACGCCTGTGATTGGCTCGCGCGTTGCGCTGCGTCTACTTCTTTACGCATATAAAGCCCCCCATTTAAAGGGCGCGTATGATGAACCGACAGTGGCTGAATCGGTTAGCGTGGTGGTCCCGCGGAGGTGGGTGGTTCGAATCCGCAGCCCGACAAGCAGTTTTTATTTTTGCGCGCCTTGAGTTTTTTGCGTACGGCAACACCGACGTCCACACGAATGAGGCAATATAAGCTTCGCTTGAAAAAAAAAAAGGAGTTCACACAGAAACTCCTCTGGGAGTTGTCTAAGTATTCGTAAGCGTTGTGCCACTTGCTCATCTCTACACAGCTTGGTGTGATTACCAATGTTACGAAACGTGATCGGACCAATATAAACACTTATCGGTCGTCATCAACTTTATCTGACTAGATCCGACCCTTATCAACCACCATCCGTCCTTATCAACTTTACCGGACATGATCCGACCAATATCAACTCTTATCGGCCTCTTATTATTTTTTCATTCCGGCTAATTATATAATTAGTCTTAATTAGTTAATCAACTTCTCAAATATCATAACTAGATTAAAAGTGTCAATAAGAAAATTGTATAGCGACATGAAGAACTCCCTATACAGCTTTCTGTTCTCAGTACGTGTTACATAAAACTGTTTTTCCTAACGCGAAAGAAGCCCGCAAATGCACGCAAAATTGCCGCGCGACTGGCCGCTCGAGACCCTGCGTGCATTTGTGGGCTTCTTTCACGCTCGGAAAAACAGTTTTATGTAGCTCGTATTGAGCAACAGAAAGCTGTATCGGCTGTCTTTTCATGTCGCTCTTCAATTTTCTCATTGACACTTTTAATCTAATTATGATATTTGAAACATTAATTAATTAATTAGGACTAATTATGCGATTAGGCAGAATGAAAAAAAAAAATCTGGGTATCTCTAAGCGACTGCAAACAACATTACCTTGGCTCTGCCCAGCTACGTAGCATTCGCATATTTCTAAACTATGACTAAAGTTAGCTGGGACATCCTGTATACACGTACAAGGTAAAAAGGTTAGCGTGCACTCATGAAGAGCTGACGCAGTCGAACATGCACAGCGTTCCCTAGAACGACCGACATTCGCATAGGTCTGCGGGAACCTTGCAAACGTCGACAAGCGATCGAAAGTGCGAACACGTATGTGAATCGCGCCCTTACAATTTCCCTTCCGCCCTATACTACTATAGTTGCGTCTTGTGGCGCTGCTGTCGATGCAAAAAGCTTCAGCGCAAGGTAAACATGTAGTGCGTGGAATTCGTCACGTATAAGCGGGCAAATTGCGACAGGAAGGCGCATCGCCACACGTCGTATATAGTTACGGGGTATAGTATAAATATCAATGGTTACGGGGTTTCAGGATACCGAAACAATTAACACCGCGGCTATGAGAGGTGCCCGTATATATATATACGTATACGGCGGAGCGCTGCATATTAGTTTCGCCCATACCTCAGGTTCTTTAACGAGCACCTAAATCTTAAATGAAAACGGAAAAGGTACACGAACGTTTTTGCATTCAGGGCTAGAAATTGTGCCTCAATTACAGTAAATAAATATAAACAATTGGCCAATGGTTAGAGCATCTGGCCGTTGTGCTCGGAGACTCCGGTCCCATCCCACCACCGGACATGTTTTTTTTTTCTTTGTTTTTTTGCGAACTATTTCGGTGACCCGCGGCAGCAGCAGCCACGGGTACCCAGACTCCGGGAGGATTCGCCTTCAGATCATTACGCCGCACCCGCAAAATGTCGCAATTGGCGGGAAGCCGGTCGCTCCGACACAGAGAGACGCTACATACTCCAAGTCATATAGGCGGTCTATAGAGGTAGCCTGCAGCCACGTCGTAATACAGGCCAGACGGAAGATGAAGCTTTAAGTTACCGTACAGGGAATGAAGGCGTGCCTCAAAGTCGGAGCGTTTCCGAGCGCCTAAAATAAGTCGGAACGCGCCGCCTATACGCGAACGAACCAGGAGACGGTGTTACGAGAACTCGCCGTTCGACAGGTGGAATGCGAAAACCGCGCCGCAAGAGTCAGTGTTCGTTCTCCAGAACCTGCAGTCAGCCGAAATTTTGGCATCAATTGAAGCTTCGTACAACGAAGACGGCAGCAGCCGTGTTTAAACAGAGATGATAAACGGTAAAAGAACGTCTCACTTACACTTAATTTAGTTGGACGTGCGGGCACCCGTGCCAGCAGGCCAATTTCTCCGCCTTTCATCCTCTCCTTTTCTTTTTCTCGCCCTTCGCAATGCCGCAGTCTCACAACCAGTTTCCGGAATTTATTGACTCTTGCATCGGTGCCGGAATACTCAACGATGTCGTCAATTATAAACGACTAAAAATCAACGTGACCCTAATCGGTGGAGCAAAACGTTAACGAGACTCACCGCCGGCACAATCGCCCGCAACCGCGGGATGCCCCGTGGTTAGAGCTAATGAATCCTGCAACTGCCCAATGCTCTATCGATATCTTGCTGACGCCCTTTCTCGTGCTACGGTACCGAGGGACTTCCGCCCACCGAGCACCAGGCGGGCAGGCTACTTTGCTCACGGCAATATACATGCGTGATTTTTAACACAGTCGCCGTTGAGCATAGAGGCAACTTCTTTTTACGGCGCGACACATCAGATGGCCTTCGTGCAGCCATCGTCCAAACGTCTGCCAAAAAAATAAACGAAATAATAATAAAAAAAAGAGTCACCGGACTTCAGCGACTGAGCTGTGAGCTCGGTATGCCTGCGACACCAGCAGACACTCTCACGGGGGACTAGCAGTTGTCGCTATCGCCTTCTATATCTGGCACGGGCACCCACGAGGGACTCCCCTTTCTCAGGAACAACGTTGTCGTTGTTGTCGTGATTGTGGCACATAGTCGCAGTAGGGGGATATAGGCCGTGAATCGGGCGGTTCAGAGAAAGGGACAAGAAGAAGATAATTAACAAATTGGAAATTGCCATTTAGAAATAAACATTTTAGTGTGAGGGAAGAAGGAGACAAAAAAAAAGGAAATCGACACAAAACACTGAATGAAGGAAAAGAACGGAAGTTATGTGCGATGCACACAACGTCGTCTATGTCCGCTACAGCCCTGCCTGTTGTGGCATCCGAAATTGCCTATACGTGCACAGGCGTCCTCCCTCTGCGAGTCAGCTCAGCTATGGCACGCAAAACACCGTATAAATTACGAAGAGGCGAAGCTGCCTTGTCATTTATTGTAGTGCTTCGTCTCATATATATATATATATCGTGACCATATAAAGCCAAGAGACAATGAAGCCAAGGAATGAATCGGGGGGGGGGGGGGGGGGGGGGGGAATTAGCTGTAGTAGAAATGAAAATGTAGAAAATAATAAAGGAAAGGGAAATGAAAGTGGACGAAACGATAACCTAATTGTCGCCGGTGAGAGCCGAACCCACTACCTCCGTATTACGCGTGCTCTGCACTAGCAGTTGTTCTACGGCGACGGCCATAGAGCCAGGCCGGCTATGAATTCGTCCACTCACTTGGGTATTTATGTTTACTGGATCTAGCCCTGGGGGTGTTAGACAGCGCCCCTCAAAGCCATGGTGGGCGGATGTGGAACATCCTTTTTGCCCGATGGCGTCCCGTAACACGTGAACTTAGGAGAGCGGACACTTGGCTGCTGTCCTAAAGCTCACGTGTTATTTGCCAAATGTCTTACCTGTTACATAATTTTTCATTCTGTGCGGGTGTTTTGCTCCTCCTGGTGGCAGCTGCGTTTGTGATTCTTGTTTTAAGAAGAGTACGAGGGTTTTGTGCGAAGCTTATAGCTATCTCTCAATGATGATGAAACCTCAACAGCGTCGCGCTATGGGGGAGGTCATAAATAAGAGGGTGACAGTGGAGAGGGGATGGCAGTTGCCGACCAACTTTATCTCTTGCGCTTGTTGTGCTTACGTCATGTTTTACGAAGAAGAAGAAGACGGTGGTGGTGGTGGTGGTGGTGATGATGATGATGGAAATAATTTGAGATGGTACGCTGACGGTACGCGAGACGATTATTTTCCCTCGCGTTTGAGAGGAAAAGAAAAGGAAAGGCGGCGAGGTTAACCAGGACTTAACCCGCGGCTGGCTACCCTACAGTGGGAGAGAGCAAAGGGGATACATAAGCATGCGAAATGGAACAACTTGCTCTTCATACGATACGTGGAAGGTACGTGAACACATCTGCAGAGAGAAAGAAAGCTACCCTAGTCTTCAGGACACTCCTGAACTCCTTGCACTGGCAGTCCCGGAAGACGCTACGCAAGTCCATGTACAGAGATCTCCAACTATATGAAATGCTGTGAAAGTATACGCAATGCTGCACATTCACTGCCACGCGACAGACAACAACTCGCGATGAAGTGAAGTGTGGGAGCCCCCCGAAGCCCCAGTAAGCGCTCTGCTTTTGTTCCCTTCCGCTGTCTCTCCCGCGCCTTCTACACACGCCAAATCAAAGCGCGACGGGCCTCCTGCATACGACGGAAAACGGCCACCCGCAGCTTTCAAATAAGCCGCTTCGAGACCAAGGAGCACGGGCCTATCCCGAAGTCGGTGCAATATTGAGCCGACTCCAGACACTAGTAACAATGCTTGGTAACGTTTTACTGCACTTAGAACAATCCACTGAATTACCTATATTAACAGTTATCTTCACAATAAATTTGACTGTTCGCTGTTCATAGGTACAAAGCGTTTTGTGATGCCTTAGAAGGCGTTTGACCATTTACGGTTCCTCTGCGTGCGCATTTGCCACTGAAACAGCCTCTCATTTGTGCAGAATTTTTGTGTTAGTATGCACCCAAACCGCGATCCTCCGCCACGAAGGTCGCCTATATTAGCTCCGTCATTAGAAACTATAGCGGTATGCTCAAGGCGCATGTGTGGCGCGCGCAAGATTCGTTGAAGCTCGTAAATGCTTAATGAGCTCTCGGGGAGACAACGCACGATGCCATACGTGTGTCGATGTAAAGGCATTTATATACACTCTTTCCTGAGGGGCGCTGACATCCATGCAGCCTCCGCTCGCTGCAAAGGTCCGGCCTTCAAACGCGAGCGAAAGCAGTTCGGCGTTGAGAAACAAAGGGATGACGACAGCGGAGGCGGTCCGATGCGGTACAATAAGACGAACAGGGAAGTCAGCGCGCGCTCGGAGCTGACGTCGCCAGCGGGTCACCGTGTGATGGAAAACGCGCGACGGAAGAAAAAAAAAAAAAGGGGGGGACTTCCCTTCTCTCTCTCGCGCGCTGCGTGTGGCAAGGTGCGTGCACCACCTTCCGCGAACGGCAGCAAGGCGTGGTCGAACGCGCATATCGGCCGCAGGACGCACGGGTGAGTTCCTGAAAGCGCATCCCGTGCATCGCTCAGGCAGAGTCCTAAGGTCTCTGGCTCAGGACTGAGCGTGGTTGCCGCGAGAGGCCCCCGTCACCTTTCTGGTGGACATACGAGCAAGAATACGGCATGAGTAGCACGTGCAAGCTGCGATTAAGAGAAAAAGACGGAAAAGAAGAAGGGTGGGAACTAATCGCCTCCCGCTGCGCGACTGTAAGCTGGTCTCTCTCTCTCTCTCTCTCCGCAGCACATGCAGTTTCTGTGTCTCTGTCCCCGATGGAGTGTCTTCCGTGCAATCAACAACACAAGAGGTGTCAGTGACACCGCAGCGTTTATTGGAAGTCTTCATTCCTTTGAAACGGCGCCACAGAACAAAAACAAGAACGTGTAATGGCACTATACTATACGAACACAGGCGCCGCGTGAGAGCGTACGTTTCCTCACTCTTTACATCTCGTCTCATCCCTCGGATGCATAAACATGCGCCTGTGGGCACGCCCGCACTGATAGATGTTACACGAACGGCGATTCTCATCGTAAGTGCGAAGATGTGGTTCTCGTCACATCGCCGAAACTATAAGCCGCAATGGGTGCGGTCAGTCGCCAGGAGTCCACCTACGGCACATCGCGCGCAGTATTTGCTCAGGTGTCCATCCTAAGAAAGAAGGACACTTTACGGTGTCCGCGGCAATGGGTGTCGACATCTTTACCCACCCGCTTCACCCTTCCTCCGCGCCCTCGGCAAACACCAAAAAACTACGGAGGACTCCAACGAGGTCCTCCTCCTTCCCCGAATGACCGCTCTCCACGGTGGAACGCTCGCGCTACCCCGAGCCGGTCGCGTTCGACCACTGGGCGTCGGGCAAGAAGAGGTTCGCGAGAACGCGCGCTTGCTAAGAGATCCATCGCGGTGTTTCGGTATGGTGTTTTCGGGAACCCCTTCGCGAACACAAGAGTGCCCCCAGCGAAGCGATGGGCGCCCGAATAATGGCGGCGGTGGCACTAACGGCGACGCCAATCACCGCGCGCGCGCGCGCGCGAGCAGCGTGTCGCAAGTTGCTACCGTTGGCCGGCTCGGTCCCTCAACCGGCCGGCCGGATCCTCGCGCTGCTTCTTGCCAAGGCGGCCAGCGAGGGCACGACCCCGACGCCCCCCGCGCTGCAGCTTGCCGGCTTCTTCTCCTTACGACCCATTGTTGTTTGTCGGAGGCGGCATCGCGGAAAGCGCGCGGGGCACCACGACGACGACGACGACGACTCTTCTTTCTTCCTCCACCGACTAGATATGCGGGCGGCCGTGCCATCCTCAGCGGTGTGTGTGCCCCGCGGTGAGCGCCAGCTGCGGCCTCCACGCCCTCTGCTTTCTTGACTGCGCACATGCACGCACGGCTGCTGCTGCTAGCTGGCTCCTGCACGTGCTGCCTTCGTCCGCCGAACAGTCGGGCCGCTTGCGGTGGCCCTGTTACGAGGGACGCGAGCACTTTCGGGCCACGTTTATGACATGGCCCAAGCGTACACTTAGGCCACGCGCAGGTCTTCGGAGCGGTTCAGTTTGGATCGCGTTCTGAATACGCTCGTGGGGGTGACTCGTCCCTATAACAATTCATCCTATGCGACGTTCCGCAATAATCTGGTGCTTTAGTGGAGGCTTACGAGGCGTGCTGTGGCGCTTCGGATTGCGGTCGGAATTGACAACACCCTGACGGGAAGGGAGGGGGGGGTGAGGGAGGACCGTAAGAAGCTGGGGGAAAGTGGCCGCTAAGAGTAAGCGAGTGAGTGAGTGAGTGAGTGAGTGAGTGAGTGAGTGAGTGAGTGAGTGAGTGCGCGTGCGCGCGCGTTCCGAGGTGGCGGAGGGATCGATCCCCTGCCGCGTGTCTTGCTCAAGGCGAGCACCTGAACTGTCCCGCAGTTGGCAAAGGACACGCATTTTCGCACGATCGCGCTTTTTATTTATTCACGCCAGCTGTATAGCTACCGCTCAATAGCACGATCATAGCGAAACAGAGTACGGAAGCCGCTGATGGACGCTGACGGCGAGTAAGAGCGCGAACTTGAGTCGGACAAAAAACATAGACAGGAACGCCAAGAGCGGACACACACACACACACACACACACACACACATCTTAAGTAATACACTGTCTTATATGCTCTTGCACGGTCCGGCCTCAACAATTACAATGGCGTAGAACAAACTACCTAACTCGAACTGGAAGAAAGACAGAAAGCAGCGTGACCGTCACTAACGGTAATGGAGGTAGCGTCTCGAGGTAACGCCTTCAACAAATACGAGATTTCTCTGGGCCCCGAAGGGCACGAACATTTACGAAATGTATCACAGTTAAAAGGCGATCTAACGAAACCCGGTTTTACGAAGTTCCTGATCTAACGAAGCAATTTCCATTCCCCGGCAGGTACCCATATGGTTCAATGTTGTAAACAACCCGAATTAATGAAACTAACTTGGCCGAACTCGATTTAACGAATTTTTTTCCTGAAATATATGAATAAGAAAAGAACGGCAATTTCTCATTTTGACACAGACGCGTGTTTCTCTTCTAGCGTGCGCTCTAAAGCTATCGCGTTTAAACATCTAGGTGCCCTATGTCACGGCCTTAGCTTTACTTTGACGAGGCTGTGCACGCTGCGCGCATGCACGGAACAGCCGACTCAACACCGCCTCGACAGGGGCGGCGGTGGTTGCTTTCGTTATTCCATATAGTTTATACGACAGATGGCTAGATTAGCGGCAAATACAATGCCGCGCGGTAGCTTTTGCCTGTCGCTACGTTACAACTTCAGATTTCGAAGGAATTAAAAATTCCTTTCTCGATTTTACGAACTTCCCGATTTAACGAAATAATTCGAGCATCGTCATCATTTCGTTAAATATAGTTTCAACTGTGTATTCAAGTTTAAACTGCACTACCTTCGTCAATTTTGTTTACGTCCCCGTTCTTACGTTGTCCCAGTTCTCGCGTCTCTATTTTCCTTTCCCGCGGTCCTGCAAAATACGTATAAGCCAGACGTAAACACGTACAAATTTAGGACGACGGCAAGGCGTAGCTCTTGAGCCGATACGTGTGTTCTCTGTTATAGCCAGTTATTGCAAAAGTAGTAGCGATTCGCGGTGGTACGACATGTTCTGAGAGACAGCGAAAACAAGCAGACGGAACGGAGTGCGTATATGTGCCGTGTCTAACTGCCCCCCCGTGGGGCTATTTACGCTATATATTCCCTGGAATTTGTTGCTGCAAGTCGCAGCAGTTCAGATTACAGAAACACGACACATTCCACATATACAAAATTTATCTCCGCGGCTTCCAAACAAACTTGCACTGCCAAGCCGCTGTGCAATCAAACGCACAACTGCATTTTTTTTTTCTTCTTCTAAGGCTGAAGGCGAGTTGCGCGGATCACGACCTCGTCGTTCATTCACCTAAAGCAGTTGTTTAACGCCCGACACCGGATACATCCAAACTGATGGAGGTCTGATGCGAAGACCTCCACCTCACTCCGTTTTATCGAATGTCAAGCTATTCCCTTGACTCGACCACTTGCACCGCACCGCCTTATCGCGACACGCCGCCTAAACGACGCTTACAGCTGTGCGCCGCAGTTACCGTGGCGCGCTGTCTTTTCCCTTTTTTCATCCCGCCTTAGTCCCTCTCAAACGTTCTCTATTCATCATTATTGCGTGCTATGCACTGATTCCAGCATAACGCACAAACAAAAAAAGAAAATGAAATTACGCCTCCATTCCACCCTGTGAAAGTGGATGTACAGCGAAGCTGTTGTCCACGTGAGGCAAACACAACCGACGTGAGACAAGCACCACCAACCCGAGTGACGTCAGACGACGTTACACCAAACACCAACACCACAAGCGAAGTACATCACGCGTGCGGAAGTGCAGCGTACATCCTCGTTATTCTAGGCCCTCCGCCAAGCGCTGAACTAAACTCACTGAACTAAATGAATGTTTAAAAGATAACTGTACCCTCCGTGGTTGCTCAGTGGCTATGGTGCTGAGCTGCTCAGCACGAGGTCGCGCGATCGAATCCCGGCCACGGCGGCCGCATTTCGACGGGGGCGAAAACACCCGTCGATTTAGGTGCACGTTACAGAACCTCGGGTGGTCGAAATTTCCAGTCCTCCACTACGGCGTGCCTCATAATCAGAAAGTGGTTCTGGCGCGTAAAACCCCATAATTTAAAAAATAAGAAGTAAACTGTGCCAGAAAAAAAGAAGAGTAATGTACGACTTACACACTAGCTGCAGACATGATAGCTTAGGATAGTAATACGAATATACAAGAATTGATAGTTCTGTTACGCAGAAACTCAAAGACAAAGCCCTTTTCCAGCTGCCGTTTGAGGCCATGTTACTATAGCTAGGTTAACGTTGGTTTGAGGTGTGTTTGAGTGGCCGCGGCCGCTAGGTGACGGTACCGTTCTTGGACAGTGTTTGTCATTGTGTTGATTACGGTTGCAGCACACCCTGCGCGACGAGGCAACGGGTAGAGCGTCCGCGCATGAAGGACATATACACTGTGTGCACGGCTCCGCGAGGCTCCGTATGAAATCGAGTCGCGCGGGTGTTGGTGACAATCAATTACTGCACCTGTGGTACGAATCGAGCGCCAGCCACTTTCTGAAAATACTCACTTGGCTCCATCGCCAAAGTGTTCCGCCTGCCGGGCAATGAAAGCGAACTGGATATGTGACTGTACAATAAGTGTTTCCAGTTTGTTTCTGTATTGTGTTTTCCTTATATTCACGCGCATCTACTTTTCACCCCTTATCACTTTATTCCCTTACTCCTTCTCTTCTTATTAACCTTTCCCTATGCCCCAGCAGTAGCTCTGACAGACCTCTCAATCCCCGTTTCCTTTATAATAAATATGTCTCTCTTGCTCGTGTTATCATCGGGGGAGTGCTAAAAAACTTCCCTTTCGTGAAACGCAGAAGTACAACACGTTAAGCGCAAAGCTATAGGCTAAACCACTCCAGCTTCTCATTCTCTCTCTCTCTCTCTCTCTCTGGTGGCGCACTGTCTGTTTGACGGTGCCCAGCGGCACCGGCTTCATGTCGGTCGTGAACGACAACCACATCGACCCAGCTCGTAATGAAACCGTTCGCCTGCACGCCACACGCAAGCAGTCGCTGTCGCCACACTACACTGCAGCTGATCAATGTGCAGACAGCGAACAAGGGTGGAAAATAAAACGAGAGAACAACGCCCATTCCGGGTACGGACACGACTGTTTCGTGCGCAAGCGAGAGCAAACAATGAGACCATCCTGTCGACCACAAAACGACCCACGAGTGACTTGTCAAGCCGGTCTCTTGTGAAGCACGTTTTCATCCGAGACATTAGAAAAGATGGCTCCGTGGACCAACCTATGCGTACGTGACGGGGATCACTTAGGAAATTTTGCGAGGGAATTTACACGGACTCTGCGCGGTCATTGGAGGCGCACATTAATTTATAACCTTTGGGGAGCTTTAATTAACTATCCCGAAAAGGTCGACAAACATACGATGAAAAAAGAAAAGAAAGAGCTGGGATTTTACCTGATTATAAAGGATGCTGCAGTGGGGGACTCCGGATGAGTTTTAAACAGGGGCTCTTTAACGTGCGCGCATTGCACGGAATAAGGACGTTTTTGCATTTCTCCTCCAACAAAATGCAGCCGCCACGGCCGGGATTCGATCCCGCGTACTCGGACTTAGTAGTGCAACGCCAAAGCTACTAAGCCACCACGGCCAGTAAATTTACAAAAACTCAACACTACCTTTTTTTTTTCTTTTCGAAATGGCATTACATAGTTATTTATTTATTTATTTATTTATTTAATGTTGAAATTAAGACGCTTAATACCTGAGTCGTGCACGTGGACTTTATATACTTGGCGAAAGCATTTTTTAAAGTCTTTTAAGATACAAACAGTACCGAGTACGCATCGAGCTCACAAATAAACACTCCCGGTTTCTTGCGCAACCTGCAGCAAGAGCGGCTGTAAAACATTTTGCAGTGTTTGTAACTTAGCGTGAAAGTCACTAGATTTAGCGATGTTTTAGTCACCTTAGCGAGAACTTTGCATTTTGTAGCATCAGCGATAATTTATTGACGTAAATAGTCAGTAAATTTCCCCAGAGAAGTCCCACAAGACACTTTGGCTACGTTGAATGCCTCGCCACCGTTTTATCCCAAGGGTGACACATGCGCCTCCATCTGTCGCGACTTATAAAGACACATCGATGAGCTTGTTAGTGAGCGATCATAAGTGCATACCGGCTCCTTTTCTAAGCTGAGCACAATCTTCAGATCGGATGCATCTTTAGGAACTCGAGGGTTGTCTTACGTTATCACGTTCCGAGCTATAGTCGACTCGCTACCACAGCGGGTAATTCAAAGGTATACTTTTAAAAATAATAAGGAAGACGTCTAGGAACAATTAAAACACAAGAAAGACCAAATTCCGGGCAACTCATAATCACTTGGCGACTTTTCGTAACAATGTTGAGTATATTGGGCCCCTAACCTGGCGCCATTGCCTATAAAAGAGCATACCAAAGCTTACGTCATTTGACTCGTTGTACCGCGGGGCTGTTGGCTGGAGAGTCACGCCACAAACGAAGCAAAACGGAATTCATGCCTCACTTGGTTGAGCGTGCGCGCAGTGATATTAAACTTGACTATTACAGTTGTTCAAGTAGAACAGCTTTGAAACAGGAATTTTACCGGAGCAGTTCTGGCTATTTATTTGTCACTATGAAGTCGCTAAAATACCAGGAAGACGCTAGAAAGGCAAAGTTGTCGTTGAGGGGGGGGGGGGGGGGGGGGGGAGGACTGACAACTCGCTAAATTTAGCTACTTACTCACTAGGTTACCAACACTGGAGGTCATTTCCCGCCACTGTTGCTGCAGATTTCGAACGAAAGGGGAGTGCATACTTAGTTGTTCGACGCATGACGGGTGCCGCTTGAATAGAGAGATGAGATAAAAAAAAAATATTTTTTCCCGCGCAGAAGTTGAAGTTCACATACCTGAGTCACGGAATAACCGTCCTTATTTCAACATAAATGAGATAAAAACAAACGTACAGCCATCTCACTGGAGAAAAAGAAAGAGAAAAATAAAGTGATGACACTTCGTAAACTTCACATTCATTAAATATTCTGAATTGACATAAATTCTTGTGCACCAGCGACCATAGGAAACTATGATTCCTCGAGTTGTCTCGTATATGTCCTGCTATAAGGTGCTCGAAATAACAAAACCGGATAAAGAAAGATACCGATCGTAAATTCGTTTACTCGGTTTTGCCTGCCTACTACTATGCATAACTTTCTTCGTTTTTCTTGTTTTACACAATTAGCCTTTAGTGGTATTGTAGGTAGCATTCAGGTAGTGCTGGTCTATCCGCGGAAGTAGTTCGAACAGCGGACGAGGCTCGCCTAAGAATGTGCACAAACGTTACCGCGCTGGAAAGCACTGCAGCGAAATTTTGCATTGCGCAAAAGTACATGTAGTGTTAGCGTAGCTACAGAAAAGGCTCAGTGCACAATTTTGCGTGCGAAATGCGAACGGTTGCGACATAAACAACTCCCAAGAAGAACTATTTTTTCAATACCGAAACTATACAAGAAGCGACGACATAACAGCTCGCCAGTAGTGACGCGGGGCCTAAACTCGTTCTCACCCGAACCGACGTGTCACGCTCGCTGTTTCGCATGCAAATAAAATCAAATGAGCACGAAAGTATCAACTTCTCAAATGAATTTTCGCGCTTTCTGTGGTTAAAGCAGCACCGATAAAGAATAATAAGCTTAATTCAAAGTCTCGAACTTATGGAACATAGAAAAGGCCGGCCTTATGCAACCCAGAAAACGCGCGAAAGACGGATCGCGACGCCACCTTCGCATTGCCGCAAGAGCTCCCGGTGACGTCATCTATGTTAAGAGATGTCTGCTAGAGACTATAGTTGGCAATTTACCGATGACCGAGGACTACTTTGCATTTTACACGAACAAAGGAGAACCGGCCCAACCTAGCAAGTTTTGAAAACTTTTTTTTTTTCTGCGATCAAAACGACCAAACACGCGAAAATGGAATTTGTGACGTCATACTGCCGAAGACGCACTATACTACACTTGGACGCGAAATTGGAAAACGGGAACGTTCGCCTTCATTTCGCCTGCGAGTAAATGACTTTTTACCGACCAATAAATTCGCACAGAGCCTAGCAATTAAGATATTGTTACGATGAGGCGAAGAAGATAACGACGACGGTCCTGAAGACGACGTCTCGCCCCCAGGAGGCATTGTCACAAGCTGGATTTGACGTCCGCTGCTTGAGCTCCGTTGCGAAGAAGACGGGCACAGTGGCGTAGCTAGGCCGTCCGGCCCCCGGGGCCCATAGGTCTTCAGTCACTCCCCGGATTTGTCAGGAAGGCGAGGATATCCGAGAAAAGTTTCCGGGGAGGGGGGTTGATGCTTCAGCGCTAGCACAGCTGTATTGGATACTGCGCAAGCTCCCCCCCCCCCCCCCCGCCCCCTACTTCGCTTTCGCTCCCAGAGATTATGAATGCGGCAGGTATACCCTGCTGTTTTATTTTCTGCACCAAATAACGCAGGATGCTGCACTGATAATTTGGGCATTAGCGCATCTTCTGTCAGGTTGCAAGGTTTGGCGGCCTATGTAGATGCGGCATCGTGGAAAATATGGCTCACAAGAAACAAAAATATTTTGATAAATTTTTAATTGGCGATTTTAGAGGCAATATTGCATTTGCAAAATTAGATTCCGACAGTCACATGTTGCCCAACAACAACTTCACAAGAATCGTTGTAGGTACTACGGCGTGCAGTATTTTGGTTGTGGGCTGCCTTGAACTCAAAAGAAAATTAAGTAGCGTGTCAGTGACGCCGATCTCGAGCCCCACCTATATTAGAAAACGCCACCTGCTTCCTTACTGCGCGGACGCCAGTGCTACGACAATTACGAGTTGTCTTCATTCTGATCCATAAAGCCTTTTTTTTTTAATTGCTGCTATTGGCAAACGTGATTATCCGAGCTGCGCTACCGCCACAAGGTTGGGAACGGAATAGAGCGCGCTCCGCGTCGATTCCTGGCGTGACCACGCAAAAAAAAAAAAGGAAAAAAGAAGGAGAAGGCCACCATCAAACACGTGCCAACGAAAGCTTGCGCTACTGTTGGTCTGCACTTGCAATAGACAGGATAGAGGGATCGACGTCACTTGTGCATTACTTCATATTTCTTTCGGTACTGCCATACTGGGCCGCCCGCAGTGTCAAAGTACAGCGGGCTCTAGCACCCAAGACGATTTTGTTTAGAAGCGTTTTTGTTGAGTTAATATGACTTTGTGTCCTCGGTTCCCGAATTGCGAAGTTTCCTCTATCATTACTAATTAAACAGTTTTTTTAATATATCCTATTTTAAGATACCGCCGACTGAACGGAAGAGAGACCCAAGAGCCACATCGCTAGATTGTATGTTTAGCGATGCATGAGCACGAGCGCACCTCACGAGCGCACCGCACATGAAACGTTCCGCTAAGGCGAGCAGTTTAGCGACCATTTGGCGAAGTAATTTTTTTTTAGCCCACACATTCGTTCAGTTATTACGTAAGATGTTGATAAAGCTGCATCCGACAATTCTGCGGCACTACACATCTGGTATATGAGCTCGTGCTGCTGGTTAGCGGATCAAATTCTTTACCATTTACGCCCAGTCAAGTCGGCGAAAAGAGCAGGGTCTTCAGACATATATGACAACCCCCCTCCCTCCAACTGGCACCTGCCAACCCCCCCCCCTTTACTACGCCACTGGACGGGTACCCAGCAGTTCCACCAAATGTTACGAGTATAAAACTATTCACAACATATTTACAAAGAGCGAACGTTCGCAGAGACGTAAGAGGGAGCCCGAGCTGGCTGTGTCCACTTTTCGTCGTCTTCAAAACAGTCGTCGTTCCCTTCTTCGCCTCGTCCCCAATTCGCGAACCAATTTGAGTGTCGCTCTCGGGTCTCCTTCGAATGTCATACGCTCGCTGGTTGCGCTAACATCATCTCGTGTCCGTGGCAGACAAAAACCTGACATGAAAACATTGTTTTACACTCTTAGCGCGGCTTCGAAAGGTGCAGACTCGCGAAGATAGGGACTCCGCCGGCGATGCACAGCTTGTTACGTTCCACTAAGAAAGCCAACACCTTACATGAGAGCAGACACAGAGGCGCCTCGCGCACGAGTATCCCTCACGACCAAGAAAAATGACGCCGCGAGAAAGACAATCCGAACAAAAAAGCAGCAAAGAAAATAACAGACTCGATTCTCCAGAAACGACCACAAGGGGCACGCCCCTCTTACCATGCGGTCACATATGACCGTGCCTTTTCCGCATATACATTCCCGCAAAAGCGCAGCTCGTCGCCGATCGCTTTCTTCCTATAGCGGCGTATACGATGCAGGCAAGCTCTGCGGCGTTTCGACATGATGTGCGCGTACGCAACCTGCGCCCTTGGGAACTGCCCATGGCACGGCGTCCCCGCTGTAGCGTCGCTGAAGCTACAGGTAACGATTTCGCGAGTATACGTATCGCCATTCCTGCCTCGATTCTACAGGGCCGCGCGGAGCGTCCCTCCCGATTGCTTGGCTATTTCGGAGTGTTCGTTGAGCACACAGAGTCCCGAAATCGGTTGGTGGCTACCCCGCAGCCAGATACACATAACATCTGCTAATTACTATAATACGCAAGCCAATAACTCAACCGTCCAATTGGCACGGCGAATGTGGCGCTCTGCTGCCGAGCACAAGGTCCCGGGTTCGATTCCCGGCCACGGCGGTCGCATTCCGACGGCTCGACCGATCACCACCGAGGGCACAATCCACGACCAGTTAAATCTACAAGACACAATGCATTTCACTGTCACTATATAAGCGCTTTAGCTGCCCTCGCTGGACATCAAGCTTATACGGTGCCCACACCTCGTTTTTCCTGTATATATATTGGTGTCTTCCTACACAATTTCGCGCTTTGGGTTTCCTTACCGACCCCTATTCAGCGGCAATGTTCGTTTGTTGTTTCTGAAACACCATACTAAACTTGTGAAGCCTGCCACAACGTGAAGCCTGCTCAGAAGTCTCACTCAAAAAAAAAAAAAAAAGAGCCACAGTCGAAAACGTACACGCAGAGTAGTTCCGCATCCCTGACATAGGTTGCGCGCGGTTACACAGTGGATATCAGATGGAGTATATAGCGTCGCACGCCGCCACTCGCAACACTATAAGACGCGACCCTGCGTGTATACTACGCCAACCAGCACGAAACTTAAAGACAATCTGTTCGGAACGACAGTGGGAAAGCAAATTGCCAAGAAACAGCTGCAACTATGGAAGACTCGATGATATCTACAAGTTACTTTTGTTTACCAACCGTTAGAACATAACCAAAACGCGAACGCAGTTCATTCAACGGCAGTGACGAAACGCGTTGTTTTCGGCTTCTGAAATGACTCACGCATCGCAAGTGCTGTAGCACAAATAAAAATAAAGATAGTACAATGGCTAATGTCAGAACATCTGACAAGGACCGCCGGGCCCGACTCTGTAATGATGATGTTGCTTATCACTACACGTTGCTAGG
Organism: Dermacentor andersoni; assembly: GCF_023375885.2. Classification (NCBI taxonomy): domain Eukaryota; kingdom Metazoa; phylum Arthropoda; class Arachnida; order Ixodida; family Ixodidae; genus Dermacentor; species Dermacentor andersoni. The sequence continues at coordinate 42,168,994 of NC_092817.1, forward strand.
TCGATCAGTCGGATCATACTAGAATGGGAGGCGAAATAAAGTGAATGCCTTGACAGGAAGGATGGTCTTCCGTGTCGTGCTCTTACTTTTTTTTTTTTTTCGCGTCCCATTATTTCTTAACATGATGATTTGGCTTGCAAGCTGTGCGCAATGCAAAGACTGGAGTGCTACGAACATCGGCAACTCTAATGTCTAAGCTCTGATATATATATATATATATATATATATATATATATATATATATATATATATATATGTGTGTGTGTGCGTGTGTGTGTGTGTGTGTGTGTGTGTGTGTGTGTGTGTGTGTGTGTGTGTGTGTGTGTGTGTGTGTGTGTGTGTGACGGTTATTACAAAACGGACCTCGAAAAACAGCAACCATCAGCGCCCACACAGCTCTCCGCCGTTTTAACACGGATCAGGCAGTATGTAGTCCTGTATATGTAATCCCGGGAGAGAAATTTCGGCGGCCTCAGTGCTGTCCAGACAGGTCGGGCATTAATGAGCCATGGCCCCTACCATAACTGAGCTTCGGAGTCAGCGGCCACATTATCCGGAATACGCTCAGGCATCTTGGAAGACATCTACAGTCGTGGAGCAAAGACGCCTCAACTCGATGTCCTTATGTTTAGGCAATCATATGTCATTACGGGGTCTCCGGGTCATAACCTTGTTTATTATCATTATTTATTTATTTACCTGAACGATAGTCCTGAAGAAGGAAACCCCTATGCCATCCATCAAACATAATGTCATGCACTTGAGTAATCGATCTAACTAAGCGTGAAAGATCAAAAGTAGGGACACAGGCACATCTTAACACGATCATCGATGGACAATCAGTTACAGAAACAGCTCGGCTATATCGATGCTCACATAAGAGCGTACGCCAAGTTGACTGGCGCCAGCTGCGAAAGGAGGCAGAAAAAAAGAGTGCAAATACAATACATGGACTGTCCTATGCGTTGGGGGAGCGCAGTGACTCTGCCCGTCAGGACAGCTAACACACCGCAGCTGCGACTGACAGAATCGTGTCTGCCCACTGGTTGCGATATATATATATATATATATATATATATATATATTGACGTCAACTGAGCGAGCACATAAGCATTCTCTGGGATTTTACGGGCCAAAACCATGAGCTTATTATGAGGCACGCCGTAGTGAGGGACCCCGGAATAATTTTTACCACATGGGGTTCTTTAACGTACCCCCCAATTGCACGGCACGTGGTCGTTTTTGCATTTCGCCTCCATCGAAATGCGGCCGCTGTGGCCAGGATATGATCCCGCGACCTCGTGCTTGCAGCAGCGCAACGCCAACGCCACCATAAGCAACTGCGGAGGGCAACAAGGCACTGTAATCACACCTGTTATCAGCCTATCGTATCTGCACTCCAAATTAACGGGTAACGTTAGATCCTGCGACGCCAATGCGCTGTTTCCACTGTGCTGACAAATGCAGAAAAACAAAAAGAAGAAAGCCGGCAGGCCGTTCACCCGGTGAGGTGGAATAAGCGTAAACAACGAAACGTCAACCGAGCGAACACATAAACATCAGCGCTAAACGAAACTAATGTTACAGCGGCCAATGCGGCTATAAGCTACTGCAGGCCGGAAACACTGGTCACAAATCTGCAAACACAACCGTACTGCGTTGTTCGAGAAGTCGTAGCAAAAGGGAGGGTCAAGACGAGTCAGTTTCCAGTATGAAGGTATTGTGCAATCGGGCGGAAGGAAGCACGACATATCGGGAGGGTTCGTTGGTCGGGGTGTCGATACGCACCCTCTCGGAACAGAACACGCCGATACGCATCCGCCGGCTAAATGCCCACGGCCGCAGTTGGGAAACAACCTCCCGGTACGCGACCAATCTTGATCGGGAAGACCTTCTTCCACGGTATAAGCGAAATCACATCCACTAACGCAGTAGAACGACCACGCGGGGACAAACCTCTATTATGACGAAGTCTAGTCGCGCGACTCAACTTCCATCATTGCGCACGTGAAAACAAGACACTTGCCGAGAAAACCGGCTGACGACGGTGGCTTCCGTTGTGCTGCTAAATCGCGTCGTACTGCAGCAAGGCCTTGTGTCGCGAAGCTGACGGACCGACGGGATCGTTCCTCCAGTTAACGAAAGTGTCATCACTGAGTGCCCATTTGTCTATTTAACTTGCGTCATTAAGTTATAAAGACAGGGAGCGCATGTATCCATTGATTAGTGAAGACACTAATGTTGATGCCTTAAGTCATCGCTTAAGTGCAGCTGCTCCTTCTTTTATTTTTCCTCTTCTTCTGTTTTATGTCGGTTGTCAAAGCTAGTTGGCTGTTAATAATGTGTCAGGAGACGCAACTAGCCATGTTTTGTTGGCATATCCGGACAGGCCTTCTAAAACCGTGCAGAAGTGAGAACATTCACTGTTATAACTCTTTTAATACTACAAAGTGGGTATCACTGTCTTCCACATTGGCGCGTTTACACATAAGTTCTACGCACTTCGACCACCCTGGCAGTTTCGTACACACTGACGTATACATCGACTCTATTACGAGGTAAGCTACAGGTGCGTTCTAGCCCAGGAAATCCGTCACTCGTTGGGCATCACAATGCAGCTATCGACATCCGCTGTGGTCCTGTCACCGAGGACGGCGAACGAGCAACAAAAGAGCTTGTATGACGTTTCGTGAGAATCTGCTGCGCGATCCAAGCGAGAGGGCGGTGCAGGGCTTCGCATCCGCGAGCTAGGTTAGCTTCAAGTTCAAGTAGCGCGACGGCTAGAGAAATTCGACGCTGCTGAAGGCCGGTGTCGCGCAACCGTTGCAGTGGCGACGTAACAAGTGTGCATCGTTGTCCAGAGTCAGCGAATCAGCGGACAGTGCGCGCACTTCATCTCCAGCCATGGATAAAGCTCATGATCACACGTGCGGCCGGTAGCGAGGAATGCAGCGCACAGGGGGGTGCGCGAGAAAAAAAGCAAAGAGAGGAAGCCGTCGGTTCTCCTCCATCGGGCATCGGACTGATCTTACGCGCGGGGGGACTGGACGAGCGAAGCGGCAAGCAGCGCGATACGGTTCAGTGGGAAATGTCAGCCGCCCGATCCTGACAGTTCCGTGCGATTCGCAACGCACTGGCCAGACCTCGCGAAGCAGGCGTCGTCGTTCGCGCGTGAGATCGTTGCCCCCCGTGAATGCGAGAGAAGGCAGGCAGGTGACGCAGCTCGGGCTGCGTATACGTCAACGGCCGCCGCCGTGGCTGCAGCCTTCCTACGAAGGGGGGCTGCAGGCGGCGAGCACCTGACGTGCGTGTACAGGGGCACGCCGATGCGAAGAAGGGAGCCACTCACCCGAACCATACAGAGGCGCCGATCAGCGCGCGCAGAACCGCACGGGCACGGTCGGCGCGGGCAGCGTAATCCAAGGCACTCACACACGCACCACCACGACGACGAGCACAGGCGACGACGACCTTCGCCGGCCCTTCAGGCACATCGTATTCCCGCATCCGGCGCCCTGCTGCCGCCGCTGGCTGGGCCGCGACGCCGCCGCCGCAGCCGCCATGCTGGGAGGGTTCGCCGGCCGATGGCTGCTGCTGTGCTGCTCGCCACTACTGAGAGCGGCGGACGTCGCCGCCGCCGCCGCCGCGAGATGCCCCTCCCTCCCTCCGCCGAGGCAGCAGCAAGCAACCCCCGGCGGCGCAGCCATGCAGGTGGCCGGCGCCTTCCCGCCCGCCGCGCCCTCCGTCGGTGCGCGGCGAAAGCGCTCGCGGCACGTCTCGCGTTCCCGTGGCCGGCAGCACCGAACAGCTGTTCCGTCTCAATGGATCCGGACGGTGAGTCGCAGACCGACCTTCGGGGGTCGCTGGCACCGTGGGCTTTAGGCACACGCCGCTGGGTCGGCACCAGGGCGCTGCCGTCGCGAACCCGACGGTGCCATGCGCCGACAACCACCCGGATGTGTGGCGAGCGAATGTCGCGTGGCGCGAAAGTGCTGCCGTTTCGGTTGTTTATTGGCTGCGGTTCCCGTTGTTTCCTCCGCCGTTAACTTCGCAGGTTGGAGAATTTTGGGCAACTGTGCAACATGCATGCTCCTTCAAATAACAGGAGGACGGTCGCACCACCGCGTTTTGTCCCACTCAGAACTGCGCCCCTGGGAGGACACCTCCGCAACTGCATTCTTGGCGGGCTCAGGGGCTGATAACTAGCGCTCCGCGCATGTAGCACTTTTGCTCATCTGTGCCAGTACGTCGCTTGAAACATCCTTCCTCGCCAGTCTTTTCTGCTTCTTCCCTTTCAAATTTGCGATCACACAGATTTCTCACGCGCTTGCGTCCGTAGAGAATACCAACGAGGAAGTGCGGAAATGCAGCGCTATGGCCACTCGTAGTTAGGCAACCCGACGTTAAAACTAGCATTTGATAAAGGACCCGAAATTAGTCGGCGGCGTGAGAGGCATTAACGGTCACTCTAGACGTTTAAACAAAGATCCGGTAATGTCCTCACGCACCGAGGAAACCGGTCTTTCTGAAGAGATCCGTCCGGAGATAGTTATTTCCTTTTCTTCTATTTCATTTCGTTTCCCGGCTTTTCCTTGCCAGCGCTTTTCTTTATTTTTTTTTTTCATTCTTCTGCGTTGCGGCAGACATGTTACATTCCCACTCTTAAAGGGAACATAAAAAATGGCAGGACACGTCCCTGATATTTGTCCATGTAAGTGAAGCCTTCTTTTTCTTTCTTTATTTTTTTTTAGACAACGGTACACTGAAGCGCAACACATGGAGTGCACAATGCGCAGCTCTCTTTATGTGACAGATTACTTTTCTTGTTCCGCAGCCGTCTGGATCTTCTGAGGGGACGCCATTCACAACTGAGAAAGTGTCTTCTGCAGTCTCATATAGTATATACGTATGATTACATATGTCAATTGCCTCTTTCAGATTGGTTAGTAGTTCTGAGTACCTTTTCCAGTTATTTGCGAAATGCATATGCTCTTGCTACTGCCGAGAGACCCCGTACTGAAGATTTCCGCTCGTTTAAATAGCTTGCTACTGTGCACATGCGTCATAAACCACGTGAGTGAACTAAGACATGTATGTAGTGCGCAACCTTTAATCGAACGCTACAGTGCACCAGAGCTGACTAGATATTCATGAGACAGAGGAAAGGGTGCAGGATACGTTTTCCGAATGGAGTGTGCTCGCAGCATAGAGGTTAGAAACGTACACCAAGGTTGAGGGGAGAAGCCAGGAAAGCTTCACTTTAAGAGAACAAAACTAAATCGGTTCAGGTTACTAAAGTATACTTTCAGAACCAAACTTTCATTCATTTCAACGGGAAAATGTATATGACTAGTTGAGAACCTAAGCCGTCCTTTCTTGGGTTTCGCGCCGGAACCGCAAAGTTGCCATGTCACACACACTATATATATATGTTACATGCGGGTCGTTTGGGCGCAGTGTAAAATTTTTATAAACTTCCTAGGTTGAACCCTTGTTCCTTTTTTGAATGCAATGTGTTTTGTCTTTAGCAGTTAAATGGACCCAAATACACGATTCCGAAATGCATGACGTCATAGCACGATTTATCTTAACAACTTTTATAGCTCTATTACTGGAAAGCTAATAGTTATCTGTTTAAATGATGTCATTGAGACACTTCATTTTTCCCCCTTATTCGTACGTTCAGTGAATAAGTTATTCTTCAGCGTGCCTGAAACTGATAACAGACGTTTTTATTTTTATAGCGTTCGCAGCTAAGATTCCACTTTCAATTTTAGTGTTGATGCCGTTACATTAAAGAGACATTCCGCCGATTTAAGGGAGAGAAGAACTGTAACAGCTGCGCCCGTTTGCCACCGTTCCAAACAGCCGCGTATGCCACCACAAGTGTTGAGGGATGCAGTCGACACGACGAAGAGCGTTGGTTGTCTTCGACGGTCGCGTTGCAAGCGTTGTCAACATGGCATGCAGTGTACGTGTGCGTGTGTATATATACGGCTGAATGCGGTCGAACGTTGACGCTCTTACGTGCCTATCCCAGCAAAGCAGCTGTATAGAGTCGGACGTTACAGGGTCAGATCGAAGCTCGCGAACGATGCGGAGACGACAGTGCGGCCGGCTGCACGTTACACGCTGCCGTCGTGTGACACGCGCTCGACCATTTACGAGCATGTTTCTTGTCTGGTCGTGATGCGACACGCCTTGATAGCGCACAGTCTCAGGCGTTGTGCTTCTGGCGAGCTCGAGGACACGCCTTTAATGCATGTCTCGGCGGCTGTGTTATGATCAAGGCGAAACCGCTAAGGCGAGCGAGTGCCGGGCATTTAGGCGCACATTAGACGAAGCCATGCGTAGCGCGACTAAATCCAGAGGCTCCTCACGACTATACATGCTTTCGCCCTGGGATGTCGGAAGGAAAGAAAGAAATAATATGGCGTCTTTGATCGCTTCAGACGCGCATTCTGTCCTGTACTGTGCGAGCGCATACGGCAGTGTGGCTTGCTCCCTCAAAGAGAATGACACATCCCATGATTTTCCAACAAGTAGGCGTGTATAGTCGGTGACGACCAAACCTCCTCGGCGACAGCCGAAGAATACAATGGCAGATACACCGCTGTGCAAAGAATTTGTATAGATGCGCGCCGGCGAATTGCGTTCGCTCATATTTCTGACGTCAAAGCTGAGGTGGACGGTGCCTAGCCAGGTACTACGTTTTGGAGGGTGGAGGCACATGCTGCACTGTGGCTTTGTGAGCGGAGCTTGTACTAAACCCTCATATTGTCGCCACGCATTGAACTGCACGCAGCAAAGGACCAAAGTAAACCGCGCTGCAACTGCATGCATATACGAGTAGCTAACCTACACTGTATAGTTAGTGGTAAAGAGCACCTGTACTGGAACGCCATTTTCTTCCCCCCTCTCTCTCTCACTCTCACACGTTCGCGCGCGCGCACACATACAGAGATAGAAAAAGAGGGAGGACATTCGTACTGGCTGCATTATAGCGTTACAGCCTATCGCAACTATGTTCGACCCATCTGCTGATGCAAAGGTGCTGGCAGGAACAATCGTCTGCGTATAGTGGATTTATTACTGTGTTTCCCCCTTCTACCAGAATCAAAACGCAACTGAAAAACGTTTATAACGCGTTGTGGTTGACGAAACCGTCGCAAGGAGGCGTTACCAGCGCTGCCGCCGCCGTCAACGTCGGTTCCAGTATTCCGTAAGCTGTAATACATTTACTGAGCGGCTGAAACTTATGCTAAGTTTATGGGATTGAAGTTGCACCACTGTTTTCACGGTATTTGCAGATCAAACTGTAACAGACTAGCGTAGGCAGTAATTAACTACTTATAACTAATTGAATCACCATCAGCTTACCTATCAGAAAGGCAGTCGTCGAATGAAAAAATTACGAAAACATTTGTTTACAATAGCGAACTCATCAGTTGCACTGCGTTATATACCGTAATTTTCGCATCTATACTGTACGCAAGCCGTACGTCTGTAAATATTTAATTTCTTTGCTGCGCCGACTATATATGCAGCTTTCTTTTGTTTTATGCTTTCTTTATGCTTTTGTTTGGTCTTGACAGGGATACCACTCGCAGACACTGCATGATAATCGATAGATGAATGCCGCAACACATCCGCGCAGTCTTGCTCGCAGCAGCCTGCACTGTGGGAGAGAAAAAGAGTTTAATGGAAGCTGAAGATGTCAGCCCTGCTATATGCACAGCTTGCTACTTCAGACGAGGTGTTTGAGATGACACGAAGAGGAAAAGAATACAGGAGGAGAAGAAGACAAAACTAAAGAAAAAGTCGCAGTTTCGCCCGAAAGGCGAAGCATTGATAACGATAGCAAGGTATTAGACAACTACACTAAGTAAGGGTCGTAGTTTTACCGGCCGCATAAATTGCAGTAAACATTCACTTACTAAATAAATTAACAAGGATGGTGTACATAGCAAACACAAACAGTTATCTCTTGACCACCGCGAACATTCACTGTCACAACGACGGCGGGAAGAAGCATCAGAAGCGAACGCTTCTGATGCCTCTTGTTTCAACGCGCCTGAAAAAACTTGAGATTACGCCACCTGCGAGCACTGAAGGTGCACGGAAAGACAGCTCACATGCAGCCACCTGCCATCTCAGTTCTCCCACGTTTACACCCGCCGGTTATTACCTCCAAGAGAGGGCGCGGCCGGTGTACGCGCTCAGCCGCGCGAACAGCCATGCGCAGCCACGGCCGGGCAGCAGAGGATACGCTCACCTGCCCCCCCTCCCCCTCAGCGCGCGTTTGACTGTGGTACCCTCGCGCTCGCCACCTCACACCCACCGCCTTGCGCACGATTTATTGCGGGACCTCCAACATGACCTCCGCATCAAGCCACCATTATTCTTCCACTCACTTTCGCACGCTTTCATATGCTTTCACTCGCACCCAGAGCATACGATACGCAGGACGCGATAGGATCTTATCGCACTTGTACTTTCTACAGAACTTCACGGCGACGGCGAAGATTCGCTTGGAGAGTCAATATAATTGCTATCGCAGTATGCATAAACGAAAGCCGCAGTTTCGCCCGAAAGACCAAGCATTGATTGCGATAGCAAATTAGTGGACAGCTATACGAAGTCAGGATAGTAGTTTCATCGGCCGTATAAACTTGTGCTGGAAACCGCAACAAGCATGGTGTCACACGCGCTTAAGCAAACATAACACATCTTACTCTCGCTGTCAAAACGCTAGAGAGAGGAAGCGTGGCAGCAGCAGCGAGCGAATTGACCTTCGCGCTGCGTCTCACATCAACGCGAAGAAAGCCGCGAAAATACTGCGCGCGGTGGACTCTCCCCGTCGCAGATGGCTTTCAAGATACAGCGGCCCCGGCCTGGAGTACAATGCGCTTCCCCCTCCCTACCCTCTCCCTGGGACCCTTGGGCGCGACGGAAGACGGCGCGCTTCCTCCCAGCTTTCCTCTCTAGCGTGTGCGAGATTGAGCCGCGATTGCCCGCTCACCCTCGCACGCTTTCACTCGCATATACAGCATACGGCGCGCGGCGACGATTTTATCGCTCTTGGACTTGCTCTGCGGAGACCTACTGGAATTTCACCCGAATGTCCCAGTAGTTTTCTAGTATGTATAACCGCGAGTCGTTTTCGACAACTAATTTTGTTCCTCAGATATACTTCTTTTCGTATGTTCACCATTCTGTTACGATGAGGCGCGCGGCCGCCACCGAAAGATGGCGCTATCTCACCTGTCCCCAAATGTTGGCCATGTTAACCTGTTACTGTTCTTTAAGAGTTCCTTTACTGCCACAAAATAATAAGAAAGAAATTACAACTATGTCCACGAACCTGTAGATGTTGTGGCAAAGCACTAGAAATCCAAAGTAAAGAATCTGCCGGCATATGGGCGTCTTAAACGAACGTGCAGTCAATGCCGCAGTACAACATTCGAAACTTTAGACCGCGATTCTGTAAAAAAACACCATGATGTCTTTTTTTTTTTATTTTGCAGGATTAGCCGCAAGGAATCGCAAGGAATAAAGAAAAGGCGATGTGCTCTACGGCACTATAGTACTTATCATTGGGCGCTTACCTGCGTTAACCTTCGTCGCCTAACGTTGCTTACACTCCGCTGACATTCAAACAGTTAACCTGCAATAACAGCGCGCTGCGCCTCGTTCATAACGATGCGTGGAAGTGTCAGCAGGAGATCGAAATCATTATGGATGGCAGAGCACACAATAAACTTTATTTGTGCGGCTCTTAATCCGCGGGTTGCATCCGCAACCGCGTTATCTCCGTACTCTGTAGAGTTCTGCTTGACGTCGGGGTCGTGGTCATGGTCGCCAACAATAGAATAGCTCACATAGAAAAGATAAACTGCGGCCTTTTGTTAATAAATGATGTTGTGAACCGCATTCAAGTTAGTCGGGGAGGATAGCACCTGGTTCCCTCTTTATCACTGCCAAAGGTATGTTTTAAGCCACCGTTTCCTTTTCTGGTGTTTAGTTATTACCCTTACGAAAATAGATTTAGACAGTCTATAGAACATGTATGAACCATTCTGTAGAGTTTTTCTGTCGCCATTCTGTAAACAGTAGTCAATAAAAAGTGTGAGAATATGTCTATAAAGAATATATAGAGATTCTGTAGATATTTGCATATGGACATCTAATAGACGATAGTTGATAGAATTGTAAGGCAATAAGTCATTGCGTTGCCTATAAACCAGTCTATATAATTTGTCTACGCATATTCTATAGCCAATACTCGTTGTAAAAGTGTAAGGCCATAAGTATGTCCATAGACTTGCCTGTACAATGTGTCTAAATTTTGTCCATATAATTTGTTTAAAGAAAGGCTTTATAGACAGATTTATAGACAAATGTCATTGGACTTTCTATAAACTGTCTAAATGGATTTTGTTTTTGTATTTGGCGCAAAAAACTTGAGACAAGGACAGACAGAAAGCAAAACACACAAGCGCAAACTTTTAACAGTGGTTCAATCGGAGCCGGATCACAGGTTTACAAGCCCAAAACCATCATATACAAGGCATGCGCAAACTATAGGTTACAGGAAACAACAACAAAAAAAAAGGCAGTTCTTTTCTTGTCAATTAAAGGTAAGTAGCGGTAACGTATCCCAGGGCAAACTTTTCGATTCGTGAGGCTTCATTTATTACTCGACTAGTCATTTCATCTTTGTGCCGGTGCACAATATCGTAATCATACGCGCATTTCTCAACACCTCATAAAATGCCGTTGTCGGTAAGATAAAGTAGTTTACGTCTAGCAGTTAGCTGCACCTAAAGATAAATCTGAGCGGGCAAAATTGAATCTATTATACCCCACTCTAAGATATAACACTATTTCGTGCGTAGGAACGTGGTAAACCCTTGTGAACAATGTGACTACTTCGTGTAAACAGTAAATTCAAGTATCAAATTTGTCCGCTTTAAATTTTATAAAAAGTTCGGTAGTTTTACGGAACGCAAAACTAATCAGTAATATGATTAATAAGTTTTAAAAAGACGGATAAATAGAACTATGCAGTATAATGTCGCAATTTGGAAGTGCCATATCTTATCTTCGAAAACTCTCTTAACTTGGAACATCATATGCCGTGAGGTACGAATAGCTGGCAGCGCGGAGCACCATGATGTTCCTGTCATAAACTAAACAGAAAAGATACGGGGAAAAAAGCAAACGCAAGAAACTTAAAGGGGTACATCCATTATATTTTTGATTATTCATGTTTTTGCGTTAAATGTGAGTTCCAGACATCTAAACTATAGAAAAAATAGTGACAAGCCGTAGAGCACCGTATATCATCATGATCATCATCAGACTATTTTATGTCCACTGCAGGACGAAGGCCTCTCCCTACGATGTCCAATTACCCTTGTCCTGCGCCAACCGATTCCAACTAGCGCCTGCGAATTTCTTAATTCCATCACCCGACCTAGTTTTCTGCCGTACTCCACTGGGCTTCCTTTCTCTTGGCACCCATTGTGTAACTCTAATGGTCCACCGATTATCTGTCCCATGCATTACATGGCCTGCCCAGCTCCATTTCTTTCTCTTAATGTCAATTAGAATATCGGTGATCCCCGTTTGCTCTCTGATCCACACCGCCCTCTTCCTGTCTCTTAACGTTACGCCTGACATTCTTCGTTCCACCGCTCTCTTCGCGGTACTTGTTCTCGAGTTTCTTTGCCAACCTCCAAGTTTCTGCCCCACATGTTAGCACCGGCAGAATGCATTGATTCTAATAATCTAATAGTTTTTCTACAGCCAGTTTGGTTTGGTTTCCCAGGAGGATACTGCGTCGTGACGCCATGGCGCAGTATATGGCCACGCGGGAGCCAGAAATCGCGACGTTTTCGCACTCGTTCAGGCTCGCTCCGTCGCCTCGTATACTACTGCTCGCAAATCACCAGATACGCACATCTCAGTTAATAGCTGTGATTATAACACTATAGTTTACGTTTTTTAAAAATTCGGGCAGAAACTATCTCAGGATGACTGTCGACGTTAATACGTCTTGCATTGAAGCAATGCGACGAACGCGTCATGTCTGAGGCGTGCGCTGCAGCCGGGTTCCTCTCGCGTTTATGATGATGATGATGACGATTTATTGGCATCCCCTTTGAAACGGGGCGGTGACGAATAGTCACCTTGCCTGCTTCGAATTAATCAGGTACGCCGTACATGCTTATCTTTGGACGCCCTGCGCCATCTGGTGGCACCGCCGCGAAGTCCGCGCATAGCACGTGTTTGATATATATGACTCGGGTTCAATTCCGCCCAGCACCGAATAATTAAAAAAAAGAAGATATTTTTTTGTCGTTGAACAGCGGCACATACACAGAGGCACACACCCAGTGACCCAAGCTGGCCTGAAAGAAAGACGGTTAGATACCTGCACGCACATCGGAAAGTCCGTGAAATGAACCCTAAAAATGCTAATCTCATTAAAAGAATGGGTCCGAGAACGTTTCCCTTAGTAAAACCGGATGAGACAAGATGCAAAGATTCACTTATCCACCACCCCATCCACAACTCAGTAGATCGCAAGCTGTCCAGTGGCGACAACTACAAACCAAATCATACAAGAGTCCGATACTAATGCACGCTATTTATCCAGACATATACACAACATATAGATGAAAAGTGTGTGGCACCAGAGCCACGCTAAAACACATGCTATGGGAATGGCAGGGACTAATGCAGGACAGTGAGAGCGAAGCCTCCATTGACAGCCTCCGCGCTCGATGGCCGGCCGCGCTGCTCAGCTCGAACCTGGAAGACCAACTCTGGGCAGTCCAGCGGGCCAAGGAAGTCGCCGAGAGGCAAGAACTCTTGGCCGTAACCTCGGCGAGTGCCTCAGCCCACTAACTCGCCGGGCACGAATCGTTCTAATTCGAAATAAAGTTTTCTCACCATCACCAACAAACCATGATAGGAGAAAGCCCAGAACATTCGAGTTTATTTAAATATTTGCTCTGTGGCACGCGATCGAAAGCCTTACTGAAATAGAGAAAAATTGGATCTGTCTGACTGGCCGCGCCGGGAGTTAAGGTAACTTCATGAATGGTAGACACAAGCTGGGTGATTATAGACAGACGCTTGCGAAGAAACTCTGATAACAAATTATTAGATTCAAGAAAATCCGTAATGAAGTTCACAGTGACAAGTTCTAACAATTTTCAACAGGTGGAAGTTAATTGGTCAACAGTTTTGAGTAGCCTGTCTCCAAGCTTCTCATGAATAGTAACACAAACCAGTAACCAGTCACATGATAAAGGCGACATCTTTAAAGAAAAAAAAAAGACTCAGCTATCAGAATAAAAGATAAGGACTCAGCACACCGATGGCGGATGTAGGGAAGCCAGGTGCCGGCCATACCAATATAGCCAACGGTAGCCAGTTTGTGGATCACCAGAATGCCACCTGGTGTTTTGAGTTTAGCGGACCGCTGGTAGAGCCAGGGCGCGACTGCGTTTGAGAGAGGACTCTCGCCCACAGGGTTCGACGGGATTTTCGTGGCGCGGGCTGCTTTCCCAGAGCGTTCACCCCTAAAGGAAGCCGAGTGTAAAGGCCGGGGGAACGCCTGTGCCCATTTACCGGTGGGCAACCGGCGGCCGCGAGGTTTCGAACCCACGACCTCCCGCAGCCGAGGCGGACACTCTACCACGAGGCCACGGCTGCGGTTAAACGTGTGCTCGGAGTTAAAAGCACGGTGCTCGGAGTTAAACGTGTTTTTCAACATGCACCTCGTCTACAAACATTGTACACGTCATTTAGTGAAAAAGCAAAGTATTTGCGTCAGAGCACTGCACATAATATCGCACTCCAGTCAGAATTAGCAATTTTAATGTTACTAAATCTGTGGCTAGTACAACTCAATCTGGATAGCCAACATCTCGCCCAAGCACACTTCTGAGACACAAACTGGCGAAACCAGCCAAATCTAATATGGCGACGGGCGAATGGCTAGCAGCGGTGCTCTGGGGCCACGTTCGCTACGCTGCGCACTGATTTGTCATTGTTTGCATCTTTAAATAATATTGTGGGAACCAAGAACACACACAGCGCAAGCAATTTCTTGGCAAAGTGGGCTTCTCATTTAGGAGCCGAGGTCGCTGCTGTGTTCGCCGGGCAAACAAGGAATCGAATACGGAATCACATGAGCGCACTGTGCAGCCAAAAGATTAATTTCACTGTTACAAAATTTAAAAAAAGAAGCACAGAAGTGCACACATAAAAAGAAGATGATCTTATTGCGTTTCAGGTAAACTTCAGTACTTCTTGAAAAATGATTTTTTTTTTACCTGCTGTCTGTTGGCACTCGCAAGGTACCATTTTTTTCCCTTTTGGTCGGAGTTACTGCACCACATTGCATAGTAATACGAGTGGTTACCCTTGGATGGTCTTTGATTTGATTCGATTTCCATTTACACACACACGTACAAAAGGAGTGGTAAATGGAGGTGGATGAGGGGAAAAAGCCGCACAGACGCGGCTTGAGAATACATCATGTATTTAGGTGTACACTTTCAGGTGTATATATATTTATCATATACACCTAAATTAATTAACCGTTGTGTCCATCAAGAAAAAAGTCATTTGAATGCTTCGCTCTAACCAGCGCGCCAGCTTGTCCTGACGTGCAGTTCTAAATTCATCATGAAGTATTTCAATATCCAATATCTACTCGAATGCTTTTTTTTTTTTTTTTTGTCACTCGCATCAACTTTTGGCCGTTTCGCAGCTCGCGCGCGGCCCGCTTTTGTGCCACGATGAGTCCGCGGACAACTGATTGCGATAACAGAAGCGTGTAACCGCGAGCAGCCTTGCCGAGCTTCCGTCTGAATTTCGTGGTTTAATTACGTTGCCGGCTACGTAAATTTGAACATAATAATGAGATCTTGTGTTTACTGCCAACGCTATAGGGCTACGCCACCGTCGCTCAGTAGAAGCGGCGCCGACCGCGTTGATGGGAAACTCGCGTGTTGCCCGGGGCCTGGAGAAGCATTACGCATAATGTCACGGTTGCCTTGCAACTTCGTATCAACTTTCAGGAGCGATAACACACAGCCTTGGGAAATAGAAGTGTAAAAAGCTATGCAGAAACCATCGATATCTATGGTCCATGTAAGCGAATAGCCTAAACGGACGAACGACCGAGCGCCAGTTTCCTGCTCCTTCATCTGGCAACTCGATTGCTCGAGAGCACGCGCGCCTTTCCTCACCTGCTCGCAAAGAACGAGCGAGTGACAGCCTCCCCTCCTCCTCCCTCCATTCACTCCCGGCAAATCGCGTGCCCCAGAGCACGCGCTCTTTTGTCGCCTTCTCGCGAACGAGCGAGCGACAGACGGCCTCCCCTCCTTTTTCCCCAGTCACTCCCGTCAAATAGCTTGCCCGAGAGCACGCGCCCGTTTCATCGCCTAGCGAAGAACGAGCGAGCGACAGCCTCCCCTCCTGCTCCTTCCAACTACTCCTGGCAAATTGCTTGCCCGAGAGCACGCGCCCTTTTCCTCGCCTTCTAGCTAAACACGAACGAGCTACAGCCTCCTCTCCTCCTTCTCTGGTCACTTCCGGCAAGTCGCTTGCCAGAGAGCACGCGCTCTTTTCCTCGTCTTCTCGCGAAGAACGAGCGAGCGACAACCTCCCCTCAGCCTATTTCCAGTCACTCCCGGCAAATCGCTTGCCCGAGAGCACGCGCTCTTTTCCTCTCCTTCTACCGAAGAATGAGCGAGCGACAGCCTCCCTTCCTCCTCCTTCCTCCGCTCACTCCCGGTAAATCGCTTGCCAGAGAGCACGCGACCTTTTTCTTGCCTTCTAGCGTAGAACGAGCGAGCGACCGCCTCCCCTCTTCGTTCCTGCGGTCGCTCCTGGCAAATCACTTGCCCGAAAGCACGCGCTCTTTTTATCGCATTATCGCGAAGAAGGAGCGAGCGAGAGACTCCGCTTCTTCTTCTCTGGTCACTTCCGGCAAGTCGCTTGCCCGATAGCACACGCTCTTTTCCTCGCCTTCTCGCGAAGAACGAGCGAGCGACAACCTCCCCTCCGCCTACCTCCAGTCACTCCCGGCAAATCGTTTGCCCGAGAGCAAGCGCTCTTTTCCTAAAATTATGGGGTTTTACGTGCCAAAACCACTTTCTGAATATGAGGCACGCCGTAGTGGAGGACTCCCGAAAATTTCGACCACCTGGGGTTCTTTAACGTGCACCTAAATCTAAGTACAGGGGTGTTTTCGCATTTCGCCCACATCGAAATGCGGCTGCCAAGGACGGGATTCGATCCCGCAACCTCGTGCTCAGCAGCCCAACACCATAGCCACTGAGCAACCACGGCGGGTAAGCGCTCTTTTCCTCGCGTTCTTGCGAAGAACGAACGAGCGACAGACAGCCTACCCTCCTCCCTCCGGTCACTCCCGGCAAATCGCTTGCCCGAGAGCACGCGCTTTTTTACTCGCTTTCTCGCGAAAAATGAACAAGCAGCAGCCTCCCCTCCTCCTTCCTCCAGTAACTGCCGGTAATTCGCTTGCCCGAGAGCACGCGCTCTTTTCCTCGCCTTCTTGCGAAGAACAAAAGCGCGACAGACAGCCTCCCCTCCTCCTTCCTCCGGTCACTCCTGGCAAATCGCTTGCCCGAGAGCAGGCGCTCTTTCCTCGCTTTCTCGCGAAGAACGAGCGAGCGACAACCCCCCCTCCTCCTAACTCCAGTCATTCCCGGCAAATCGCTGCCCCGAGAGCACGCGCCCCTTTCTTTGCATTTAGCGAAGAACGAACGAACGAGCGACAACTTTCCCTCCTTATTCCTCCGCTCACTCCCGGTAAATCGCTTGCCAGAGAGCACGCGACCTTTTTCTTGCCTTCTAGCGAAGAACGAGCGAGCGACAGCCTCCCCTCTTCGTTCCTGCGGTCACTCCCGGCAAATCGCTTACCCGAGAGCACGCGCCATTTTTCTCGCCTTCTGGCGAAGAACGACCAAGCGACAGCCTCCCCTCCTCCTTCCTCCCGTCACTGCCGGCAAATCGCTTGCCCGAGAGCACCCGCTCTTTTCCTCGCCACTTTCAGCGGGTGAAACGCCAGAATGAAATTTTCATTTTATTTGCGACCTTATCATCATCATCATCATCATCATCTACACCCACTGCAGGGAAAAGGCCTCTCCCATACTTCTCCAACTACCCCGGTCATGTGTTAATTGTGGCCATGTTGTCCCTGCAAGCTTCTTAATCTTATCCGTCCACATAACTTTCTGCCGCCCCCTGCTACGCTTCCTTTCTCTTGGAATCCAGTCCGTAACCCTTACTGACCACCGGTTATCTTTCCTCCTCATTACATGCTCTGCCCATGCTACCTTATAAGGATCCGTAATTTCAACTGCATTATGCTTTACTATTTATAAATCTATTATAAACGCTAGAATGTCTCCGGACTCGAACTTACGAATTTGTGTAAACTCACTCACATACCGGAGGTGGTCGCTCTGAAGATATTTTAATGAGCTTGTAATTTTTAATCGTTTTCTTTGTCGCATTCCTTAATATCTAGTTTAACAACGTATTATACGTCTGCTAAACTGTGCACATTCTCTGCGTGTTTTGACTTTTCTGGACAACGCAAAGCTATCACTGCAATCTATCACTGCAAGCTATCATTGCAAAGCTATCACACGCACTTTTCCACTGTTCCACATGGTATAAGGATCATCATCCAGCGTGCTATAGTCAAGACTCCAGCGCTCATGAAGTATAGCGTGATCATTAGCATGACTTAAATCTTTCACATATTTAACAACTGGCTTATTCAGTGCGCATTCAGTAATCACGGAATCATAAAATTATGCTCAGATATATCTAGCTCAATAGAAACATCAAATTGAGACAGACACACGATCCAAAACCGAGCTGCCATCACCCGGCTCGCGAGTTATATTGTGTACCATTCTTTAGAAGTTTGAAATCACCTGCCATTATTATATTCCCATGAATTTGCGTCGACATATAATTATGTAATTTCAATAAAAAGTCGGGGGAGGATGATGGTGGCCTGTACACCGCACACAATGTGAACAATATGGTCCAAAAGTTCAGCTTCAAAAATAAACCTTCATGATTTTTCATTTGTGGGACCTCAGTAGGTGAAATAGAATTTTTTTTAAAACGACTGCAACGCCACCTACCCGGGACGATTACGGCGAAAAAATTTGATGCAATTCATCGATCTAAGGATCACTAGAAATGCCGTCATGGAGTCGCGTTTTTGTTACGACAGTTACATGCGGTCATATTTGAGGAAGACATTCCAATTCAATTTTATTTACGATACTGTACGCGCATTAACGTTAAGCTGTCATCTGAGCTCTTTTGCAAAGAGTTGCCCCGGGGTGGCCGACCTCTCAACGTTCCTGCTATAACGTACACAAATCCCACCTCATAAATTTTGACCAGAGAGCCGTAATCAACGTGCTGCTGTTCATGCTTCAAAAAGTCTAAAAAAAAAAATATCTGAAGACAGTATACCATAAAGGCGCCTCCTGACGACCCCCCCCCTCCCCCCCCGACACGGCCGGCCGACGGGCCTGGCTTGTTATCGGCAAACGGCAGGCAGATATGAAGGCTGCAAAGAGCGGGACGCATAGATTAGGGCGCCATATAAAAGTCGGCCACAACGTCACCCCCCGCCTCTGTGCGCGGTCGCAGCGTAGCAGAAGCGACGTCGGTCATGGAAGACAGCGAGTTCCTGCCCAGCTGCTGGGGCCATCGGCTACGCGGACAGGCGCTGGTGGACCACTTCTTCAGGGAGACGGCGCGTTTGAGCGAGGAGACCAGAAGCCGCGTAGCTGCACAAAAGGACATCAGGTGAGACACGCTTTTACTGCGGCTAGCGCCTCCTGCAGGTTATAAACTATACCCGCTCCAATGCCTCGGTGTCAGCACCCTATACCGCAGAATTCTTTAGGGCAGCAGGTGGTGTTCGAACTCAGTAAGCCGCGCTTCAACGGCCGCTTGCCCCGTAGCGATAATCACGGTGATTTTTAAAGCAAAGCTTGCTTTGCCAACCGGTCGTCGGTTTCTCGCCGGATGTACTTGTGGATATATAGTGTTTCAGCGAACACTTTCAAAAATGTCTAAAGGTTGCCTGTGCCAGATAGCTCAATTCTAATTTATAAGCCGGTCTACTCGAAGCGGCGGACACTACTTGCACAAGAAATTGAAATGCGAAATTCACTAATTAACAAGAATTAGCTTACTAAGATTTTAACTAATTATCTTATGACCCATATTGCAAAAAAAAAACTTTTTGTACGCAAACAAACAGGGACAAAGAATAGGGGCAACACAAGGACGAGCGCTTTCCTTGTGTTGCCCCTATTCGTTGTCCCTGTTTGTTTGCGCACAAAAAGCTTTAAGATGAATCTGTTCCAAATAGGCCGACTCGCAGTTATGCTTCATATTGCAATTTACAAATTCTAGCAGTGGACTTCACAATGGCGGATCCATTTGGAACGAATTCTCAGGACGACACCAGTTTCTAGATATAAATTCCTGAACTTTGCGCAGAAATGCATTGGCATTCCCGTTGCTTGTGTGCTTCAGTGCATGAAACGACGTTTTCGTAGCAAATTAACTGGAACGCCACTGCATTTCTCCGCAAAGTTCGAGAATTTATACCTCGAAACTGGTGTCATCTTGAAAATTCGTTCCAAGTGGATCCGCCTTGCGAACTCATCGGCTATAATCTGTAAATTTCAATATGCGCCATAATGCGATTAGTTACAAAGTTAATGAGTGAATTTTTGTTAATTAGTCGATTTTGCACCTCAATTTTTTTTCAAGTATTGTTCGCCGCTTCGAGTAGACCAGCTCATCAACTAGAATTGTGATATTTGCCACAGGCAACTTTTAAAGATTTTTGAAAGTGTTCGCTGAAACACCCTGTATACTACAGCAACGTTAGCCAGCTCTAGTAACGTTGATATAGCATACGAGGTTTATACAGTATGTGCTCCGAATGCAATTACGTACATACCAGTAAACTGGCTTTATAAAACCTGTATGCGCACTGCCAAAGTAGTGAGAGATAACTCTAGAGAATAGAGACATCTATAGCATCCGCAACCTGCGACAAGAGTACGCGCGGCGCACAGCTTCTGTAGCACGTGCAAAGAAGTTTGCCTATAGGCTGTCGTGGTTGCGGGGCAGCTGTACCGATATTCTAAACCTGTGAAATATTATAATATATTTAGCATAGCGTTACTGTTATATTGTTACTGCTACCGTTTACGCCCGACGGCGCATGTGCTGTAGCGATCGGTAACACCATGCTACAAGTAGGAATAAGTATACAGAATGTCCCAGCTAGCGTTAGCCAAGCTCTTAAAAATAAAATATAGAATGTACGAGCACGCAGCCAGTGGCATGCTATCGGCAGTAACGTGCCGCACCACGATGGTCTCTTTTTCATAATAGAACTATCGATAATTTTCGATATCAAAGTTCTCGCGTAACTTTCCCCACCCTTGCGTCGCTGCATTTTCATGTGTTTTAGGGTATTAACCAGTGCAATAATTTATGCTCGTTTTTCCTTATAGCGTCTATATCATATTATTTATAACATATAGCGGGAATAATCGAGTTGTCGCCAGTGTGTCTCCCCATCTAGCCCGGTCTTGCGCCAGCATATACGACAACTAAGACTACTATATTCATTTCATGACAGTAAAAGTAGCATGTATACGCGAGCCGCTGCACAAGAACCCTAAGTATAGTACATACTCACATTGTGCCATGCTTTTCGTCTTGTGCCGGTGCTATAGCTGGCCGCGTACTCACGCCGTCGTCGCCCACGTGGAATGTGATTCCAAGTGTTTCTGGTTCCGTGCTCTGTGCGGGGGCGCGCGCTGCAGGTTTGGCGAGCACCCTCGCGAATGCCTGGACCTGTATCACGGCGGCCGGTCGCCGGGCGAGCGCCGCTCGACGCTGCTCTTCTGGCACGGCGGCTACTGGGTCGCAGGGGACCGGCAGTCGCACGCCTTCGTCGCCGATCCCTTCGTAGCGGCCGGCGTAGCCGTGGCCGTGGCCGGGTACCCGCTGGCGCCCGGCGCCACTCTCGACCAGATGGTCGACTCGGCCACGCGCTGCGCCCGACACGTGCTCGCGCTCAGGTCCGGACCGCTCGTGCTGGCCGGCCACTCTGCGGGCGCCCACCTGGCCGCCATGGTCGCCACGCGGCTACACGGTGAGTACTTTAGTCGTTAGAACTCGTCATGCAAGTTGGTTAAACAGAGAGATAGAGAAAGAGAGAGAGATGTCGAAGGGAATGGCAGGGAGGGGTTAACCAGGCTGAGCCCGGCAGGCTATTCCGCACTGAGGAAAGGGGACTGAAAGACGAGAAGGAAGAGAGAAGTTCACACTTTGCACTGTACACACGCAGTCAAGCGTTCATAGTCAGTCACAAGCGGTCATAGAGTCTGGTGCTTTTCGAGAACCGTAGCGTGGCGCTTTCTTGGCTTTATACATCGAGATATTCTCCTTTGTGAAAGGGCTGTCGCGTAAGTGCCCTAAAGATGTGCGAAGGGCAATACTTTCATCTTCGTATGCTAGGCAGTCACGCTGATTTAGCGCTGATAGCGCGCAATAAAAGCGTGGGCGCAAGCACACCGAGGCTCAGGGAAAAATGTATGTATGCGTAAGCATTGTTACACTTGCTTATCTCCACGCAGCCCGGTGTCATCATCAATATTATAAAACTGTCCAACCAGTACAAACGACAGCGCTGCGGCGACGCGAACTGCTGTTGACGGCGGCGCAAGGTAAATTGATGACGCAAGCAAACGCACGTCCAGGTGCGCTGATTAAGTTCCGATCATTATAAGCCGTTATCGCTATAACCGTTATGAACCGTGATCAACCGCACTCCAGCGGCGTCTGTGTCTGGTGCGGCCGCGAGGATCGTATCATATGACCGTATATGACGGTATCTTGAAAGCGACCTGCGGTGGCGACTGAGAGCGCCGACTGCTGACAGCCTCGTGTGCTCTGTGTTCTCGCCGCTGAGTTCGCGTTGAAGAGAGACGCGCGGGTCCCAATCTTGAAAGCGATCTGCGATGGAGGCTTATAGTGCGGCGAGTGCTGACAGCCTCGTATGCTCTGTGTTTTCGCCGCGTAGCTCGTGTTGAAGCGAGAAGCAGCACGAAGGTGTATTCTCTTGTTGCTGGGGGCGCTATCTGAAAGCGATCGTCTTACGGGACTGACGGACGGACGGACGGTTTTTCTCGTTGGGTCAGCATATAAATGCAGGGAATGTTGGCATGGCACGTGAAGTTGGCTCGAAATCAGCCATGCACTAGGGTCTGTCCTGAAAGAAGTAGGACTCATTCAAAAAAAAAAAAATTCATTCATGAGAATACTACAAACGATTAGAATTTTTCAAAGTAGCACCCTTCCACATCTACACACTGCTGCCAACGAGTTTTGCAGTTCTCGTACGCCTCCAGGAACGCCTGGACCGGAATGCTGTTTAGCTTCCTCGTCACGGCCTGTTGAACTGCCTCTACCGATCCGTGATGCTTCCCCTTGAGTGTCGATTTTATTCTCACGAATAGAAAAAAGTCTGGCGGGGCCAAGTCGGGGCTGTAGGGGGCTGAGGCAGCGTTGCCACCTTGTGCTGGGCAAGGTACTTCACTACGCGGAACGCTGTGTGGCTCGGCGCGTTGTCATGGTGCAGCCGCCAATTGTTGGCGATGGCTGGGCGGACACGAACAATGCGTTTTCGCAGTCTTTTGAGGACTTTCACGTAAAAAACTACATTAACTGTTTTTCTGGCTGGTACGAACTCTTTGTGGATGACTCCATGTCGATCAAAAAAGCAGATGAGCATGGATTTTTGCTTGGATTTGCTCATTCGTGCTTTCTTGGGGCGTGGGGAAGAAGGGGTGTGCCATTCTGAGCTCTGCCGCTTGCTCTCCGGGCCATAATGAAGCACCCACAGCTGGTCACCGTTCACTACATTGTCCAAAAAGTCGGGGTCCTCAGTCGCATGATGAAGAAGATTCTGGCAGATCGCTTTCCGGTGGGCCTTTTCCTCCTCTGACAACCCACTCGCGGCACGAACTTCGCGCACACTTTCCTCATGGCTAAGTTTTCTGTCACGATCTCAAAAACTTGGGTTTGAGGAATGCTCAAGTCATCAGCAGTCATTCTTATGCTCATCCTACGATCACTGTTCAGTAAATTTTTCACTCGCGACACATTTTCGTTGGTCTTGCTGGTCCAAGGGCATCTGGAGCGGTCGTCGTCTTCCACTCTTTCCCTACCTTCTCGGAACAGCTTGTGCCACTCAAAAACACCTGATCTACTCATGGCAGCAACACCTAAGGCCTCCTTAATCATGTCGTGAGTCTCTTTGCCCGTTTTACTAAGCTTTACACAAAATTTGATCTCGTATCGCTGATCCAGTAAACGCTCCATGATTCTCCGTGACGAGGCGTTTCGACAGGGATTCACAGTACAAGCGACCTGCTCTCTTCAACGGCCGAGAGCCGACTGCCAATTTTTCCCAGCGTTCCCAATATCCATCCCCCTTCGCCGATCCTGCGCGCGCAGACCGCCTCTCGTCCGCCCGTTCGACCAGGAGAAAAAAACCAGTCCTACTACTTTCAGAATTGAACCTGTATGTACCGTAATCTATTCCCCATACGTCAACAAATTTGATGAGTACTGTGCTATGGAAACAAATGAAGCTCCATACAGGCAAGTGAGCATTTCACGACCAAGCGTTATGACCTCCATTTTTGAAAAAAATTTTCATGCTAAACTTCCGCCTGTTCCTTTTTTCTTTTTCTTTTTCCCTTCATGCCTCACGCTGTTCGGGCTCTGTGTGCCGAAGACTAAAAGAAAGCAGGGTACTGACTGCTATAGTGAAAGCAGTGACGTGTGCAGTACCTGCATGTAGCTGTTTTATTTGTTATATTGTCAATTATATAATGCTTGCTGCATTCTATGTTACTTCTCGTGAAATGTTTGTCGCATTTTTTTTTTTTTTTTACTGAGAGCATTAAACAGTTGCTCCCATTTGTTTGGAGTTTTGAAATCCATAAGTTGCGCTGTATTGCTATTTTCTGTTGTATTAGCTGCGCAGAATACAAATTGGATAGTCTTTGCTATTCGATTCATATTCAATTCGACAATTCACTACTCAAAATGTTCGCATATTCGTTTCAGCTCGAATATAAGGGATAACAACACTTGCAGTGTCGAGGAAAAGAGACCGAGTGCAAGTTAGGACTTTTCTGAATGACTCTGCTGCAGAAGAGTTACTGCTGTTGCACGACTCTCCTGCTGCTCGTCTTGTTCTACAGCATTTTTTTTAAAGGGCCCCTCACCAGTTCTGGCCATTTTTAGTTGACAGGCGCAGTGCATATAGTGCGCCCTAACGATCGTGTCTGCTAAGTATTATATCCCTGCTTGCCGCTTAAACAGCTTAAATTTCAAGCCAAACGCCGTTTGCCCTTCTTCTTGCGGGCCCCGCGCTCCCAGTCGGAGAGTAGGCGTATATCGCGCAAGTACGCTATACGTACGTGGAAGTGCTGTGACGTCGTTCATAGCGACACTTGACTTCGAAAATTATTCAAGGAAACATCAGTTATACGTTTAATCTGTTCCTTCATGAGACGAATTAAAGTTTAGAGAAATAATAAAACATACAAACACAATGTGTGCGAGTTCATGTTTTACTTCGTACTGAAGCAAGAGAGCTGTACTGCTTCGTCTGCTTGTTCCCACATCGTGCAGTCGCGCGCGCAGAGGTCGAAACTGTGTTATTTTCTACCGTGTTCCAGAGTCCCGCGATCATGTTCTTTCATTTTCGTACGCCTGCTTCATTTCTCGTGATTGTGGCACTTAACAGATGTTCTCGTGCAGAGCTCGCAAAATCGTCCGCTGCACGAAATAGGACAAACGCAACAGCTTGCGCGCGAGACCGTCACCAGAAGTGCGCCACTCAGCAAAAACGCGTGCGCGCGCGCGCGCGCGCAAGAGAGAGAGAGAGAGAGAGAGAGGATATTAAAAAAAGAAAATTCATCGACGATTACGATGCTCCCTAATGCAAAATTTAGGCGCACCTGTATCCGTGTTTTCATTTCGCGATATATTGACTGGGAGCGGACAACCTGTATAGTGCGGCACATTGCATGCAAACGGAGCAGAGTGTGGTGCGACTGCTTCGCTTATCGGAAGATCACGGGAGACAGCGCGTGGATGACGCGTGGGCGCGATTCACAGCAGCCGCCGCAGACAGACCTCCGCTCATGCAGCGCTTTATTTCTATATATGGTATCGGTGGATGCGATCGCCGCATGCCATCGGTGAACGACGGCGCGCTACTCTGGCGCCATCTCATAGCGGTTGTCGCCGCGGAGCTGGTCTTGCGCGGCACTACGCTGCAGTGTGCAAGAACTACGTTTTTCTTCTCACACTTTCGTCATATACCTTCCTCCTCCGCTTTCCGCCTCGCGCTCTCTTCCCTATCGCCGTCTTTGATCCCCCGCTGCGCTCTGCGTGCGCTCGATTACACCGACAGCCGACGCCGATGAACGCCGACGCTAGACGCGCATGTACGGGAGTAATGCGCTCTTAAAGAAGACGGGGCCCGTGAGGTATTCGTCACGCGATCCTCCGGCTTCGGTATAGGAAAACGCAGAGAAGGAATTCCGCTTGCGGGGGCTAGACGGGGAAACGTGGAGAGCGTCTATGTTGGCTGTGAAGCGAGCTTCACAGCCAACATAGATCGTAGGTTCGCGCCACTTCAATTATTTCTATCTCTGCTAAAATTGTTGCAGTAGAACACTCCTTAGAGCGCACGTAACAACTTCCAGCGCCTAACCAAAATTTGCTATGTGGCCTGGTAAGGAGCCCTTTAAGTACATTAAACGGACCACTGTCAAATTTTCATTAACCAAAACCATTTTTGAGACGTGCTCTTTGAACGCATTCTGATATTCTTTTCTGACATTTGTGTCGATTTTCTGTGTTCGGGACTTATTTCGTCAACCTCTGCCCACACCATTCTCTTCCTTTTCACTATAGAGGCAAAGTGTTTCACCAGAGGTGCAGCGTTTTCGCTATACTACCTATTCCTGTATTTAATGATCATGTCGGGCACTGATTCCATATACGCGAGTTATAAACTTCAAGCTTCAACAGCAGTGAAATTTGTCGTACAATGTTGACGTGCGCAGGGGAACCCCGCTTACGAGGCCTTCTTCTCCTGTCGCCCGTCTTGGACGTGGTGGCGCTGCTTGGCAGCTCTGTGGCACGAGACGCGGCCATCGGTACCGACCAGGCGGTGCGCAACAGCCCGCTGCAGCTGGTCGACAAGCTGCCGACGCACCTGCACGTCGTGGTACGAATTTGGGCGCGCTGCTGTTGAACAACTTGCCCGCACAAATCTGTTTGGCCGAACTGTCACCATTGCTAGCAACTGTCGTCGTTCTCTGTACCGGTGAAATTGGGAAGCTCCGAAGGAGGCCATAACTTCTTTTGAAGCGAATAGCGTTATTTGGCTATCATTTTGCATGGTTGCATGCCGGTGGCCGGATATCTTGCCGGAGGGAAAGGGCAGCGCGTAAGCGCCGCAGGTCGGAAGAGGAGAGAGCGTTCGCTGATTGGTCTTTGCCGTGCTTGCGATTGGCCCGCGGCAGCTCCTCGGTCACGACTGACGTCACTCGCAGAAAAAGTTGGCGCCACTACGGCGTCCTTCAAAGCCAAATGTGAAGTTTCGGAACGTTAAACTTCACAATATAAAAGTTTAATATTTCTGACAGCAGCTTCGCAATTCGACAGACACAGTGTTCGACCTTCGCGTTCATGCAATATGTGCATAGTGCGCCTGAGAAAGCGCAAATGTGGTGCTTCTGTGGTGTTCTCGTGCCCTTTACTTCGAGCATGGGAAAGCTCCCAGCAATGGCTTTCTTCGCAAGGCGCTGCACCCTGTCTTACCTTTCACGCTTACCGCTCTCAACAGAAGACAATGTATGGATGGACGGTGTTTAGAAAAGCTAACATGAATAATTCCCAATTAACTATTTCTTTTCAGTGAGAACAACACCATCCGTTAACAGATTTTTTTTTTGTTTTTACTATCGCGATTGACCTTTTTTTCTTGTGCAGAATAGAAAAAGGAGTAGGCGAAGCCGCCTGTGTTATAAATCAGCCTGTAATGAATGTTTCAACAGCTATAACAACTATTATGTCGTGGGTGCCGAACCAGCTTAGCGTGAAACCTAACGCTCAATTTATAAGTGTTTACAATTGTAAGAGCGTTGACGTTGCGCTATCTTAGTGCCAAAGGTGGTGGTTATGGTGCTACAGGTAGGTTTTCCCCAGTCCCAGAGCTACACAGTTTAGTATGTTGCACTGTCAGCTGTTCGGGTATCCATTTGTCATCCGAGGTCGTATTAACGTTAGTTCACTTTAGTGGATAGCTCAGCTTCAACGAGCTCCAATTGGCTGAAGAAGTAGAAGCGGACATAACGGAAATTTTCGACGAGCACGCAGCCGTCACATTCTCTCTTTTATTATTTTTTCTTGCGTCTCTTGGTTCTTAACTGTACCGACCACGGAGTCAATATTTCGTTACTGTTGGCACGCAGTTCGTAGGTTCATACAGAGATGTGTGTGTCATACCTGTCCACGCTTTTAATCTCTTCTTCGCTGCGAAAACGTCTATGTCAACAATTAGCCAACCGGACCAGAATAAGCTACGTATGTGAACAGGGCTGTTCGGCTCTATACGTGACAGAGGGTAATCAACTGGGCGAAAATGCGCCCCCCCCCCCCCCCCCATTTTAAGTTCGGCTGCATCTCGTTACCCGGCTAGATCGACACTCGCAGGACCACGGGCTTCCGAGCGGGTTCTCCGGGAGGGGGAGCCCCGTCCGAACGTCACGCTGACGACGACGTCCTCTCATCGCGCGCTTGCGCAGGTGACGTACGCCGAGCACGACCCCCCGTGGTTCGGGCGCACCGCTCGGGCCTACCGCGAGGCCCTCGGGCGTCGGCGCATCTCCTGCGAGCTGCTGGAGTACGCGGACGAGGACCACTTCAGCTTCCTGCTGGGCGCGCTGCGAGACAGCGCGCACCGAGTCACCGCGAGGCTCGTCCGTGCTTCTTTGGCGGCGACCGCGCCCTCTCCGACGCCGCAGTGAGGCACCGAGGTCGGCCATCGGGGGCAAGGACGAACCGGTCCCCGCCGCCATCCTCGTCACGAACACTGAGCGACGGCGGCAGCGAAGAAGAAGCCCTCGCGGGGCCCGATCGAGTTTATCCGCCTCTGTTTATTATTGGGGAGGCCGGCGCGTACCATATACTTCCCGGCTGCTCGAGCGCCGCCGCGGTCTGTCTCGCTAAATCCGTACAGCGTACCGGAAGCTACACGGAGGCCGTCCTAGCGGTCACCGGCGAACAGAAGGACATAGCGCTAGCTCTGGGAGCGCGGACATTGCGTATTTGTCACTGCCCAGAGGGCGGACGCTCATCGGATTACCATACGAGCCGGCCGCGCAGTTCTTGCGGTAGCGTTTTCCTTTTCGTTTTTTCTTCAAGTTCAAGATTTGTTGCTAAGGCATAAATCGATTTTTATTTAGACGTGCACTTTGTGTCGAGGCTGTCTCAGTGTGTTTGAAAAAAAATAATCACGCCGTACGCAATAAGTCTTAATGTCTTCTGGAATAAAAGAAGCCTATTATACTCGGCATCCAAGGGTCTAGAGTGTCAGGATCGCCAGGATCCTCCCCACCACCACCACCACCTGTGACACAGCCGGACGATATACTTGGGGAATGCGTGGGGTCACCCGTATACATTTGACAAAGGCTGAATATGCATTTGTCAATGAAGAGGAAAGTGAGAAGAGCAAAAGGAAAGGCAGGGATGATAAGTAGAGAGGGAACATGGTTTGCTGCCGTATATGGGGGGAGGGGGGGGGAATGTGGCTGTAGAGATGAAAATGCAAAGAATGAACAAAAGGGGGGAGTCCATCACGCCTGTCACGCTCTGTCACAAGCGTAAGTCTGTCTTGGAATACGCGGGAAGTGATGTGCCGACCTAGAACTTGACCACGTTTCGTATTCTTGCGATTGTGATGCATATATATATATATATATATACACAAACACAAACCAGCCCGGTCTTATACCTTACATACTTCAAATATAAACCCGTCTTTAAAATCACAACAGGGCTTTCGAACACCGCTGTCTAAGCGTCTGTTGAGACGAGAAGACTGCGATCAGATGCGAGACGTTTGTCAGGCTCACCGAGAGCGCCGAAGACGATGTATAAGAAGGGCAAAGAGTATAGTCACAGGCGTTCAAAGAAATGAGGACAACGGGAGCATGAGCATTGCCGAGTCCTCCCCTCCCCCCCCCCCCCCCCCTCAATAGGAGCCAGCCACTCCCAAATTTTTTTCCCGAATAAGCTCCCCTTCTTTCTCCTGCACAGAATGTATTTCCACATGCCGGATGGGTGGTGACAGACATAAGGACATATTTTTTTTGCAGACTCAAACTGCAGTTGAGGTCAACCTAATATGAAGCATAGAATAATGTAACTGTCGTGAAGCGAACGGTTATGTGGAGATCATATGCTGCAGTGTTTATGTTTATAACAACTTAGATAGAATGTTTCTAGCGGTAATATATATATATATATATATATATATATATATATATATATATATATATATATATATATATATATATATATATATATATATATATATATATATGTGAAATTGAAAGCAAACTAAAACCCAGTGGCAATGTACAACGTGAAAAAAAAAAAAAAAAAAAGCACTCAGTAGCCATCTTGCTGCAAATTGTAAGAAGTGCAGTTGCCGGCCTGAATTCGAAAGAAAAAAAAAGTAAAGTTTTAGCAAATAGCAGCGACCAAATGACCGGGGAAATAATCGAAGCCCATAGAACACCAATATTGAAAGAGAAATGTGTCCCTGCACCATCTATTTTGCTAGTGGAAAAAAATAATTCCCATATTTATCTGCTCAGGTATGACCAGACGCATTTAGCACAAGCGTGCACTATTGTGTAAAAGGATGGACAACCTCTTTTTATTTTTTTTTGTTTTTTTCTTTAATGCATTTCGCAACTCACTATAGCTTACTTAAAAAAAAAGGTTTGTCTGTCGCAGTAATAAATCAGTTCATAGCAGCGCAACGTGTCGTTTTCCATGTGCTTTGACCTGTGTTCGTTTCTTTGAGCGATGCTTCCACCTGAAAGTGGATAACCAACTAGCCGATGCTCGGCGAAGAGACAGCACAGCCCACAATGATGATCACTCACATACTCGGGATTGAGAGGAAATACACGGCGGGTGACAATGTACAGATACGGAAGAAGTGCATAATAAGCTTTCTCTCCAATATATATATATATATATATATATATATATATATATATATATATATAAGGACGCAACACAACAGGAGGCCGACTAGGCATTTTTTGTACATGCACGCAATAGGTTGCTTTCTTTCGACAAAGACTGCATATAAAGGGTGTTTCGAAAGAGTCTTGAAGGGGTATGTAGTGCGGGCAGCTTACCTGGCGACAATGCACTGAGACACGGTTTGTACGCGGGTGTGACCACTCTCGACAAGAGAGCGAGACAGAAAAAAGGGGAAAGGCAGGGAGGTTAACCAGATCGGTAGATCCAGTTTGCTACCCTACGCTGAGAAGGGAGCGTAATAGCAAAGTAGAGATAAAGAAAGAAAAGAGCATAGACATACAATCACAGTCAAATACTGTCACCGCGTATACCGTCACCGCACAGCACAGTAGCACTTGCAGCACTATAAACATCTGTTCAGGCTACAGCCGCTTGTCCAACACTCTCGACAAGAAATATATTATACGTGCAGATGTGCGACTGCGAATTACTCTAGCGCGAAAAGAACCGCTAAGGCCGCAAATAATCCGCAGTTGTTGCACCACCCCACTTGGTACAGGAGATAGTTTTCTATTAGCTTCGGAAGTCTGTCCTTAGGCTTCTGTAGTAAACATGAGATGGTTCGCTCTCTAAGTGGCCGAATTTAGCTCCGTAGCTTCCGTAACTCTGCTCGTTGCTAGAAAAGTAGCGTAAGATGAGATTGTAATGTGTTGAATACAAATGCATCCAAAGGTGTCGAAGTAGCACTCAGAATAAAGTCAAAGTAGCACTCAGAAGTTGCGCGGCAGTGAAAAGATACGAAAATTAACTCAGGTAAAGTTAAAATTTCGTTATTGTTTTTGTTGTCATCGTCGTCGTCGTTGTTGTTGTTGTTTCTGTTGTTGCTGTTGCTCTTGATGTTGTTGCCTTCCCGCTCTTTGCTGTGTCAATCGTTTGTTGTCGCACATGTTGGTCCCGAATACCTTCCACCACGTCACGAAAGAAAAACAAAAAAAAAGGTAGGTGGGTGGGAGGGGGGAGGCAGCGGCTTTTCTTGCTGAAGCTGTACAGACGTGGACTGCAAAAGCCTCGATCTGTTGCGTGAATCACGGCGATTTCTGCGTTCGACGTCTGTGACGCTCCGCAACGCACGCACTCGAATGGACCTCAGGCTGTTGGGCTTCAGACTTTCCTTGCTCCGGGACTGACCATTGGTTGCGTGGGAGATGCGTATACTGGTCGAAGCAAGCAGTCCCTTCGAAGGACAGAACGAACTGTAGCCACAAGCTCAAAAGAAAAAAAGAAAGAAAGAAAAAGGAGGGAAAATAAACACGCATATATGCAAGGCAATTCCTGCAAAGGAAGTTGTAGGAGTGTGCCAGCCGGTCAATATCCTCTTGTTTTCTCTTTTCGGCGCGCACGCGCATGCGTGTGCGTGAACCCGCTGCCGCTTCGATCGTTTGTATCCAGCGTATGCGCGCTTGTATAACGTGCTGTCTCGTAGAAACCCGCGCCATTTCCGATATACATGCACGCACCACGTGCACTTGTCGGTGCACAGCGCTGGCTTGGCTTCATTTTGAGCGATCGCGGTCTTTCGCATACGGCCTGTTCTGTCGCAACGCGCATCTGTCTGCGTGCATCCGCCGACTGTGTGGTGAATTCCCTCTACGTCGAAATCATCCGCACTGTACGTGCGTTTTTGCATTCATTTTTTTTCGCGTCAACCATTTATGTACGTCGGTTTCTTGCCGGTGCATGTGTTGTTATTGTGTTTGGTTATTGTTAAACTGCGCAGCATCGCCTTCATTTCGCTCATGCACGAGCGGTGCGGGAATCTTGTACATAACATGATGATGATGATGATGATGATGATGATGATGATTGACTGGCGTCCCCTTCGAAATGGGGCGACGATAAATAGTTACCTAGCCTGTTTTGTTTCATCAGGTATACTGTACATGTTCTTCAATTGAGGGTTTTTGTAGCCATCTCCATAATCTATCTTTCTGCCTCAAAACGTCTCGATCTACCTTGTAGCGCTACCCAAATGCCTGCAACGGATCCGGCCGTATAAATTTCCTCCCTGCTTCTTTTCCACGAATACTCTAAACGTCTTTTACTTATCTCGACAGCTGACCAATTGATGCTTCCGTCCACTTTAAATCCAAGCGCTCCTGGAAGGTGTACGTGACCTCCGGGCCTCACTATATATACGTGAATCCGTTCGCAATCCATTAGGATGTGCTGAGCGGTCTCCAGATTTTTTCTGCAGCACACACATGCCTCAGCTTGTTGCGAATATTTTCGCTAGTATGTTTTTGTCCTTAGGCAACAAGGTCAAGCCTCATATAGCAAGGCACAGCCCTTTGTGCTAAAGTACAGATTTTCATTCGAATTTATTTCTTCCCACTCTTGTAAATCTACATTGTCATTTTTGTTTCCATTCTTTTCACCCAATTCACTTATGAAGTAAAATTAATGACCGACCAGGAATTGCACGTCAAGCGCTGGTACAGCAGTGAAAGATTAGCGCACGATTGGCGCGACACATTTCAGAGTGCTGCAATAATTTTCATTTTCTGCTTTACAGTTCTGCTGATATATGTATATATATATATACATACATACATATATATATATATATATATATATATATATATATATATATATATATATATATATATATATATATATATATATATATATAGGAACCATTGGCAGTGATCGTCAATGTAAGCGAACAGCCGAACGCATTGCGAAAAATATTCGCGTTATTAAAAGAATCATGCGTTCGAAGGCGTATGTTTTTTGCAGTGAGGACAGTTAGGTAGCGCTTGCTGTTTCGTTGCATAATTCCGTAGAGAACAAAGCCGTTAACCTGTACATCTGTGGCGGCAGCTTTGCCCTCTCCTGTCGAAGCCACAGCGGGAAAAAGGGCGACAGTAATTCCGTAGAGAACAAAGCCGTTAACCAGTACATCTGTGGCGGCAGCGGAGCCCTCTCCTGCCGAAAACCACAGAGGGAAAGGGCGACAGGAGAAAATGAAGGCTGTCTTCCCCCGAGTGCTTTCACCACAACATCTAAACCTTTAGACGCCACGACGCTGTCGAGAGTGACCGCGAGTGCCGGCAGACCCGTCTGCTCGCTTAAACGCACAACTATAAGTTACGTTAAGCAGACGATGATAAGACGGCATGTTTTCCAATGGAGCAGAGTTGTACGTATACCGTCGCGTTGTCGAACATTGCCTATCTGTCTTCACAACTTCCGCAATAGCCCTGGATGCGTAATTCAATTCGACGAAATATTTATTTTTACACTCGCAAATGCCACATCTGGAACTCGTAAGTTTGTGAGTACTGTCGCATCGAAGGTTTCGAATCAGGAAGCTGGAATTTTGTGTCTGTCTATAGCATCGAAGCTATAGGCGCACTCACGCGCATTTCGGGACCATTTTTTTCTGACACGACACTGTTCCGCCATTTGTTCAAGTCGTGCGGTTTCAAGTTCACGATAATGCCGCGTGCATTATATTGTGTTGTCATTGCGCTGGCTTCAGCACTGCCAAAGAAATTTTTTGAATAGTACAACACAGGGAGAAGCTCTTCAAATATGTGCAGAGTCATTGTATTAACTCTACGAAAATAGTCGATCATTCTAACGGAAGCGCGCTGATTCAGCGTGGGGACATTAAGAAAGATGTCCGGGGACTCTCCAGTATAAAAAATACCGACGAATTCAGCATCGGCGAAGTGATTTGCCTTCGCACGAGTGTTTCTGTCCACAATTCTGTTTTATTATATCCGCTATAGTGTTACGCTTCACGCTCTGCTAATCACGTCTTTGTCATGCACTTACATAATGCTTTGGTTGTTGTTGTTTTAGCTATGCTATAACATTACGGGCTTTATATTTCACGTGTGTACTTTCAGTTTAGTGTTTTAACATGGTATAAAAGTTGCAAGCGCAATGTATGCTGATGTTCATGTTCAGAGTATAGCGCATCAGTTCTGCACTAATGAGTCGACTGCCCAGCCACGCTCGCGACCACCTGTGCTTAAGTTGGCTGGTGATTCAACTGTATACGTGCCACAGAATTTGAGTCGCTTGCTTGATCTGTGCGTTTCGAACATTTCTCCTGTTGGCTTACACTTCGTTAAGGACGGGGCAGCTGATCTTCGATGAGGGTCAGCAAAATTCAACTCCAGATTACTTCAACGACAACAGGTGATGCCTATGCTGTTTATTTCAGATGTGCAGATTTTTGGGCTAGGTGGTTCGTCGCATCAATTGAAGTCATAGCGCTGGATTGACACGGACAAGAAAGGCGACAAAACGTGCGGACGTCCTGTCGTCTTTGTTGTCCGTGTCAATCCGGCGCTATGACTTCAGTTTATTTCAGATGACTGGGCTTCACCCAAATTCAATCAGTCCGGCTGGAGCAAATTTTATTTTTGTCGAAACAAGTCCCCGAGGTTCCCTTAAATGTATTGTGCTTACGTAAGCGTTCTTTTGCATCTTTTTCTCCTCCATGATGACAAACTAAATGTCACTCACTATGCTTCCACTCTGCTGAAACCACATTCATGCACCTTCTTTGGAACGACGCGAAAGAGGGATTTACAAGATGAATACACACACATACGCACACAAGGTGTATGTACGTTTGTTCTCTTGTGCTCATTTTCTTTCGTGTCTTACAAAGAATGCATAGGAAACCGTGCCGACTTGACCAGGAAGTTAATTTCAGCAAAATCATACGTTACCCTGCCGGTCCTGCAGGGTAAAGGTAACAAACCACACGGCCCATCATTTGTTCTAAATTTATGAAGTGCGAATTCAAATAGATTTATTCCTGTCACCGGTAGGCCAAAGGTTTTCCCGATGTCGTGAGCTCTCCGGACGGCCAGATCAACTCCTGGCCGTCCGGAGAGCTCACGACATCGGGAAAGCCTTTGGCCTACCGGTGCCTACGTGGGCGGAGCCACCGACTTAGCCTGGGGGCTTGTGCCCTCGGACCCTAGTTTCTCTGGACTAAAATAAAGTTCTTGCCATGCCATGCCATGTCAAAACACTTCTCCGAAACCTGTCCCTATATAATAGGCGCATGCAAGATGTACTTATTCTTTCATTTTATTTTCCCGCGCAACTGTAAAACACTGCGGGCTTTTTTTCACTCCTAACGGTAACAAGCCGGTGATTAGCATGGTCTGCGATGAAAGATGCAGGAGGAGCACTTGGGGGCGAGCCCACATAGTGTTGTCGCTTATGGGAATCCGGCTGCCTGCCGCGGGCTCGCCAAGAACGCGGATCCTCCCCCTCTGCGTGAGCTAACTGGACCGCGCATCGTGAGCCGCCCAAGGCAACGTACCCGCGCGCCAGTGGAGAAGACAAACCGCGCGGACCCCCGGCATCGGCAACGGTGGTACATGCGAGGCCCCCTGCGACAAGGACACCGCCTATGTTTGTGCGTGCGTACGAGCGCGGTGCCGCGAAGGCCGCCGGCCAAGCCAAGGAGGAGCTGCTCCGTCCTTGAACCGCGCCGAGCAGCGCTGGGAAGAAAGAACGCCGGCCATCGCGCTTCGTCCGCGTCTCTCTTTCGCTCGGGAGGAGGCGTCCGGCGCATCGCGCAACCGGGCAGGTTACTTGCTGCGGCGGCAGCGGCGCCGCTTCCGGTGCGCTACACGCACGCGCGCGCGCGCGGTGTGCTAGAAGCCGTGCGAGCGGTAGAAGGTCCACCGGCCCGCTCGGCCCACATAGTTCACGCAGCGCATGTTGAAGGGCTCCGGGGCTGTGGCCTTCGGTCGCGGAACTTTCCTCCGCGGGTCGATCGCGCGCGCGGCGGAGCACGGATTGAGTCGCCATCTAATTAGTCGAGAAGCGAACGATCGCTGGAGCATACGCTGGAGCAATGAATTACGCGTGGTATTTACGCATATGTTATGCTGCCTCCCTGCAGAAACAGGGATTGCAGACACGTCAAGCTGGTGAATGATAGCTTTTTATCTACAGTCCCTCCATCTGTAAATGTACAGGATGGCAAATAAACAATTTCAATTTCAATTTCGCAGAATGCCCCTCCCGCCCGCTCTCTCTCTCTGTCCGCGCGCGACTGTAGTACTGAGCGGCTACTCACCGCGTCTCTCCACCGTTTCATTTTTAACGAAGAGGCGCGGGTCTTATTGGCAACCTTGTCATACTGAGCAAAAGCCTGTTGGGGCTCAGAAAGCAGCGGAGGCATTGCTACGATTTCTGAAACCGACTGGCCTCAGTGACCGCATGTAGGCGTGATGGGCAGCCCAGCAGTGCGGACTGCCGAACCCGCCGCGGGAGCCTCGACGTGGCCGCGGTAGCACGATGTCGCGGGTTCGATCCCGTTACCGAACTCCAGATGGTTAAAATTAAGCCGGAGTCCCCCACACGGCTTGCCTCATAATCACATCGACGGCAACGACGATAACAACGACGACGTGACGACGGCAACGGGGATGACGACGGCACGACGACGCGACGCAACGAAGAGAAACGAAAACGACGACAGCCGCCTCACACATTACGAAACCGGAAGCGGAGTCGCGGGTGAAAATCTAATTTTATTGTCTGGTGGCTTCTTCAGCAAACGAAATGGTTACTGATGGTGCTATTTGCTACAGAGCGTCTGTCGCAAGTGTCATCTTCAAATAATTCGCCATTTGATGATTATCACATCGTACACACTTAAAAAAGGTCGTAGTAGTTACTGCCTAGTTTCACATCATTTGCTACCTCGGTATAACTACAGTTCGCATTGCCGACTAAACAACGTAGTCACCATTTCTAATCGGTCTCAGCTACCGATTCCGAAGGTAAACGGCACATGTCGAATTCAGAGTTCTTATTCTATAACACATACATCGAGCCCTCGCTGGAATACGCCACAGATGGTCCGATATACGCAGCAGAGGCGATAATATTTGTGTCAATGCACTGTGGTTGCTTAGTGGCTATGTTGTTGGGCTGCTAAGCACGAGGTCGCGGGATCGAATCCCGGTCACGGCGGCCGCATTTCGATGAGGGCGAAATACGAAAATGCCCGTGTACTTAGATTTAGGAGCACATTAAAGAACCCCAGGTGGTCCAAATTTCCTGAGCCCCTCACTACGGTGTGCCTCATAATCAGATCGTGGTTATGGTACGTAAAACCCGATAACTTAATGTTTGTGTTAGGTGGTGCTAACGGCGTTTGGAATTGGGAGCTGAGATCTCTTAGGTAACAGTGGCTACCATGTTTAGTAAGTATTGTTACTAACTATATAGTTACCAACTGCAGTTATACTAAGGTAGCAAATCGTGTGACACTCGGGCAAGTGGTGCGGCACACTGTGTGATAGTAACTATCACGACTTTTCTTTTTTCTTTTTTAAGAATGCATAGCTAGCCCACAGCGCTCTGCACAAGCGAAGCACGCACGAGCGGAGTGGATGGAGTGGACGCTTATGGGGGCAGTTGACGCCGCATATGCCCCACACTGTGCATCAAATAAAAAGCTTATTGTGTGCCGCTTCTGGGCACACAAATAAAGTTTCAATAAGCACGAATAAATAGAACAAAAAGAAGGGGTTGCTGACCATAAGAAGGTGAAAGGTATACTGCAGCTGTCGGCTTCAGCTTAGCCGCGGTATGATAACACAAACAAGGAAAACATGCTTGAATATGTTAGTTGCCGCAATGATGCACAAGTATCACATCTAAATTAAGTTTACAGCTATATTACAGCTATCGCTGTATACAGAAAGAAAGAAAGAAAGAAAGAAAGAAGGAAGGAAAGAAGATGCACATCATGGTGCATCGACGTCTTTCAGTGTGGCGTGACATATCTTGTGTAGAAACGTAGCGTTGTACTATAGAGTCGGGAGGTAGGAAAGTGGAGATGGAAGGGGGGGGGGGGGGGGGGGGGCACAAGGCATTTCTTCTCGTTCGCCAACAGGTGGAACGGATTCGTACGGGTAAGCTTACACCCCTGTCTGCATCCCCGCGGACCCATAATGGTCTTGCGCTCCACGGGAACGCCGCTTTCTGCAGCACCCGCCGGACGTTCCGAGCATTCCTGGAGCAGCGGGGGCCCACCGATGCTTTCCTGCGGTACATCTTGCGCAGACGCTCGCCCACTCCAATGCACTAGAGGCTGCACAATCCTGGCGCGCACTGTTTGGCTTCGCGTGCCAGTTACTGATAGACGCAGGTGTAATCTTCGACGCAAATATGCCGCACCCACACTACATACGGCTCGGTAGGATGTATCTAGTCTCCGGCAAAAATTACAAGACGGAAGGGTACCATGGCGCTGCGATCGTTCAGTTTCCATGGGAATGAAGGTCAGTACATGGATTTGTCTGATCTTTGTGCTTGTGGCTTCAGACGTTCTTCTGGCTTTATTTACTACGCTTCACCTGCCTTCATCGGCCCAAATTATGAAGCAATCTAATTTTTCCAAACGAAGAAGGCAGTGAGATTCTGCGCAGATGCCCAATCGTTGCTA
The DNA here is from genome assembly GCF_023375885.2 of Dermacentor andersoni. Classification (NCBI taxonomy): domain Eukaryota; kingdom Metazoa; phylum Arthropoda; class Arachnida; order Ixodida; family Ixodidae; genus Dermacentor; species Dermacentor andersoni. The sequence goes on from NC_092817.1 coordinate 42,207,989, forward strand.
TAGTTGTACGCATTTATAACGCAATATTTCGTTGCAGATGATCAATTTGCAAAGTCACAAGGTTATTTGACGCCAGAAGGACGAATTATAGGCATGTACCATAGAGTTTCATATTAGTAGAAACTCTATGGCATGTACTAACCATCGTTCCCATGCAGGCTCAAGTACGACCGCCTGCAGCTACCATACACTATGGCCCGAGTTCCATCTATAGTAGGATACAACTTAAACAAAGAACAGCAGTTGGCAACCAAGGCACACGCACCGCACGGCGTTGTGTCACTCCGCTAGCCAATCACAGAAGCAAACAAAGTCGTCGTCATGCGACGTTTTCAAAAGTGGCCTCGTACTTGGTACCTCGGCAGCGTCTGCTGCTCTTGAAGAGTCTTTTCATCGGCAGAAGCGATGAGGTGTGCAACAGACATGTATAAAGTGTATGTAGTCTGAGAATTTCACACTTCAAAAGTCCTTGGTACAGTTCATTTCATTGCTGAGCCCGTTTTACTCGTGAAACTTCACTGCCATCTGAAGTGAAACTTGACAATAAATAGTTGCAGCGAAGCAAGTGTTTTATTCCAGTTCAATAAACAATTAGGCTTTCGCCGTTCCACTTAATAGACGAGTGAAAACATAAAATTACGCGCTTATAACTTTTTTTGTTTTTGTTATACCGCCTTATTTAGGTAACAGGAAAAATTTGAAGTACGAACTATTTGCAGCCTCGCGGAGGAACAATGGCTAGCGTTTATGAGGGCGTGGGCGGGGATTCACTGCATACTTGAGTTGTGTCCGACTATAGCAATTTTTTGACAGAAACTCCATAGAAAGCCGTCGGCAGTCGTCACGCTCAATACTGTCAGCCTGGATGTCTCGGGGGTAAGCGTTACTTCGCGAGTACTCGTGACCCTCCTTTTCTCCTCCTACGTCTGAGCAGTGTAGTAGGCTATAGATGCCTGTTACGTCAGGCCGACCTCCTTATTTTTCCTGAAATAATTTCTCTTCTCTCTCTCTCTCTACATTGCTGCAGGGGCATGGGTTCAAATCCCAGAGGCTGTAGTAGGCAAAGCTTGTTTTTTACTTCTCCATAATGTGATGGTGAGGGGGAGGAGCTAGGTTACCAAACGACGACAGCGTGATGAAAAGGGCGGATTACAGCAAACCATTCCCGAGCTGTAGCAGTGAAATGTGGCCAGGGTCCTTCCGCTCATTTTATTTCGAGGGTTCTAAAGCGTATCACTGTTCTCACTGCCTATCCCCCGACTCTTCTCCTCAGCCAGATTTATACTGCGGTCGAGAGAATTGACCTCATTCGTTCAAGAAAATAAATTTGCATACTTTCCCCACCACCTCCACGACCTGTCACGTCGGCTTCGCTGCACTGCTCCCGTGCCTATATAGACGATCTTAATTAACGTAACAGTCCTGCGGAAACTCGCAAGGTAGCTCGCAAGGAAACCCGCAAGACAACCACCTTTGTAGCACATAGCTACGTTTGGGTGGATGTCTCATTTTCCCTTTATTAACAATTTAGGTTAGAGTCGTCGACGTCTTAATGAAACGCAGCGGCCTCGCGGGCGGTCCGCAATCAGCAAAGTAATTAATTATCCACGCCGACATGCGTGATCCAGCGCGTGAAATTAAAGAGCCCGAGCACACGGAAGTGACCCGCCGCGGATAGCTCAGCGAGCGACTATGGCGCATGCGCGGCAGAGCTCGAGGTCGCGGGTTGGATCCCCGCCGCGGCGGCGAAACGGCGGCGAAATGCGAGAACGCTCGTGCCGCGTGCATTCGGCGCGCGTTGAAGAACCCGTGGTGGTCAAAATTAATCCAGAGTTGCACACTACGGCGTACTTCGTAACCGGGTCGTGGTTCTGCCACGTAAAACACCGTAACTAAATTTTAAATGAGAAAGTGCTCTTGGTATATTGTAATATAGTCAAAACAGTCAGATTAATAGCACCCGGCTGACGATAATATACCGTAAATAAAAACAAATAATTACTCTGAAATCGGCCACTCATGAGTCTTATAAGTGATATAACTAAATTATTAGGGTAAATAACCGGCAGATTATTGCAGCTATAGAATGAACACCAAGTGCGGCTAGGGATTAGGTAAAGCGACCAGACCAGCAAATTTGCAGCACTCTCTCACATGCCCCCTAAGTCCCCAATACGATTAACGGGTACGAGGTTGTTATACAGGGTGTCTCACGTAACTTGTGCCAAGGATTTAAAAAAAAGGTGGTTAGCCGCAGCTGAATGAAACCAACGGCATATGTATTGCCGTCATGTGGCGCTCCTTAGAGTATTTATTTAAATTCTGCTTAATTAGTTAATTAACTAAGATCAATTACGCAACATGTTTAGTATTCACTTTAGGGCTAAGGGCGTTTCGTTGTGCTCTAGAGGGGGTTCAGAAATGACTGATCCAATTTTTTGTGCAACGTACATGCTGCGCGGCGTTTTTTCTTATTTTTTTTGCGTTTAAAGGCAGCCCCCGAAATATGAAATAAAACCACGTGATCACGCTCGTGCGCAGCGCTATCAACCGTGCGTCGAGCTTATCGCATACCGGGACGACGGCGCTACCTTTCCGTGTGCCACCGGCAAAGATGATGACGCACTGCAGTGAAGCCGATGGCTAGAGCCGGGGCGCGGCCGCTCACTTCGCCACGGTCCGCGCGCGCGGTTCTTTCGCACGAAGCGCGGTTGAGAGCGGTGCAATACGATAGCGCATGAGCGCAGTCACGTGGTTTTATTTCCTATTTTGCCCTAAAGCGAATATAAAAAATTTTAATAATTCATCTTAGTTAATCAACTCATTAAGCGCAATATAAAATATACTCTAAGGAGCGCCACATGACGGCAAACCATATGCCGTTGGTTTCATTTTATTTTTTATGTTATTCATTTATTGGATTTATTAGGTCATCAAATGTATATTACATGACGGGTGGGCGGGGAGTGCGGCAGTTACTACAAAAAATGAATTTCGATGGCAGTGTTGAAATGTTGAAGATCTGTTTGGGAAGCAATGTGGCTGGGAAGGTCGTTCCAGTTCAGGGCAGTTTGGATAAAAAATGGTTTTTGGTATGTTGCAGTACGAGCGCGCCGGGGATAGACGGCGTTGGGGTGGCTGTGACGGGATAAACGATGGGCCGGGCGGATGAATACGTTGTTGGGTGGCAAGCTGTGAAAAAAACTGCGATAAAGAGAAAAGCAGAAAAGCGAGCAAGCTTACGGCGCGATGCAAGAGCACTAAGTTCAAGTTGGAATTTTAGGTGGGTTATACTATAGAGCGATAAGTGCAATTTGAAAGAATGAATCGTGTAGCCCGATTTTGAATATATTACAGTAAATTAGACAGCTTAGATTGGTGAGGACCGAATATTGAATGTGCGTGCTCTAGTTTAGGTCGGACAAGCGATTCGTAAGCAATTATAGTTTGAGATAAGAGGGTGCAACGGCGATGTTACGCCTTCATTGGTCAAGGACACGATTGGCAGAGTTCGCTGTATGAGTGATATGACTGGACCAGGATAGACCACTGGATATATGAATACCTAGTTACTTGATAGTGCCGGTTTGAGCTATCGGACAACCGTAAAGGAGGCAGTTGGGAGGTGAGTAGTTACGTCGGCGGTGGACAGAGACTATAAATAGGTTTTGTTGACATTTAGTTTCATAAGCCAGGTGTCGCACCACTCTTGGACTTCGAGGAGATCGTTCTCAAGCATTAGATAGGTTAGTTATGCATCGGTAAAGTACACAATCGTCGGCAAACAACCGTATATTAGATGTTAATTTGTAGGTCATTAATACAAAGTAGAAAAAGTAGGGGGCCTAGAACAGTACCTTGGGGAACACCCGACCGGGCATGGGAAAGAGTGAATAAATGGGAGTTAGCTGCGGCTAACCACTATTCTTGATCGCGCACAGTTGGCGATATGAAATATTGGAAAAATATATTAGTATTTGCGAATAGTGACTATAACACGATTAAAGAAACGAATCGACTAGGGCAATACTCGATTGGTTATTTGAAACTTTTGACTACTCGCTAGCCCGTAAACTTTTCCAAGAGGGTTGCCCTAAGACGAATATCATTTAAAAATGAATTGAATTTAGCTAATTAGGTAAGCACTTCGAAAAAAAATCACCAACGATTACGTCACTCCCTTATGCGAAATTTGAGCGCAGCTCCATACGTGTTTTCATTTCGCGATATATTGGCTGGCGTTGACAATCGGTCTCGTGCGGCACGTTGCAAATGGAGCGAAGTGTGGCGCGACTGCCTCGCAAATGGGGAGATCGCGAGAGGCAGCGCGTGGGTGACGCGCGGGCGCGATTCACCGAAGCCGCCGGCAACAAACCTCCTAGACGACGCGCGCTACTCTGGCGCCATCTCGTAGCCACCGTCGCTGCACTACGCATCTCACGCTTTCGCCATACACTCCTCCGCTTTCCACCTCACGGTTCCGTGCTGCACCCTCCTCTCCGCTTTCCTCCTCGCGCTTTTTCTCCCTCGCCGATTTTTTCATCCCCCGCTGAGCGCCGCGTTCGCTCTCTTTCGCTGTGCTCGTTCGCTCGGTTATAAGCCGGGAACGCAGACGCTCGCCGCAGGAACGGGCGTCTACAGCTGCGCTCTAACAGTCTGAGCAACACAGGGCGAATATCAACAATAAACGTATCAGTATGTATGTATGTATGTATGTATGTATCATACATACATACATACATACATACATACATACATAGCGGTCGACGTATGAGTCGCCAGGACTGCCGCGTCAGTGGCGCGCCGTCGCAGTTTCTGGACGTAACAACCGGGAAGATAAACGTAGCAAATGGGAAGCTATAACACACAACTCTATGGAAATTAAACGGGCCCAAGACTTCGGAGCGTAAGAATCGCGAAAACCTAGTAAACGGGAACGCATCAACGAGGTCATGTACTGTATTCGGTGTAGATGAGACATTCGAATCCCGCGATTTACGAAATTCTTGCATTCTATTAAAAGATCTTTTTTTTTCATTCGTCCACCGCTGTAGTTCAGTGGCTACATGGCGCTGCGCTATATACTGCGAGCTCGAGGTCGCGAATTTGATCCCGGCCGCATTCCGAAGGGGGAGGAATGCAAAAACGCTCGCGTACCAGCCATGGAGGTCAAAACTAAATCCGGAGTCCCCACTAACGCAGCGTGTCTCGTAATCAGATCGCGGTTTTGGCAGTTAGAAGCGCCAGAATTTAATTTGTAATTAAACATCTTCATTATTCGGACACATCTCTCCTGCATGAAATAGTCCACAGACAGTAATAAGGAGCGAGCAGCCGCACGGCTGTGCGCGCGTGCACACACACATGTCATATGTCTTGCAGCGCGCGGTCCGTGCAGGGCGGTTCCTGTTCGGGTGGCAGACGCCCAGAGGCGCAGCAGGCAGCACTCGACGTCGACGCCAGCCGGCTTTGCTCGCTGTCAGTGATCCCCGCTGGCGGACCCGCCTGTACGGCGTCATCCGAATCGGCCCGCGCACAAGACGATACGCCCAGCCGCCGCGACCACAAATGGGGCAGCCTGATAACAGCCCATTCGAAGTCTCTTGCAATACACTATGTGACAGCACGTTACACGTACACCCAGGGGCGGATCCGGGGTAGCCTCCAGGGGTGGGGGTGCTCTCCCGTGAGGGATCGTATATACGCTGGCAGACAACACGGCGAAGCCTACCGGCTTTGCTGTCAGCGATTCAACCCGGAAGCGCGAAATACAGTCCGGCACAACTATAGTCGTGTACCACCAAGGAATGCAGCAAACTTCAAAAAAGTTTCCACAAGGTTCATAACAGGTTGCAAAAGTCCTACAGCGGTCATGCTTCTTACGCGTCATCTGACGTATCCAACGGCTTTGGCGCGCGCACACGTGTTTAAAGTGTTGGAGACACGTGGTAAGACATCGCGTGCTAACCGACGTATAGTACCACCTGTCGTACCAACAAGTTTAACAAGGTACCGACAGATTTCAAAGGTGCATGAGAGGCAGGACATTTTCGAGGCGCGTTTTCGCCGTCGCCGCCTTGCTGACCCGGTATCGACGGAGTATATGCGCGGCGCTCATACCTGCTGCGGTGTGCATACCACACAGTTGTGCATACGCCGGTCTCAGCGGAATGGACAGCGAAAATCAAGCTAAAGCTATTTATCTAATCCTTTCATTTGGCGCTGACAAACACCGATAATTTTGCGCACGTCTCGAGCACCATCGAAGCGCGACGTCTGCAACGCCGCTAGCGGCGCATCTCATCAGGCCAGCGTTGCGAGACCCACAGGCGTGATGGACCGAAACTTTTTCGGGTTCGGTTCGGGTTCACGCTTTTCCGTTCGGTTCAGGTTCAGCTCCGGAGCGAAAATTACAAGAGTTCGAACCGTTTGAGCTTTGTAAACCGATTCATTCGGGTTCGATCAAACAGGTTCGAATAAATAACAAAAAAAAAAGTACATTGGCGGGCAACCGGTTACGGAAAACAAAAACAAAAATGCGCGGTACATTAGAGAGAGACGTTCGCTTCGGTTAAACCTATAAATACTGCAAACCGTACTTTTAAAAAATGAAAAACAAAAAAACGAGGCGCCATGCACTGTTGTGCATATAGGCATGCCGGATTTGTTGATTCAAATGGGCTTCGTGGCACCCTGTGAGGCTGTCAAATGCGTTTTCTCACTGCGGTTTTCGCGACATGTATACAGAAGCCACTGTTAATTAACAATACGCGAAGAAGCCACTTTCCATTTAGTGCGAGTTTTGAGCAGGTCCCTTTAAAGGAGGGTGTAATTAGTGACTTGCGCGTTTTAGGAATTCTGGCACCTGTAGCTGCGGGGTCGGCAGCTATCTAAAGAGAAAGCTAAGCAATTCACGAAAACGATGTGTCAGTATATTCCACTAAAGTTGCTCGCGCCCGTTGTCCACATCTCCTGTAAAAAAATGAATATACCTAATCTAACACTTAATAACTGGCCTTGCGTTAAGTGCTAATTTCTTAACAAATGAAGGTAGGCGCTTGGTTCTAAAAGCATAAGTAACATAATTTCGCAAAAGTGAGCAGTCGCAACTAACACAACTTTACAAATAATTTCTGAATCTATAAATTTATATCTAAGGTACTTAAAGGAGCCAAATAAGTAACGCAGTGAAATCGCTCAACGAATGTGTAACATTTTAACCATGGTGCGTAGCGATAGCGAAAATGCAAAGAATAAAAAGAAATATATTTGCGTTAGCGTTCAAAGTTCTTAATACCCACAAAAGAAAACACAAAGAAATAAAAACTGTGCGGCCTTGGAGAACCACAGCTCGATTTCCAGCGAAACTGTCCGCTTGGGAATATTCTCGCAAAGGCCGTATTCCACATGCACAACTTTGGCTTCGCATGCGCATCTGCAATAACGTTCGTACATTCTCGCCAAACTTTATCTCGGCCTCTTTTATTCTTCCATGTTACAGTTAGCTTATTCCTACACCGATTCTTAAAACGCTCTCGTAAGGTTCTGGAGTAATTTACTAAAAGGGCATTAACCTGCGCACTTTTAAATTTGCCTACACGTCACCCCCATAACATTCTCTCAATTTCCACGAAATATAAACAAGTTGACTCGATTAGTTCACAGAAGAAACAGCGGGCGCCTCAAGTAACGCATTCAAATAGGAAGAGAGCGGGGGCGCAGTACTTATTTGCAGAGCTCATAAGTAAGCCAGAAACGCTAAAGCTTCGTCAAAGATTACACTTAACATGCTTCCCCCAGCCCTTTTCGAGAAACTTAAACGTAGTGTGACGTAGAGGTAGGTCTCTCGGTACGCGGCGACACAGCGTTTAACGGCCGTATATTATAACGCTTTCGAGCGGTTGCTCAAATAATTTTTGCAAGAACCATGGCTCATACACACACATTTAACTTCGCATATGCCTATAGGCCATAATGTTTCCCACGTTTCCACCAAATTTGATTTCGGTGGCAGCTATAAGTCTCACATGGCAGCGAGCTAAATTCTCCACCGATTCCTGAAAAAAACACTAAGTGGAATACCAAGTACCTATTTAGTGGGAATGGGGGCAGACCACGAACCATCGGACTATCTATCTATCTATCTATCTATCTATCTATCTATCTATCTATCTATCTATCTATCTATCTATCTATCTATCTATCTATCTATCTATCTATCTATCTATCTATCTATCTATCTATCTATCTATCTATCTATCTATCTATCTATCTATCTATCTATCTATCTATCTATCTATCTATCTATCTATCTATCTATCTATCTATCTATCTATCTATCTATCTATCTATCTATCTATCTATCTATCTATCTATCTATCTATCTATCTATCTATCTATCTATCTATCTATCTATCTATCTATCTATCTATCTATCTATCTATCTATCTATCTATCTATCTATCTATCTATCTATCTATCTATCTATCTATCTATCTATCTATCTATCTATCTATCTATCTATCTATCTATCTATCTATCTATCTATCTATCTATCTATCTATCTATCTATCTATCTATCTATCTATCTATCTATCTATCTATCTATCTATCTATCTATCTATCTATCTATCTATCTATCTATCTATCTATCTATCTATCTATCTATCTATCTATCTATCTATCTATCTCTCTCTCTCTCTCTCTCTCTCTCTCTCTCTCTCTCTATATATATATATATATATATATATATATATATATATATATATATACACTAATCAAGAGAAAGAACCTGGAAATGTGTCTGTCCCTTAATTTTATAGTTACCAGCCATATACGTAATTATCAATCACACATGGTGGACCAAAAATCATTTGAAAATACTCCCTGAAATTATATATAATCTCAAGATGATACAGCCACAAAACGCAATGAGTGCCTGAAAGAAGTTCCTGACCCTGAACAGTAGCAACAGTACAGTGCAGATAAAAATTGGCATTTGTTACCATTTGATTAATTCAAAATAATTGATGTATAAGTCTAGAGCACAAGTTTATGAAGGCATTAGTATTGTCGAGGTCATACACAACCAAGTACAGCCAACATAAAATACTTGCAATATTCACAAGAAAAAAAGAAATAAAACGTGAGCAGATGTTTGTGACCTTGCAGTATTACAAACCAGTTTCCAGATAAACCTTCTTTAGAGCAGTTGAAGTAAGATCTTCAGTTTCCTGTAATTACACTTTAAGAAGTTGCCTGTGTATCATGGTTCCGTTTGAAACCTTGCCTGCATGTAACAGTTTCAATCGAGCACTTCTTATTAGGAGTTTTTAAAAGCCAGTAATTTATCAACACATTTTACTTCGCCAGAACATTGGCCTTAGCCTCCTCCCCTATTTTTGCTAGATTTCGTCTCGGTTTAGTTTTCAGTTCTCCCAGAGCAGCGGGATGAATTCTTCTTTGTATATAAGACACACTGCAGCTCCGGATAGCTTGCATGCGTAATTTGCTGCAAATATCGTAATTTGCCCCCTCCTTTTGAACTTAGCTTGCACGTTGCCCATAACAGGCCCCTTATTTTCGCCAAATAAAGCTAAGGTACCTTGATTAGATCACCGAAAACCTTGGAGAAAACGACTACGAATGTCTTGCTATGCAAAAAAAGTAGGGGGTGGGGTCAGCAATTATTTTCAACGCTTCTAATTAAAATGTTCTCTTAGATAGCACTTACCATGAGCACCTCTCCCAAGTTCCACGAAATATAAACATGCTGTAACAGACAGCTATGTCAGGACAATGGGAAGCATAGCTGATAGCGGCCGTATCACACGTTCCAAAACTTGATTAGGAATTTTTGTTTTTTTCAATAGCTGTATTTGATGCAACTCTATTAACTTCGCACAGAGATTTTTAATGGCGTTCCAACCATTTTCGCTAAATTTAATCTCGGTGGCATTGGCAATTCTGTCAGGGCAACGGGCTAAATTCTGCCCCGTTCGTTAGACACACTCATCACGCTCTGGAGCGCTTGTGTACGTAATTTATTACCAAAGCCCCAAACAGCCACCTACTTTGAGCTTTGCCTACACATTATCTCAACCTTACTGTCACCAAACTTAAAGACGCTGCGTTGCTTATTTCACAGAGGACAGCAGGCAAACTCAATATACCTACCATGCATATTCCCCCCCCCCCTTCCCAAGAAAGAAAAAAAGAAGAGTAATTATTTATTCGTAACGCTCCTAATAAACCAGAAACGTTAAAACTTTGCAACACATTGCACTTAAGCTGCGCCCATTCCCTCTAAGCATACAGTTTGTGAAATGCAGAGTTCTCTGGGACTTTGGGAACCTATAGCTGCCGTTATAACGGCAGCTTGACACTTTCAAACGCTAGCTTAAGGTTCTTTTTTTTTTTTTTTTGCCTCAGTTGTGGTTCATCAGCACGTATTTAACATAGCACACAAACTTGGCACAGCGTTCCCGCTAAGTTCACAAAATTTGACCTGAAATTATGCCAGGGCAGCGGTATACGTTTCACGCCGCTCATAAAACACAACGACGACGCTCTCGACCCTTTGCATACGCAATGTATTGTAAAAAGGCGCATTTCACCTACCTGTTTAGAACGTTGCATCCACATTACCCATACCGTGTCACCAATTTTGCCCAAATAAGAACAAGAGAGAGAAAGGGAAGGAAAGATAGGGAGGTTAGCCACTGTAAATACCGGCTGGCTACCCTCTTCTGGGGAAAGGGGTAAAGAGAATAAAAGGAGAAAGAAGAGAGGAAAAAAAAACGAGAGAAATTCACGCAGTAACGCGATGTTACGCGCAACAACAGCCAAAGGCGGTCGCACAATTCACAGGCCCCTAAAAACTTCAGCAAAGCCCTTAAGGCCTTGAGTCTGGACCGTCTGGACTGGCTTAAACCCGTCTGGACCAGTGTACTGGAGCTTTCTCTTCTGTGAAGGGGCGATTGTCAAGATTTTCGAGCGCGGTCACGAGCACTTTTCTTGGCACATTGTAACGTGGACAGTCACAGAGGAGGTGCGCGATCGTCTCCTCGCAGCCGCAGGTGTTGCAAGCAGGGCTGTCGGTCATCCAAAGCGGAAGGAATAGGAGTTCGTGAATGCCACGCCGAGTCATAGGCGGCACAGAAGTGTTGCTTCCGCTAGTGGCAACCCTGGTGGAAGACGGAGTCGCAAACTTGGATCCAATCTGTGAAGACGTTCTTTCGTGAATTCACTGGTGTTCCACAGTCTGCGTAAGCTCGCGTGCGAGGGAGCGATGACTTGTGGCTGCATCTGTTCTTGACAGCGGTATGGGTACAATCTGGGCACCATCGTGGGCCGACCGGGCAGCGTCATCCGCACTGTGATTTCCCGAAATTCCGCAGTGACCCGGTATCCACTGGTAGATGATGTTGTGTCCCTTGTCGATTGCGTAATGGTAGAGTAGTCGGATGTCTGCGACTAATGGCACATTAGGTCCGTGGTTGAAAGGCGACAGCACACACTGGAAAGCTGCCTTTGAATCACAAAAGATGGACCATGAATGTGCTGACTTGGGACCAATAAACTCCAAAGCAGCACGGATAGCTGAGAGTTCTGGAGCCGTCGATGATATAACGTGAAACGTCTTGAATTTGATGGTGACAGATTGAGTAGGAAGTACCACTGCTCCAACTGAACATTTAGAGGAGACAGAACCGTCCGTGTAAACGTGGGTGCGTTCGTTGTGTTTGTCATGTAGGAATGAAAGCACAGTTTGTTGGAGGGCGAAAGATGACATCTCCGTTTTCTTTTTGATGCCGGGAATGACAAGAAGAGCCTGGAGTGGATGGAGGCACCACAGCGGCAGAGATGGTCGTGCTGCAGGTGTGAAGTTTGATGGTAAACCTCCATGGTTGGCGGCCATAATTCTGCTAAACGCTGAAAGAGGTCGCGCGGCAGGAAGGAAGGCGAGATGATGCGATGGAAGTCCGGCGAAGTGCTTGATGTGCATCCTTAAAGAGTCGACATGAATATAAGTATTGATGGGGTGGTCATGCGCGATGGCTATTGTTGCTGCCGTGGATGCACACCTGGGAAGGCCTAGACAAATGGCCTAGACCGAAGGCCTAGGCCTACCGGTCCCACCTAGTATACAGGTAAGCTGCAGCGTAAGAAACCCAGGAACAGTGCGTTACAGAGTTGGAGCATCGCACTCAAAGACGCACCCCATGACTCTCCTGCAAGAAATCTGAGCACGTCTGTTATCACTAGTTTCCTTTTTAGGTAAGAGAGGTGAGGACACCAGGAGAGGTCTCGATCTATTATCACTCCTAGAAAACGGTGCGTCTTCTTGTAGGCCATAGGCTGTCTATTAATTCTAACAACGTATGGTCGCATTGCTTTGCGCATGAAAGCGACCATAGAGCACTTCTCGGAGGACACCTCCAAACCTCGTGCTCAAAGATAGCTTGATGTTAGTGTGGCCGCTTTTTGGAGTCTGGCGCGCACCTGCGGACGGGTCACTCCTCATGACCAAATGCATATATCGACACAAGGACGGATTGTGGAAGGGTATGAACCAGGTCGATGAGCACGAGGTTAAATAGAGTGGGGCTCAAGACTCCGCCTTGTGGTACTCCGCGGTAGGTGTTGTGTTGTGATGATGCACCATCCTGTTTGCACAAAGAATGACATGTCCTTTAAGTAGTTGAATATCCATCGAAACACAAGGCCACGTAGGCCGACACCGCCCAAGGCGTCCAGGATGGCTCGATGTGTTACGTTGTCATAAGCGCATTTAATGTCCAGGAACATCGCCGCTGACAGTCTCGTTAGGCTTTTTTCGTGTTGAACAGACGAGACAAGATCTATGACGTTGTCTACAGAAGAGCGTCCGCGTCGGAATCCTGCCGTCAGGGTTATATATTGTAGCGTTCTAGATAACACTCTAGACGCATCAGCACCATCATCTCCATCACCTTTCTTAGACAACTGGCCAGAGCAATGGGACGATAAGACGCCACGTCTAGGGGTGATTTACCTGGTTTAAGCAGAGGCACAAGGCGGCTGGACTTCCATGCAGCTGGAACAACTTCTTCACGCCATGAATTGTTGTACACCTCTAGAAGAGCATGCCGGGCTGTTTGACCGAGGTTGCCAAGAGCTGCGTATGTCACCCCGTCAGGCCCAGGCGACGAGGAACGTCTACGCGCTGCCAACACCGCTTGTAACTCCTCAGTGTAAAACAGATTTTCCATACGAGAATCCCGCGAGATTTGAACGTCAAGGGGGTCATGTAAGGGGAACGAGGACGGTAGACCAGGAACCCTTAAACTGAAATCCTCCGCTACGTCGATCTCTCGGCGACCTTGACAGAGGACCAGGCATTTGAAGGGATGCATGGCGTTGCTGTGGTGATGTTCGAAGACCGCGCACCGTTCTCCATATATGTGATAAGGGTTTATGCGGATCAAGGGAATCACAAAAAGTCTTCCATGCTAGAGACTGCAGGGAGTTGGTCCGACGCTGGATCTTCTTCTGTATGCGTCTCGCCTCCCTTAGGTCGTAGATGGACTTGGCGCGCCTGTATATTCGTTCCGCGCGACGGCGAATTGCTCGAAGCCGCTCCAATTCTGCTTCGTATTCAAAAAATTTAGGAGTAGGCCTAAAAACTCTTGTGGCTCCTCGAGCACCGTCGTTAATGAGCTCCTCGATGTTGCCAGGTGGACAGTGCTGGACCTTTTGGCACTTCTCCACGAGCAACGTGTATTTAGGCCAGTCGATGCATTGAAGAACTGTGGTAGAGTGCGACTTGCATATGCCATCGATTTTAACATATGTTGGAACGTGGTCACTATACCTAGTGTTTCGTTGTCCGGAAACCATTTCACACCGGCACTGAGGCATCTTGAAACAAAAGTTAAGTTCAGGCAGCTGCTGTATGTCAATCCCCGCCGAAAAGTGGGACTGCCATCATTTAGGCAGCAGAGTTCATGGTCCGACGCGAAGGACAGTACACGTCTTGCTCGACAATCCACCTTCAAGCTTCCCCATAGCGGGTGATGCGCATTGAAATCGCCGGTAAGAATCCATGGTCCAGGTGTCGTTGTTAAAATTGTACGTAGTCTTAGGTTGTCAAATCGACTCGAAGGTGAAATGTAGGCACCTACCAGGGTGAGTGAAACGTTCTTGCACTTTATAGTCAAAAATACGCACTGATTGTCGTCATCAGGTGCCACTGGGTGTAAAAGATAAGTGAAATCGCATCTGACGTAAACGATGGCTTTGCTGCGGTCGCTACAGGTGGCAGACATGAAAGCTTCATATCCTGATAGGCAGATGGTGCTCTCAATGTTTGGCTCACAGATGACAATGATGGGAAATTTGTGCTTGAAAACAAACGGACGAAAGTCCGAAATACGGGATTTAAGGCCTCTGGCATTCCACTGGAAGATGAACGCTTCCTTGACTTCTTTAGGGAACGAGTGCTGAGGAGCAGCCATGGTGCTTCTCAAGACCGGACAGTACCGGATTCAGAGCATTGCATTCTGTATTTGAAGTGCGCCTCGAGCCGCCGGAGTGTGTATGGCAGTCAGTAGTACTCGTAGCGTGTTCATAATGGCCCGTATCATGACGACGACTTGTTTGTCGTCGTCTGGGCTGCTGCCAGAAGGTGAAGCATAATTCAGCGAGCGTGATAAACCTTGCTTGCTCCACTGGTTGGTCCAGCCGTGGCAACGGCGGCCACTTCTCGCATGAGGCAATGATATTGGAGGCTGTCTACTTGGGAACCTCGTTGCTAGTATTGCTAGTTGTCTGTGGAAGTTTGTGTACTGTCAGTGGACGCGGTGAACCCTTAGCAATAGCAGTGGGTTTCCTAGATCTCCGGCGATGTGAACGCCGACGTCGCACCTTAGCGGCAGCTTCCCTGTGCGACGAACCATCCCTGACCATTTGCCTCAAAACATGAAGCTCATTTTTCACACGTGGGCAATTCTTTGAAGATGCATGGTGAGAGCCTTAAAAATTGACGCACTTTTGGTTTTCTGCACGACATGCGTCGGAGCTGTGCGACCCAGAGCATCGTGAGCCCACGGCAGCATTTGTGCAAACCGCACTAACGTGCCCTATCCTTTGACACTTCCGGCACTGAAGCGGCCTTATCACAAAAGGCCGTACTACGTTTCGGAAGTGCCCGACCTTGACATGTGACGGTAGGCTGTCTCCTTTAAATGTCAGCTTCACACAGTGCGAATTTCCCAGGCTACAGGCTTGCAACATGGTAATTCCCTCTGTCGCTGGCTTGATGAGTATGTGCAGGTCAGCATCGCTTATGGAATTGTCTACGTCTTCAACCACACCGGCCGTAGAGTCATGATCGTACGTTGACGCTATCCAGCACCTTAACGTTACTGAGAACGTCTAGTGCGCTGCGGTTTGTGACATCTATAGCGAGAATGTTCTTTCGGGCGTTGATCCTTATATCTTTGATCTGACCCAGGACAAGGGCCCCGAGCGACACAGATGTAGCTTGGCGGTTGAGCCGGTTTAGATTGTAGCTAGCAGCCCCAGGCACGAATAAAATTGTGTGGTCCGAGTCCGATGACTTTTCGCCTCGGCACCACAGTTGTCTTACTTGTGGAAGGAGATGTCCTGACCAGTCTTCTCTTTGCTTTGTGCTTTGCTACGGGGACGAAGTCACTGTCATTCGAGGTTTCATCACTGGTCGTTGAATAGATCACAGTGTCCTCGCTGTCGGTGTCACTCGGGCGACTAGACAGCTTTCTCGGAGCGGCCGCTGTTCACGTGGAAGGACTCGGCACCCCTCCAGGTGACTCCACGTCCATCGCCGTAGTTAAGGGAGCGGCGTCTCCCACAAAGTAGCTTGAAATTCGCAGAGACAAAGAAGCAGCGTTCCATATAACACACACTTCGTCGTCTTCGCAGTCATGAAGGAATAAGAACAAGGTGCTCTCTTTAGTTCACCGAAGACAGCGGAGAAACAAACTGTGAGACTCGTATGACGAACGAAAATAGGAAAAAATAAATAAAACGAGAGCTCTGTAAATATTTACCTTATATTTCAAGCAACTACGTGAAAGCTTCGCAACGCGTTACACTAAAATTTCTCCCCATTTTCACGAAATTTGAAGATCGCACATCGTGCAGTTGCTTTAGCAGTCTGAGAAACATTTTGAATACCAATAGATATATGACATATTGGAACGTTTGAATAAGTTTCATTTCATTTCATTTATTATACCCTCAAGACCACAAGTAGAGAGAGACGGGGGATATAAGGAAGGCAAGGATGTTAACCAGTCAAGAGTCTGGTTGGCTACCCTACGCTGGGGGAAGGGAGAAGGGGAAGAGAGAGAATGGAGAGAGAGAAGGTATAGAGACGTGCACAGACAGTCATTGAGTCAAAGCCGCTCGTGCAAACTAGACGTTCTCAGTAAGCACAAAAGTGCCTTCGCTGCCTTCTGAGCCAATGATCGGTGGGGACAGTACTCTAGTACTGTCTGTTCACTCAAAGGACGATCATCTAGTTTCCTCAATGCGTTGGACAAAGATTGTCTTTGTGCTTGAAATTGAGGACAGTGGCACAATAAGTGGTCAATGTTCTCCTCGCATCCGGAAACATCACATGCAGAGCTATCAGCCATTCCAATTAGTGCTGAGTAAGCTTTCATGAAGGCAACTCCCAGCCACAACCGACACAGAAGAGATGCTTCGCGTCGGTGCAGTCCGGCCGGAAGTCTGAGTTTCAGTGAACGGTTTAGTTTGTACAGTCTGGTGCGCTTTGTATGTGCGGTATTCCACTCTAAGGAGAGCGTGTGTGCTAGAATGCGTTGTCTCGCAGCGTCGGTCCTTGAGAGAGGAATGGGGACGCAGCGTTCTTTGTTTGACGTCCGAGCTGCCTTATCTGGGTCATCATTTCCAATGATACCGCAAGGTCCTGGTACCATTGAAATAAAATATCATGGCCTTTTTCTCTCAAGTGGTGGACGACTTCCACGATTTCACACGTGAGCTGATCGTGAGTTCCATGTCGGAGAAACGACTGCACACATTGCAAGGTCGACCTTGAATCGCAGAAGATTGCCCATTTTCGAGGACTTTCAGCATTTATTACATGAAGCGCGTCGCGGAGAGCCGCGAGCTCTGCAGCTATAGACGTGGTGATATGGGAAGTCTTGAACCTTTGGGTTATTCCCATTTTTGGTATAGCTATAGCGCCACCGGAACTGGTTGATGCAGTTGAGCCATCAGTATAGACGTGAGTGCAGTCGCTGTATTTATCGTACAAGAAGAGTAAAGTAAGTTGCTTGAATGCTGATGCTGGCAAGTCCCACTTTTTCTGAAGTCCTGGGATTCTAAGGTTTACTTGAGTACGGCTCACACACTATAGAGGAATCGAAAGCCTTGCCGCAGGTGCGTAACCTGACCTGAGAGAGGCATGGTGCGCGAAGACAGTTGCACTGAATGTCGTGCGGGGCGGGCCTTTCTACTGGAAGATTTTCGAGGTGGTGGGTAGAGGTCAGGGCGAAGTGTCTTATGTGCACACGCATTGTTTCAATGGTAATGTGCGTTCGAATAGTGTAATCTTGAGCGACTGCAATAACTTCAGTCGTTCACGCACTACGCGGCAGACCAAGGCATATCTTGAGAGCTTGGGCTTGGATGCTTTGGATTGTATTCAGGTTAGTTCTGCAGGTGTTGGAGATGACCGGTAGGCTGTACCGCCGGAATCCAATAAAGAGGACCCTGTACTACAGTTGCAGCATAGATTGTATTGACATTCCCCTGCCTTTCCTGCTAGAAACTTGAACATTTGGCAAATTCCTGTCAGGCGTTTTCTCACATAATTCACATGAGGGGTCCAGGAGAGATTTCTATCAATGACCACCCTCAAATATCTCCGACTTGTGTTGTACGAGATCGGCTGCCCGTCGACAAATATGACGTATGGATACATTGGTTTTCACATGATAATTGAAGTCCTTGTTCTCGAAGGTAGGATGATGTTAAAGTGGCTGCCTTCTGAAGCCGCGCGCGAAGCTGCAGTAGCGTCACATCCGACGTCCAAATACAAATGTCTTCGGCATAGATGGAGAACCTAATGGTGCATGGAAGGGTGTCAGCGAGTCCTATGAGTGTTAGATTAAAGAGTGCTGGGCTCAGTACTCCTCCCTGAGGCACCCCACGGTTACTATAATGCTGGGAGGTTGGGCCGCCCTCGGTATAAAGTATGAAAAAAAGTCTCAGTGCCCTTCCACTCTGTGAAGAAGGATGACCAGCGAAGCTGTGTATGTGGGCCCCTTAACGGCGAACTGTACCTCCGCCGCAGGTCGGCCCGGCATTGCAATATCTTCAGGATCGGCCCACGTATGGGAAGTGCTTTAACGCCTGCTTCACCTCCGCCGCGGGTCGGCCCGGCATTGCACTATTTTCGGTATCGGCACACGTACGGGGAGGGCTTAACGCCTGCTTCACCTCCGCCGCGGGTCTGACCGCCATTTCACTAACTTCGGAATTGGCACACGTATGGGGAGTGCTTAACACCTGCTTAACCTCCGCCGCGGGTCGGCACCGCATTGCACTATCTTCGGTATCGGCCCGCGTATGGCGAGTGCTTAACGCCTGCTTCACCTCCGCCGCGGGTCGGCCCGGCATTGCACCATCTCCGGGATCGGCCCACGTATGGGGATTTTGCTTACGACAGGAAAATATCCTTGGACGGAGAGGTATACAGCTTCGCTGTAAAAGAATTTCAGAATTAAAAGCATCTCTTATGCAGATAGCTACTAATCCAGAAATAGATCTTGCCGCCAAGTCCTACTGCCTCTAACGCGTTGAACATCGCTTCGTGCGTTACGTTATCGTATGCTCATTTAACAACCAAACACGGCAGCAGATAATCTTTTGCAGGACTTCTGGTGCTGGACGTACGTCACCAAGTCGATAACGTTGTCTATGGAAGAACGGCCACGCCTGAAACCGTCCATTGCATCTGGATATACCTGGTAATGTCCGAAGTACCATTCTAGCCGTGCTAGAACCATCCTCTCCATTAGCTTTCTGATGCAACTGGCAAGCACAATTGGCCGGTATATATATGATGCAATGTCTACAGGCGACTTGCTGCAGGCTTGAGCAGTGGAATTAGGCGACTGGTCTTCCATTTCTGGGGTACCGTACCTCTCTGCCAAGAGCTGTTGAACAAGAGCAGGAGCAATTTCCGAGCCTCTTCGCCAAGATTACATAGGGCACGGTAGGTTATACCGTCGGGTCCTGGTGAAGATGAACGCTTGCACAAGGCAAGTGCAGCTTCGAGTTCGTCCAGGGAGAAAGGAATGCCCATGCGGGGGTCGGTGAGTGGTGGAGCGTCGATGTTCCAGCTGAACTAGTTTCGCCAACAATCCTCTTGCAGAAATCTTCAGCGACGTCAATCCTTCTAAATTGTTGGTGAAGGGCCAAAGACTTGAAAGGGTGGCGCTGCTGAGGGATTCCACGGAGACCACGATCGAATAGTTCTCCATATGTGAGACAAAGGTTACCGTGGCTCGAATTGGCGGAGAAGAGTGACAGATAGTTTACTGGCATTTGCCGCGCTGCATTTTATCATGCTGTTGAGAACTATCAATTGGAAAAATCAGCGGACCTATAGCCACATAATTTGAGGAGAGAGAGAGAGAGAGATAAAAAGGGAAGGAAAGACAGGGAAATTAGCCAGTGTAAATACCGACTGGCTACCCTGTGCTGGGGAAACGTGTAAAGGGAATAAAAAGAGAAAGAAGAGAGAAAAAAATTAGAAAAATTCACACAGTAACGCGATGCTACGCGCAACAACAGTCAAAGGCGAAAGCACAATTCACAGGCCCTTAAAACTTCAGCAAAGACCTTAAGGCGTTGAGTGCCGAAACCCGTCTGGACCATTGTCCTAGAACTTTCTCTTCTGTGGAAGAGCGATTGTCCAGTTTTTCGAATGCGGTCACGAGCACTTTTCTTGGCACACTGTAATGTGGACTGTCACAGAGGAGGTGCGCGATCGTCTCCTCGAAGCCGCAGGTGTCGCAAGCAGGGCTGTCGGCCATTCCAATGCGGAAGGAATAGGAGTTCATGAATGCCACGCCGAGCCATAGGCGGCACAGAAGTGTTGCTTCCGCGCGTGGTAACCCTGGTGGAAGACGGAGTTGCAGACGTGGCTCCAAATACTTGCAGAATGACATCCATCTTTGCGATGCAAGTTTGTCCATCCGACGCTGGATTTTCTTTTGAGTTTTTCTGGCCAACCTCGTCATGTACAGGCTTTGCATGCCTGTATCTTCACTCTGCACGGCAACGAATTGCACAAAGCTTTTCCAGCTCAATGTCATATTCAGTGCATGTAGACATTCTCTGAAGCGAATGCCTGGCAGCCTCTAGGGCACCCTTTATGGTGTCCTCTGGGCTAGAGGACAAGTCATCGCGACATCCGTCTTCGACAATTGATCTGAACATTGGTCAGTTGATACATTGAGTGAGCCGGCTAACTTGGAGCCCATCAACCCATCAATCCTAAGTGGGTATGTGCATGGTTCCTTCCCCACGTTTCAATATTCGGAAACCACCTGACCTTTCTAGTGAAGGAGTGTGAAACAAAGGTGAGGCTTCCATCACTTAACAAGCACAGTTCTTGTTCCGAGACAAATGACACTAATCTTCTGCCCCTGGAGTTTATCTTAGAACTTCTCCAGAGATAGTGATGTGCATTATAATCTCCAGTCATCACCAAAAGCTAAGCCGCTGTCATCATTTGCCATATGTAGGCTCCAACTACTGTGAAAGTGAGCTTGCCTTTCTTCACTGTCAGACATACGTACTGGTTTTCTTGGTCAGGTGGCACTGAGTGATGGACATACGTAAGATCACATGTTATGGAGACGATGATCTGGCTGCATTCTTCGTGGGTGGCGGACATGAAACACTCGGACCTGGACCGTCTGATGTTAGCTGACAGGGGCTCACAGATGATGATGACGGGGAACTTATTCACGAATTCGAACTGTCGAAAGTCCGACATGCGTGACTTAAGTCCTCTGGCGTTCCACTGAACTATCGACACGTTCCGGACCTCGTCACAAAATGAAGGCTTCTGGAGAGCCATGATTTCAACCAAGAGCTGCAAGTACTTGACTCAAAGTGTCCAGTACCTAGCTGTAGCACACTTTGCGCAGACGAAGATTTCATGTTGTTAAGTATACCACGAATGGCATTCGTGAGCGACCGCAGAATGTTGATGACCTGGAGATCATCAGCCAGCGTCGCTTCAACAGTTGCCGAAGCCGTCGAGGTCGGTGCGTTTTGAGGTAACTTAGTGGGTGTTGTGCCCTCGGTAGCTCAGGCCATTCTTCGGGACGGGCGAGCCTTTCTGCTTTGTTTGCTTTCCTTGCATCTGTCTTGGTGGTGCTATGCGTTGATGCGGCAATCCTTCTGACGGAAGCTGGCGTGCCACTATTTGCAGCTGCGGTATTTCGAACGTTTTTGGTGTCGATGCCGACGTTGCCGAAGAGCGGCAGCAGCCTCTCGATGCGTTGAGTTGTCCCGCACCATTCGTTCGAGGATCGCGAATTCCTTCCGCACCTGCGGGCTATCCTTTGATGAGGCATTGTGAGCACCACTGCCGTTAGGGCACTTTAGAACATCTGCGCTGCAGGCGTCTTCTGAATGAGACTCGGAGCACCGCGGACACACGACATTGTTCACGCAGACACCCTTTACGCGGCCAATCTTGCAACACTTGAAACAAGGCTTCAGTACGAATGGTCGTACTGGATGGCGGACATGTCCTAATTTGACGTGGGAAGGAAGGTTGTTTCCTTCAAACAAAACCTTTACACAGCGTGTGTTTCCCGGTCTGAAGATCCTAATAATGGAAGTGCCTTCTGTCCTTGGATTGATCAGTATTGGCAAGTCATCATTCGGGATGGCAACGTCGACGTCCTAACTTGACGTGGGAAGGAAAGCTGTCTCCTTCAAACAAAACCGTTACACAGCGTGTGTTTCCCAGTCTGAAAATCCTCATAATGAAAGTGCCTTCTGTCGTTGGTTTGATCAGTATTGGCAAGTCGTCATTCGGGATGGCAACGTCGACGTCATAAATGACGCCCGCAGTACCATCGCCGCCTGTAGGGATTATTGATCGCACCTTTACATTGTTGATATCAGTTATATTATGTAGGCCTTGTAGGGCACTGCAATGTAACACGTCAACTATTAATTTCTACAAAGGATGCAGTGACCCCACACAGAATAAACATTTATCGCTCATCATTCAACATGCTTCCTACTTCAACAAAATGTAAACACTGTGCCTCGCATATATAGTTTACTGAGGAAACCGGGAAAAGCAACTAAATGCCTTGTGTAACGCACAAAAGTTGGGGCAAGCGCCGGCATTTCATGCTGTCTCTTGCTTCAAGGCCTCACTGATACTTGAGGTTATGCGACCTCCAACTCTATACATGCGAGAAGACTGCGTACAAGAAGCTACCGTACATCTCGAGTCGGCCAATCATTGCACACGACGCAGGGTGTGCGGGTCCCATTGCCCGTGTATGTAAGCGCACAGCCGCGCCATGAGCAGCTACAGCTGAGCTAGAGAAGGAGATGGGCGCTCGCCTATGGAACAGGACAGCCACGACGACAGAAATTTGCCTGGAGAGTTCGTACCATATTTGCACGTTAATAACGTGACCACGAATTTAATGCAAGGGGACTTTGGGTCTCTACCAAAGAGAGAGAGAGAGAGTTTTAGAATGGGGGCTCCAAAAGTTTGGTTGCGGGTGTTAGCGTTGGGGCACGCAGGAGTAAACGGTTTTAGAATAGAGCTTTGCGTTTGCGGATAGAATCTTGCGCAAAGAAAAGCTATTATAAATAATGAAATAAAATATACCATAATAAGAAGGGTAATTTTGAGATTCGTGTTTCTGCATTTAATTACAATTTCGAAGTTTTCTATTAGCAGCAAACAATCATTTGCGCTTAGTTTTGAGTAACCAACCTTACGTACCTTCAACAGCCAAGCTAAGCCACGTTAGGCCTACGAGCCATGAAATCGACAATCGAATTCGGAATAAGCGACGCCTAAAGAATCAGTCTTCATAACACATGCTAGTTGAGCGAAAGCGATAACGACAGTCACTGCTTCTTTGCGAACTTGACGCGTTAGCACGAATCGAGCCAAATTTGGTGCAAGGTTAGAGCCGCTGTTTCGATGGGTGCTGCTATGTTTGCTGACGCAAAGCTTTTGGGGCAGCTTTTAGGGCTCCCATCAAACCAGCGGAACAGTGTATCCGACGCAAACCTCAAACGCAGTTTGCGTCTCGCGCATGCGCAGTGGCTTCGACGCCATTTCTTTGGGGCCCCAAACGTTTGGGGCCCCTATTCTAGAACTCTCTATTAAGATTATATGTGTCACGAACCCGAATATAACACAAAGCACATTTTACGGGTGGAAAATTCAAAGAAGTGCTCACCGTAACAGTTGAAACTCGATTTAACGAAGTGATGACCACGCTCGAATTATTTCGTTAAATTTGGAAGTTCGGAAAAACAAGCAAGGGACATTTCGGTCCATTGAAATCTGAAATCGTAACGTAGTGACACACAAAAAATACCACGGAATTGTATTTGCCACTAACCCATTCCTGTGTGTGTAAAATGTACATGAGGACGGCCCAACATCCGCCGCCCCAAATATCATTTGGTACATAACGCTAGTGGCTGCTGAGTCCGTTATTCCGTGCCTGGGTGCGGCATGCAGCATCATCAAAATAAAGCTTGGGCTGCGACTAATGTGCCTGGATGTTTTAACACGATAGCGTTTGAGTGCACGCTCGAAGAAAAACCCGTCTGCGTCAAAATTAGAAAGAAATCACAGCTTTTCTTTACTCATTTATTTCTGGAAAAGCTTCGTTAAAATGGGTTTAATGCAAGCTAGTTTCGTTGATTCGGGTTGATGACAACATTGAACCTTATGGGTTCTCGTCGGGGAATGAAAATTTCTTTGTTAGATTGGGAACTTTGTAAAATCGGGTTTCGTTAGATTGAGTTTTAACTGCATTCTTGCAAATACGGTAATTGCAGTTGCAATAACACTTAGCCATTACTGCAACCACTGCTTTAAAGGATTACGTATGCTTCAGGAGTCAATTTTCTATGCAAAAAGCACAAGTTTCTGACTTTATGTGTGTATCAGCAAACTACATTTGCAGGATATACTATGGAACTATCTAATCACGAATATTTCCTCATTAGGCTGCCTGCAGATGTAATAATAAATTTATGTGCAGCAGGTGGACTTTACATTTAACGCTAAATTGATGTATTCTTTTCATTTCTTAGGTGTGGTGGGACGTTGAAAGCCAGTCTTTCTCGAATATTTGTATTCAATTCGGTAAGAAAATTGCACCTTTGAAACGCCCACATTTTAATGCAGTGCCAATGTCAAAGCACGCTAATTCTGATTATGCACTTCGTGAGAAAAGATGCGTCCGAGGTAAATGTGACAGAAGCACACTAGCGGAAGAATGAAGCCAGTTTCTTGTTTTGTGTTTTTTTTTTTAATACAATGACGAACTTGATTTTTGTAACCAGCAACTGATAGCCTGTATCAACAGCAACAACAAAGACAACACATAACAGCCTCAAAAGCACCACAATACAAGAATCGAGATTACGCCCCCGGTCTGCTGTAAAGCCCAGCTATACCACTGCTGCATGTAAAGTGAAGGGAACTGCCCGGCATTGGCCTTGGATTTTGCAACACAACCGTTGGCAAAACTAAGGCACCACTCCGAGCAGGCTGCAAATGCCAGACGGCACAGTGCACACCCTACTCTAAGTCAGGCCTTGCGTGCGAAGTCCCAAATGAAGAACTGCCCTTAGCGTGAAGTGTGGCACTAGTTCACAGAATTTAAAGAAGCCTTTGAAGCAAGTAAGCACACACTTTGCATAAAAAGCTTTATCACTACTAGCTACCTGTATGCCAGCTTGCAGCACTTCGAAAGTATGTAGCAGGACTGGACGAGGAACGTGCACTACAGTAATACATATATAACAGTAGCAGCCAATCATATCGGCTGCAAGTAATGATTCTTCTGTATGATACAAATAGGAGACATGCCGTTCTTTTTTTTTTTAGCAAACTGGCTACCTTGTTGATAAGCATCCATATATGAGATGCTCTGAGGTGAAGTCCACATAAGCCACTCAGATTACTATACTATTGCTGTGCCTCTCCAAGTTGTCGTATGTATACATAGATGGCATATGTTTTTCTTCAAAAACAAAGAGCTTAACTTGCAACAAAACAGCAATAAAAAAAACTACAGTTCACAAGTCAATTTGACAAACATAAACGAGAACATTCAAAGTTTTCAATGACAGCTGCTAACTTGCTGTGTAGATTTCTGCTGTAAATGAAAAGCAATAAACAAATATAACAGGCCTTAGCCCCCACTTTGTGTTAGCACATATCTATTTGAATTCAGTGTTACATTGCTTTCTTCCAGAGCTAAAACTCAACGGAGAGAGTAGAGAGTAGAAATGAGTAGAAAGAGAGTAGAAATGGCCCTTCCCTTGGCTTATTACTCTGATTTCCCACTCCGCAAGACTGCCCATAGAAAACAGAAATAGTCTCGTTAGTTGGTACTTGCCTTTAACTAATGCAGAACGTTAACAGGTCTGCAAGCTTGTCTGAAACTGAGGCTTTACTTTACAAGAACCTGCTATAATAGGTACACACAGTACCTGCTTCCAAAGTCACAACTCTGAACAGATTGCCGAGCAGAAGATAATTAGTAAAAAAGTCAGTTTATAAAAAAGGTGTTGCAGAGGTGCGCAATGTGCAATGATTTTGATATAAGATGTTTTTTCTTCTTCTTTTCATTCAAGATTATGTGCCTGTCCATATTCTTTATGACACAACTGCTATACCTCTAACATATGACTATGAGAGTGCAAGTTTGGTACCAGGGTAGGAAGACAAATGTGATAAGCCCCCTTTCCTAATAGTGACTAGCACCAGAGGGCATGCCAAAATGTGGCAAAACAAACCCAAAGGGATATATTGTGGGACATGTACAAGACCGCGGGATATATCGTCTGTCAGACAACACAATGCTAGCTGCCGTTTCCTGCTGGCTCTAAAACATTAAAAGAGCTGCCCATGCAAACATACACAGCACAAATGCAATCGGGTGCCGTTAATTAGTGCCCGCACAAGCCATTACTCTTATAATAGAACTGAGAAAGACTGAAATAAGCAGTAACCTGTATGTGCATCACACAAACCACAGCGCCCTCTTGCAGCTCTGACTAGGGGACTTCCTGACAGTGGCTGTCATATAGCAGTGACAACAAGCTTCTGCCAGTGCCCTTAACCACGTCACTGCTTTGCTTCCTGAAGAACAACAAATACAGAGCAAAATTACGCTCAATCTCCAGCAGCTACACCCCGTTTTTTTCCCTTTTTTTTAAACACCGATTCTAAATCTCATTAAAAATACAATTAACATGAGCTTTTACTGGAATTCCCACTCAAGCTGATAAATTATAAGCCCTAACTATAGAAGCCGTCTCAACTTCACAGAGGAATCTTTGCTCCAGCGGAACTGTTGTCTTGAAGCCTCTGCGCTAATTGAACTTGGGGCATGCAGTTGTTCATAAATCGAGACCTAAAGTAACATCATCTAGTCATCTTACATTAGTTGCCTCTACATCATTTCAGTCACTGAAGCTCTTCTTTCTAAGAGCCTGTGCTGACAGCAGTTGCGCTGTATTCAGCAGCTGATCCATCAGAGACATGGCCGCCAAACTTTACAGATAACTTCTCTTAAACCCAGCCCGCATCAATGTACAGCCATTCTGCATTTTATAGGGTACAATGGCACAGCATGTGTTGCATGAGGTTGATTTGTAAACTGATGTACTGTGAACTTCTGTACTTTGAGGCACTCCTATCACAGTGAGACCAGCTCCCGTATTGCCCATGCCACTCGAAAATGACATTACTGTCCCTTTCTGTTGCATGCTGGCTGCACTAACTACCCATTTAGCACAAAATGCTTTCCTTTTTTTTCTAAATAAAAAGAAAGCTCACTAAATTTAGGCCTGATGTGGCTCAACGTGCAGTCTTATTAATGGGAGCCACAAAGAGAAATCTTGTGATACATTACTTCAACACTGATTTAGACTCACTTATTATTGTTCATAACTCATACGAGCTTAGCAGAAAAAGGAGAGGAAGGTGAGGACTGTAAGGTAGCAGCTGACATCTTTTTCGTTGCACTTTCACTTCAATAACAATTTTTTTTAACGATTTCACCACATAAAAATATAAAGTTTGACAAACATAATCTGAAAATATATTTCCAATCATAATCGAAGCACATGACTTTATGTCTGCCTATTAGGAGTCAACATTACTGTGACCTAAAACACAACCAAGATACTCAAACAAACAGCACATCCCTCTTGCACCCTTCTGTTTAACACGCTTGCTTTATGCTTACGAGTGAGATCGTATAGGGGCCCATTGCGCGTGCCAGTCGCTAAAAAATCTTCCACTTGTAGTCATGACTCATAGTACACAAATCAACATAGATGAGCTAGAAATGAAGGAAAGAAAGTGTGGGCATGCGCTTTCTTAATGTTCTTAGCCTGGTAGCAAGAACTTTGTACAAGCTACTTCCCGAGTTGTCCGAACTATCACTCTATAATGATGCTTTGTAACCTCCCATGCATCACTGTAACGGCTAAAGCTAACACCAAACAAAGAAACTGTGAGAGTAGTCTTTTGCACAGAGAAATATGGTGAAAGCTTGCCTTTCTGGATAGCATATCCTCTGTCACAATTTAGATCATAAAGCAACAATCTACATACATAGGTCACTCATCAATGGCTTAACCTCTTCACATGCAGTCCAAAGCACTGGTGGTCTCAGCATAGCCGCTGCCACTCAGAGGCCGTCACAGCCATCGGCGCGAGGCGGGCACCACTCTTCGTCTTCCGGCAATGGGCCCTGGTCACCAAGCCGGCGCACGAGCTGCGCGATGTCATCGTGCGTTTCCCCTGAAGCTCCGAAGCTGAGCGACCGCGCATTGCGCTCATCTGCAGACTCTAGTCGATCTAGCCGGTGGCGCAGCGCTGCATTGCTGTGCAGCAGTACATCCCGCTCGTCTTCCAGCTGGCGGATGCGTTTCTCCAAGTGTTGCACCGTACCTTGATAAGAGCTCACTGAGGCCTCGAGGCGGCTCACATTGTTGTTTGCCACCTGGGAGTGAAGCAATACGCAGTGCAATGAAATAACATCTACTTCAGCAAAGTCTTTAATAGGGTTAGTTCATGCTTCATCTTGATGAATCAACGTGAACAGGCAGCAACACAAGAGATGGAAGCACAGAAGATACACAGTGCTGTGCACGTCCTTGCATCCCTTTAGTTGAGAGTGACCATCTGCTTGTAACCTATATGTAACCTAGATTTTAGCCCTGCTCTCAGGGTCACTCTCAGGGTCAGGCTAAACATACATGTATACAAGTACACAACAAAGTAGACAGAGGTACAGCTGTTACCACAGCTAACTGGTAGAAAACTGGATGCATCACCTGGAGGTTGTGGTTTCACCAGCCTAACGAAGGGAAGTTGTAAATTTAACTGACCTACAATTACAGTTAAACCTTGATATAACGAAGTCGGTGAAATCGGCAATTTGCTTCGTTATATAGAAATTTCATTCAATTTATTGTAGGTTGTAGGTTTTATTGGAGTTCCCTGTTCCCTAATTTGCCTTATGCTTTCCTAGGATTTATTGTCTGCTGGCCTGACATTGTGTTACTTGAGTAAAAAATCGAGCCCCTTTGTTTCTCTTACTCTTCCAACTAGCAGTAAGTTATCCAATCATGCAGATGCCAGTACCATGCATTCCAAGCCAAACATGACCAAGAGAGTGGCACCTGTAGTGAGATTAATTACAGTCTTCCATTATGCAGTGCTGTGCAGACCATCAAAATTGTGAAATTAAAAACTATCACATGCCAAAATTTTAAAGGAGTGTTTCCAAACAAGAAAAAGGAAGCTGTATCACCACACACCTCAACAAAAGCAAATGATATTTAAGGGAACAATGCCCATGTCGTCAGTATTCTGCCTTGGCCAAGAACAAATCACCTCTTGCTATGTGCCCAAAGTCCGTTATGGCATGCCTCAGCCTTTTGAAATATTCACAGCATTCTAGCACATATCACACATGAGCTCATAGGAGACGAGGTAGGAGAGAAAAATCGTCTTAATGTAGCAATGTTTAAGTAAATCAAGTAAATCTGTCACAGAAGCCACTTTTATGATTCTCTTCAACTACTGCCAGCGCTGTAGACGTACTCACATCATATCATCTTTTCTCTTCATTATCCAATTTTATGATCACAAACGTACAAAAGTACTCAAAAATGAAAACTAATTACTGTTACGCGCTATAACTACAGATTACACCTTACGATGAGAGTCTGGAATGGCACATCAGTACACCACTGTGGTCATAGGTACTCCTAGCAGACCCCCAATAAAAGCTGCAGTTCTGACTGCATTCAATTTTTGGAAGAGCAAACATCATTTTCTCTTTTTGCAACAGTGCTTGGTAACGCAAAGCTTGGGTGCTTGTCATATCTTATTTGTTTCTTGAGTCCATGTCCTTTTTCATGCTATTGATCTGTCAGTTTGTTTACAAGAACTTCTCGCTGGGCTAGTTGGTGCATTGCTACACAGTCACTGCTACACTGGCCATATTTCTTAGTACAAGCTGTAAAACTAAGAAAACATTTCGATAAGCAAAACTACAAAAACAGAATGCCTGCTGGCAAGTAAAAATAGAACACCACCAGTAATGCTCTCGATTACTTTCACATGCATCGGCACTGGACACGAGGCGATTACAAGCAACAGCATTATTGGCACTCTACCAAGTTAAGACCACTGATCTTAAAGGGCCCTTCACCAGGTCTGGTCATTCTGAGCTGATAAGCGCCGTGCATACAATGTGCTAACGATCATGTCTGCTAAGTATTACATTGTTATGCACCGTGGAAAGAGCTGAAATTTCAAACTGAACCCCATTTGCCCTTTTCCTCACAGGCACTGCGCTCCCAGCTGGAGAGTCAACATATATCGCACAAGTGTCCCCACGTACATTGCACTGCTGTGACATCGCTTGTAGTGACATGTGACTTCGATAATTATTCAAGGCAACATCTGTTATGTGTGTAATCTGATGCTTCAACAGGCAAATTAAAGTTTGGAGAAATAATAAAACACACAAACAGAATATCTGCATGTTCTTGTTTAACTTCACAATGCAGCAAGGTAGATGTGCTTCCGTTTCATCTGCTTGTTCCCATGTTGTGCAGTCGCATGTGCAGGCAATAAAGGTATGTCAATTTCTACCATCTTTCAGCGTGTGATCATGCTATATGAACCGCTTGTGTCTGCCTCAGTATTTGCATAGCACTAGCTTATACCAATAGTCAGGTGTTCTCGTGCGCAGCGCACAAAATCGCGTGCTGCGCGATACAAGACAAACACAACAGCTGGCGTGCGACGCCGTCAGCAGAAGTGCGCCGCGTAGCAAGAAAGTGAGTAAAAAAAAAGTGAAGGCAGGACCCGTGAGGTATGCATCACGCGATCCTCGAGCTCCGGTATGCTAGAACTCAGGGAAGGAATTTCGCTTGTGGAGGCTAGATGGCGCAAGTGGAGAGAATGTCTCTCTTGGCAGTGGCTCTCGCCTCTAGAAATCATGGGGTACGTGGCACTGAAATATTTCTATCTTGGCTATTAATGAACCAATTTGAAAAATTATTATGGCAGAACGCTTCCTAGAGGGCACATAACAAGTTCCAGCGTATAACCGAAATTGCCTATGTGGCCTGGTGAGAGGCCCTTCAATGCAATATTTGAAGTCAGTCATCTGAGCATAACCGGTTTCAGACATCCAAAAAGCTGATGCTGCTACTTTCTGCATCGTAATGAATTCTGGACAATTTCCCTACAGAAACTGAAACTGATCTGTGAAATAGTGCAACTGCCATGCCTTTAGCACACGCCCACGAATGATGCGGCATTTACGCTTCACCATCTCATGAGCATGAAGCAAGCGTCCTCATCAAGCTGTGATCTCGGTGAAACGCTGTGGGCTCGCATGCTGGCTTTTCTGGAGGCAGCGCATGTGGGCTGATCGTGCCTGCTCAAAAGTGCCAATCATCTTGCCCAAGGTGACGATTAATATGCTGTGACCACACTGATGCGTCCCCGACAGCGTCCTATATGAGAGGATGGGAAAAACAACTTAAACTCTCGGCTCACCTCTGCTGCACGAGGCCACAACAAAGTGACAGCAATCAATCGAGCAATTGCACGCAAGCGGTGAAAGGCAGAAAGGAGGAGGGAAGATAAGAGGAGAGCGGCAGCCCGGTGCGGCGCCTGGCTCGGCTTCCAAGCTGCCGCCAGGCGAAAAGTGAGTGCAAGTGATTCGGCTGAAGCTGCCCCATAGCCTTTTTTACTAGTATTTTTGAAGCTGAAGTTGAAGACTGAAGTTTGAGACTGTTGCTTCTTTTTATCTGTTTATACTATTCAATATGCTACCCACATGAAGTGTGGTAGTGGCTTTGTTTACTAGGGCTGAGCTTCGAATAAAAATTTTAACACAATTGGTACCTTTTCATCAATTTATTATTTAATAAGTCTGATTTGGGAATTATCGGAAATAATTTAAGCTGGTAATTTGTCACAATACAAACACACTGAAGAAAAAGAAATCTATGCTATCTGAATTGACAGTTGTATTTATTATTATTACTTTAACGACACTGTGTGCAAACGGACATTCAAGCATGTCAAACTCAGTCAAACGCAATCACAGGTCTAGCTGCAGAGGCAAAGATGCTTTTTAACATTCTTTGGCAATAGATAGTTAATTTGCTTGTTAGCATTCGTGCCATGCTGCAGAGACGACGCGCTCATGCGGCGTTGACCTTGCCGGGACATGCATCAGTTTCCTTATAACTGCTGTTATGTCTGGGACAAAGGAGCCCTTCACTTTCCGTTGCTACAGTGGCCCTAGTTGTCGTCAGTTACTTCCAGCAGCGAGCGATATAACACTTGACTTGGTGCCATTTCCTCATCATTTGCCATTTAAAATGAATAATTTCACTCTTTTTATAGAAGTACATGGGGTCTGTTTGACCATTTATTCATTAGGTAGCTTCGAAAGCCATTCCCAAACATTCTCCCAACAGTCTTTGTCTATGCATGCGAGGCTCTGGAACTTTAGAGCAAGACAAGTAGCTAGCTCGGAGTCATCTTATAGTGCTGCTACATAAGCATAACAGACTAATTGCAATAAAAAAAATAGTAGCAATCAAAACTTTAAACAGTTAATCGGAAGGTTAATCGATCAATTGCCCAGCTCTAGTGTTTACTATTAGCAATACACTCTGACCTTTTTAAAATGAAATTGCAGGGGAAGCTGAAATTACTTTGTTATATCAATGACTTTGTTATATTGACTACTATTGCTCTTAACTGCAGTATAACTTACAGTACAACTTTAAATGCACAAAGAAGACTACGGCTCCACAGCCCACCATATCGTTGCGTAGACAAATATGCGATGAAATTTTAATAAAACAACAGCAAGAGATTCTCCGGCGTAAGCAGCATGCAACTTTTTAGCACCGGTTGCGACAGCCTTTATAATAGCCTCCTCCTGTTTCAGTGTGATGGTCTTTCACTTCTGCTTTACACTTGGCTCACTCATACTGTCGTGAAGCAGGCGAAACAATGACATGGTCAAAGGGAACAACTAGCACACTACAATGCGAACGAAGTCCGTCATGTTCGAGCAGCATGTAGCACACAAGGTACGGCGACTGGGGCGGTACTGGGCGACCTCCATGACTCTTAGCGAAAGTTTCGCTGTCGCAAGAGTTTGTGAAACCGTCGAAGTACATGGCTGACAGAGCTTGGCATAGCACCATAAATAATGTCGGCCATACACAAGGACACATTCAGCCAGTGAAAGCGAAACGATCTTATTCTCCCCTCTCTCGCAGCCCCGCAGGTGCCACAATCCTGCTGTGTGAGCATGCCGGCTTGGCTTGGCCGGCTCGTGGCGGTTTTGCACAATCTCGGAGGTCACGCCTAGCTGTGTCAGCCAGTGCAGTGTGCTTCAATGAGAGAGAGAAGTGCAGGCACTGGTATTTAGCGTGTAATGCATAAGCATCATCGTTTGATATGTGGATTGGCGCAGCTAGGTGTGGTCTCCAAGATTGCGATCCCTGAGGGTGCTCCTAGCCAGCTACATGCCTCAGTGAGAAAGAGGTGCAATAAGATAAGAGAGAAGTGCTGCTTTTGCACGGCTGCTTACAGCACATTCGATGCAGGAATGCTGAATTGCCGCGGCAAACAAGTGTGGAACTCGGCGGAAAGCAATCTGCTTAGTGCGCAACGGTCAGTATTTTTTGGTTTCACAGATAAACCTAGTTCGTTATATCCATTGCCAGAACAAATTTACTTAGCTAAAATGAGGTTTTGTATATATGTATCTCTATGGGGATTTCAAAAGGAAATACATTTATTTCGTTATATTCATTACATGACTATATCATGTCTCATTATAACGAAGTTCAAGTATATTGTTTCAAACCATGCCCAAGTATAGAACTATCAGTTTTGTAGCAAGCATACCTGAAGCTGTTCCAGAAGCTCCATATTCTGGCGTCGCAGAGCACGGTTTTCTTCGAGGTCAGCTGATGAGACGCCAGGCCTCTTGGGTGTGTAGACCATCTCCTCTTGCAAGAGGTGGTACTCAACCTGGTAGGACACCAGCTCCTCGCCCAGGTCCAAGGAGAAGATGCCTGAGACTATGCTCTCCATGGTGGGTGCATCCAGTGCTGGCAGGGTGTTCTTGAAGCACTCCATGATGGACTCAAAGCTATTGCAGCTCATTAGTGTATCCGCAAAGTGTGACAGAAGAGACAAGGCTGCTTTGAACACGGCCTCCATACCCTGCAGAAACACAGCATCTGCCCAGCCCCCAAAGAGCAAGTGTTTACAGGGACATTTCAAAATCTCACCATAAAAGGCCAACTGCCGTGAAATTTCAGACCACGTATAAAGCCACTCCTCAGATAGTGTAGATATGGAGCAGACTCAGTGCAAAATTTTAGGTTTAAGGTATGAGTGGATGCATCATGAAAAGCTTGCATGAATAGACATCTTTGATAACTAAACTGATAAAATATGCCGCCATTACCACTTGCCAGAAATGGTGCGGAACCTGAAATGTTAAGAACTAGCGTGGTGCCTAGGCATGACGTCCGAGATTGGGTGGCACCCACGGCACACTGAAAATCTCGGAGGTCATGTCCTGAAATTCGCATTATATCCGCTGACCACCATGCACCCATGTCAACTGCTAAAATGCTATTTGGTGGCTGTCAATAAAATTGTTAGACAATCACCAGCCCTGCAGCTTTGCTGAGATTGCTTTAATAGTACTTTATATACTACTCAATGATAACCAATTCAGCCAAAGTTAAATGTTGCAGTTGGTTTTTAGAAGGCCAGAAAAAGTATGCACAGTATATGCATGAATTCACAAAACAGTCACAGCGATTTCTATGGTATTTTGCAAGATCCTTATGCAATTTGTACCGAACCTGTAATGGCCTTAGAATGACCTCACAGTTCATGCGTATGAGCTTTCCGACACCACTGCACTGGTTCACCAGCCTGAGTGTCACTTTGGTCACACTGAATGCTCAGCGTGTCTACAGCAGCATTATGAGCCAGAAAAAGAGTGATATTTTGTTTTTGCATCCTCAATCAATCCTTGCCTTTCAATACAGTGTGCGCCAGTAGGAAATAATATTCAAAAGTTATAGAAAGCACACACTGGGGCTCTTCAGCTCCTATCTCTTGGGGACAGGGGGACAATTCAGAATGGCTGCACATTTTGCAGATGCATTCTCTTGCACAGCAGAACATGAGTATGCTTAGCATTATCGTAGTCTTCATATTACCGGACGTCAAGTAAGGCAAAGTACTAGTAGATGAAGCCTACCTGGCACATTTCGCTTACTATACTGTGAAGTACCGTGTTACATTCATTTTGACAACTGTCAACATTTCAGGAATTGCTCCGTGAATGCACATATTTCAGAAATAAAGAAAATATCAGTGATTCTGTCATCGTGCTGCGTTCGCTTACTGCTCTGTGCTCATGCTACTAATGCCACAGAACCTAAAATATTTAAGAGGAACTCAGCTATTTCTACATGGCTAAATGCCATGCCACAATGCA
Organism: Dermacentor andersoni; assembly: GCF_023375885.2. Lineage (NCBI taxonomy): Eukaryota > Metazoa > Arthropoda > Arachnida > Ixodida > Ixodidae > Dermacentor > Dermacentor andersoni. Next base: position 42,243,385 of record NC_092817.1, read on the forward strand.
TAATGTTCCCAAGGGTCGAGGGCTCCACTCCCAACAAAGATAGTGGGTTCGAGTGCCTTAATTACCTACCTTAATTCAATGTGCCTTAATTAACTTTGCCTTTATTAACACCAAAGGCCGTGGGTTCAATGACTTTTTGGGCCATCAGGTGTTGCGCCAGTGCTGACAACTATGCCAGATTTTCCGCCTCGTGAGCCAGATAATGCTTTCACATTAAAACTTGTTCACTCATGCTGAAACCCATACCGAAGAGCCTAGAGACGAATCCCAGAGGAAACTGAGAGGCAAACAGCGTGAGGAACCAGGGCGCAGCATAGAGAGCCGGAGCAATGTCAAAGTGGTCCAGGTGCTGGTACAGCTCTCGTTGACGACTGTACAGCAGTCGGCACAACTGGTACAGCTGCACCTGTAAAAGCCATAAACATATACATGTGACCGCATATCCTTAATCCTATGACATTACAGGGCAATCCACACATAACAATACTGTCGTGTCACAGGCAACATATAGGCCTTCCCGTATGGGTAAACTAACAAAATATTTAAAAGGTGCAAGCCCTATATTTGGCAAACACATGCTCACAAAATGAGAGAACGGCCTAGAGGTTGCAAGATACCATAAAGCTGCAGTGTAAAGCAGCCACTATATACCAGCTGTGCGAGGTATCTGAGAACACAGCTTTAGACTGTAATGTAAAATTAAATCAACAATCTGAATATAATGGTCTAGGTGCTCAACTTCACCTTCATCAACCCCTCTGTCACCTATCAAGCACATTTGTTCCAGGTAGAAGCCTCCATCCTGATACAGAAGATGAAAATGCATACAATACTAGTTTCCGTAGCACATGTCAAGAGGCATCGTGCCATATGTGGCACTGCCAGAAGGGAAGTGCTGTTTTAGGCAGCTGAGTTTGTCCAACATGCCAACATGACATGCAACCATGGAAATCACTTCCAAGCAACTCCAGGTGGCAAAGCCAATAGTCAGACTCTCAGTGCATGAGGACATTATGCCTACATGATGACTTTATGTCCTCTTACACAACCTGTGCAGTCAAAGAGTGGCTAGCTGTTAACTTGTATGACCATGTCACAGCTGTCATGGCTTCTGCCTCATAAGTGCACTCTGACTGCTTGCTGAACGGCATTTCCTCCCGTGCATGCAAATCTCCAATTTCCCTCGGACATTGAGAAGCTAGCTTTTCTGCCATGCTGAGTTGCCTGGTGGCTGAGCTCACAAAATTTTGACATGCAAATTGTTGGGGGGGGAAATTCTTTCATTATATTCAAAAGCTGGTTCCAAATATATTATGTTATAAAGTGACATGCTTGCTCAAACAGGTAATAAAACAAAAACTTGCATTACTATCCAGCAAATATAATCTCATGAAGGGAGCGCCACAAACAATACAGCCATTATCTTGCCAAAGCTGACTAGAAAGAACCCACAATTATGAGTTGACAAACGCAACCACAAATAGATGAAAACTGCAGTCTTTCTGCAGAATATATAACCATGAGCTGAAAAAGTTGTTTGCACTATCAGCTAAGTCTACTAGTAAAAAACATTTTCCAGAGGTAAGATGCATTCTCAGTAATATGTGCAGGTGCAACCTTTACCTCGAAAACAAATAGAAAAGAAAGAAAGAAAGAAAGAAAGAAAGAAAACAAAGTTAAAATCTGCCCATTTGCAGAAATAGAACCAAATCAATATAGTATCCAAAATTTCCAGAATGACTTCTACAAATCCAATCCTAGCCATTGGTAACATGGTGACGTTCCCCTTTGTCAAATTTGTTATTCACAACTGCATCATCTAGAAGCCCAGAGTTAGACTCCTGGCTTAGCTTTGTTGTATTACTTCAGAACAAGTGATTGGGCACATTAGAGAAGATGCTGTGAGCTGCAACCTAACTGTCATGCCCAAAACACTTCAGACTTATGAGCAAAGCTACCTGTAATGCACCCATATCTTGCTTGTATTGTCGCCGCAGCCCCAAGTGGAATAGAAGATGCTTCATCATGCCAAAGGCTTGCTCCTCAGTCATCTGGAACGTAAACATTCCCATATGCATTATTAGCCATGCATGCAACACTGTAATCATTAGACCTCTAACAAGACATAGGCACGGTCAAATTGCAGCTGTACATTGTTGCAATGAAACTATCACAATCAAGTGCACTGATCGCTTGTGGCACCTTTAAGACATTTTAAACAGTGATAAGCAGCAGCAGCTGTGGGTAGCGATGGTTCCTGAGCACCATGCTCCTTTGCACTTATTTGCAAGTACTATTGGGCACAAGGACCTACCATAGCGCCATCTGCTGCTAGCACCCGAGTGACGTGGCAAGTTGGATCACGTGTGCGTCTGTTTTGGCAGTGGCAGATACTACTTTTTATGTCATATAGGGCGTGAAATTTCAGCCTGCTGTAGCAATTATTATTACACAAGAGGGTATCTTCTTTGAATTCAGTTGTTTTAAGCATAGTTTGACAAAAATCTTGTTTTTTCCCATGCTCTTGCATCAAACTTTGCTTTGTATACTGCCTACACTGCAGGTGTACTCTGTGAAAATGGGCAGATATGGTAGCTTCTCCAGAATGTGAGTACTCATCAGAAAACCCGTTAGCTGGCTTTTAAAGCAAACAATCTATATGCATAAAATCACGGGACTTGGCCCTCAACAGTGACGCATGCAAATGCGAAAAGGGATGCACACTTGAAATTAGAGTGAAAAACGACAGTAACACAGGGACATAGGATGAGCACTGTGGTACCAACACAGTGCTCGTTATGTGTCCTATTTTGTGTAGACATTGTTTCTTGCATTGACTTTAGGTATGCATATATTCTAACCAGCATGGCTTTCTACTCTACGGGAAAGAGTCACGCATCTGTCATGTGAGGCTAGTGTGGGACAAACGATCAAAGCTTGATAATTCAAACTCGACGGGGACCAAAGATTTGTTTGAATTAAACGAAGTTCAAATTAACAGAAGCTCACTGAATGGAAGACTTACGTGCAGAGCTGAGTTAGGCAGCACATGTGCACCGAGCTAACACACGAGTGACACGTTTCGAAAAGTTGGCTTCATGGCAGCACGTGCGTGCTGCCGTACAGCCACACTTCTAGGCAAAATTTTCACTGCTGCAAAGCTGCGCTAAACTCGCATTAAAAAAAAGGCATCCCAACTCACATGGAGCAGAAGCACACCCGAAACGAAGCTGAGTCCTTGGCAGTAGCCCACTTGTGGGTCAAGCAGCGAGTATGCTTTGAGCAGGTTATACAGTGATAGCTGGCCGGCTCCTAGGCTGTCACGGTAGAATGGGTGGCTGGGGAATGTCCGCCCTGCACAACATGTGAACAATCAACGACTGTGCAGCTTCTGTGCCATTGTCATCTGCTTCAGCCCTCGCACATCATACCAGTCACGTGGCCACCTCATAATGCCTAGGAATAATGGTCCGCTCAGCTCAAGTTTAGTGGTCACCCTTGGTGACTGAAGGGAGCACTTTAATTCCTACTGTACTCATGTTGTCAGTGAGAAAATACATGAGGTTAGTAATAAATTTACTTTTACTAGCTGTCGAAATGCATTTTGTTTCATAATATGTCATGCATAATTAATATAATAATATATAATATATAATATATAATTCATAATACAATAATTCGTAACAATATTTGCTTCTGGTTCAAGCACCACTTAATCTATTTCAAGTTCGTCCCTGCAATACTGTCTGCTCAGGTACCTGACACAACCATTGCTCGGGCAAACCGGTATTTTTCCAGTGACATATTGATTTGGCTGCTTTTAGCTCATGAAGGTCACTGCACACTCATTTCTCTCTGATTTTACAAGTTACATTGCCAGTTTCTAGCAAGTTGCTGTGTAGGATGTGTAAAGTGACCGTGTATATAGGGTGTCCTAACTGTCATGCACCAAGATTTAAATATACGCAAATGTCAGGTAGTAGACAGAATCAAGGTAATGTTGATTGCTGCCGCTTGGAGATGTTAAGATTATCTTTTTGCGTTCTGTCTAATTACATAATTAGTCTTAATTAATTAATCAACTTTCCAAAAATTATCATTAGATGAAAAGTGTCAATGGGAAAATTGTAGAGCGACATGAAAAACTCCCGATACAGATTTTGTTGCCCTGTATGCGCTACATAAAAGTGTTTTTCTGAGTGTGAAAGAAGCCCGCAAATACACAGGCCAGCAAGGCGGCAATTTTGCATGTACAGTAAACTCTCAGTTGTATGAACGTCGGTTTATCGAATATTTCAGAATAACGAACTTTTTAAAAATCCCCGGCAGTTTTCTTATAGATTCTATGCAAGAATGTTTCATTTAAACGAATTTCGGAAAATCCATATTTCAGTTCAACGAAGTTTTGTGCCCTGCACTGAAGGCGCAACCCATGCCCAGCCCTCATCAAACCGCCGCTGCAGCAGCAATATAACGTTGCTGGTGCTACAGCACCCCTGGGGCAAAGCGGCGGCGCGGAAAACAAACGGCAACAAGGCATGGCCTCCAAGATTGCCTGCACAAAACAAGCAAGCATGTAATCTCGGAGGCCATGAAGAAAGTAACATCGCTGGCGCTTACAACGCCGCCAGAGCAAAGCGGCGATCTGTCACACCCCAAACCACGTGGTGTGTGATTTTCTGGAGAATCTGGAGATTGTTTTGAGTGTTCGTCCTGAAGAAGAAGAGTGCAACGAACAAGAGGCAACTGCCGAGCCAGTTTCAAGCCCTATAACTCTAGCTGAGGTTGTAGGGTACATTGGAAAGTTGAGAGACTTTGTGTCTCAACAGCAAGCTGTGCCAGAAGTGTACAAAAACATTGACTCTTTGGACAGTTTTGTTACTTCCTGTGCTTTAAAAGTACAAGTGCAGAAGCAGATTACAGATTTTTTTTTTCCAAGTGAGAAAGGCAGCATTATAACTGTTATGAACATTGTACTTGTCGATATGTACAAATTCCATTTCACACATTTCTAACACTATGAATGCCATGTCTTTTGCTCCATGAATTGCACTTCAAACTTTTGATTCTGTATGCCATGTCTTATGTTGGTCTAGTGAATATTCAGTTAAGTGAACTTTCAGTTAAGTGAACTATTTCCTTCGGGCCCTTGAAGTTCACTCAAGTGAGAGTTCACTGTATTCGTGGCCTTCATTCACACTGGGAAAAACACTTTTACGTAGCATGTATTGAGCAACAGAAAGCTGTATCGGCAGTTTTTCATGTGCTGTACAATTTTCTCAATGACACTTTTCATCTAATTATAATATTGGAGAAGTTGATCAATTAAGATTAATTATGTAATTAGGCAGAATGCAAAAAATAATATGAGTACCTCCAAGTGACGGCAAACAACATTACCTTGGTTCTGTCCAGGTGCAAGGCATTTGCACATTTTTAGATCTTGGTGCATGATAGTTCGGACACCCTGTATATTTTGGCAGCTGTAGTATGGTGTGCCAGAAACTGCTGTGTCCATTACAAAAGTGTAAGGAGTAAGTGTAATCACCAAGGTCAATGAGGATGGCATGCTGGTGAGTTGTCAGCTGGTTCAGTAGCTGCTCGTAAGTCGTCGAGGAGTCGATCTCAGTAACAGGCGACGATCGGAGCTGGTACTGTTCAGCCAAAAGGAGCCAGATCTCACCACGTCGATGCCTCGGCACACCTGTAAGGCAAGACACTGAGAACTGTGAACAGTGCTCCTGCTAAGCAACTCAAGATGCAGTGCCTTCCTAAGCACTGTGCAGCAAATGCTAAGCAACAAAGGAGCACTGCAGAACAGTCACAGAGCCTGTGGCAAGCGAGGTTTCCCCAATGATGCAGAATTTCTGTGTAATAAAAAAAAAATCGAGTTAGAGTATTCTTATAAACTCAACAAATGGATCAAGTCAGCTTGGCTGGCAGAAACTTTCCAGTGGCTTGGGATGAGCAAGAGGGTGGTTCGGCTGACTCAGCGTGCATGTGTAGGGTTGGCTGTCTTAACCTAACTTACCAGGAAAGATACACAAAAACACTGCCAAGTATAGTCAGCAGTGTGTAATGAGCACAGAGCAACTGGAAACTTGGCTTGTTATGTTCTGTTGTCCTGCCTCCATGGTGGCCGTTGCTATGTCATCAGCCCACCGGAAAAGGAGTACATAAACACAATTCATTCGAGGTATACCAACCAAAAATTGTGACTGGATTCCCTTACATTGCGATTGTCTAAATGGAACTGATAACTAACACCTACATGATGCTCTTTCTTGTGCACCAGCGTCATAAAGTACATCACGTTGAATTTGTAACTATGCTGCGACTACAACATTATTATTATTACTATTATTTATTTATTTATTTATTTATTTATTTATTTATTTCACACTTCACAATGCTGCAGGCTTGACCACCAGGCAACTAGACCTTGCAGAAAAGTCACTCACTCGACACACTATTGGAATACAGACGCACATGTGTACAAGGGAGGGCGGTTGTGTGATTAAGCGAAAGTGAAATGAATGTAATAAATGTAACACCATAGCAAAGGTTTCCAATTACTTCCTTCACTACTACAACTCGCATAATGCTCAGCCCTACCACCGCAAACGCAGCAACTCCAGCCTGCACACATCTGGTTTCTCGGCCAACTGTACCGCAGTCCTGTCGACTGTTCAAACATTTCAGCAAGCTGCAATGGGCAACCCATTGCTGCAACATGAATCTGCTTGTGCACGTGCACATTGCTGCAGCATGGTGTAGCATTGTTGCAGCACTGCTACAGCACTGAGTAATGCTAATTTTATTTCGTGATTCATCATTAGTACAGAAGGAGGTCCCGGAGTTACCGAGTTTGAAGCCCACAGCTATGGATGCATAAGGAATCAATGGTTAGCATTAGAAGTGCAAGACATTTCTTTTTCTTTCTCTCACTCCTTCGTTATTCGTGCAAATATGGTATGTTTCACTCAGCCTCAAGCCACATCACCCTGCAAGTTGCAATAGACTGCTGCTCAATGTTGCTAGCAAGCAGGCAATAATACTCCAGCAAAACAGAAAATTGGGCGAGTTGGTGAAGGCTGGGCATTGTTTAATTTTACCGACAACTACCCAGGATGTGCCATGAGATTTTGCAACACTCCCCTGAGAAAATAACCATCAGTACATAAAGTTTCCTGCCATGCCAAAACGTGTATTACAGCGAAGATGCAATGCTAGTCAATGGTGCTGCATGGAGTAGGGACCAATCTTCAAAAATGATTCTATTGGCTAAGCCAAAAATTACTCCAGTTAAGCTCTCTGAAGCAAAGTGTTAGGTGATCTTCCATGGAATACGCAACCTTTCATATTTTTAGGTGGACCAGCTCAGTTCTGAAATTTATATCGGAAAATGTTAAAAAAATGAAATTTTTGCAACTTCGGAATCTAACATCTCGTAGTCAAAATATTATATGACAAAATATTATAGCTAATTATTTGGTCACAAGGCTGCCAGAAATAGGTAACAAGAACTTGTGGATAAACCTAAAGATTCTATACACTCTAAAAAAAGTTTACACCCTTTGGGGTGTATATACAACAATAATAGTCATCTGCCTTGCTTGCGTTTCCTTTCTTGAAAACGCCGCGCCTGCTACTTTCCTGTTGGCAATGCTATGTCATGCTGATAACGTGCATGCCGTCCGTTACTGGGAAGTACTGCGCTCGCAGCATTAAAGAAAGGGAATGCGGACAAGACAGATGACATTTATTGCTGTGTGGCAAGATACGACTCAAAGGGTGTAAACTTTTCTTAGAGTGTATAAGAAAATCTAACAAAAATGGACAAAATTTGCATTTTTGTCAGCATTAAAAATATATCAAAACTAAAGTCGGGACCTACAAAGGAGAGCGCATAGTAAAGCACAATCTTTCTAATGTATAGAGACAAAATTTCCACTTTTTCTGAAATAGGCTTCACCTTTTCGTGATTCTTTTTTTTTTTTCATGTACACCATGCGTTGCTTACATGAAGGATAGAATTCAAATAGCGCTCAGGCAGACAAATATTTTTTGCACAAATGTTTGGGAATAAATTTCTTCAGACCAAAAAAAATGTCCACAATTCTAAAAAAGAAATTGGAGAGGTTTGAGTTTCCAGCTGGTGTGCTTGGCATGGAATGACCCAGCATAGTTTGTAGTGGGAGCCCCTAGCAGAGACAGTGAACACCTAGGACTTGCCATTCACAAAGGAGACACTGGGCAGCCAAATGTAGAAAAGGGCATATGGAAAACAGAGGTCTGGTGTTGCCCATGTGAGCTACAGAACAGCAAGCCAAATAGGCTGTGAACAGGTGATAGAAATTATGTGAAGGCACACCTGTCCAATACCAGGAAAATTAATGGAACATCTGGACATGTGAGAATATGCAAAATAATAGGGCACTCAACATAAATTTGACACAACTTGCGACAGTAAAGATTATGAAAACCATCCAGAAATTGCTTGGCAGATGTCTATGAGCAGCTGACTCTATCTGTCGAGACATCTTACAAAACTGAGGCATGTCACAGGTGATCTCGGGTCTAGTGCATGGAGGTAGTGCAGTGCTCTTGCAAAATCACAAAGTATAAAAAATTGACAGCTCTGATTTTTGAACCAAACTTGGCGACCGCAGAATCTCAGTCTGGTGAGGGCTACAGGAAAAGTGAAAATAGACACAGAAAAGTGTACAAGCAGAATGCGAATGGCACAATGGCTCCAGACAGTGCAAAACTGCATGACTAGCAAGGTGACAATGTTTCTTGCCTGCTTTGAAAGCCTTAAAGACTGTCTGCCTAACACTTCCTCCGGTGAGAAATCTAACTCTGTCCACTGAGCTCTTTACTGCCAATGCTGCATTTTTCCATGACAGGTCCATGCTAGGTTGTCGTAAAACAGCAGTAAATCTTAGCCGGGTAATTCTCCCTTGCTTTCACCCGTCCTTGCAGTTGATTATCTGAGAAAGATTCGCAGAAGTGTTGCGACACATTCAACAACAAAGCACAAAAAAAGAATAGAACTAAAATGAAAGGGCCACATTATTCTGGCCCATAGAGTAAAAGCTTGTTCATTCAGTTTTCACGGGAAGCAAGAAAGTATCACAATTAACCAAATGCCCAATTAATGAGGGTATCAAGAAATCAAATAAATGCTTACTACATCAACATGCTTTTATTTACTTAATGACTCACCAAATCATGTTTCTATTTTGCACAGAAGCAGTGCAGAAGCAGCAATTTTCATCACCTCGTGACTGATTAGTGCTCGCAGCAGCGAAGGCCTCAGGACTTCCTTTATAGCGCAGCCATGGCAAGTGATGTGAGACACACATTTCACTAACGAGCGCACGTCCTGATAATTTTTTCACCAGTGAGCTGGTCCCCAACAGATCGTCCATCCCTCACGATATAGCCGGTGCTTTTCATCCTCAACAGCTTTGCACTGAGTGAAAATGAAACTACTGTTTGCCGCAACTACTGCAGACAAAGCCACGGTCGGTATGGACATGATCATGGAAGGTGACTACACAGTTATAAAGGCACGCGGCCAACGCAGTGTTATGTGTGGCGGTAAACAAAAGAATAAAGGCTTTAAAGGCGCAAACAGGGAAAAAGCATTCCAGTGATGCTGTCATTCATGTACGATTTCCGCGGATGACTATGGTGATGCAGACTCTGCCTGTTCATTGTAATTGGACGCTGGCACCATTTTTGTTATTTTACAACACACATTTGTGGCACTCCGTGCTCACCAAGCTCTGAGAGTTGTCTGAATTAACCCATGTGTGGCCAAATATGTCTGAATTAAAGTTTCATTGCATTAAATAATTCATACGCCTTCTGAAACCAGAGGATGCGTCCGAATTATCCAATTTTCTGAATTAACAAGGCTGGGTTTAATGAGGCTTTATTGTATAAGGCAGTGTCCTGCAGCAGACTTGCCTTCACAGTGATAATGACAAGAATGGCACGAGCAACACACACCTGCTTGGACCAGTTCTTGCAAGGTGTCTGGGTTAATGCGGCCCCCTGGGGGCCGTGCCAGGAGCTCATCCCAGCGTTCGGCTGACTCAGAATCACAGGGACCACCTCCTACCTCCTCATAGTCGAGTCGTAAGCGCTTGCTGCTTGCTTCATCCTGGCTCGCTGCGAGGCAAAACACTTTTCACAACACTACACTGAGATATGTGCACAAGTTTTGCTGATATGTATTGGTCAAGTTGTGCTTGCAAATGTGTGCTAAATGCACACACCACAGTCCAACATGTGCACAAGGGAAACATACAGTATGGTCCATTGTTCCATTTGGAACAGGTGTTTATTTAGATTTCAGCAATAATAATGTCACATCATAGTGACGGTGAAGAACCAAACAAAGCCGAAAGTGTGTTAAGAATCCAACTCTTTATTAGGCAAACTTGTGGCCAGAAAAACAAGCAACATTCAAATCACAATGTTGGCAAAACACAGCTGTCGGTCGTCGAACCTGCCCTCATGGCTCAAAGTACTCCGGTATTTACACCCCTGCCATCGCACATTCCAGGGTTTGAGAATGCGTAACACAGCTCACGTCACGCGTGCAATAACTCAATATAACAGTGACAGTTTGGTGAAGCAGTCACCAGTGAAAATTAAAGCAACATGTGGCAATTTTAACAGCTCAGGTTTAGAACAAAGGTCTGGTTATTTTCCAAACCCACTTCACTTAGCTATAATTCGTCTGACAAGACTCTGTGTCAGGATACGTGATATTAAAGTTGCCATTCAAAATGTTGATTAATGCATTCTGAAAAAGCGAAGACCACATTGATGCCCCTTCTCAACTATACAAGCAAATATGATTGCTATTATCCCTGTAACTGCCCTGTAAGTCTCTGTGCCCAAAGGTAAAAAGCAGCAAGCTTACTATAGAGAGTTTAGCTAATCCGTACACATAATACCATTTGTGGAATACTGGAGACGCACACATCAACAGCAGCTCTGGCAGGGCCACCTTGCGATGATGAGTTTCAACCAGCGCACATAAAACTCTTACTTGCAATGACAGGCTCTACTTAGCTGGTAGAATGGCAGCAACATAATCATGAATGTATAATGGCCTTTTCATTTTCCTTTAATAAGAACAGCATGAAATATAAGAATGTTTTTGACACTTTGTGGTTGAAAAAAATCATCACAAGATGTTGTTAACAGCTTTGCTGTTGCTGTTCATGTCTCAGGTGTTCTGGTATTCCACAAACTGTGATATACAGTCCAACGTCGATATATCGAACAACGCGATGATTGCGAAATAGTTCGGTATAGCCAGCATTCGATATATAAAATCACGCAAGAAACACATAAAAAACTTCTCCAAATTAATTAAAGAACCAAGGGCGCGATCAGGGATCGTTGTTCGGAGCGCGCATTCGGTTGTGCCGTACACAATTGGCCTAGACCACGCCAACTTCGTCAGCCAGATAGTTCAACTGATTGCGTTGCACACATTTAGCGTAGGCCGCGCCTATTTTGTCAGCCACGCGAAGTCGGCGTGGTCTAGGCCAATTGCGTGCGGTGCAACCGAACACGCGCTCAGAACAACGATCCCCGATCGCGCCCCAATCATGGCACAGTAAATACTCACTTAAAGCTTCACACAAAGTATTTATTTATTTGGCTGAAAGTACTGCAACAGTGTGGCCTGCTTCTTATTGGCAGCTGCGTGCTTAAACACGGAGATCCACAAGCGATAGGCCGGTAACGGTGTAGAAGGGTCAAAGCAGCTACAGCCTCAGTTGAAGTCGGGAGCAGGGCAACATCAGCGCTTGCGGGATCAACCTCGGCAGCGCATTCGTTTGGCTGCTATTTCTGCTGCGATCTCCACATTCGTCAATCGAAGCATTTTGAAACACTGTCAATAACAAAGTATGTAGTGGCATCTGCCAAGGCGTCTATGAGTGAGCTTAGCGAGCGCGTCCTTTGGCACGTCTTTGCAGATGCAAATCACCATTCCTCACGAGGCGTGGCAGGCACAGAGCTTGGCACCGAGGAGGAGTCAATGTGGCAAATGCAATGCGTCGTTGACGTTGTCAAACTAGCCAAGTCGCCTCGTGTGTCCGCCACTATGTTCAAATGGCACCCTCGGCGCGATCAATGTGTGCAGCTATAATGCGCAGCAGTTGGGAAGGCCTATCGCGCCACCGCTATCTTCAAGAGTGTTGCGGGAAAGCTCACCGCCTGTCAACAGAGCGCATGTGATCTAGGGAGGCGGAGTTCGATATATCCATTTTACGTCCGACCTCGTCCAAAATAAAAGATTAAAAATACATGCAATTTTTCAGGTGATATAAAAAGTGTTCAATATAGGCAATAATTCGATATATCTGTGTTCGATATATCGAGGTTTGACTGTATATACATTTACATGCTAAAGTTCTCTATTGCCACACCGAGCACCTGCAAAGGTGTGCAAATGCATTGGTCTTTGAAATGGAGCTGATGGACTGCAACGTTTGGCAACTTACAGCTTTTAACAAAAAGCTTTGAGTGCAGTAAATCTCTGTTAACACGAAGTCTCAAAATCTGGCAAATTTTTTGGTTAGACGGAGTTTCAAGATAAGTGAAATTGCAGTATAAACCTACAGGCCATGCATAGACTACATAAAGCCTTTCCAGAATGGCGCCAGCAACTGCTAATACCAGAAGCTCAGTGTACCAAGAACAGCATTTTCTGCTGACCACTTTCAGGGATACAATCATTTTCACGACATTTCACGGGAACTGAGCACCAGACATGTCAGCATGTATGGTCAACAGCACTTCTGGCACTGTGCTAAGACAGCATGCTTGGCCCTTAAAAAGCCGGCTGATTTATCTTAAAAGCAAGGCTTGAAGCCCACCATCCAAGGAGTTCAGAACCGATTCCAGAGAGGGAAAGAAGCTGATGCTGCCAATTTTTGCATCGTAATGAATTCCAGATAATTTCACTTCGAAAACAGAAAGTCAGTTCCGGAAGAGCGCAACTGCCGTGCCTCCAGCAGACATCCATGAATGGAGTGGCTTTTTACACTGCACAAGCATGAAGTAAGTGTCCTGTCAAGCTGCACTTGAATCACACTATCGGCTCGCATGGATTAAGGGAAAGTCACTGCAGCCATAAAATTGTAGCCGCTATCCCCTGATATTTTTGCAGTTCAGATTTCGATATACACCGAGTATGGCGCAAAAGGTTTTCGAGATAAGAGGAGAAAGACACGTGGAGTTGATATTGCGGGGGGAGAAAATTCCAACTTGACCGTTATTTTTTAGATATCAGGGTTTCTGTTAACGAGCGTTTACTGTACATCCTATAATTCAGACATTGCGTAGTTCGAACTAATTAGCAAGCTGCAAGAAGCCAGCCATACTACAAAAGGCATCCTCGATGGGTATGAAACAACATGCACCCCACCTTGCAGCTGCCTATTCTCCTTCTCCATGCGGATAAGGAGCACCTGCTCTTGAATGGCCTTGCGCCACAGAGAGCGAAGCTCCTCCCGTGTTCGGCGCACAGCAAAACCATGGGTCAACGGCGGCTCCCCTGGATTATCTGCAGACCAAACATCCACAAGTTACTGCCAAATTTCAGGCCAGTAAAGATTGCTTGCAAACTACAAGTGTTCGAAGAGCAAAATTTAAATATGTAATCTGGCTTTGAAACAGAATACTGGCTTCCTCTAACATTGAATAGAATACCAAGTTTATTTTTCTGCTTCTATGAGTAGAAAAAGAAACATAAAATAAAAAATTATGGGGTTTTACGTGCCAAAACCACTTTCTGATTATGAGGCACGCCATAGTGGAGGACTCCGGAAATTTCGACCACCTGGGGTTCTTTACCGTGCCCCTAAATCTAAGTACATGGGTGCTTTCGCATTTCGCCCCCATTGAAATGCGGCTGCCGTGGCTGGGATTCGATCCCGCGACCTCGTGCTCAGCAGCCCAACACCATAGACACTGAGCAACCACGGCAGGTGAAACATAAAATAAATGTTGGTAAAAAACAATCTGACTAATTTCCTTTAATGCACTATGCTATTGACCCTTTTCATGGAGCAGTTTGTTCTAGAGAAACGAGATGGAGCTTTCAGCAGCATGCCGCACGTTGCCTCAGCGACAGCACACGAATACGAAACCATTACCGCTTACACCTTGCTTCTGTGCGGTCAGCTGTCGGAAATGCAACTGAGTTTTTGCTAACGCACTGCGCTCCAGTCATGGCATATTGAATCATGTGCATTGAAGACGTGTGCAGCAGTTATCTGCAAAATAGTGACTGGCATATTAAGGAATGTAATGAATCTGTGTAGCCAAGTTCACGGACCGTTGTTGCAACTGTCCACATGTGTTACCGGGACTTTGAGATGTACAGAAATTTGCTCATCCATCAGCATAGTATTGATAACCTTCAAAGAAAGTGCTTCAGCCCCGGAATGTTGGCAAGAGTGAGTACCACTTGTTAAACAATTACAAAGAGAGTAGCACTGCTTCCTGTCATAGTAGGTTTCGCGCACAGTTTCTACACACATCTACCCCAACTGGCACAGAATCTTATTCCCACCCTATCAACAACATGTCAATAAGTGAATGGGCACACTTGAATATATGCGCACCATATACACACAATAAATTACAGACTGCACTGATAGCGCACGAATGGTCAAACCTGAATGTTTCGTGTTGGTCCACAAGAGTAAGTGAGATACTAGCGATAATACATCTTTGCTACAAGATATTACAATGTACAAAACGGCTACGTTTTAAGCCTTGCACGGAGCAAGAGCAAATCTATCGGAATTGAGCACACCCGCAAGCGATTAGGCAGAAATAATCAGATAGAAGGAAATTTGTTGAGTCAGAAATGTGACAAGCCGCTGCTTCAAAATATTTGCCAAATAAAGAACAAAGAGCAAAACACACTAATTCTGATTCAATTAATGAGAGGAAAGTTTGGATAGCTTAGAATACACATTTAGCTTCGCTTTTAAAACAAGCACCATATATGCTGCTCGTGCCGTTTGGCGATAGCCTAATCAGCTTCCAAAGCGCTTTTGCATGTTCTCTGAAGCTGTGGCCAAAGCTTCGTGTTGTTCACCCAATCACAGTCTATGATATCTCCCAAAACAGAGGTTTGCTAAGCCGCACCGGTGTCATACACACCCACTGTAAACACGGAGGCAACAGAGGCAGTTGAGACAAGCAATAGACATGTCACCACGTGATCAAACATGGCAGCGCCCATGGGATCACCACGAAAAGGGTTACTATTCTGAAGTTTGTTAGACCGGGCAGGCACAGCTCCCATTCCAGCCTGACATAACAAGTGTACAGCATTCTCTACTAAAATTTTCTAAAAGGATATTTTATTTTACAGAATTCAGCATACTTTATTGGTTGCTATTGTCACAATATTTTTTTCATAGCTACATCAGTTAGTCTCTCTCTTTTCTTTTTTTGCAAGCATCTGGCAAACAATACTTTTTTCAGCATTGCTATTTGTTGGGTGTGTTGGTAAACTGAAAGCATATTTAGCGCCAGCAAACAAGGACGGAAGGGAGACGACACCACAATGCGCTAACTTCAACAACTTGATCTTCAGGAAATACACCTAAATAACCCATGCACAGTGGCGCCACCTCATCCAAATCTTAATCATCCAAAAAAGCTGTCTCCTTATCTAACAAGTCAACCGAAGGGGCACTAACACACATATCACTATTCCGCCAGATAGCCTGAGCCTCAATAATCTCTCGCACATCTTTATCTTTGTGCTTCGCAAGAACCCAGCAGGATCCATACACCGGCGCGCAGCCGCATTCCTGACAGTGAGTTGACAGATGACCGCACTGCTTATTTTTCACGTTTAGGCTATGTTCCTGTAATCAGTCATTAAGACATCTCCCTGTCTGTCCGATGTATTTTTTCCCACAGGACAGCGGAAGCTCATATACAACAGCTTCTACACAACCCACTGGTGCTTTTCGTTGATTCGTTGAGCATCCGGCAGCTGGCGTACGGTAAGGGTCCGTTAATCGACATATTTTTGCCAGCTTTTCCGCTGTCCTGTGGGAAAAAATACATCGGACAGACAGGGAGATGTCTTAATGACCGATTACGGGAACACAGCCTAAACGTGAATAATAAGCAATACGGTCATCTATCAACTCACTGTCAGGAATGCGGCTGTGCGCTGGTGTATGAATCCTGCCGGGTTCTTGCGAAGCACAAAGATAAAGACGTGCAAGAGATTATTGAGGCTCAGGCTATCTGGCGGAATAGTGATACATGCGTTAGTGCCCCTTCGGTCGACTTGTTAGATAAGGAGACAGCTTTTTTCGATGGTTAAGATTTGGATGAGGTGGTGCTACTGTGCATGGGTTATATAGGTGTATTTCCTGAAAATCAAGTTGTTGAAGTTAGCGCATTGTGGTGTCGTCTCCCTTCCGTCCTTGTTTACTGGCGCTAAATATGCTTTTAATACTTTTTTTTACAGTGATAAGTGCTCGATAATTGCAGGTTCACCATGCACTGATGTAGCAGATGCATTCAATAGACAGTATAAAAACATTTCAGAGAAGCAATCTAGCAGGAACATTATACCATTTAGATAAGTGACTAAAAAGGAATGAAAAGTGAATGGGTTGAACGTTCAAGCAGAAATAGAATGAAAATTTGCTGCAAAGATTACACTACAACAAAGCTACAACGAATCAATACCACAAGATATGCTGACTATGTCAAGGTGACTATGCTATAGCACAAAAGACAATCAAATTTTGAACTTTAACGAGCCCAAAAGGAACCAATCCACGAAATCTGCTCAATGTTTCGCCATCTGGACCCTGACTAGCAGCAGTAAATGCAGATGTTTCCAAGTCCTTTTTGCTTATGCATGCCCATTCTTTTTTGTTTACAGCTCTAAATTTTGGGAATGTATACTCGCTGATGACACTGGAAATTTGCAAGCTGATGAGGGCAAGAGTAGAGGAGGACAGAGTTGGCCAGAGGTCTAGAAGTGAGCAGCAAAAAGCAAATGGTGAAATTTTTTGAAGTGCTTCACAGTCTGTGTACTTTAACAAGGCAACTTCAACACTACAATTTCGTCATTGTTGGTGTTGACTACCAGTATGAGTATCTGCTCATAAATTCGAAGAAGTGCCGTGGCATTTTGGGCTTCGTGTTTAGATTGAGGATGTGCATGCTAAACCAGCTAAGCTAGACCAACTAGCTATGAAAGTTTCCGTTGCCAACCCCCAGACCTTTTAAGTGGCTCACGCTGGGCTGCTTGGCATACTGGATGCTCCAGTTATATGGCATGAAATTTTGATTGACAAAGTAGTGTCAGCAAGTGCACGTCTTTTCTGTGTAATCAAACAATAAATCACAACATAAAACCTGCTCATATGTCAGCTTATAGGTACCTCTAAAGCAAACAGACCTCTAAACAGAAAAGTGCATTTTGAGACTTGAGCTACCTCATTCTCGGAACGCTGGGCATGTGCCCATTCTTGGCCAATACCCCAGAATGCGTATGTGCCATTGTGACACACAGGGTATGTACTGTATCTAGATATGTGTCGTACTTCTCTGCGCATACACCTCGCCTCACCACTATGCCCTCAGCAAGTATCAAACATCGCCTTCGTTTTCATGACATCTCTGCATTGACTCCTTACAGTTTGTGAACACTTGAAACCGAGTCCAGACAAGGAAAAAAATTCATGCAGGAACTTCTCTGGAAGTTGTCTAAGTATGCATAAGTATTGTGCCAATTGCTCATCTCCACGCAGCCCGGTGTCATTATCAATGTTATGAAACCTCATCCGACTAGTATAAACTCTTATCAACCCTTAACAGTCGTTATCAATCTTATTGGACTAGATCTGACCCTTATCAACCCTTATCGGTTGTTATCAATATTATTGGTCGGTATCAACCTTACTGCAATTGATCCAATCCTTATCAACCCTTATGTGCCCTTACCAACCTTATCTGGCATGATCCAACCTTTATCAACTCTCATTGGTCCTTATCAACCTTATCAGACTTGATCTGACCCTTATCAACCCTTATCAGTGCTTATTAACCTTATCAGAATTGTTCTGACCATTATATGCCCTTACTGCTCTTTAGCACCTTATCCATCCATGTCGAACTATTATCAACCATGATAAAATTCGTCAAAAACCCTCATCACTCCTTATCATCTTTATGAACTCACTGACTGTGCACTGACCACTGCCAATGTTTTTCCTTTCAAATTTATTGTTTTATGCATTAATTTCTTTACAGCGATTCATCTTACATGACAGAAGGACAAATGGAAGGACGGGTTTTCTCGTTGGCTAGGCATACAAGTGCTTACGCACTAAAAGAACTCACCTCCGCTATGGTTGCCGCCTCGTACGGGGGTATTGACACGCTGGAAGATAAACTGCCTGCATGCGGTTTCCTCAGTGGCTGCCTCGGTTGGCTCCTCATCACTTGAAGAATGGCGCCGCACAGCTCCCACCTTCATGAATCTACATAGAAGCAAGAAAAATTATGTCTGTCACCAAATGGCTTTTATTGCCGAACATCACAGACTTCCCAATCATTTAAGAAAGCCCTTCACCTGTTGCACGAGAAACATACTATGTACTCAATATTTAATGTGCTCACCATGTAGACTATATGGTCCCCTTCATGTAATATGTAGTGTGCAAAGTTAGCTTACAAATCGTCACTATTGTTTTCCTCTTTGATTTCCCCCATCTGGCATGTTTCTTTTTCTTACAAAGCAACATCTGAAATGTCTGCATCATCAAGTTGAATTAAAACCGAACGCCATTACATTCTACAAAAGGAAGTGACTCCATGCTAAAGTGGAAGAAAGGAAGAGGAAAGGTGTAAAAGGAAAGTGGTGTTTCCTTTTACAGCCCTGGAGGTTTTATCACTACAGTTTTCAGATATAATTGATACAAAACATGCCAAAATCGCCTCCCACAAGAATTCGCTCAAAGCATTTTTGCACCAGTGGGGTCACAAGGAGCCACATACTGCCGTCTACTCCAAGGTTTTTCTAATACACCACTTAGTTCAAATCAATTTATCCTACCACATTTCTAATTTCCACCTTGCATGCCCATTCACTTTATTTCATTGTTATAATAGTTATTTACAGAGAACCATGATAAAGAGGTTAAGCTCATAAGAGCACTAAATATAAGTAAGCAAGCAAAATCGGCAACTGCCACCTCCTGCCAAACAATGATGAGAACTCCTAAATTCAGCAACGTAAGACCTCAAGTGGCAACAGCAGCAACAAAAACATAGATCAGAAACTACTGAAGGACAATTGTCAAAGTCAAGCAATAGATTCCCAATATATCTGCTGAGGTACCGCCTTCGTTTATTGGTTAACGCTATGAGGCAGGCAGGTGCTGTAATATATTTACATGTCTGAGTGCACTCCGCAGGTAGTCTTCAGCCTCACCATTCGACACACCGTCAGATACACTGAGGCCAGCATCTCGTGAAGCATCATTGCCTGTGTTGCAAAATGCTTGCTTTACATAGTTTGTCCACATGCCAGTGTTTGAGCACCGTACATTGAGTTCAACAGGGGAACACTGAGTGTGGCACATGCAGAATGTCAGTCTGCATTCTCTTTTACCACTCAAAACGAGCTGCGGCTGGGCAGGTGGCCAGAAGCGCATATGCATACACATATATGTAACTGGGATTCCAGGATGTGACGCCAATGGTGCAACTTCAGCTGAAGTGTCTGTGTGATTGCAATTGCATCAATAAGATGTAGCTTACATGTTCACCAGTGGACTGCGCTTGGGCGTCTCTGGAGTGCTGACAGTAGAGCTGCGTGGCCGCAGCAGCTGTGGTGATGAGCGCCGTACTGGAGTGGTGGGGTCACAGCTGCCTTCTCGGGAACCCGTAGGTGACGCATCACTCAGAGTAAGCTGTGCATATCATCAGTACACATTCTGAGTCAGCAGCACTTCTCGTAGTGGACTCTAGCAGTCATCTCTTCTTCGAAATTGCGTCAAAACTGTTTAAGTGTCAAGACAGGAAGAAAGAGAGGAGACAAAACAAGAAGACAAGGAGGCTTACCAGGACAGTAGCCAGTTTGCTACCATACTGTGAGTGATGGTTAAAATAAAGAATGGGGGATGAAACAAAGAGTGCAAATGGACACACAAACACACACATACATGTGAGTGTTAAACACATCACACAGTGTATTTTTCTACTTTGTAATCAGAAATTACAAGTGATGGGAAATGACTGTGCAAGATAGCGTGCAAGACCAGTCGCAATAAGAGAAAGGGACAGAAAAAGAGCAGCACCAATACAATTTAAAGACAAAAAGAAGGCAGCAAACAAGAAAGAGTGCCAGAGCAAAGAAGAAAATAAAAGCGTGCATGACAATGGATGTAGCATTGCTTGAGAATGCGGAGACATGGCACAAGAAGCAAATGAGACGGGCAGGAAAGAATGCAGCAAGTGGTCAAGACAAGGCTGCAGTGACCTCCACGGGACCTTGTATTAAAAGGAAATTAGACACTTCACAGAGAGACGGGTCACATGACACTAAATAAAGATCTGTTTAGCGGTACTGTCAGTTTGTTTGTCCTGTGGTAGCTAATCATACCTGTACGTAATGAGACTAATGTTACCGTAGAAGTCTGCTGCTATGGGGAAATAAAGTTTGCTGAAAGTAAGTACTGCATTTCCCATACCTTCTCAAATCTTTTACGGGGTCTGTTAGAAAAGTATCCGACCTTTTTCTTTCTTTTTTTGCGAACACCTGATAGATATGAAACAAGCGCGCTTGAATCAGCCGACCTTGAACCTTCGTGCACATGCGCACATTTTTTTCCCGCCTGCCGATAGCTTCAGTCGCTGGGATGCAGCGTATGAGTGAGGTAGTGCGCGGTGCTCTCGTCGGTTTTTTTATTGCAAGAAAAATTGCAGAGTGACTGGAGCAGCGCTACTGCATCAAACTTTACCAGAAACTGGGCGACAGCCAAGTGGAAACCATTCGGAAGATTCAGACGGCTTTCAGTGACGATGCCATGAGTAGCACACACATTTAGGAGTGGTACAACCGGTTTAAAGACAGCCGCACATTGGTGGAGAGCAAGCCACGCTCCGGTCAGCCATCAACATGCCGAAATGACCAGGTAGGTCATTGCCGAAGTGAATGCTGTGGTGATGCGGGACCTTCGTGTGACTATACGAGAAATTGCGGAAGAGGTGGGCATCAGCACTTTTTCTGCACATTCCATTATGACCGAAGATTTGGCCATGAAGAGAGTTGCGGCGAAATTCATGCTGAAGCTGCTCACGGTGGAGCAAAAGCAACTTCGTGTTGAAGTCTCACAGGACATGCTGAATTCCACAAACAGTGACCCCGACTTCATGAACACCATAATCACTGGTGATGAGTCTTGGGTGTATGGGTACAACCCGGAAACCAAATCCCCGTCATCACAGTGGAAGCATTCCACATCACCAAGACCAAAGAAGGCCTGCCAAGTGCGCAGCAACGTCAAAGTGATGCTGACTGCTTTCTTTGACTCCCGCGGTGTGGTACACCACGAGTACACAACACAGGGTCAAACAATCACCAAAGAGTACTACAGGGATGTCCTCCATTGCCTATGTGATGCTGTGTGGCACAAGAGACCGGAGTTGTGGTCAACAGAAAATTGGTGCATCCATCACGACAATGCTCCTGCGCATTCCTTGCACTTGATTCAGACTTTTTTGGCGAAGAACCAGACTCCTGTAGTTAAAAAGGCTCCTTACTCTCCTGATATGGCCCCCTGCGACTTCTGGCTGTTTCCCGATATCAAGAGGCCACTGAAAGGAGCGCGACTTCAGAGAAGAGAGGACATTCTGGCTGCAACAACAGCTGAGCTAAACTCCATTCCGAAAGAGGCCTTCTCGGAATGCTTCCAACAATGGCAGCACCGCTGAGAGAAGTGTGTGGAGTCCCAAGGAGACTACTTTGATGGTGATTAGGTTTCCAACGCTCCAGTTATGCCAGTTTTTTTTTTTTCTTCGGCCAAAGGTTGGATACTTTTCTAACAGACCTCGTATTTCTTTCAATGGCAACAACAACTACAATACTAGTAATGCACTGCACATCAGGATCCCACTGACATCTGTACACAAAACAATTCTGAGACAGTCACGTAAGTAGTAGCCTTACAAAAATGGCCATGCTCACACGCATTTTTAAGAATTCAACTGAGACTAACATTTAGCATTGCACATGTAACGTAGAAGACATGACACGACAAGCATTGCTCACTTATATGTAATTGATGTCAGATATTTACTTAACTAGCTCATGGTGTTACGATCGGCCTGCAGGGGTACTGACCTGCAAACCTTTCCCAGCCCGCAGCAGCTTTTTCGATCGACCTGCGGGGCTAGCGACCTTCAAACCCTTCCCGGCCCGCTGCGACAAGTCGCTTTGGAAAGTCAACAATGCACCTCCTTCGCACCCCCAACGGCGCCAGCAAAGCTAGCCACGTTTGGGGGACCGAGTATTGTTAGTTGGTTCGCTGTCGCCTTCACAGTCTATTTGGAGCAAGAGAACTCCTGGAAAAGGGTGTTTTACGTCGCTTTCTCACGGGCCCCAGTAATCGTCAGTCATTTGACAGACATGACAGACATTTGACATGGCTAACTGCAAAGTCAGCTCTGGAATCAAGAAGCGCCAGTTTGAGTCAAGCGTGACAAACCCTGTCTGCGAGGACCCTCTCCACTCGGTGTGTTCAGTGAAACAAAAGTGTGGACGTGAGTGTGTGAACCCTCCCCCTCCAAAGGCGGGTCGACTACGACTACGACCACTTTGGACAGTCCGATTGGACGAAGGTTGGACGGCAGTTTTCCCTCCCCTAGGGATCTAGGGAGGACAAAGGGTTTTTAAGCAACCGTTTTTGGCAGCTCAATGTGCTTCGTGGTGGGTGCTTGGTGCTTCGTCTTTCGTGCTCCATTTGGCAGTCATGCTAGACTGTTGAAATGTATTTCCTGTCTTAATGCAAATTTTGTAAATAAATTCCGTACTCCTAGTTCATGATGAGAGCAAGTCCCTCCCTTAAACAACGTCCTTAGCGTGAATGAGTCGGACGATGGCATGGGCCAGCTACATTTTTACATGCCCGACTCCAAATCCTACAACGGTCACTTCAACATTAGGTAGCTCAGGCAGATGTCAAAATTGAAAACATGAAACACTCGTGCAAACACTGCAGAGAACTTAATGTAGAACTGTCATCAAATACATAACCTGTGACATGAGCCAAGCCTTGCCACACAAACAACAACATGCCACAGCACACAACTTTCAGCATAAGGCAGAAACTACAATGACAAGCGAAAGATAGCGCATTGCAGCTCAGATTGTGCACGTACAAATTAGACTGGTTTGCCATTCTGTTGGCTTGCAGTACACAGACAACTGAGTATAGACGCAACATATGGACATTATCAAAGCTTCTCACTCTACTTATTATATGTGAGTACACTGATTACACCGGCAATGAACACTGAAGCCGCGAACCAGTTAAATTTGCCTATGTCCTGCTTGCTTAGGGGCTTGACATTGCCCACTGGTTTTGTCCTGCAGAGGTGGAAGAAGAAGCACAGGCTTCGTTGGCAATAAAGAGCTCACAAGTAGCAGCACTCATTTCACAACCAGCTGCTACGGCATGTGAGGTTACTGCATCATTTTAGCGTGCGTGTTGTACTCCACATTCAAACAAGAGAAGAGTCACATGACAAACTCAATTATTGCTAAACCTTATCTCTCACAATTACGGATTAGAACCATTTGTTCTCCTTTAATATCTGTCGAACTTGCACGACACCAAAGCTCTCCAGGAGATCCCAAGACTACATAAAAGGCTAGTACATTTAAAGCATCCTCAGCATCTTCTCATAATACAGGAATAAAGTGGAAGCTATTAAAAAAAAGAAGACTTCTATCCCTTACTTTAAATGCTTCCTCAGACGGAAGCGTGGCTGATCGTCCACGCCCTTCTCTGCCTTTTCTCTGAAAATGCGCGGGCAAAACAAAACCGTAAGAAAATGTGCACTCCGTCCATGAAACGGTGCGGCAAGCAACAAGACTTCTCCTGTCCCTGCACAAATGAAAGGAAAGAAGAAAAATAAAAGAATTTCCCCACCAGTGTAACAAATTTAGTGGATTTTTCAGTACACGTGATCAATTTTTGGCAGCTTGTTCTAGTGGGAAAAGTCAAAGTTTACTACAAGAAATTACTACAAGGAAGTCTGGCACTAGTATTTAAGGAAATTGTACGTACGGCGGCTCATCCACCATAGGAATGATGGCTCGACCTTGCAACATTGCAAATGGATTATTTTGAACAAAATACAACGTAACAAATGCAAAAATTTGTATTGATTTTTACATGTGAGCAGGGATTTAGTGCATTTGTGTGTGCAGAAAAATATGATTCCTTGAAAATTCAGAAGGATGAAGTGTACTGAACGAAGACACAGACACAAAGATTATACAAGTCCATGTTCTGCCCTTAATAACAAAGTGTTGGGGCCTTCGAAATCTTTCGTTATACAAGTCACTTTGTTGTCAAGGTCGTGCTCATGCACCGCATCGTTCACAAGAGAACCAGGCACAATCATCCCTTTGTTATACAGGTGATTTCGTTGTAGAGGTGTTTCTTGTACAGGCACTCAATGTTAGTTACATCCCCAGATATCCTTCTAGTCATTTCTTGCAGGCAACTCAATGGCAAAAGTGCACATATAGTAGTAAGCAGATACTTTTGGTCATTTTGCATAAAAACATTTCTTGGCACATTTTCAAAATACTTACTTAAAGTACACATAAATTCTGGAAAGATGTTAATGTTTTAGCTGTAACCTTCCGAGAAAAATGGCAACACGAACTTGCAGCGCTTAATTTTGAAATATTTACCTTCAGATGACATTTCTCTCAACACAACCTCTCAGGGAAGTTTTATATTGTTAAACAAATAGAGCTTTCAAAGAATATCTAATAAGCATCTAATAAGCAACATAGGCACCTCACCATAAAATACTTACACATCACAAATGTGGCCTTTCTGGTACTCTTTATGCCATTGCCATCAAAAAAGATCGACACCTGCCATCTTGAATAATGCCTTTTACTGCGAACAGCAGCTATGAGCTGGGGACTAAGCTGAGTGTCCTTTTTTTATTTGTTCATCATACTTTGAATTAGGGGTGGCATGACATAAATAAAAGATGTCTGAGCAGGTATACATAGCATCACCTGCTTTCAAGCCATGCGTTCTAAAGAACCACAACACTACAGCTGCTTTGAGCAAGTGGACAGATTTGTTTCGTGCATGTTTGTGTGAAGTGACGAGTGTGTACTGGATAAAATGAAGAATCCTGCTCAGCTGCTGTGAAGCACATCAGATATAGCACGTAGGTTTGAAAAACGCTCCGGCAAATGAAACACAGAAGGGCTCGACTGTTTGCGTCGCGTCAGTTGCTTGACTGACAGCACAATAGGACAGTGCACAAGTGCACATTTTGCTCTGGCTGGACAACATACTCAACATCAATGGTGTGCGTGACCTAACAAGTGTTGTTTACGATAACTGGGTTAAAAGGAAGCCAAAGAGTCACAAGAGTGTGTTTCCTTTTTTGCCCTATCTGCTCATCTTTCTAGCTGAAAGTTTTCACAGGGGCGTTTTAGCAGGTTCGCAACGAAAAAAATCTTACAGATTCTAGCAAATCTTGAATGTCATTATATCGAAATCTTTGCTACAAAAATATGGCAACAGAATTCCCTACCGCCTGCAATGTCGACTGCAATAAGGTTACCATGGTGCCGGCAGAAAATGACACGATGCACCTTCATGTGGCAGTGACAACCGCAAATTTAATTAGAACTTCAAGTCAATGCCTTATTCTATTTCTCGATTCCATGCAGCTCTTGTGCATTACAGGCATGATGCATGACAAAGCTACAGAAGGTCAGTGTCAGCAGATACTTTTCATGCATGCTTTTCTTCAAAGTATTAAACACACAAATCTTCATGACTTTAGGGGCTGTAAAACAATGTGTCATTGTAACTTGGACCCTTGGTGAAAGTATCCCAGAACAGCCAGTGCAAAGAGTAGCAAGCCAGGGCAATATGCAAGCTAAGAGCGCAGCTTTGTCCATATATGAGCGCGGAACTGAAATGATCCACTTAAGGTTCTAAGCTTGCTTTTGTCCTTTTGTGGCCACAAACAGTAAAACTAGCAGTGTTTTCAAGAGATCTTTTGATGTGTTTGGCTACATTGTGCTTCAAAAGGACTTCAATTATCATGAAAAAAGAGGAAGTGGCAGTAACTATACATATAGACAGTTATACAACTTCACAAAGCCTGGTTATGCTCCGATGAAATTTCAAAAATTAAAGCAGTGGGCTATAGTAAGAACAATAATAACACAGTATCAAATAGAATGTCCATAGGTTACCTACGCTTAACATTTGGTTGATTTGGAAGGGCACTGCAAGCTCTGGCTATGCAGTCATCATCTACATTTGCGTGAATAAAAGGAAATGTTTTTTATACCTGGAACAAGGTGGCTCTATAACCATAAATAAAGCTACACAAAAGACCTAAGTTTTCTGGACAGCTAAGCAAAATGGAAGGAAAGTGCATTCAAGAGAAATAACAGTTAATGCAACAGGACATTTACCAAGCACCGAGAGTGACCAAACCACTACACCCTTCAAGCAATTTAAAGACAGTGATAGCGGCATTCTTAGAAGATTACCAACGAAGCCTGTCACCTAATCCACCACCAGAGTGAGTGTTAGGAACACGTACACTAACTAATGCTGGGAGGAGATTTCTTCTGCCCATCAGTTCATCAGTGGGCATGTTAGCTGCTCTACAGAGCCATGCTAGCATTTTCCCATTACTGGCTAAGACAACCCAACATGAAAACTATGACTGCTTGGCATTTTATAAACTAGAATGACAAAAGTACTGAGAAGTAAGAGACTTATATAACACATAATTAACAAAAGAAAGGAAAAGAATGCATTCTTGATAAACCCATGCACAGAGCACTGCATTTATAAGCCTGCCCTTCAATGCCACAATTTTTCATATCGTACAATGGAGCTTGTCTCCTATTTTCACATTCTTAAACAGATCAGGACATCTAGACACACTTTGAAATTATAGCCTTTGCAGGCAATCAGTGCAAAAGGTGGCAAGCCACCAACACTATCATAACTTGTCAACCAACCCATGTACTATTAGTACTCAAAGAAACAAGTGTGTTATAAATGTTGAGGTCACCTACTGGTGCCTCAAAAAAGACCTGTCAGTAGTTTCAGACACGGGAAAGCATCACCCACTTGTAATAACGAAAAGTTTACAGTAAGGCTGAATGATCCTTCGAGGCCAAGTATCCTAATAGAAACAGACTGCGTGGTGCTGCCTCATTAAACCACATCTCCCAAGCAACTACTACTCACAATTTCCCAACTGTAACAGCTTCCATTTAAGATAAGCACCAAACGTAATCTTGCAGGACCACAAACTGACTTGCTTCACTAGTGCAACTTTATTGATGCTAGACCATAAAAGCACTTCCTTTCATATTGTTCATCAGCACTACAGTTCACTTCCTTCGACCAAGAACTGTGCCACATTAGCTTAACTTTTTCTCAATGTTTTTAAAGCTTTAGCAAGCAGTAAACTCCTTTCAAAAGGCACAGTACAGCAATAGCACATAAGAAGGCACAGCGAGTTGTACTCCATATAAAAAAAAATTAAGACAGTGTCTTCTGGCAAGTCAAGTCTGCCAACACTTAGTGAAAGCTCCAGTGAGAGGATCTATAAGCAAAACTTGTCAAAAGGTGAGCACGCTATTCCAAGTCTATGCCACACCTCCGAGCCTTATTTATTGTCTGTGACATAGAATTCAGCTTCCCTGAAAGGCAAACAATAAAATGCAAATGCCCAAGCTCGACAGGGCACAGTCATGGTAATTTGTTCTCCATCTCACTTGCCCAGTTTTCATGCAGTCTCTGATGCAGCTTAAGTTCCATCAATGAGAGTTGTAGCATTCCGCCTCTAACCTCAATGCCTCAACCTTTACTGCAAAAACATTTGAGTAGCAATATTGGTCTGTTAATAGCAATTCCATAGCTCTGCACAGAAACAGCTCTTTGCTAGCAGCCAGAAGTAAAGAAAACAGCTCACTTGCAAAGCAGGTCCCAAGACTACGCCAAGCAATTTTTAACAGAAAATATAAGTCTATGACAATAGTCTACGACAAATAGGACAGCAAGTACTTTGAATGTGAACGTGTTAGGAAATACAATCATAAACAAAAAGAGAAAAGAAAACCTGATGTCATCAGTCGCCATGGTTAGCAAAAAGGCTTACAGCTCCTGTTATGCATCACGTGAAAAGCCACAGCATGCAGCTGTCTGGCAATACACAAGCAAAGCTCATGCAACCCATGCACCACACAAAAACATGCCCATTAAAGCTCTAGGAAGCATCAGTCAACATGCATCCCACCTTCAAAATGGTGTCAAATGAGTTTGTGATGGACTTCTTCGCCTTTTCCTTGAAACTGTCGAACACAAATGATGGCGTCTTCAGGTCTAGGAGTCCCTACAAAGCAAAGAGGAGAGAACAGAGGCCCATACAACACACACCCTCATTTTTTCAATAAGCTGATGAATAAGATCACTTTACTATCTATAAACCAAAGCTTGATCCGAGTGTATGTTTATGCATTCAATACGTTCATGTGTTAGGTAAGCTGGAAATGCAACGAAGACGTCCACCAGAAATATACCTGATAAAAGCCTTATAGCCAGATAAGTGAAATCTATCTATATACTACATTTGTCCTACTACAACCAAATCTCTATGTAATGAACACACATATAATGAATTATTGGATGTAATGAAAAATGTAAGATGTGGTCGGCTATCCTTCATTTCAGTGAGAGTTCTAGTGCTATAACGAAAGCAGAAATGCAAGATTCAAGATAATGGTTATAGCAAAGGGATTATTTGTTTACTCGGCATTTCAAAGTAACATGTACTCTGGTGGCAAGAATGTCAAATACTCAGCAAGAGCAACTTGAAATGGCACATTCTGGACAGGCGTGTGTTTGTCAATGGCTTGGTTGGCCTGCAGCTAGCAAGCCAACATGCTGATCCCGTGTTATCACACCCGATTACAAGGATGCATATAAATGATGATGCAAAGTACATTAGTAATATAGCATTTCTCACGTGCCACGTATTGGCATGGCAAGCCATGGATGGTCATCAAAATCAACTAAATCAATATCAATATGTCATAATGTGAGACCTGGCCCATCCAAGGCATCAGAGTCAAAATTTTTTCATTTGCAAACTGATTTTCTTTTTTTCAATATCAGCGTGGACGCTTACAATGAACAACAAATATAGTGAAGGTATCATCATGTCAGATATGACTTCGTTATAATGACATTCGATCGCGTATCTGCTACTCAGTGGTGACAGCTAGCAATCAAAAGAATAGGAAAGCCACAGTATTCACGGACTTCATGTGCCACACCAATTAGGAATTCTAAAATGTTGCCACAAAGTCATATCAAAATCAAATCCACCATTTCGCTTGACATTAATATTGAGCCTGAGGACATACAGTGGTGCCGTCTTCCAGGAGCATGGCAATGACATTGTGTGAAGGATAGCATTGTGCACTCCTCATAGTTTGACTGCTGGCATGCAAATAAAGCACTACGTGGGCACCCTCCTGAATGTTTCTGCAAGTGAGCTTTCAGAACAAGGGAAGTTAGAAACTACCAAATGACTGATCCTGAGCAAACTACAAACACGGAACATTTTACACACACTGTATGTTGTAAAATTACAATGTGAGGCCATTGCATGCTATTGTTGCAATAATGTCCCCAGAGCCACTTTTCTTTTTGGTGGTGGTGGTGGGGGGGGGGCATTTCACTGCAAGTGTACTGTAAGCCGTCTGTTTTGATTTTTCTCTCTCTTCTTCTCTTTCATTTTTTTTTTTGGATGGAACATATTTTTTTTTCAATATTGCTCAAGTAAAGTAACGTAATTCAGTCTGCGAGCTGGATTATGTGAAGAGGTGCACATTGCTTTTACAACAAACTAACATGGCCATGTAGCCAGTTAGCCCTTTCAGACACTATGTACACAATTTTGTATGCCAAGATAGTGCATCAACAGCAAAAGCATGGATGAAAGTAATTACGTATATTTGATATATGTTGCATACATCTTGCAACACTTCTGATTCGAACTGTGCTGCAAGTTTGAATGACATGTGCAAGATGTTTTAGTAGAACGAATGGGAAAGTGCATGACTGTGTATTTTTTCTCAGTGTGAGTATGTTGTTGCATGCACCGGGTTGACTCGTTTAGTTGTTTTTCAGTGTGCTGCACCAGCCATAATTTTCAAGTGGCTGCATAGGTGCTTTTCCGGCCTGCTAGATGTGAAATAGTTGATTTCTCAAATTTTGATGTTTCTGTAGAGAGTTATCACATCCAAGTCTTCATTCTGTAAACTTGACAGAACTCATGAAAGAATTGAAAACTCTTAACATATTCTGCAGCTGTACATTTTTTTATGGTTCTGAAGATGTAAGAAATGTGGTGAAAGTAAATTTTCGATCAACAGAATTGGCACCTAAAGGGGTTAAAACTGCACACTAAGAAACTTTTTTCAATTATTGGCATGTCTAATTACAAAATTGAAACAGAGACATAGTGGAGTCACATCTACCTAGCAGAAATCATGAAACTAACATCACTTTTGCAATCATCATCCGCAGCAGCCTATTTTTATGTCCATTGCAGGACGAAGGCCTCTCCCAGTGGTCTCCAATTACCACTGTCTTGTGCTATGCGATTCCAACTTGCACCTGCAAACTTCCTCCTTTCATCACCCCACCTCATTTTCCCCCATCCTCAACTGCGCTTCCATTCCCTTGGCACCCTCTGCCCGATGCGTTACATGGCATGCCCAGCTCCATTTTATCAATTATATGGACACTGAAGACGCATTTCTGTCATCGGCATCACCGTGATGTTCCATATAAAGTGCAAGGGCAACAATATTGTGGCCGCGCACCATATGTTGTGGGTGTGAGTGAAAGCGTGTAAGGTTGCGCCAAGGATGTTGGCTTAATTTTGCACGCACAAGGAAGGCAAGGAGGAAGCACACCATCTTCCATCATGTGCAATGCACCAGGGGGGCTTCTACTCCGGCAGTGGTTGTGTATGGCATGACTGAGTGGGGCCACATGGACCTTATCTTGAAAGTGATGTGTGATGTGTACAGAGTGTAGGTGTGCCGACATAGTTTCATGCACACTGTGTTCTCGCTGCTTAGTTCGTGTTGAAGCGAGAGGCAACACGAAGGTTGATTCGCTCGCTGATACTGCAGCTGTTACTCACGCCAGCATTTTGACGAGTGTTCATTGAGTGAGATGCAGTTATCTTTGCCTGTATACCAAGCTTCTCAATTTAGATAGTAAGCGAATGTTTACAAGTTTAAACACCCAATGAAACTCTTAACCTTACTTCGTATAGCTGTCTAATAACTTGCTATCGCAATCAATGCTTCGGCTGAAAGGAGAAACTGTGACTTTCTTTCTCTTAATGTCAACTAGAATATCGGCTATTCCCTTTTGCTCTCTGATCCACACCGCTCTCTTCCAGTCTCTTAATGTTACGTCTAATATTTTTCGTTCCATCCCTCTTTGCATGGTCCTTAACTAGTTCTCAAGCTTCTTTGCTAACCTCCCAGTTTCTGCCCCATATGTTAGCACCGACAGAATGCAATGATTGTACACTTCTTTTCGACGACAACGGTAAGCTCCCATTCAGGGTTTGGTAATGCCTGCCATATGCACTCCAACCCATTTTTATAATTCTGTAAGTTTCCTTCCCATAATCGCAATCCCCTGTGAGTAATTGACCCAGATAAACATACTCCAGCACAGAATCTAGATGTTGACTGGCGATCATGAATTCTTGTTCCTTTGCCAGGCTATTGCACATTACCTTCGTCTTCTACATATTAATCTTCAACCCTATTCTTACACTTTCTCGGTTAAGGTACTCAATCATTGTTGCAGTTCATCCCCGGTGTTGCTGAACAGGACAATGTCACCTGAAAATTGAAGGTTAATTGTTGAGATATTCGCCATTGATCCTCATTCCTAAGCCACTGCACTGGCATTGGAGTTATCGTTCAAAACACATAAACCTCACAATTTCAATATGTAATAGACAGACAGACATGTAATATAAAGTAAGCAATTAAAGAAGTTGGCGAATCTTTTCAATTACAGCTACCTGGGCGTCGCGATTTGCCATGCAAGTAATGTCTGCCTCCTTAGATAACTCATCTGAAGAGGGCACACTGTGCTTTCATGGTGATTTTGAATAATATCTTCACTAACTAAAAATAAAGAAATAAATAAACATGGTATATTGCAACCAGGCCTGAATTTAACTTTATCATACGTTTTAATGCCCCAAAATCTTTACGGGGAAAACGGAACAACAAAGAGCAGACAGGTGAAGGCTGTGTTTTGTCCACTCTTGTCCCATTTCCCATGAACACAGGGCGATAAGTTGTATGGAGCCAAGTTTAACCACACCCACCTCAGATTTCTGTGCATGGCAATGCTTGGTCTGCTTCTGCTCATACAGGTTCCGCAGCAGCATCATGTAAAGCTCATTCTTGTCCTGCACCGTCCTGCAGTCACCCAGCTGCACAACAATGCGCACGGCCAAATTTCAATGCCACAAATGTGCACTTTTTTCCCGCAGAGTTATGCATCAGATCTCAGCTTCTAAACACTACTTCCATAAGGGCCTTCGTTCACTGCCTTGGGATGATGAGACATAATGAGACGTCACGCCTCAGAGACCCCGACATATTTTTAGCCTGCTCAAAAAAAAAAAAGCGCTCATCCTTGTGTTGCCCCTATTCGTCGTCCCTGCTTGTTTGCGCACAAAAAGTTTTAAGATGAATCTGTTCCAACTAGGCCGACTCGCAGTTATGCTTCAAAAAAAGATGCTATGACTTTCAAATCTTGGCCTAAGAAGAAAGACTGCTGCCATTCTCTTAGATTTCTGGTGCATAATTTTAGGACAACACTGAAGCACACAAAACATGTTTCAGTTTTCTTCTAAAATTCTGAGCTAACAAGACGTGGCTAAACAAGTAAAATTCCTCCGCAATAAAACCAGTTTTATAAGCATACCATAATCTGTTCGGAGACACTTGTTACTCACCTGGTATCTGCCGGCAATTATCTGTTTATCCGAGTCAGACAAGCCTTGGATATACTTCTGGATGAAGGTACAGCAGCTCTCTGGGGATAACCCTGGTGAAAGCAGTTAAGAGAGAGAGTTTCACATCTTGCTTGACCTTTTAATAAAGGAGCATCCCACACAGAAAACTAGCGCACAATGTTTAAGCTGACAATAAAGTGTCAAGCAGATCAGAATTGCAACAAATTAAGTAAAAGAGTTAAAAGCAGCCCTAACGAATTGACAGTTAAAGTACATCCCTCACAACAGCAAAAGCACTTTGGTCATGGAAATATTGAGATTAATTTTAGCACTTTTAAATTGCTTACCTGATGAACTGATCAAAAGTCATCATCCCTTATTCTAGCTTCCTACAGCGGGTGTCTCAAAAACATGGCAAACAGATCTCATGAGTGTGGCTGAGTGAATAATCTTTTACTCTTGCTAACTTTAGCTATGTAACTTGAGGTAAGCCTTCCCTTCGCTCTGAATAAGCTGCAATGTGACTCAAGGCAAGTTAATTTCACATAATTAGAAAAATATTTTCAAAATAAAGATATGAATTTCTATGTATGCAACCTGATGATAGCTAACCCAAGCTTGAAACCACAGTCTTACAAGAAACTTCAAGGCAAGACTTCACTACACAGTGGACTTGTACAGAGAGACAAGGGCAAAGGTCCTGCATGCAACAATTATGAGTGCAATAACTAGATATGACAGCTTTATGCACAAAATGAGCTGCTTTCTTGCCTGTGACACTTAGTTTTTCTCAATGTTCCTCCACCATTGATAGGTGACCAGCGAAAGTGATAGACACTGAACCCTTCTAGTGTTTATCAAATGTGCCGCATTGCGAAATGCAGCTGTGTGTGGCTTGCATTGGGCACATCATGAACAGAAATCATACTGTGCAATGGCCACCTTGGCGGACAAAGTTATGAGGGCTGAAAAATAGAAATTGGCAAAAGCAAAATAATGGTGTCATACGGAGCTTCAGTAGGGAATCAATGCAAGAGACACTGCTGCATATCAGCTGCAACAGTCTAGACCATTTCTAGGTAGGCGCATTGTCTTCTCTTGACATGCCAGTGAGCATCTGACTTCAACAATGTCAACCTACGGAAGCAAAAACTAGTCGCGGCTACGGAAGGTGATGATAAACTGAGAAAGCAAAGGAAACAGCCCCATATAATTATTGTAGCAAAATTAAACCATTAGCGCCACATATAAAGCTTTGCTGCAGAAAAAAAAAAAGAGAATCAATGAAATTCAGCAATCCCTCCAAGCTCTGAACTCATTGAATGTGACAACAGCAAGTTCTCACAGTGGACACTGCCATTTACTCGAGAACAACTGCTTTGCGATGCACATGTCGTTGTCCTCAACGGCTACAGTATTTTCCCTTGTAGCCTAGAAATAGTACATGCAAGAACTCTCAGGATACATTTTGACTGGTTCCTGCCATGCTACGGCATGGTTGACATCAACGCGAAGGCGTCCCAACATTGGAACCCAAGAAAGCATATGCAAGCCGAACATTCAGCTGCTCCCAGGACAATCGGAGAAACAGCGCTTCAGAATTCTGTCGGGCCTCGGTCATGCTCCCAGCTCGAAGATGTGAGTGCCTATGAGCTCTCTGAGCTAGAGCGAGGCATTCTGAATGAACCAGTCAAACATGTTCCAAGCGCTCGATTTTGACCAGCTGAATGTAAACCTCCCTGCGAGAGCACCTGAAATCAACCAGTTCAATGTACCATCAGAGTCTGTAAGACACACAAAGCACAAAAGTTATCAAGCGCCATGACTACGGTAGCACAGTGGTCAGCATAACTGAAAGGACCCAGGTTTGAGCTTCTAACTGCTGTAGCATCAAGAAAATATCGCAGGTCGTTGCTCTTGCCAGAATGGCCAAATTTAAATCACAACATGAGCAGCATGTCCAAACAGCCCCCTATATTCAGGCACTGCATGGCATTACAACACATACCTTCCAGCTCGAGGCAAAGTTTGTGGAATCGATGCATGGGACAGGAATCGCACAATGACTGCACTGTGGAGCCACTTTCCTTTTGTGCATGGTTCTGGTGCGCACTGCGAAAGGCTTGCTTCAGCGTCTGCATTATCTCGTTCGCCTGCAGCCAACGCCATTTCATTTAAACAAGGTGAACATCTTGCTGTGGTACAAAGTAAAACAAAAGCACGCAGACATTCAGTTTGTGTGTTTTATTATTTCTCTAAACTTTAATTCGTCTATTGAAGCAACAGACAACACAAGATAACAGAGATTGCCTTGAATAATTCTCAAAGTGTCACGTGTCACTATGAGCGATGTCACAGCATAGACATGTACAGTCGCAAGCAAAAGTTTGGAGTCCATGGCATCAGCAAAAATTTAAATATCTTCTGGTAGCAGCTCCGCGGCCTGGAATTGGTCTAATACATTGCATTGGTCAAACACGCACGCATATGTGCTCTTTATTTCAGCCGAAATGTAAAGACTGAAAAAAAAAAAAGGAAAACAAATAGCGGCACCTTTGGAACCCAAACTTTTGCACACAACTGTACGTAGGCACAATTGCTGATATGCGTTATCCCCTTGTCTTGTAGCGCAGCATCCGTGAGGAGGAGGGCAAATGGTGTTTAGTTTGAAATTTCAGCTCTTTCCGTGGTGTGTAACAATGCAATTCTTAGCAGACACGATCGTGAGCGTGCATTGTATGTACTATGCTTGTCAGCTGAAAATGGCCAGACCTAATGAGGGGCACTTTAAGGGAAGGCTAAAAGAGAATATTAAGTAGAGTCAGAACAAACAGCAAACTACACTCATGAAGTTGCAGGTAGGTCACTCCTAAAGTGACTTCTGTTTTCATTCAAACAAATACAAAGGAATTTGCAGGTGCTAATGCTTTATTTACACTCAGATTTTGTTACAAGGTTAACGGCATTGTTCAGTAAAACTTCAGCATTACTATTTGCATCATTTGTCTTGGTGACGACTGCCTTCAAATAACTGAAGTGGTGCCTTCAGGTGGCAGAGATAGCAACAAAAATTCAAAGCTTGTTAATTTTTTATTATTATTAGAAAAATATTATGCTGCAGACAACAACAAGGGGATATTGAACACAATGACCTCAACTAGATTTTTTGCACCCGCCGTGGTTGCTCAATGGCTATAGTGTTGGGCTGCTGAGCACGAGGTCGCGGGATCGAATCCCGGCCACGGCGGCCGCATTTCGATGGTGGCAAAATGCGAAAACACCCGTGTACTTAGATTTAGGTGCACGTTAAAGAACCCCAGGTGGTCCAAATTTCCGGAGTCCCCCACTACGCCGTGCCTCATAATCAGAAAGTGGTTTTGGCACGTAAAACCCCATAATTTTTTTAGATTTTTTTAGAAAAGGGACCAAAATCCATAAAAGGCTCTGGTGAAATTTATTGTGTCACAAATAAAAGTAATCATCACTGTTCTTTCATTACAGGGATAACTTCGTTTGCAATCTTCTCCACTTATAGTTTCTTTTTCTGGGAGTTCCAGGATGGTAATCTACTAATCTAGTGGGACTTGAAGTATTTCCTTCCAATGTCCCTTAAGGCAGAAGCCACCGAAAGTAGTTACCTAGAAAATGCTACAGTAGTGTCAGTAAGGTTCCTAAATCCCTGTGAAAACCAATGCTGGTTGTAAATGAAAGGTGCCACAGGCCAGCTTACAAGAATGCATTCTGATTAGAATGACCAGATGAATTCATGCCAACGAGTGTATAGCCATCTCAAAACAAGCATAAATATGTGGTATGACCAGTC
Organism: Dermacentor andersoni; assembly: GCF_023375885.2. Classification (NCBI taxonomy): domain Eukaryota; kingdom Metazoa; phylum Arthropoda; class Arachnida; order Ixodida; family Ixodidae; genus Dermacentor; species Dermacentor andersoni. Next base: position 42,280,616 of record NC_092817.1, read on the forward strand.
CATAAACAGCCTCCAAATACGGAGAATATTTTTGACAAACAATCTACTCAAAGCTAATGCTTGATTAAAGTTACAATGGTCACTATAGCTAAAATATTCACAATGCATTATTATGGAGCTTTAGCTTATCCGCAACCTTCTTGCAGTTTACAGATTACAGGGTTACCGGAGCGGTGGACAGCAGTAGCAAAGCTGATAGTGGCATTTTGAGACATTTGTCCAACTACAATGCATTTGAATTATTTTTTAGTTGTGCAAGTGTTCTCACAGAATGAAAATCACAAAAGGACCGCACATAACAATTACGTTGCTACGAACGCTTTACACCAGCAGTTAAGTAGAATATGGTAGATCACTGCAGTATCAGATTTTGTGTTCTCTGGTTAAAGTCTGCATCACAAGCTGTCGTAACCGGCGTCATTGCAGTTCACCTCTATGGCAACCCAGTATTCCGCAAGCAGTAATATGTCCACGAACAAGCTAAATTTCCCTAATACAAAATGCCTACACTCGTTCAGATCATCCCTGAGAAATAATAAAGAAATAATTTTTGTCCTGTCACAAGTGACAGGACAAAAACAACAAATCAAGATATGCTCACATTTAATATAAACTGGGCACTCTAATACTGAGTCACCGAGTCAACCCATCAACAAATGGCGCACTCACCACTTGGACAGAGGAGCACTTGAAGATGTAAGCAATATACTTGTCAGCCGAAGACAGCGAGGAATCACGGCAGTTGAAGCCGAAGTGGTCAGAGTATTTGTTGCCCTGGTAGCAGCGTGAGATGTCGGTGAAAGGTCGACTCACTAGGGTCTGCTTGCGATCGGTGCTGAGCAATCGCAGCTCCCGCTGCAGCACCAGCAGCAACATGGTGCGATTGCTGCGCCGCTCAGACTGCAGAAGCCGACGGAGATCCACGGCACCCCCACTGCTCACACGCGGACGAAATGTTGGCAACGACGTCTGCTTCGTAGGTCGTGGCTGGTCGCCACTTGCCGAGCGAACTCGGGCTGATGAGCCTCGGGTCCCACATCCTGCAGCTAAGATGGACAACAGGAAGAACACACATAGAATGTACCCGAAGGGTTTCTATCAAAAGAAAGCACATTTCATAGACAGTGAGCATACAAGGCAAGCATGTCACCAATATGACTTAACGCTTCAAGAATATTTCAGCATGAACAACACATCTTCTTGACTATGACACAAAACTACTTGCAGCAACTCACCACACAGAAACACATAGGTGAGTATACTAAGCAGGTGGCAGAGGTAGCGTTAGGCAGGAGCTGGAAGGATTCCCTGAAATATTCCCATTTGCCGTTATGTTAAAGGTGAACTGCAACGAAATCTCACTTTAGCTCAATATCTCAATAATAAATGGTAGATGTGACCAAAATAATCGTGTAATAGCTTTAAAAAGGCCGTGAACCACTTTTTATTGAGATTGAGAAATGCATTCTAAGTTAAAATAGACTATTTCAGAAATAGTTTGCCACAAAAAGTACTTAAATGCGTTCAACAGAAGCGGAGTTATTGGCAATCAAACACCGACTTCACGGTGCTTCCGCTCCTTCTACAATGACTTGCACTGTGAAGGCTACGGCGGAGTGGGTCGTGCCCACAATGCTCCGCCTATGAACATCACCGTGGCGTGCAGTTCAAATTTGATTTTGGGTGTTCACGTAGACACCACTTCTTTCAATTTTGGCACCTACAACACGCTAAATACAGTTGTCCTCAGTGAGCTGCAGTGCGCTCAGCCAGCACACTCATCGCGGCACCTCACGGCGGCCATGGTATCTATGCTACATAACAGACCTCAGCTACATGCAAATGTAATGCATGTGAGCAGCATTTGCTTTGTCCAAGACAGGGCTTGAGTGCACGCTCATGCTAATATGCTCCAGTCTGGCTGGGCTACGTGGTGCGGACTAGCTTTGTCCTGCACCAACTTGATCGATGGATGATAGCCACATCCAATTTGCGCACTTTGAAACACTAGCAATAGCTCAATACGAAGTCTGCCAAGGTGTCTAACCAGGACTGACCAGGAGTGAGTGTGGTCTGACCTGAACTTTTGTGTGGTTCGAGACTAGTTTAGAGTTCAAAATTAGTCAAAATTAGTGAGACCGGATGGCTGCAACACCAACAAGCAGGGTGGCCAAAGTTTAATTCCAACGCTGATGGCTGCGGCCGAGCGTGGGCACAGCTTCTTCTGGAAGCAAATAATTCTTATCGAAATTTGAAAGCAGGTTCTCCCTTACTTAAGCTTGTTTATTAAAGTGCATCAATAAATATACACAGTAATGGAATGAAGATGTGCACTGGTCCAAACACTTCTTGATTGATGGCAGCTATTGGCCAATAGCAGCTGCGTATAGGAATCTGCTATATTATGAAATAAGGCATCCAGAAAAAAGTGAGGAGAAGCCTTCTGTTGAAAAGAGAGCATTTAAGAAAAAGGTGATTTCACAATCTGCTTGCAAGCTCCACGCACCGCACACGACTACAAAATTTGGCTAAGATGTTCACAGCAGCGTGTGCTATGCGCAGAAAGTTTTTTCACCAAGCCGGAAGGGTGATTTAGTGCCCCTTTAGGGCTTGCTCCAAACAAAGATAGAGAGTGAGAGAGAGAGAAAATGATAAATAAAAGCCAGGGAGACTGACTAGGACTGAGCCCAGTCTGCTGCCCTGCAGTGGGGAAAGACAAACTATGGTGAACACCAATGCAAACAATAGTGAGTTAAATCAGATATGTCACTTGTGTAATGTCATATCGTGTACTAGCTTGCTTAGCTGCTAGGCTGCATCAGTTCTTGATACAGGTTATTTTCATTTCATTTCATTTTATTACCTTAAAGGCTCCAATAAATGGAGCGTTACATAAGGGGTGGCAAGAATAAAAATACATAGTCACAATAACAGGAAGTTTTTTACATTTTCGATGAACTTGGATGGGCACATAATGACAGCAACGTCGTTAGGAAGGCCGTTCCAGTCTGCAGCTGTGCGAAGAAAAAAAGAATTTAAAAACGTGACAGTGCGTGAGCGTGGACGGGCAACCTGTAGCTGATGGCTGGTGCGGTGAGATATGCGTGTAGGAGGAAGGATATAAGGTGCGATGCGCATAGGGCTATGAAAGAATTTGTGAAATAAAGATAGGCTGGCAATGCGACGACGGAGCGATAAGGGGGATAATGCGGATGCAGTTTTTAAGGAGGAAACGCTGATGTCAAAGGAATATGACGAGTGGATGAAACGAGCGGCGCGATTTTGTACAGATTCAAGATTATTAATTAGGTATGCCTGATGAGGATTCCAAATAGGCGATGCAAATTCTAGTTTTGACCTGACAAATGATTTGTAGGCTAACAATTTTACGTGTTGAGGAGCATGATGCAGATGGCGTTTTAGAAATCCTAACGTCCTGTTCGCGGATGATATTAGGTTAGTAACATGAGGATTCCAGGAAAGATCGCTTGAAAGTGTTACTCCTAAATACTTGTATGAATGAACTAGTTCAACCGGAACTTCAGATATTACATAAGGAAATAGGAGAGAATTACGGCGACGGTGAATGGACAAATATTTACACTTACGCGGTGTTGGGGTCTCGGTGCTGACGCCCGTTATTGCGAATGGGTCGCAAGCCCCAAGCGTAGCGTTGGCCTGGCGGCCTGGGGCACTGGAAGCATCCGAAGGTCCCGGCAAAGCATGAGAAGACTGGTAACAGAACAACTTGTTTATTCTAACATAGCAAAAGAGCGGCCGGTCAGGACGACCGAAGTGGAGAGACGGGAGAGCACGTAACTCAACAGTACAAATCGGAGCCTCTCTCCTGGCGTCCGGGGGCAGCTGCTCTTATACTCTCGGCGTCGCGGGCCAGAAGGAAGGTCACGGGATGAGCCCACGACACGGCGGAGCATGAGCCCACGACGGCGCGCACGGTCGAGCCGAGAGACCTGCAGAACCGAGTGTAGTGACGCATCGCCAACCCGCCGACGGACAGACCGCCTGGCACCTCACTTGGGGAGCTCCGCTCCCCGGCTGCCGCGCTTTGACAAGCGTGGGCACACACACACACACGCACACACGAAGACACGTGGCACTGAAACACGCCTGGACACGCTTGGCGGGGAGGCGTTGTGGCGGCGTCGAACGGGCCAAAATGTCCGCCGCTTTGAACGAAGCCCCGGCGTCCGTTGCATCCGCGCCGGCATTACCGCGCGTTGTAGGCGAAACGTAACAGACCGCCCCGCCGGGGGAAGGAGATCCCGATGGTCAGGGGACTGCATCCGCTGTCCGGAGGGATGTCGCTCGATGATGCTCATAACCGAAGTCGGGCGTCCTTTGGCGTTTCTTGAGCGCAGCGCACAGAGAAGACCTCGTTCTCACGTTCAGGTGCACACAGGACACTGCAAAGTGACTTCGGGAGAGTTGACATTTTTGTTCTCGTTTCCGGCAAGCGTTAGAACTACGCCGAAAGTCAACCGCTCAGTCAGCAAGCACGGCACAACCCTCACTAAGCCCTGCCAGGCTCTTTCCCCTTTTATACTGCTGCTTAGTTCCTTACAGTAGTTGAGCAGCACTCAGAACGCGTCCACAAATCGAAAAATCGCACTAGAAAGCACATCATCACTTTGAAACACTACACAAAAGCAATAAGTTAAAAATCCTGCCTCAGGAAGAAAAACATCAGTAACAAGCAATTTTGAGGCTGATTCCCACGTTAGGGGCTTCGACTTAAGCCATCGGCGTTACCGTTGAGACTCCCCTTTTTGTAACGTACCTCAAAGGAATAATGTTGCAAAGCGAGGCTCCAGCGCAGGAGGCGGCCATTTTTGGGAGAGATGGTCTGCAGCCATTGGAGAGGGCAGTGATCCGTCTCAATGATAAACCTCGAGCCAGCTAGGTAACATGACAATTTCTGAACGGCCCACACGATACACACACACTCTTTCTCGGTGGCGCTATACGCCTGCTCACGACTCGTCAGCTTACGACTAGCATACAGGACGGGGTGTTCTACTTCTCCATTTTCCCGTTGGCACAGTACAACGCCCATGCCTCGCTCACTAGCATCACACTGAACAACGAACCCTTTTGTGTAGTCGGGCGATCGTAGCACAGGCTGGCTTGTTAGGGCGCTCTTTAGGGCGCTAAAAGCTCTTTCCTTTGTCTCATCCCAGACGACTGTTTGCGGCTCTGTCTTTCTTAGAGCATCCGTTAGGGGAGACGCGATATCAGAGTACCTGGGGATGTACCTCTGATAGTAGCCGGCGACACCTAAGAACGACCGAATATCGGTCTTCGTGCGCGGTTGCGGGAAGTCTCGCACAGCGGCCACCTTTATTTCAGAGGGGCGGCGACGACCCCGACCAATCACGTGTCCGAGGTAGACAACCTCGGCCTGTGCTAACTGGCACTTGGGAGCCTTGACTGTCAAGCCCGCATCGCGCAGGCGGGTTAGCACTGCCCGCAAGTGCGCCATATGCTCAGGCCAGGATGCGGAGAATATCGCTACGTCGTCTAGATACGGTAAAGCGAATTCTTGCTGTCCCCGCAACACTTTATCCATGAGGCTTGAAAAGCAGTATGGCGCGTTCTTCAAACCAAAACTCAAAACTTTAGGACGGAATGTCCCCATTGGTGAAATGAACCCCGCATACCTACTAGCCTCTTCTGTAAGTGGAACCTGCCAATAACCCCTGACAAGATCTAGGGTGGAAATAAACTGAGCGCTACTCACTCTCTCAAGGCGCTCCTCGATGTTAGGGATCGGATAAATTTGATCCTTAGTGATGGAATTAAGCCTGCGGTAGTCGACGCAAGGACGAGGTTCCTTGCCCGGTACCTCAACTAAAATCAAAGGGGAGGTATAATCACTCTCACCTGCTTCAATAACACCGAGCTGTAGCATTTTCTTTACCTCAGCCTCCATAATATCGCTCTGGCGGGGTGACACCCGGTACGCCTTGGATCGTACTGGCTCTGGGGAGGTAAGTTCTATGTCATGAGCAAGGACAGAAGTCCTACCAGGCCTCTCAGAGAACAGACCTTGAAACTCTTGTAAGAGCTGGTGTAGTTCGGTTTTCTGCTCAGGCGACAGCGATGCTTTACTTATTAAGTCACTAATGACTTGATCGGTGTCTTTCCTGTTCGTCACTGAGCCTAGTCCCGGAAGCTCGACCGGAAGCTCTTCGGGAACGTTTACCATCATGCACACCACTGCTTCCCGTTGCTTATAGGGTTTGAGCAGATTACAGTGGTAAACTTGCTGTGCTTTCCGCTTTCCTGGCAGACTCACCACGTAGTTAACGTCCGACAGTTTTTGAACAATCCGTGCTGGGCCCTCCCACTGCACGTCGAGTTTGTTCTTTAGCGATGTGCGCAATATCATGACCTCATCGCCCACCTCAAAACGACGGGCCCTGGCTGTCCGATCATAATAAACCTTGGCCCTCTGCTGGGCCTTTGCCATTGCTTCACCTGACAACTCCTGTGCCCTTCTTAAGCGTTCGAGGAGCTTAAGCACGTACTCTACCACGACTGGGTCGTCGCCCCTGCCTTCCCATGATTCTCGAAGCATGCGAAGCGGAGATCGCAGCGAGCGACCGTACACCAGCTCAGCTGGCGAAAACCCCGTAGCCGCATGCGGCGCGGTTCTTAATGCAAACATCACTCCAGGCAGACACAGCTCCCAGTCAGTTTGATGTTCAAAACACAATGCTCTCAACACGCGCTTCATGACGGAGTGGAGCTTCTCAACGGAATTCGACTGGGGGTGGTGCACTGAGCTGTGTAACAGCCTTACCCCGCACCTTTCGAGAAAGGCTGTCGTCAAAGCGCTAGTAAACACTGTACCCTGATCTGACTGGATTTCTGCAGGAAAACCAACTCGCGCAAATATGGACAGTAGTGCATTGACTATCTCAACTGAGCTGAGTTCTTTAAGCGGCACTGCTTCAGGGAACTTTGTCGCTGGGCAGATCACAGTCAAAATGTGTCGGTACCCCGTGGCTGTTACCGGCAGAGGTCCCACTGTATCAATAACGAGCCGTCTAAAAGGCTCCGTAATGATAGGTACCAACTTCAACGGCGCCCTCGATTTGTCCCCTGGCTTGCCCACCCGCTGACAGGTGTCGCATGTCTTCACAAAGTGGTCTGCGTCCCGAAAACACCCTGGCCAATAGTACTCTTGCAAGAGACGGTCCTTAGTTTTCTTAACTCCTAGGTGTCCGGACCACGAACCCCCATGCGACAAGCGCAACAGATCCTGACGATAGCATTGAGGCACGATCAGCTGATCGAACTCCACTCCCCTGCGGTCTAGATACTTCCGGTACAGGACCCCACCTCTTTCCACAAAGCGAGCATTTTTCTTGGCGATACCTTCCTTGACAATGCAGCGTATGTTTTCTAGGCTGCCATCCTTCTTTTGCTCGGCTATCAAAGCTGACCGGCTGACTTTTAGCAACCTGTTTAGTCCGTCTGACGTAGGCGCGATGAGCAAATCTGGAGACAGCTCTTCTAACTTTCCCGTGTCGGGATTTTCCTCTCCAGTATCTGGTGCCTTTAACGCTACAGGCTCAATTTTTTTCAGTTCGGGCGCGCTCTGAATACCAGCTTGCTGCGCCTCTGACCCTTTCTCATCGTTCAACAACGTCGGCCCCGCAACTACCGCCTTTGCAGCGAGCTCCCGAACCTTCGATCTGGTTAAGGCCTGAACGCTAGCCTCACCAAACAAAAGCCCCTTCTCGCGCAGGAGGTGATCGGACCTGTTCGAAAATAAGTACGGGTACTGGGGGGGCAGCATAGATGACACTGCGGCCTCCGTCTCAAGTGCTCCGAAAGGTCCTTCAATAAGCACTTTTGCTACCGGCAGACACACGCTATGAGCTTCCACTGCTTGCTTGATCCATGCGCACTCGCCCGTGAACATATCGGGTTCTACGTAAGAGGGGTGAACTACATCCATTGTAGCTGCGGAATCGCGAAGCACTCGGCACTCTTTCCCGTTCACGAGGAGGTCTCGCATGTAAGGCTCGAGAAGCTTCATGTTCTCGTCAGTGCTGCATAAAGACAAAAACACGACTTTTGTTTTTGTTTCTGGACACTGCGCCGAAAAGTGACCCGGCTTCTGGCACGTATAACAAACGCGCGCTTGCCTCGTCTCGAACCGCTTTCTGCGTTCGGCTTCGGTTGCCGCCGTCTCCGTACGTTCGGTCGGACTGCTTTCACTTGCATCCGAACTACGTGTGTCCCCCTTTGCTCTCATGGGTGTGAACTTCGGCCTCTCAAACTTGGAGCCAAATTCACCCTTTTGACCGTCCTTAGCTCCGCGAGCCCGACGCGTCACAAACTCCTCGGCTAACTCAGCGGCTCTAGCCACCGTACTAACGTCTGGCCTATCCAAGACCCAGTACCGCACGTTCTCAGGTAACCGACTATAAAACTGTTCTAGCCCGAAACACTGCAGAACTTTCTCGTGGTCACCAAACGCTTTCTCTTCTTTGAGCCACTCCTGCATGTTTGACATAAGCCTGTACGCAAACTCTGTATATGACTCACTTCTGCCTTTCTCGTTTTCCCGAAACTTCCGACGGAACGCCTCCGCTGACAGCCGGTACTTTTTTAGCAGACTCGATTTCACTTTGTCGAAATCCTCTGCCTCCTCTCTCTCCAAGCGAGCGACTACGTCGGCCGCCTCGCCGGGTAGCAAAGTGAGCAAGCGCTGTGGCCACGTTTCCCGAGAGAACCCCTGCTTCTCGCACGTTCGCTCAAAGTTAACCAGGAACAAACCAATGTCCTCTCCAAGCTTAAACGGCCGCATCAGGTCAGTCATTTTGAACAATACTCGTTCTCCTGCACCGTGTGCCTGACTTCCATTACGAGCGCGTTCCATCTCTAACTCGAGACGCTTCATTTCCAAAGCGTGTTGACGGTCGCGCTCTCTTTCTTTCTCTTGTTGCTCTCGTTCTATCTGTTCTTTACGTTCGCGCTCATCTTTCTCTTTCTGTTCTTTACGTTCGTGCTCATCTTTCTCTTTCTGTTCTTTAAGTTCACGCTCCTGTCTTTTTGCCGTCTCCCTCTCCTCAATGGTCTCAAGGCATTCCGACAGCTCGTCATCCTCAGCTTCTAACTCAAGAATAGCCCTTAGCAGTTCTGGTTTTCTGAGTTTGTCTCAGACATCCAGACCCAACTCTCTTGCAAGCTCCAGCAATTTCGGTTTGCGCAACGACTTCAAATCCATGGCTGCTCTGAATGCTGCTTTCTCTACTGCCTACTATTGTCTTGCCGCAAACTAACCCGGCAGCAACGACAACCACAATTACCAGCTCTGTTTCTGACACTAACAAAAGCCTGGCAAAACTCAGAAAAAGAAAGTCCCGTACTCACCAAACCTCGCAGCCAAAAATTCCGCGCAGTCGTTCCGCTGCAGGCAACCAGTCATCACACAGGGCTCGTTGCACTGCTCCCGGATGGTCGTTGTGCTGCTCAGCATACAGTCAACCGCATCTCTTCGCTGCTGGCCTCCGTTGTCGCGATCTCACCGCTGGCACCAGTTGTTGGGGTCTCGGTGCTGACGCCCGTTATTGCGAATGGGTCGCAAGCCCCAAGGGTAGCGTTGGCCTGGCGGCCTGGGGCACTGGAAGCATCCGAAGGTCCCGGCAAAGCATGAGAAGACTGGTAACAGAACAACTTGTTTATTCTAACATAGCAAAAGAGCGGCCGGTCAGGACGACCGAAGTGGAGAGACGGGAGAGCACGTAACTCAACAGTACAAATCGGAGCCTCTCTCCTGGCGTCCGGGGGCAGCTGCTCTTATACTCTCGGCGTCGCGGGCCAGAAGGAAGGTCACGGGATGAGCCCACGACACGGCGGAGCATGAGCCCACGACGGCGCGCACGGTCGAGCCGAGAGACCTGCTGAACCGAGTGTAGTGACGCATCGCCAACCCGCCGACGGACAGACCGCCTGGCTCCTCACTTGGGGAGCTCCGCTCCCCGGCTGCCGCGCTTTGACAAGCGTGGGCACACACACACACACGCACACACGAAGACACGTGGCACTGAAACACGCCTGGACACGCTTGGCGGGGAGGCGTTGTGGCGGCGTCGAACGGGCCAAAATGTCCGCCGCTTTGAACGAAGCCCCGGCGTCCGTTGCATCCGCGCCGGCATTACCGCGCGTTGTAGGCGAAACGTAACAGCGGGTTAAGTTCCATTAGCCACTCGTTACACCAGTCCTGGACTGCATTAAGATCACTTTGAAGAGAAGATTGGTCAGCGGTAGAAGTAATAACACGATATATCACACAGTCATCCGCGAACATACGTATGCTAGATGTTACGTTTAATGGTAAATCATTTATGTATATTAGGAAAAGTAGCGGGCCGAGCACGGATCCTTGTGGGACGCCTGATGTTACAGAGACTGAATTAGAATTCCTATTATTAATGGTGACGAATTGTGAACGATTAGTCAAGAATTCTTCAATCCACTTCAGTATATTAGGGTCAAAATTTAAGTGGGAAAGCTTTATAAGAAGGCGTTTATGGGGCACTTTGTCAAAGGCTTTAGCAAAATCTAAAAATAATACGTCAGACTGAAGATTACAATCAAGGTTAGAGTGCAGATCGTGTAAGAAAGCGGCAAGCTGAGTCTCGCAGGAGTAACCACGGCGAAACCCGTGCTGGGCAGGATTAAAAAAGTTGTTCGAGTCGAGAAATGCCATGATGTGAGTACAGATGACGTGTTCCATGATTTTGCAGGGAATACTAGTTAGAGAAATCATCATATCAAAATGAATTTCTTCCCTTGTGTGCTTTTCGAGCACCAAACAAATTTCTAATTAACATTGTTTAGCTAAATAGAGTAACAGTGCATGGGAGAGGACAAATAAAACTAGCAGACGAAGCGCTGACTGTCAGCCGAATTTTATTGCACACAAGGCAATAGGCAATATATTGTTACGGAGTGATCGATAAATGGATAAACGTAAGGTTTGGCAGAAAGATGAAGATAACGATGAGGATGCTTGCCCGTGGGCAGGATCAGACATATTCTCTTGCCCTAGCGTTCTTTGTAAATATCTTGTAAATATATCCTTCGCCTAGATCTCACCTTCGTCACACTTTGGTGGAGGTGCTGGAAAGAAGCTGCTGGAAAGGAGACAAAGTAGATAAGCCGCACAAGAAAAAAAGACACCTGCTTGTCCTTTCTTTTTTCAATAAATGTTTTTCCTCCTCCCCCTCCACCTCCTCTCAAATACAAAGCTTGATCTGTTCCTTCCATATGTCCTGTCTCATGGTATACTGGTACTATAGTTAGCTCAATTTAGCACTCTCTAACAGTGTTCAGATTGCAGATTCAGAGTCAGTTCACAGCATAGGCAGTGTGGCACACAACACAAGGATGGTATGACGTCGAATCTAATCCCACAGAGCAGTGCTAGGAGAGCTGCCTAACAGAGTTTGTTGCTCTTATGATAGTGAAAACAACTTGTAAGTGTGGTAGCATACAGCATAATGCTATGCTAGTTGAGCAGTGAGCCAGTAAATCAGTTTGGGTCCGGCCAAGTTTGAATTCTGCATCACTTCTGGTAAGCTGTAACAGCAGCACCTCTGCAGTTTCAGTATGGAAAACATGGATTTTTCCAAGCTGTTTCTAATGCGCCCATTTGTATTGCACAAGCGAAATTTTGTATAAGCCTTTTTTGTAGCTACACTATCACTACAATTATTTTAATGCAATGCAAAATTTTGCTGCAACTGACCTTTCATTTACTACTGAAGCAGATTGTGCATTATAGCTGAAATTTGTTGGCACCATTATTACAGCTAGATATAGAGGTTTAGGGAGGGGCAGATGGCAGAATTCTTTGAACTCTATACACAATGACAGCTTCATGTATCTGGTTGCATTGAAGAGCGATTACCAATGGTACCTTTTCCGCGAGGTAGTTTGCCAAGCTAACAGCAGTGTAGTCATGATCGCAACCAACACTTACTAGCACAGTCTGCTTGTATATTAGACAGTTTTAGCAGAGCGCTTACGGTACGCTCCGCCATGCTCAGACCGGCATATCATAACGATTTGCACACAGTTGCTCACCGGAACGCTACTGAGAACACTGATGCACGTGTGCACAACGCTCATAGTGGCAGTGGAACGTAGACCGCTGCCCACATTCCACTAGGAACCAGATTTAGCGGAGCGTCAGGGCGCGTCTAGTTGCTTTCTTTATCATTTTACAGCCAAGCTGAGAAGAAGTCACTGACGACTCTGGGAGTCGCGCTTGTTAGATAAGCGAAATCAATGCATTCTATGCAGCCACCGGTGTGCGTGAACTGTGTGCGGAGCGGAGCGTAAGCAACGCTCTGCTAATACTGTCTGTTGCAACACAAAAATTGTAGATGTAGCTGTCATGGTGAGAACATACAGCAAAGAGAATTTCTAGTATGTGCAGCTAGCGCTTCATTTGAACCATGACCGGTGCCGCCATTATTTGGGCAAATGTGTGCAATGCAGAGAAGCAGACCTGCAACTTGGGAAGAAAGGTCCATATTACATGTGAATAACACAACTAGGCCGCAAATGCAGCTCGCGAGGGCAGCACTCACCATTCTGCAGCTCTTGACAGAGTGCCTGGCGAGACTGGACATCCAGGCTGTGTGTGTGCGTGATTAGCGTGTGCGGCGGTGGTGCAAGCAGTGATGCTCCTTCTCCAGAGCTGCCACTGTTGCCGCCACCACAGCAGCGTAGGTCCTCAAGCAGCGCTTCCCGAGCATCCAATGGGTTGCCCTCGCTGATGTTCTCCAGTGAGCTGCTCACACTCTCTGCACTTGTGGCGCTTGACACAATCTGCAACATCATTCGGTTTACTACACTGCTTTCTGCATGAAAGACAAACAAGCATAAGGATGAGCAAATGCATACTATGTTGCATTGCGACAAGCAGGCACTGCCAGAGCAAAGAATGAGCCTGGCTGCTCACTTCTGACCCCTCGCTCACCGCAGAATGTGGTGGCGTTCCTGCGACTGGCCACCTCATCATGTAAATCAAAGTTAACCCACGTTGTGCTTAATTGTGTCCATTGTGCATTTGGTCACTTTTTATACACATAGGAAGCAGGTTATGAAATTGGCAGTGTTTTGACCTGGATTTCTGCCCCCTCCTGCCACTTTCCAGCCCTTGTGCGACAATCTGTGATAGTTTCAGCCCCCATCTTTCACAGTTCAGTAAAAGGCAACACAGTTAAAGCAAGCCATGGCAGCCATGGCAGCTCACACTAAAGATGAGACAACTCAGCTGCTTTTCTTTCTTCTTATTTCTTCTTCTTCTTAAAGGGACACTAAAGTGGAGCAACAAACCAGTTTAGACTAATAAAATATTGTTTGAGAACACTGCAGGCAGTCATTTCAAAGTAGAAGTTTGATTATTAGATGAGAAAATGAAGGTCGAAGTATCAGTATTCGAATTTCACGCCGAAACCTCGACGCCAGTATGTCAGTGTGACGTCAGGGATTCCAAATTATGTTTTTGCATTTGGGCCGCGCTGGCTGAGTAAAGGTTCCCAAAACTTGCCACGTTTAATATTTGGTTCCTTTAGAACACAATGTAGTCTATCTGTACTGCTATATAATTAAGTAGGCCCTAGAAGATGCCATCAAAATTCATGACGTCACAGCAACCAGGTGCTGGAACTTCAAGGGGCGTCGCCACCAGTCTTTTGTTCTTACGATTTTTCTGGCTTACCAAGTGTCTTATCGTAGTACGAGTGGTGTTTTTACATGTCCTAGAGAGGTAATTTACTGATACAGAAGAAATCATTTTTCTCTTTGGTGCCCCTTTTAGTTCTGCACCGCATATGTCAGGTGTAATAAACATTTTCTCATTTTTCAAGGAAAGACTACAGCAGCAACAATAAAAGAAAGGCTTGTATGTGCTCCACAATTTAACTAGAGCTGCTCCGGTGACGTGTGTGCTATACGAGTAAGAGTTTCAACTTTATCAGGGCAATGAAAATATCAAATTGGCTTTTGGAAAGGCCATGCAATTAAGACATGCACTGCATTGGTTGGACATACGCATGCACACTGTATGGGGTTCTAAATAATCTTTTTTTTTTTTCGTGGTGTCAATGATCTCCAAATTCTTGTATTTGATGGCACATTTGTACACATGTGCAGTTAAAGTTAAAATTTATGGTATTGTGTTGAAATTTACCATATTTTGCAAACTATAATCTGCAGATTTTACTAGTTTAACAGCTGGAATTTCACAGGGTGTAGACTATCCATGGGTTCAGACTACACATGATTTTATTTCTTAAAGGGCCCTTCACCAGGTCTGACCATATTGAACTGACAAGCGCAGTGCATACAATGCACGCTAACGATAGTGTCTAAGTATTACATCATTCCGCGCTGCAGAAAGAGCTGAAATTTTCAGACCCAATGCCATTTGCCTTTCTCCTCACAGGCACCGCGCTCCCAGCTCATAATGGCAGCACGTGATATGCAAGCAAATGCTGCTCACGATAGCTAAAGTGCCTGCTTTTCTGTGCTAGGATTTGTGAGCACACACATTAACATGCAACTTCATATATGCGCAGAATACAAGAACAGTTGTGATAGCACCGAAAAGATGAGCCTTCATGGTTCAAGCTCAGTGTAGTCTAGCATGTGCAAGAACTAAAGATTCTGAAGGAGACGAGAACATCGAGGAACCATTGGTTGAATCTACTTGTTTTGCGCTGGCAACCCCAACAAGAGTGATTTTTACAGCTTTCAGAACTGACTCCTATATGCAGCATACCCAGACATTTACTCATTCACAAACTTTTGCTCACCAACTATTTACTGCATACAGACAAAACCTACTGTTTACTAGGTGCAGACAAGCTGAAAGACCTATAACCAAGCAAGCGTGAAATTTTCACAACATATTGCACATTCGCAGGCATTACAACGCCTGATGAACACCAGCATAAGTTTTATAAATTGTGCCTACTATGGCATAGTAAGCTGTCTCAAACACTACCATTCCTGCTTGGATGCACTAACGTACTGCCGAGCTATGCCTCTCTGAACATCACGTGCAAGGCTAAATTAAGATCCAATTGCACCTTGTGTAGCACGACACGAAAACTGTGATGCAACACATGCATGGTCAAGTAATGGCTTCTTTCCTACACAAAACAACGCCAAAGTAAGATGTGTGGGTAGTATGGTTGCAAAGATTTAAGCAATAATGCTATATTGTCACATAGTAGTGACAGTAAAGAACACAGCAGCAATACTGTGAATGACGAAACTAACTTTTGTTGGGCAAACCTGTGCCCACCAGAAACAGGCTACACCTAAAGTACCGTAAAAGCTCATTAATTCGAATTCTGCAGGGATGCTATGAAAATTCAAATTATACAAAATTCGAACTAATGAAAGTCAGAGAAAGAAATCGCTCGGTTAAGGCGCGTATATAGTCTGACGTGGCGTGAGCAAGCGCGCACACGGTACGTCACGTTGGCGTGAACAACGTCTATACTTCGAAGCACTGGCACAGCCAACGTAACCGGACGCGGCCAGCGCGCCCGACGTCGAGATGGCTCTTGCTCCATCCGTGCGTTCGTCGCGCTGACTGGGGCGGAGAAAAAAACATGTCGCAGTCTCACGCGAAAAGCGAAGCATCGATTGCAATAGAAAATTAGAAGATAACTATACGAAGTATGGATAATAGTTTTATCAGCCGTATAAACTTCTAAGCATTCGCTTACTAAATAAATTAACAAGCACGGTTTCACGCGCGCACAGGTAAGCATGAACGCATCTCGCTCGATGACTGCGGAAACACGCTGAAAAACGCTGGAGTGAGGACACGCAGCAGTAGCAGCGAGCGAACTGACATTTGTACAGCTCTCGCTTCAACGTGAACGAAACATAGAAAGCACATCGCATGTGAAGCTACCGGCACTACGCACACTCTGCAAACATCGCAGATCGCTTTGAAGATGAGGCCCACGTGGGTGCGCACTTTGGCCATGTCGCAGATCTCTTTCAATATGCGGGCGCCGCATGGCCGCGCTGTAAGCAGCAGCCGCCGAAGATCGTCCCCCCCGTCCCTCCCTCGCCTCACCCCCCTGCCTCGCGCGCGACAAGAGAGGGCGCGCTCCACCCCACCTTCCCATCTCGCGCACGCGAGATTGAGCAGCGTTCGCCGGCTCACCCTCGCACGCTCGTACACAAAGAACACGGCACGCGGCGATGGTGTTATCGTCCTTGCCGCTGATCGAAAAAGCAAAGCTGCGCGACCCGCGCGGCTACGCGTGCGCTCCCGCGCACTAGCACTCTCTCCATCCACGATGATGCAGAGTTCGAATTATCGGTGGCGGTGCGAATTTCAGTGTGAATAAGCGGGATGTGTTGCATATTGCTTTCAATGCATTGTTGGACGGACTACGGCGACTACTTCGAATTATCCGAAATTTCGAATTAACGAGTAGTAAATTAACGAGCTTTTACTGTACAATGATAGCAACAAACACAGTCGGCAATTGGCGAAATCTGATCTGCCTGTCAGGCACGTCGGCTTTTATACACGAGCCATCAAACGTTCCAGAGTAATCACTGGTGCCCACGTGTCTTCCAGAAAGTTCTACACCATTCGCGTCGCGCATACATGCAATCAGATTACACAAGGTTCGGTGAAAACAGGCACTGGATAGAACCATTGATAACATTCCAGAAAGTTCCGATACATGCAGGCGCGTCCCGCGCTGAGCGATAACATTTGTTAGACGGTGACAAGCGCTCACCCGAAAAAAAGAAACAAGTCCACGTGTCAATGCCCCCCTCTCAAAAAGCATCCCAATGCTACAAATATAACAGGAGAGTGAAACACAAAAGGACACTTATCAAAGATACAAAGTCCAAAAAAAGAAAGTCCGGAGGTCCAGCTTCGCAATGTCCCAAAGTTCATTAGCACTGGTAGAATGGCTTAAGTCGCACCACATGGACTATTTCAGGTTGTGAACGACGCTGCTGTGATAGCGAAATGCCGTTTAGTACAACCTCACAGTCGAGTGCACCAATGCGTAGGATGATCTTGTAGGGTTCGAAATAGTGGCATAAAAGCTTCTCGCTAAGTCCTCGTCAGCATATTGTGGTCCAAACCCAAACACGGTCACCGGGCTGGTACACGACGTAGCATCATTGAAGATTGTAGTGTCGGCTGTCGGTCCGCTGCTGGTTCTTGATGCGCAGGCTGGCGAGCTGTCGGGCATCTTCGGCGTGCTGGAGATAGGCGGCGACTGCAACAATTTCTTCATCGGTGATGTGCGGCAACATAGCATCGAGACTCGTCGTAGGGTTCCTGCCGTAAACGAGTTTGAACGACGTGATCTGTATTGTTTCTTCCACCACCATGTTGTAAGCGAAGGTTACGTACGGCAGGACCACATCCCACGTCTTGTGCTCGACGTCGATGCACATTGCTAGCATATCGGTGAGGGTCTTATTCAGGCACTCCGTAAGACCACTCGTCTGCAAGTGGTAGGCAGTTGTCCTCCTGTGGCTTGTCTGACTGTATTGCAGAATGGCTTGGGTGAGCTCCGCTGTAAAGGCCATTCCTCTGTCGATGATGAGGACTTTTGGGGTGCCATGTTGCAGCAGGATGCTCTCGACAAAGAATTTCGCCACTTCGGCTGCACTACCTTTCGGCAGAGCTTTCGTTTCAGCAAAGTGGGTGAGGTAATTCGTGGCCACGATGATCCACTTATTTCCAGATGTTGAGATCGGAAAGGGTCCCAACAAATCCATCCCAATCTGCTCAAATGGTCAGCAAGGAGGCTCGATCGGCTGTAGTAATCCTGCTGGCCTTGTCGGTGGTGTCTTCCATCGTTGACACTATCGGCATGTCTTGACGTAACGGGCAAAATCGGCAGTCAGGCACAGCCAGTAATACCTTTCATGTATCCTCGATAGCGTTCGGGAAAATCCAAGATGTCCAGCGGTCGGATCGTCATGTAGGGCGTGCAGCACTTCTAGACGCAGCGCTGAAGGAACAAGAAGGTAGCTGGCGTGGACCGGTGAAGAGTTCTTTACAAGTAGGTTGTTTTGAATAGAGAACGAAAACAATCCTCGCTTAAACGCCCTAGGGACAACGTCAATGTTCCCTTCCAAATACTCGTAACAGGCAACATCGGCGGTCAGGCGTGGCCAGTAATACCTTTCATGTAGCCTCGATAGCATTCGGGAAAATCCGAGATGTCCAATGGTCGGATCGTCATGTAGCGTGTGCAGTATTTCTGGACGCAGCGCTGAAGGAACAGCAAGAATGTAGTTGGCGTGGACTGGTGAAGAGTTCTTTACAAGTAGGTTGTTTTGAATAGAGAAAGAAAGCAATCCTCGCTTAAACGCCCTAGGGACAGCGTCGATGTTCCCTTCCAAATACTCGACAAGCCTTTTTAGCTCCGGATTGGCTCATTGATGTTTAAGTGTCCCACACTTATTATTCCAAGGAAGGCATCGTCATCCTCGCCATCTTACGGCGGTGGGTCAATGGGGGCGCGTGATAAGCAATCGGCATCAGAGTGTTTTCGTCTGGACTTGTAGGTTACAGAGATGTCATATTCTTGCAGTCTGAGGCTCCACCAAGCCAGGCGCCCTGAAGGGTCCTTTAATTTCACTAGCCAACACAATGCGTGATGGTCGCTGATGACTTTGAACAGCCTGCCATATAGGTAAGGGCAGAATTTCGCAGCAGCCCAAATGATGGTGAGGCATTCTCTTTTGGTCGGAGAATAATTGCCTTCCGCTTTTGACAGTGACCGGCTAACGTAAATTATCACCCGTTCAAGCCTATCTTTCCTTTGGACTAGGACGGCACCGAGTACTCGGCTACTGGCGTCAGTGTGGATTTCGGTATCGGCGTCCTCGTCGAAGTGTGCAAGTACCGGCGGCGACTGCATGCGTCGTTTGAGTTTTTGAAATGTGTCGGCCTGCCGCGTTTCCCCTTGAACTAGACATCACATTTAGTTAGATGTGTCAGTGGCTCGGCGATGCATGGAAAGTCCTTGACAAAGCGCCTGTAGTAGGCACACATGCCAAGGAATCTATGCACTGCCTTCTTGTCGATGGGCTGCTGGAACTTTGCGATGGCAGCTGTCTACTGCGGGTCGAGGCAGACTCCAGATTTGCTGATGACGTGGCCTAGGAATAGAAGCTCATCGTAAGCGAAGCAACACTTTTCCGGCTTCAGAGTGAGCCCTGATGACTTGATGGCCTCTAATACTGTCGCAAGCCGCTTAAGGTGATCGTCGAAATTTATGGCGAAGACGACGACGTCATCCAAGTAAACAAGAAAGCTCTGCCAGTTCAATCCTGCTAACACCGTGTCCATGAGGTGCTGGAATGTTGTAGGCGTCAAGCACAGTCCGAATGGCATGACCTTGAACTCGTAGAGGCCGTCTGGCGTGATGAAGGTGGTCTTTTCGCGATTTATTTCGTCGACTTCTATTTGCCAGTAGCCGGACTTCAGATCCATCGATGAGAAGTATTTAGCATTGCAGAGCCGATCCAATGTGTCATCTATCCGTGGGAGGGGCTATACATCCTTCTTAGTGGTCTTGTTCAGCCGACGATAATCGACGCAGAAATGTAGGGTTCCGTCTTTTTCTTCACCAAGGCAACAGGAGATGCCCACAGGCTTTTACATGGCTGGATAATGTCCTTGCACAGCATTTCGTCGAGGTGTTGTCTTATAGCTTCACATTCTCGCGTCGAAACTCGGTAAGAGCTCTGGTGGAGTGGTCGAGCACACTCTTCGGTTATTATGCAATGATTTGCAACTGGTGTTTGCTGAATCCTCAATGACATCGAAAAGCAGTCTTTGTATCGTAGAAGAGTTCTGAGCTGTTGCTGCTTACTCTTGGGGAGACTTGGATTTATGTCGAAGTCTGGTTCAGGATATATGGTCGTCAGGGTAGAAGCAGCAGAATCCGAAAGGACAAACACATTGCTGGTTTGCACAATTTCCTCGATGTACGCGATTGTCGTGCCCTCGATGATGTGCTTGAACTCCCGACTAAAGTTCGTTAGCATCACTTCCACTTTCCCTCCGTGCAGGCGAGCAATCCCTCTTGCAACACAAATTTCACGGTCAAGCAGTAGACGTTGGTCGCCCTCGATGGCACCGAAACACACTTCTACATCTGCATGTGTTTCGGTGCTGACAGAAACAAGAATGCTGGAACAAGGCGGGATGCTTACTTGACCTTCAAGCACACTCAAGGCGTGGTGACTACGAGAGCTCTCCGGTATAATCGCTTGATCTTCTGACAGTGTTATCAACTTGGACTTCTTTGATTCTTTGATTCCAGACTTCATCGGGATGGTGGCATCTCGTTGATATGTCGTTAAGACAGGATTTTTGGCATCTTCAGCAGCGGCGGAGGATCTTCGTCAGTTTGACAAACAGTAATCACACCTCCATCGGTTGCTGCTTTTAGACTTCTAGATATGTAGATATGGGCTCGTATACCAGCCCCGGGCTGGGCCAGTGTATGGTTGGCGTTGCGGCGACAGGTAGCGTGGCCTGGTGAGGGCGAATGGGACAGCTGTCGAGAACTCCACTGAGTGGTGACGAGGTAGTCGGCGATGTCACGTGGGCATTCCCCAAGCTGCGGACACGGTGCGTTGACGATGAACCCTTTCAGTCTAAAGTTGCGGTATGGGCATCGGCGGTACTCATGGCTGACTTCTCCGCAGTGATAGCAGAGCAGGCGGTGGTCGGGTGCTCGCAAATGTCCGTCTTCCTCGTGTAGCTGCGCTGGACGACGGGTGGGCGTGCTGGCGGCGGCGGACCTTCATGGCGGGCAATGACGGCGTAGGTTATCTCTTCCGGCTGGGGCTGTGATGATTGTGGTTGCACCTCAAGAACTACAAGTGATCGCTGAACCTCTTCTTTGACGATGTTGGCGATTGGGGCCGCTTGAGGCTGCGACCTTGGAAACAGTTTCTTCAGTTCCTCGCGAATGACCGCTCTGATGGTCTCTCGCAGGACCCCGCTGCCGAGTGCTTAAATGTTGGTGTAGTTTGTGGTCAGCGGTTATATTGCCTTGTCCGCATATTGAGCGTCTTCTCAATAGTTGCTGCCTTGGAAATAAATTCTGCAGCAGTCTTAGGTGGATTGCATATCAATCCGGCGAAAAGCTCTTGCTGAGGAAGCAAACTTTTTTTCTCTTCCGACATGTCTGGGTCGGCGTGTCGGAAGAGGCAAGTCATCTCCTTCGTAAAGATTGCGATGTTCTCATTCAGCAGCTGCATACGGGTTTCCAGTAGAGCTTGGGCTCACTCTTTGCGCAGGATGCTCGTGAAGGTCTGCAGGAAGCCGTTGCGGAACTGCAGGTCCCATATAGTCAGGGTTAATTCTCGGTTCTGGCAGCCTCTTCTAAGGCGAAGTACACACGCCGGATCTTGTCATTGGAGTTCCAGTTGTTGAATGCAGCGACCCTTTCATATGTTTCCAGCCAGTTATCCGGGTCTTCAAATGATGATCCACAGAAGGTCGGTGGCTCCCTGGGCTGTTTCAGCATGAGGGGAGACGCTAGGGCTGCCATTGTGGTTGACTTAGCGACAATCTTCCTTGTCATCTCAGGTAAAAGTCCATGCTCCGGGGGTAGTCCTTGCAGCCTGCAGCTACCTCGCTGGTTCTTGGAGACAATGTTGTCTTCCGCGTTTGGGCTTGGGTCACGCGTCCAGTACACCAACGCAAAGCACCTCCACCAGATGTCACATAGTAGTGACGGTAAAGAACATAGTAGGAATACTGTGAATGACAAAACTAACTTTTATTGGGCGAACCAGAAAACAGGCTACACCTAAAGTACAACAATAGTGGCGAACACAGTCGGCGATCGTCGTAGTCTGATATGCCAGTCAAGCGCATTGGCTTTTATACACGAGCCATCGAACGTTACAGAGTAATCGCTGGTACTGTTACGTTTCGCCTACAACGCGCGGTAATGCCGGCGCGGATGCAACGGACGCCGGGGCTTCGTTCAAAGCGGCGGACATTTTGGCCCGTTCGACGCCGCCGCAACGCCTCCCCGCCAAGCGTGTCCAGGCGTGTTTCAGTGCCACGTGTCTTCGTGTGTGCGTGTGTGTGTGTGTGCCCACGCTTGTCAAAGCGCGGCAGCCGGGGAGCGGAGCTCCCCAAGTGAGGAGCCAGGAGGTCTGTCCGTCGGCGGGTTGGCGATGCGTCACTACACTCGGCTCAACATGTCTCTCGGCTCGACCGTGCGCGCCGTCGCGTGGGCTCATGCTCCGCCGTCGCGTGGGCTCATCCCGTGACCTTCCTTCTGGCCCGCGACGCCGAGAGTATAAGAGCAGCTGCCCCCGGACGCCAGGAAAGAGGCTCCGATTTGTTCTGTTACGTGCTCTCCCGTCTCTCCACTTCGGTCGACCTGACCGGCCGCTCTTTTGCTATGTTAGAATAAACAAGTTGTTCTGTTACCAGTCTACTCTTGCTTTGCCGGGACCTTCGGATGCTTCCAGTGCCCCAGGCCGCCAGGCCAACGCTACCCTTGGGGCTTGCGACCCATTCGCAATAACGGGCGTCAGCACCGAGACCCCAACAGCTGGTTGCCAGCGGTGAGATCGCGACAACGGAGGCCAGCAGCGAAGAGATGCGGTTGACTGTATGCTGAGCAGCACAACGACCATCCGGGAGCAGTGCAACGAGCCCTGTGTGATGACTGGTTGCCTGCAGCGGAACGACTGCGCGGAATTCTTGGCTGCGAGGTTTGGTGAGTGCGGGACTTTCTTTTTCTGAGTTTTGCCAGGCTTTTGTTAGTGTCAGAAACAGAGCTGGTAATTGTGGTTGTCGTTGCTGCCGGGTTAGTTTGCGGCAAGACAATAGTAGGCAGTAGAGAAAGCAGCATTCAGAGCAGCCATGGATTTGAAGTCGTTGCGCAAACCGAAATTGCTGGAGCTTGCAAGAGAGTTGGGTCTGGATGTCTCAGACAAACTCAGAAAACCAGAACTGCTAAGGGCTATTCTTGAGTTAGAAGCTGAGGATGACGAGCTGTCGGAATGCCTTGAGACCATTGAGGAGAGGGAGACGGCAAAAAGACAGGAGCGTGAACTTAAAGAACAGAAAGAGAAAGATGAGCGCGAACGTAAAGAACAGATAGAACGAGAGCAACAAGAGAAAGAAAGAGAGCGCGACCGTCAACACGCTTTGGAAATGAAGCGTCTCGAGTTAGAGATGGAACGCGCTCGTAATGGAAGTCAGGCACACGGTGCAGGAGAACGAGTATTGTTCAAAATGACTGACCTGATGCGGCCGTTTAAGCTTGGAGAGGACATTGGTTTGTTCCTGGTTAACTTTGAGCGAACGTGCGAGAAGCAGGGGTTCTCTCGGGAAACGTGGCCTCAGCGCTTGCTCACTTTGCTACCCGGCGAGGCGGCCGACGTAGTCGCTCGCTTGGAGAGAGAGGAGGCAGAGGATTTCGACAAAGTGAAATCGAGTCTGCTAAAAAAGTACCGGCTGTCAGCGGAGGCGTTCCGTCGGAAGTTTCGGGAAAATGAGAAAGGCAAAAGTGAGTCATATACAGAGTTTGCGTACAGGCTTATGTCAAACATGCAGGAGTGGCTCAAAGAAGAGAAAGCGTTTGGTGACCACGAGAAAGTTCTGCAGTGTTTCGGGCTAGAACAGTTTTATAGTCGGTTACCTGAGAACGTGCGGTACTGGGTCTTGGATAGGCCAGACGTTAGTACGGTGGCTCGAGCCGCTGAGCTAGCCGAGGAGTTTGTGACCCGTCGGGCTCGCGGAGCTAAGGACGGTCAAAAGGGTGAATTTGGCTCCAAGTTTGAGAGGCCAAAGTTCACGCCCATGAGAAAGCGGTTCGAGACGAGGCAAGCGCGCGTGTGTTACACGTGCCAGAAGCCGGGTCACTTTTCGGCGCAGTGTCCGACCGAACGTAAGGAGACGGCGGCAGCCGAAGCCGAACGCAGAAAGCGGTTCGAGGCGAGGCAACCGCGCGTGTGTTATACGTGTCAGAAGCCGGGACACTTTTCGGCGCAGTGTCCAGAAACAAAACCAAAAGTCGTGTTTTTGTCTTTATGCAGCACTGACGAGAACATGAAGCTTCTCGAGCCTTACATGCGAGACCTCCTCGTGAACGGGAAAGAGTGCCGAGTGCTTCGCGATACCGCAGCTACGATGGATGTCGTTCACCCCTCTTACGTAGAACCCGATATGTTCACGGGCGAGTGCGCATGGATCAAGCAAGCAGTGGAAGCTCATAGCGTGTGTCTGCCGGTAGCAAAAGTGCTTATTGAAGGACCTTTCGGAGCACTTGAGACGGAGGCCGCAGTGTCATCTATGCTGCCCCCCCAGTACCCGTACCTATTTTCGAACAGGTCCGATCACCTCCTGCGCGAGAAGGGGCTTTTGTTTGGTGAGGCTAGCGTTCAGGCCTTAACCAGATCGAAGGTTCGGGAGCTCGCTGCAAAGGCGGTAGTTACGGGGCCGACGTTGTTGAACGATGAGAAAGGGTCAGAGGCGCAGCAAGCTAGTATTCAGAGCACGCCCGAACGGGATAAAATTGAGCCTGTAGCGTTAAAAGCACCAGATACTGGAGAGGAAATTCCCGATGCGGGAAAGTTAGAAGAGCTTCCGGTCGAGCTTCCGGGACTAGGCTCAGTGACGAACAGGAAAGACACCGATCAAGTCATTAGTGACTTAATAAGTAAAGCATCGCTGTCGCCTGAGCAGAAAACCGAACTACACCAGCTCTTACAAGAGTTTCAAGGTCTGTTCTCTGAGAGGCCTGGTAGGACTTCTGTCCTTACTCATGACATAGAACTTACCTCCCCAGAGCCAGTACGATCCAAGGCGTACCGGGTGTCACCCCGCCAGAGCGATATTATGGAGGCTGAGGTAAAGAAAATGCTACAGCTCGGTGTTATTGAGGCGGGTGAGAGTGATTATACCTCCCCTTTGATTTTAGTTGAGGTACCGGGCAAGGAACCTCGTCCTTGCGTCGACTACCGCAGGCTTAATTCCATCACTAAGGATCAAATTTATCCGATCCCTAACATCGAGGAGCGCCTTGAGAGAGTGAGTAGCGCTCAGTTTATTTCCACCCTAGATCTTGTCAGGGGTTATTGGCAGGTTCCACTTACAGAAGAGGCTAGTAGGTATGCGGCGTTCATTTCACCAATGGGGACATTCCGTCCTAAAGTTTTGAGTTTTGGTTTGAAGAACGCGCCATACTGCTTTTCAAGCCTCATGGATAAAGTGTTGAGGGGACAGCAAGAATTCGCTTTACCGTATCTAGACGACGTAGCGATATTCTCCGCATCCTGGCCTGAGCATATGGCGCACTTGCGGGCAGTGCTAACCCGCCTGCGCGATGCGGGCTTGACAGTCAAGGCTCCCAAGTGCCAGTTAGCACAGGCCGAGGTTGTCTACTTCGGACACGTGATTGGTCGGGGTCGTCGCCGCCCCTCTGAAATAAAGGTGGCCGCTGTGCGAGACTTCCCGCAACCGCGCACGAAGACCGATATTCGGTCGTTCTTAGGTGTCGCCGGCTACTATCAGAGGTACATCCCCAGGTACTCTGATATCGCGTCTCCCCTAACGGATGCTCTAAGAAAGACAGAGCCGCAAACAGTCGTCTGGGATGAGACAAAGGAAAGAGCTTTTAGCGCCCTAAAGAGCGCCCTAACAAGCCAGCCTGTGCTACGATCGCCCGACTACTCAAAAGGGTTCGTTGTTCAGTGTGATGCTAGTGAGCGAGGCATGGGCGTTGTACTGTGCCAACGGGAAAATGGAGAAGTAGAACACCCCGTCCTGTATGCTAGTCGTAAGCTGACGAGTCGTGAGCAGGCGTATAGCGCCACCGAGAAAGAGTGTGCGTGTATCGTGTGGGCCGTTCAGAAATTGTCATGTTACCTAGCTGGCTCGAGGTTTATCATTGAGACGGATCACTGCCCTCTCCAATGGCTGCAGACCATCTCTCCCAAAAATGGCCGCCTCCTGCGCTGGAGCCTCGCTTTGCAACAATATTCCTTTGAGGTGCGTTACAAAAAGGGGAGTCTCAACGGTAACGCCGATGGCTTAAGTCGAAGCCCCTAACGTGGGAATCAGCCTCAAAATTGCTTGTTACTGATGTTTTTCTTCCTGAGGCAGGATTTTTAACCTATTGCTTTCGTGTAGTGTTTCAAAGTGATGATGTGCTTTCTAGTGCAATTTTCCGATTTGTGGACGCGTTCTGAGTGCTGCTAAACTACTGTAAGGAACTAGGCAGCAGTATAAAAGGGGAAAGAGCCTGGCAGGGCTTAGTGAGGGTTGTGCCGTGCTTGCTGACTGAGCGGTTGACTTTCGGCGTAGTTCTAACGCTTGCCGGAAACGAGAACAAAAATGTCAACTCTCCCGAAGTCACTTTGCAGTGTCCTGTGTGCACCTGAACGTGAGAACGAGGCCTTCTCTGTGCACTGCGCTCAAGAAACGCCAAAGGACGCCCGACTTCGGTTATGAGCATCATCGAGCGACATCCCTCCGGACAGCGGATGCAGTCCCCTGACCATCGGGATCTCCTTCCCCCGGCGGGGCGGTCTGTTACGTTTCGCCTACAACGCGCGGTAATGCCGGCGCGGATGCAACGGACGCCGGGGCTTCGTTCAAAGCGGCGGACATTTTGGCCCGTTCGACGCCGCCGCAACGCCTCCCCGCCAAGCGTGTCCAGGCGTGTTTCAGTGCCACGTGTCTTCGTGTGTGCGTGTGTGTGTGTGTGCCCACGCTTGTCAAAGCGCGGCAGCCGGGGAGCGGAGCTCCCCAAGTGAGGAGCCAGGAGGTCTGTCCGTCGGCGGGTTGGCGATGCGTCACTACACTCGGCTCAACATGTCTCTCGGCTCGACCGTGCGCGCCGTCGCGTGGGCTCATGCTCCGCCGTCGCG
This sequence comes from Dermacentor andersoni, assembly GCF_023375885.2. Lineage (NCBI taxonomy): Eukaryota > Metazoa > Arthropoda > Arachnida > Ixodida > Ixodidae > Dermacentor > Dermacentor andersoni. The sequence goes on from NC_092817.1 coordinate 42,307,595, forward strand.
TGGGCTCATCCCGTGACCTTCCTTCTGGCCCGCGACGCCGAGAGTATAAGAGCAGCTGCCCCCGGACGCCAGGAAAGAGGCTCCGATTTGTTCTGTTACGTGCTCTCCCGTCTCTCCACTTCGGTCGACCTGACCGGCCGCTCTTTTGCTATGTTAGAATAAACAAGTTGTTCTGTTACCAGTCTACTCTTGCTTTGCCGGGACCTTCGGATGCTTCCAGTGCCCCAGGCCGCCAGGCCAACGCTACCCTTGGGGCTTGCGACCCATTCGCAATAACGGGCGTCAGCACCGAGACCCCAACAGTACCCACGTGTCTTCCAGAAAGTTCTAAACCATTCGCGTCGCGCATACACTATTCAATCAGATTACATGCAATCCCATGCAATCAGATTACAAAAGGTTCAGTGACAACAGACAGTAGATAGAACCATCGATAACATTCCAGAAACTTCCGATACATGCAGGCGCGTTCCGCACTGAGCGATAACATTTGTTAGATGGTGAAAAGCACTCACCCGAAAAAATATTAGTAAGTCCACATGTCAATATTACGTTTTTAATACATCAGTTCCAACAAGTTACCCACTTTGACTGTATCTAAAGACGTTTCACGTGAAAAGTGCCTAAAGAAAAGAAAGCAATGAGTACAAATGTGTGTATTGTGGAACGTAGATCATGTGGATCTTGGATGTTTAACTGTCGCACTCTTCACAGTGGTCTGACTCACCATGGGACCTTCACTGGTGGCCGGTTGAAGGTTGGCCTCTACAGCTTGGCGTGCCCGTGCTCTCTCAACAGCATCATCTAGAAAGTTGTGCATGCTCTGCTTGGACGAGCCCTTGATCTTGCCCACGTACAGCACCTCAAACTGGTGCACTCCGCTGGCGCCTCCTAGGTCAGTGCAGCTGCCCACTCTTGCAAGTGGGGCACCAGCACTGTGGTGCAGCGACAGTTCCTTGCTCACCTCTCGAACCGTCATGAACAGCTCGACCACCTGTACACCCCATGCAGGTGTATCATACCACACATAGCGGGTCACTGCAGCTGAAGCACCAATGACATTTCAACGACACCTTTCATCGAAGCAAGTTCTTCAAGAGACAATACTGAGAAATATTTAAGTTTAGCTATATTGATAGAGCAAACTCGGAGGGACGAAGACCGTCTGTGAAAATTCATTCGGGGCTGTTAAGAACTGACTAACCTCACAACTACGAGCGATGGCTAGTGGTCAATGCATTCCAAAAATTGCTTTTGCAATGTATGCATAAAATGAGACTCCATAAATTTTGTGTAGTTTCATTTCCACATAATGCCATATGGCCACACATGTGGAAAAACAAAAAGGAATCACACTCCTGGAATTCCACATGAGTGCAAAAGTTAGCAGAGGTTTAGTAAGTGAGAAAGAACATAAGAACAAAGGAGTGGCGGCAACACTACCTTAAAATTCTTATGCCATCACCTGATCACTCCTAGCTACGTGTTTGCCGATAAAGCAGGATTACATTGTATTTAAACTTTCATGCAAATATTCAGCATGGCAACTTGCAGGAACTTACACTGCACAAAAGTGGCCGAAATTGGCATAAGTACAATGAAATCTGTGACATCACACCAATGTCATTGGTGGCACAGTTTAGGCATAAAGTTAGAAAAGAGATGTCTGCGGCTGTATTTCTGATGATCCCTTTCAATTTTTATTCTCACTGGCCTTCATCACTGGCTCAAATGCAACCATAATGCTGTTACTGCTTGGATCAGCCAATCAGTTTGACAAATTATAAGGTAAAAAAATTGCAGAGCCATTCCACTCTGTGAAGGTAGATGACCAGCGAAGCTGTAGCACATCACACAGGGTTAGACAAGGGTACATGCATTTATTTTTATCATTTGATAATAGTAGTGACGATACCTTTGCGATTACTATGATATACACTGATTGGTTCGGTTACAACCTTAGAGAGAATCTTGGCCAAAGTTAAATCTACGCATGACCATTGTTGAGTGACTTGGATGGGTGTGGCACTTGAAACCAAACTCTTCCAGCACAAGCATGAACCATTTCTTGTCTAGTTTTGAAATTTCCACATTGAAGTCTTCAACGATGACCACAGTAGTATCATCAATGCTAACCGATGAAAAGCGTGTGGTCATGAACTTCTCGATATTGCACTTGGGTGTGCCTGTAGATATATACACAGTGGATATCATAATTCAGTCTTTCGTTTGTATGGCACAGACATCCTCACAGCAGGTGGCATTGTCCTCTTGCAAGTCAAGGGTGTATGGTTGTACATAGAATTTGTCCTTTGCATATATGGCAATGCCCCTGCTCGTGGGAGTCCATGTGATGTTCACAAACGATTCCAGTATACCCACTGACTTTAAACAATGCATCTTTATTTATTTATTTCATTTATTGTTATTGTTATTATTATTATGGGTGGAGTGCTTGAAATCTGCTTCATCTCTGCTGCGGGTCAGCCTGGTATTACACTACCTCCAGGATCAGCCCACATTTTTGCTCACGTATGCTGCAAATGCATTGAAGGGTAGCGCTATACAGCTTCTCTGCAAAATGGAAAACTATATGCATCATTACAAAATGGAGCCCAACGCCTTTCTTTTTTCCATTTTTTCCACAAAAATTCAACACTTTTTAGCCAAAGAAACATATAAATGCAGTGTGTGGCAGCAGCGCTACTGGGACAGGGCCTGAAGGAAATAGAAACAGGACATGCACTTCTACTTTCTTCCGTCCCCATCCCAGTAGTGCTGCCTCCATGCACTGAACGTTCACCAACTCACCCAGTTTTCCCTCCTGAAACATAAATGCACCTCTGAAGGCACAGCTATATTACCAGTCTAAACTGGCTAATAATCTGTAGTTTCTGTTCTCCTCCAGAGATCACTGCAAGCAAGTTGAATGAGGCCTAGTACATCCTCGCAATGCCTGCAGTGCTCATCTAGTCTTGCACATCCAAGCAGCACCTCTTATATCAACTTTTTTTTTTTTAACCATGCAGCTGTGAATGTAATGTGCTGTCCAGCCAGTGGTGACTTCCATCTTGAATGCCACACAAGCTGGTCAGCTCGATAGTGTGCCAAGGACAAAAGATACCGATTAAGATCTGCTGTTACAGGTTTCATTATTATATGTTATTTATTGTGGTTGGCTGAGCTAGGCAAATGCTTACCTGATACGTAATTATTTATATTTTCATTCAAGACCATTTGATCAAACATGTTCTTTTGCATCTTATCACTCAACTACTGCTTAAATAATATGCAACATTAAGTCTCTCAGGCAGCTATGCTGCAAACACTAACAGAACATGTCCAATCCATGCTAACAATCAAGTGCATTACATTTCCTCCTAACATCAGTACCACTTTCAACAGTGCATAGGGAATATCCTTTTTTTCTTTTTTAAATTGAGAACCCCTGGTTTGTGATGGTACAACCTATTCAGGCATATTTGAGATGATTTAGGTCATCCTAAATCTACAATGCAAGAACGAACAAGTATGCATCAGCAAAGAACCTCAATTATATTCAACTTTGTGAAAGCTCTGTTAAACAAGTGATGCCGAAATTGTTCTAGGCCGCAGAAGAATATGTATCTTCCAACATGCATGGAGAACCTCAATATGTTTCTATTTCATGCTAAGTGGCCATAAATCTTATGGTCTGAAATTGTTCAGTATGAACTGACTAGCCCAGCAACACATACTACTGGTGTATGGAGAAGCTGATAGTGTAGCTGGTTCCAAGTACACACACAATTATGGCACACTGTCAGTGTGCACTAGTGTAAATAACTGTACAGCTACCATGGCCCACAGCTAGAGCAAATAATCAATGTGTTCCAGATTGCAGTGGTAATGTTTACAAGTGACCATGGGATCAAAAACAGCTCCTTACTGAATATATGCTGCCTCCTGAATAGTGCACCTACCTAAACATAAAAAGCCAGGGCTATTCTGAGCCTAGCTAACACTAGTAAATGCCAATGACACACTATGCAGCCAATCACTCAAGTGCTCAATACAAAATTTATTATAGCTTTACATATTTTGTTGTAAAAAAGCGCCACCGATGGGCGCTTAAAACATGTTGAGGGAGTATTAAAGAAACCTACACCTCTCTGCTACATATGATTGATAACATAAATGTCGACAAAACAGTGCCGACTACACACCATGACTTTGGAAGACCTGCCAACATTCCAAGTAGCTGCTGATCCCAGTGACATTCATGCTGTTTACTGCCCATATAGAACTCCGCGGGGTGACAAGCCCCAATTCATTTTACATGATTGAAAGTGTCTGCATCGCTCTACTGTCTGTCCAAACAAGTTAATTAAAATGTTCATTCAAGGCACCTACACAGCATGGCATTTGTGCTCAAACTTTAATTTCTAGTGAATATTAGCATTGTCACTTGTGGAGCAAACAATGCTTTGTCGACTTGCCGTACTACTGTCTCCCAACGCCGCTGTTTTATGGCTGTGTAGCGGCACGTTCTAGCGGCAAGTACTTGCACCCATACCCTAGAAATCGCTTTTATATACTGTATTTTGTACAAGCTCCTCCAGCGTCAGTTTATTTTTTCAAAGGTAGCGAGGACGGATCGAAGGGAGCAAGATGAGACGCGGACACCTCAGTGCCTCTCAGTTCATGCTTACTTGTTCGTGTTTCATTTATCACATGAAGCGACAAAAATGTTTCCCGATTTTGGCACTTTCCTGTGCCACCGGACAACTACAACCAATCAGAACAATAACTCTTATCACCTGCCTGAGCCCTGAGCCGGTATAGGCGCGATGAAATAAAGATACACGGTTATCCAAACACCTCTGCTGTTATCTCCGGCAAATGCTATTTGAGGCGAACAAGATAGCATATTTAATCGTTTCACACACTTCACTGTTACACACTCACCCGTGCGCACAACGCGCTGAGCAGCGCACACAGCTGATCGGCTTAAAGACGTGGAACGAAAGAGTGCAAAATAAGGGAGTCACCACTAACCGTGTCCTTGTCGCTAGCCTGGAAGACGTGACAGTAGGGCAGCTCGTCGGGAGCGTTTCTCTGCAGGTACGTGAAGCAGGTGCGATCAGCGCTCGAATGGGAGAACTTGGATATAGACTGAAGCGGATGGTCGAACACGAGTTGCTCGTCATGGTAGGACCGCGCCTTGAGAGACGAGTCGCGTACTTCAAGAAGCACGTCCAAGGGTTTGCGCAGACCTTCGCGCCGTAGATCTGCCACGATCCAAGGCAACATCGGCATAGTGTAACGCCGATCTAAACACATGGAGCCAAGGTACTTGACGCAAAAGTTGCGGGCCAGGGGTCCAACGAGGGTGGTGGGCCGCTCGCTGGCATTCTCCTGAGCAGCCACAGCCGGCGGGCCGCGTCCCTCCATGCCGGGGATGTTAAGCTTCTTGTAGAAGCGATTGCGCAGCACTGTCGAGTCTAGCATCAAGGAGCTCGGCGGAAAGGCTATCCGCCGTTAACCCTTCTCACAACACACGGACAGGCATTGCGCACACCGCGGATGAAAGGGCCGGTACCGCTGCCGCGGTCACCGATGTGGCGCGGCGCGCGTCGAAAGCCCCATCTACGTAGACTTCCCCGCAACTTCCCCGTACGTGAACGCACCAGCAACCTAGCAACAAATAACACGGCGAGGATGCTGGCCACGGACGCTGACACCTTCCTGTGCTGCGGTACTGGGACAACTCCGCTAGGGCGGCAGCGCACAGCTGTTTTACGATCCAAAATAGACGTGCGAAGAAAGTGCAGCAACTCGCACGGGTCAATAGCGTCCTGCCAAAGTCACAGTAGAGGGAACGACTTTCCTTTTTCTTTTGTGTATTTGGGTACAAGTTCAACACTTTAATCGGTTTGCCTAGGTGTGTCGATTGCAGAAGCGCTCAGTCAACGACATAAATACGCGCGCAGGGGTGGAAGAATTTTCGCAACGCTTGCGCGGTGGCGCAGCAGCAGCATCCTCGTCAGACCTCGTCGCAATCCCGACCTTCCATAGCTTCCACTAAGGACGACAGCCGCAGTGAATGCGCCTGCGCGAGCGGAGAACGCGCCCGCAGGCTGAGCAGCTTTCTTTACTCGTACTGTTCACAGGTAGCAACCATGTGCGTAGTACCTAGACGCGCGAATTATTCCCTAGCCGTTCCGTACGGTGCTCGGCAGCGCAGACCGTTGTATTTATTATTTTATGATCGTGGGCGTTCCTATGAAGTGCGAGCAAAATTACTTCCGGAGCACCGACGTGAGCTGAGTGTTTCTTGCCGGACCAAAGCAGCTCATTGAGTAGCTGAAAGCGCATGACTTGCAATTATCTTTTTTGGCGCGCATTTCGTTTTCTCCGCACGTTTACGAAGGCTCGTTTGCGTTCTAAAGACCTTATTAAGTATATAAACGCCAAATGTTGGCCCCATGTGTGAAAGCAGAGTAAACGCATATAGTGACGCACGTACAGCATGTGAGTTTGAGCAATTGAACTGAAAAAAATAAATGAGCACTTTTAAAAAGTTTGCACCGGACCTTCGGTGCTTATCTTGTCACACAGCAATAATCGTCATATATCTTCTACGCCTTTGCTATAACGCTGCGCGCTCGGTACTTCCCGGCCATCATCATGGCCATCATGAAGGACGTGAAAAAAAAATAAATAGGAGAGAGCATTACGTCACGCAGCCAGCTGCAGCCTTGGCAAGTGAACGCTCCGGTACGCTAGTCCCTTTGCTCGGTGCATTACTCATGTCACACTCTTAAGACAGTTGCACCCTTTGGGGTGTTTATTTGTCCCACAACGATATAATCATCTGCCTTGCTTGCGTTTCCTTAGTTCAAAAATCGGCGCTCGCTACTTTCCTGTTGAGTAGCTCTGTCATGCTGATAGCGCGCAAGCCGTTCGTGACTTGTAATTAGAGACTTTTAGCTTGTCCGCTATTCCGGTAAACGGGAGCGGTTTGGGCGGATTGCCGGATTTGCGGGGGCGTAAACGCGAGCGGCCAGAGCGGTGCAGCCGCCTGGTAGCGTAGAGTTCAACCATACAAACACAGAGCTAAAACTGCAGTAACCTACTATATCCTGCTTCGCTAACTCGTGCGAATTTTCGGCAGCGGCGTAATTGTGAACACGATTACGCCACTGTCAAAAATTTACACCAGCAGCTAAGCAGAATATAGTAATTAGCTTTGTGTTTGTGTGGTTGAGCTTTGCGCCACCAATCTGGCCGCTCACGTTTACGCCCCCGCCAAACGCCCGCGCTTGCCGGAATACCGGACACGCTAAAAGTCTCTATTACCGGGCTCGCAGCGTTAAACAAATGCGGGCAAGACAGATGACGATTATCGGTGTGGGACAAGATAAGCCCCAAACGGTGCAATTTGTTGAGAGAGTGTTGCGGGACAAACATATACCTCAGAGGGTGCAACTGCTTTAAGAGTGTACACTCTATAAAAAAAATTACACCCTTTGGAACTTATCTTGTTCCACAACAATATTCGTCATTTGTCTTGCCCGTATGTCCTTGCTTTAACGCTGCGAGCCTGGTACTTTCAAGTCATGAACGGCTTGCGTGTTATCAGCGTGACACAGCATTCTCGACAGGAAAGTAGCGAGCGCCGAGTTTTCAAGTAAGGAATCGCAAGCAAGGCAGATGGCGATTACACTCTAAAAACAGTTGCACCCTTTAGGGTGTATATTTGCCACACACTTTTAAAACGCTTGCACCCTTTGCGGTATATATTTGTCCCACAACAATAATCGTCATCTGCCTTGCTTGAGTTTCATTTCTTGAAAACTCGGCGCTCGCTATTTTCCTGTCGAGAATGCTGCGTCACACTGATAACGCGCATGCCGTTCGTGACTGAGAAGTACCGGGCTCGCAGCGTTAAAGAAAGGAAACGCGGGCAAGACAGATTACGATTATTGTTGTAGGACAAGATAAGCCCCAAAGGGCGCAATTTTTTCTAATGGTATCTTCGACTGGTCGCCTCCATTCCCGGAAGCAGAGTCGGGCAGATCCGGCGTTCCCCGAGCTCAGAGGTAGAGGACAAACGCGCAAGCCGAACGTGCGACCCACTCTCGGAGGAGGCAATGGCAGATCCGAAACCACATGACTACTGCCAACGCCCGATGTTTCACCTATCCAAAGCTCCCGGCACTGCCGGGAAAACCGGCGGACGCGCCGGCGGGACGAGCGTTCGTCGAGACGCCAGCATATGCAGTGGCCTAGGTTACCTAGGTTACGGTGGGCCGTCGCCAACAGCAGCGACGCGGCGCTGCGATGACGTTTCAATCTCGACGACTGCTCTGACGACAGGGCCCGGAGCGCCTCAGAGCGTTCGAAAAATGGAGGAGAGCAATCGAAAAGAACCAGCCGAACGCAGGGCGCGCACCCTCTTTCGACCAGCCGAAGACAACGAAGCTCGCGAGAGCGCTCATAAACGACCAACCGAAGATGGCATAAGAGTGCACTCCTAGAAAAATTTACACCCTTTGGGGCTAATCTTGTCCCACAACGATAATCGTCATCTGTCTTGCCCGCGTTTCCTTTCTTTAACGCTGCGAGCCCGGTACTTCCCAGTCCCGAATGGCGTGCGCGTTATCAGTGTGACGCAGCATTCTCGACAGGAAAGTAGCGAGCGCCGTTTTCGAGAAAGGAAACGCAAGCAAGACAGATGGCGATTATCGTTGTGGGACAAATATACACCCCAAAGGGTGCAACCGTTTTAAGAGTGCACACAACGATAATCGTCATCTGTGTTGCCCGCATTTCCTTTCTTTAACGCTGCGAGCCCGGTACTTCCAAGTCACAAACGACATGCGCGTTATCAGCATGACAGAGCATTCTCAGCAGGAAAGTAACGAGCACAGCGTTTTCAAGAAAGGAAATACCGGCAAGACAGATGACGATTATCGTTGCACACTCTTAAATCAGTTGCACCCTTTGGGGTGTTTTTTGTCCGACAACAATAATCGCCATCTGCCCTGCTTGCGTTTCCTTTCTTGAAAATGCTGCGCTCGCTCCTTTCCTGTCGAGAATGCTACGTCACGCTGATAACGCGCGTGCCGTTCATGACTGGGAAGTACCGGGCTCGCAGCGTTAAAGAAAGGAAATGCGGGCAAGAGAGATGGCGATTATCGTTGTGGGACAAGATACGCCCCAAAGTGCGTCAACTTTTTTAAGAGTTTGTGGCCAATATACACCCCAAAAGGTGCAACTATATTAGAGTGTATCTGTGGGGCAAATATACACCCCAAGGGGTGCATGCCTGAAGAGTGCATATTCCATTTACACCTCATGCACTCTCAAAAAAAGTTTACACCCTCTGGGGCTTATCTTGTCCCACAACGATAATCTTCATCTGCCTTGCTTGCGTTTCTTTTCTTGAAAAAATCATTGCTCGCTACTTTGGAGAATGCAATGTCATGCTGATAACGCGTACAACGTTCGTGACTTGGAAGTATCGTGTTCGCAGCGTTAAAGAAAGGAAATGCGGGCAAGGCAGATGGCGATTATTGTTGTGGGACAAGATAGGTCCCAAAGGCTGCAAACTTTTTTTAAGGGTGTTCCATTCTTAAAAAAGTTTATACCTTTTGGGTCTTATGTCCTGTCCCACAACGATACACTCTAAGAAAAGTTTACACCCTTCGGAGTGTATATTTGCCACACAACAATAATCGTCATGTTTGCTCGCATTTCCTTTCCTTTCATGCCGACAGTGTTTGCCATACAAGTGTGTTAACGTGATTACCATTCTCAGATATTTCACACTTTCCAGTGTCTGTCTGTAACCATTAATTTTCCCGCCAGTTTCGAACACTGGATCGTCTATGGTCTAAGGGGTAGAGCAACAGGGATGTTGTGATGAGGGAACTGGGTTAGAAACCAACCGACAGACCAACTTTGAATCACTGGCTATGTGCCGTATGCCGATCTCTAATGTACACCGGGCGACAAAAGTTTACGGACCACGGGATCTGAAAACGTTCAATTCCCGAGCAGCCTGTAGCAGTAAAACTGCGTATGACAATATTGTTAGCATATTCTAGTCGAGGCCCGAAATGTAAATACCAGACTGCATTGTGAGGTTGCGGAGATATTCAGCTTTTTCCCAGATCTCGTGCCCCACAATATTTTGTCACCGGATGCACCTCTTCGACAGAAACTTCAGCCACCAGATACGTGCCATTGGGTATGTGCTGCTCTTCAATGGAGAAAAAGTACGGGGGAGAGAGAAACCATTAAATTTTCTCATGTGCTGGGCAGAAATGAACCTAAGTTATATATATTCAGACAAGGTTGTCAGAGTATATTCAGTGGAACCCGCTTATAACAACATTCTAGTGCCAGAAAAATTCCATTGTTGTAACCAATAATTGTTATAACCGAGTTGCATAAAAAAGGGGGGGGGGATGGCGTAGCTGTTCCGAGAAAACTATGATGGCGGGGATGCCACTTCCCCACCACTTTCCTCCATCCGGCTTCTGATTGTGTTGACTGGTTTAACTCTGCTTCCTGTGCGCTTCGATCGCGTAATAAGCCGCGGCTGTCGGTCGGAGCAAGTGACATACGAGCTCCCCGCCGAGGCATCGCTTCGGTGACTACAAGAGGCGCCTTTTAAAAAATGCGGGAAGGTTGCCGCGGCAGCATCTCGGCTTGAGAAATCCAGAAGAAACGCTGGAGCGAGGTCGCCACAGGCATCTCACCACGTACTTCCCACTGGCTTGCACGAGAAAACCGCGTGTCCGTCAGCCTTGCTTGCTTTACGTGAAGCTTTCAGACATCCTTCTCAAGGCATCCAGGTGCTCCACGTTGTGAAGCGCAAGGTCCCTCGCGAAAACAAACCCGTGATGAGCTGATTTATCTACAGGACGTCCCGCGGGGACAATGTTGAGGCGGCCTGCCCTACCGCATCAGCACTGCCGTCGTGGCCGTCACTGTCGCTATCCGATGCAAGCACGTTCGCGACGATCGCGTCATTGGTTAGAAGCGCTTCGTTTCCAAATATATAGCAGTGCGCTTTATTTTCACCGGCAACATCGTGCCATCTTTCGTTTCGGCGGCAAGCCAAACGAGGCTGAGAAACAACGTGGCCAGGAACGACTTCTACGTAATAAAGGCTAGCACGAGCGACTTAATCCGTTCGCAGAATTGCGCAGAATGAGGGCCATAGCACAGAGATTGCCATAGAATAAAGAACCAACCGCGAGGGCCGAGCGAGCAATCTGGGAAGAGCGTCATAGAATAAAGAACCAGCAGCGTTGTCAGCGCAGAGCTATGGGCGCAGCCCATTCGTGTTCGTAGGGGGCGGGAGGGCGACGGGAAATGCACGTAGGCTGCGTGCATCACAAAGAAGCGCGCGGCGGCAGTTGGGGTGGCGAGCGATCGTTCAGCGGCTCGCATTTCACTTTATTTTTAAGGATTTCGCATTCCATTACCTTTAGGCACGGACACCCAGCAGCCAGACATAATCGTCGTAACCGATAATACAGCATGGGGACATCGTAGTAAGCGGGTTATTTCCCCATAAATATCATACAAAAGTTGATGGTGCAGCAGCTTTTCATTGTTACAACCGATATATTGTTAAAACCGGTATCGTTATAAGTGGGTCTGACTGTATTCACACATGCACCACTTGCAAAAGTGGTGGAGAGCCTTCTGGGTGGCGAGTGTCCAGCGGGAAGCACGAGAGAGCAGCCTGGCTGCCATACACACAGGCCTCATACATAACATGTTTCAATGTCAACCTCCATTCAGACATGGGTTGTGGCAGAATTTTTCAGTCAACACATACATAGGGATATTTTAAGCAAGCACAAGATAGTTGACCTTGCTTGATGAACTGAATATGCCCATTGAGATCAGTATCAGAGCATGCTGCGTTGGGACGAGTCAACTTGTGAAGGGTATGCCGACCTGTCCTACATGCTTGGAAAAGTACTTGTAGACATCAGGTTGGAAGTTCGCAGCTAACTATGTAGAAAAAGGAATTTTTGTTTGCACACAAATCGAACTTGCTGCCAGGATGTGGGCCTACCAGAAAGAAGTTCGCGTAAACACCCTCCGGTCGGGTTACCCCGGCTTTTCCAGCTGGGTTCGTGAACCTCTCCAAATGAGTTACCATTGCAGGCTTTCTTAAACAATAGAAATTAGCACACCTGCAGGTGCAGAAGCAATGAAAGATGCAATGTAACTGCACAAGAGCAAGTTTCAGCAATAACATTTGTTGCACTAGACAGTGCAACACCATGCACAATGACGATTGTTGAAAGAGACCTTCAAACGTGGCAACAGCTGCTTCAATAACCAGTGGTGCAGGTCCTCTACTGCTGGAACCAATCACACAGTTGCAGAGACTGCTGCACCCCCACTTTTCTCAGAGGTTCAGTGTGCTGTTTGATGGAACATTCAGAAATTGCTGCAACCTCTGATGCCCTTGATATAGAACTTCTGCTGAACGAGATTACGAGAGAAGAACCTGGTACTCTAATCAGAAAGGTTGAGCAATGGCAAATTTTAGCAGCAATTTCAGTAACCAATAATGCATTAAAAAGCACTACTATTACTGCTACAAGGTAACCATTAACAGTGACAAAAATTCGCATAACACTAAGAAAAGATAAGGCAATGCCCCCTTTACTATAGATGCCTGCCGTGTGGTGTGATAAACCCGGTTCCGTGCCCTCTCAGTTTTCTAGTCTCCGTAAAAAGGCAACGAGCGCTGCTTATGGCGCACACCTACAACCTAGTTCACATGCTGCGACCTCCCAGATTACCATGGCATTTGTTACCGCCTCGGAGGCCCACGAGAACGCTCGCTAGCAGACACCCCACATGTCGGTGTTATTGACGCTTCATCCGCCTGAAGTTGAAAAGGCAACGAGTGCCAACTAACGGAATTTATGCAGAACTAAGGGAACCGCCGCTACAATGGGAAAGCTAGCGGCGCGGAAGGAGTCTAGTGAAGGAGGCATTGGGCAAAGGTGCTGTTTGTATTAAAAAAATTGTTGGTGAAAAGAAATAAACATGAGGCTAGAGTGAATGCAGGACTGCACTCATGCAAAAGTCTGTTTTCTGAATTACTACTGCTGAAAGGTTGAAGTAAACACAAAATTCACTGCACTACATTCTCACATGTAATTTGTCGTAGAAAAGAGAACAATGCACAGATTTCAGGGTGTGTCCAGACTTTACTTTCAGAGCACCACCGCGGCTATGACACCCGTGTGCAACACTGAGTGAATTTATGACGGGCACAGACAGACCACCAGCCTTGATCAAAAGAACAGGTCCGCTCGGCACTTTAACAGACATGGGCTTCTGCACCAGCTTTGCTCGAAGACGCTGCTGGTTCTGGCCTCTGGGATAATGAGTGGGTAACTTCCACACCGCAGCAGTCCTAGAAATTGGAACCAACGCTGGCGCTAGACGAACACCACAAGAACAGTCAGTGGCTGCTTCACGAGCACCTCTTCATTTCAGTCACTTGCTGTGCTAGCTGCTTCCCGTTTGAGACGAACATGGTGGAAGAGACTAGCCTGGTGGTACACCTTGGGAGGAACAGCCTACCAAGTTGGGGATCGTTACCACGCCACACATTTCCACTGGTTGCACTCGGGGTGGAAGTGGGGGGGGTGGGGGGTGGGGGGCATGCGTGTTGTTCAGCGAACGCGCACACGCACGCACGCACGGTAGTCGCCGCACAGAGCGTCCGTTTTTATTCTTTGTTCAGGCTATGTACAGGGCCGACGATGGTCCAGGGGAGTTCACAGTATGGAGCAGCTGGCGCTACAGCAGCCACTGCTTCGTTCTTTGCTCTTCTGGCGCTGGTCTGCGTGGACGAGCGAGGATTAGGCCGGGACAAGGGTGGCATCAATGACACAGCTCACCTTGAGAGTTGGGCTCTGGCAGGTTCTCCCTGGGTACAAGATGCATCACAGTGGTCTTGCCCAGGGGCAGCTGCAGTGCTGTTAAGACATAGACGTTGCTCACTATTTAACTCTCGTAATGGTGTTAACACAGTGGGTTAATGTCAAAAGCTAGTCAATTTAACCACTCACTGGAGCAAGTGGTCAATGAACTATCTGTTAGCAATGCAATGGGCACTTGCTGAAACAATATGTTTTTTAAAAAGGGAGAAAAAAAATGAACTAAGACTTTAAGTGAAAGTTTGGTTGGGTGAAGATAATAGGAAAAAAAAAAAAATTCGCTGGATGCGAAACAAATATAAGCTTTATTTCAGGAAGACTAGAAGTTAAAAAACCTTTAGATCATGAGGCAAGAATTGTGGTTTGCTGCACATATTTAGTATTGGTACAGACATGAGCAAATGTGTCAATGTGCCCTCTAAATTAATAACATTGTGGCCAGCAGAATAATGAAGAGCCAGTAAGCGTGCAGCTCTGAAGCCAAGAGCACAGCAAACATGCAAGGCTTCACTGACTAGTAATCGTGGTTACCAACATACAGATGTCAACAAAAAGATATACTATTTTGCACTTTTGGTTCTTTCAGAAACAGCTCAGAAACTTTGCACTACATTATGTCAGACCACTAGCCTATGGCAATAGACGATATGCAAAATTTTTTAAGCAGGCTTTTCAAGGCACCTGATTTGCCCAAAACAATATGGCTGACCTTAAGGTAATAAGCACTGCCGAAGCAACAATATGTATTTTGAAAGCTTGAGCGGTGTGAGGAATGAAGGACAACAGGAATGGGAGCACCAATCCACACGCTGACGCATTACCTCTAATTCTAGCCTAAGGTCCTCTCTCTATCTGTGTTAGGGCGAGGTATGTGGAGATGCGCACTTGCAGCTTTTGCATACTGTCTACAGCCTCTTGAACACTACTGGCATGTTGAGTGTCATTTGTGCCGCACAGCCCGCTCATCATGCACACAATGTGCCTATGCCAAGGCTTTATCACACAGAAACTGCATACATAAACCAGTATTTGGATATGTGCACGCTGGTGAGAGGAATTTTATGATAACTGGAAAGTTTAACCAGAGTTCATCAAGATTCAAGGAGGGGAAAACGAACCTTGCTCGTACACATAACTCAAAAATATGTCTTTGCTGCATTTCTTGCAGCTAAGCAGCTGATGAGTTGGACACATGCTTCAAGCTTTCCAGGTCACTTAGTTCTAAGTTGACCTCCATATTGTAAAGTTATCAATCACCTTCTGGCATGATGGTTAATAGTGCCAGACTTCAGACAATGATGCTCATCATGTTAAAGCCAAATGGCTGAAACTTACTTTCCACTAGGCATTTCTAGAGCTTGGAAATGGAGCCGCGATGGCTGCGGTGTGAATGAACTAGCAAAACAACAAAATGGTGGTAGGGCTCGGTCACTTGCTCTGGCTTTGACTAGCTTCATGATGGCAACAGTGATTTAACGAGCCTGTCCTAGGTGGCTGTGGATACAGCAATCGTTTAGCAATACTCTAAAAAATATGTAGGATTGCTTCTCGATAGACTTTGCCCATGGCACAGTGCCTATGCAGAGTTTGTCGTTCTGAATGTTCAGAAGTGTCTCGTTTCACCCAACGAACAATTTTGCGCGCTCTGAAAGAGAACACCTGATTAACGGTATAAGTCAGTATAATCATGAGCACTGAGGTAGACGTGAGAGCGTGAAAGAGCATGATTGCAGCGCTGGAACACAAGTTTTGTTCCCTGCGCGCGCGACTGCACGACGTAGGAATAGGCAGATGAAACAAAGTACAACTCTCTTGTTACGGTATGCAGTAAAACAAAAACATGCAGGGATTCGGTTTGTATGTTTTATTACTTCTCTAAGCTTTAATTCATCTACTGGAGCAACAGATTTAACATATAACTCATGTTGCCTTGAGTCATTCTCGAAGTCTCGTGTCACTGTGAGAGACGTCGCAGCATGGCTATGTACATATGCGCACTTGTGCGATTGGCATTCGACTCTCCGACTGGGTGCATGGCACCCACGAGGAGAAGGGTAAATGGCATTTAGTTTGAAATTTAAGCTGCTTCTGCGGCACATAGGAATGTAATACTTAGCAGACACGATCATTAGCAAGCATATTATGCACTGCACTTGTCAGCTCAATATGGCCAGACCTGGCGAGGGGCCTCTTAAAGGGGCCGTGACAAGGTCGTCCAACAGTTCTCAGTTTATATGTAACTGAAAGTAGAGGTCCCAATATGGTTATATACATAAAAATACTGGGCTCTCAGCACATATTTTAACCCAAAATTTCAATCTGAAATCGCTGCCTCTCAACTCCCACTGACACCACCCGCCATTTTGGCAATACTTTGTGAAGTCAGGAACTGAGGGGCCACCTCTTCGTTATCTGCTTTGAAACAGTTCGAGACCACACCGGACATCTTTCTCTGTGCAGTCTAGCACCTAGCAGCATAGGAATGACATCGCCACTGAACTGTCCCTGCAGTTCGTTGACTTGCGCGATAAAGAGCATTAGCAAACCACAGAGAAACCGCTGAGACACACATGACCACATGAGGCACACCTTGGAGGTGGGGGGGAAGAAAAAAAAAAGAAAACCGACGCATGGTGTCTGTGGTGTATTTCAACCTCCTGTAATCACTTCCAGTGTTTGCAGTACACAAAAGCATAGCCTTTGAGACTGGCTTCTGCTACCCGAGGGAGCCGTTTCCTGGGGGTTTCTATTCATTTCGTCACCACTCAGTATTGCCAGACTGCTTTAAGGTTCAACTACGACATAAAACAAGAAAGAAAATTAATACAATTTTTTTACTGCACTGAATGAACTAAAATTTTGCCATCTTGCTATGGTACGTGTAAGGTTTAACATACATACATACTTTAAGCTCGAAAATTGGTGTCATGGCCCCTTTAAGGGCCCCTGAATCTCTTCAAATTCAAGGGTTTTCAAGGAGGTGAACAAATGCTGTTGGCCAAGTGAAAGGCTTGGCATGCTATTGCAGGTTTAATGTATCACAAAAGATCAAAAGGGAAGAAATGAGAAAAATATAAAAGAAAGAAAAAAAAGTGCCCACATCCACTCACACACAAACTCGAAAATGTAGGCAACAGTGACAACAATCAATTGAACAAAGTGGAGCTTTTTACTTTGTAACAAAATGTTATCAGTGTGCCTTTGGCTGCAACACTACACTCTGACATTACAAGGAGAAAATTAAGAAATCAGCACCTAACAGCTTTGAAACGTAGGCAATTAATTTTCCACAGGAAACAACATCATGTTTTTTTTTTGTTCACTACTATATATGGCGAGGTATGCCACAATGTCTTGGGATGCATGACCTAGGACAGCATAAAAAAAATACTTCACCAGATTGCTTACTACCACGGTGACCAATTAAGGCACATTATATATTCAGTGAATCTGAGGTTTAGAATAGACTGAAGAAAGAATAATGCAGGCAAGAATCTTGTTTAGATGACATATTTGTAAAAAAAAAGATCAATGCTAAGACAGGCACGCAGAAAAAGATTGATCGACTTCATAATATCCACGCAATGTCAATGTTAGTGTTGATATGAAGTTAGGTGATCACTTGCTCATAGGTATCTCGGCTGCAACAAACCAGGCCAGCAACATCTGTCACAACTTGACATTGATGACTACAACACACAATATTCTATGCCAGAGAGCATGTGCCGCAAGCCTTGGAAGATTGAAGGAACATCTTTTGTCTAGTCATAAATAGCCAACAACTTTTGGAAGTAGAGCAGTGCCATTAAAGAAGTCAATTTTCTAATATTCATTCATGACATGTAGTTTTGCTTTCGATGATTGTAAGAATATTAACATAGACATACCATGTGTTCCAGTATAGTAGAGATACATGCCAAGCACTTTGTTAGCGCTTAATGGCACACTTTACAACAGCACCTACAAACATTCATGATTTCACATGCAAGTAATACTTTGAAATCTTGAACTGAAGCTGAAGAAGTCATGATGAAACTTTCAATTTCGCAACCTCTTTCCAAGGTCTTGTCCTACTTTGCCCACGCACCTGCTCATCTTGGCTGCTCATTCAGTGTTACAGAACCAATGAAGCACATGCAGCACACTACTGTGGGGGAAGGCACTCCTGAATTCTTAGGCTGTGACTCGGTATATAATGAGAAGTGGTTGCTCCAGAATAACAGGTATACCACTAGATTGAACTGCACTTTTTCCAGAGTGAGGAACCCAGTCAAACAGCATATATGCAATGCAACATCAGCTTACCGCCCAAAGTCACATTGCCGTGTAGAAAGCGTCCTTGATAGATGAGGCGCAGGATCTCTGCCTTGGACACGGCCTCGTCAGACCACTCTGCACAGCACCATGCGACATCCATGTTGATAAGTGTGTACTTGTCACAATGGGTGTGTTGGGCAAATGTTTAGGAATGTAACAGGATAAAAAATTTTCTACATCACTGATTGCTGGGAGACACAGAAGAAAGTGTGAAACAAGTATCCGATGAACAAAGAAGCAATAAGCGAGAAAAAACGAGCAATTCAGATGGAAGGGAGCAACTGCAACAATGCAATGAATAAAAGAAACTACCCCAAGTGTCGTATTCTTTCAAACCAAAGTGTTCTCACAGAAGCAACAAAACAAACTGCTTATACTTTAGCCATTAGGCCAAAACTTGAGTACACTTGAACAGTGTGGATGCTTACACTAAAGACAAATCAGCATACTAGAAATTATTCAACCAAATTAACTTTGCCTTTTCAAAGTACCACAACACTGGATCGGCAAATATACAGGAGCACACCCTCTGACATCGAAAATTGTAACATAGAGATTGAAGTTTGTCACCTGTTAAGTAACAATATGCTATCGTAGGGTCCCAATCCTTCCATAATACCACTAGACATGCGACTGGCCTAGGCACTATCACATGCTCTCATAGCCGCCTTACTGTTCAAAAACACAACAAATATTCCTCATTTTTCCCAAACAGCAACAGAACGAAAATTTTACGACTAATCTTCCAATCAGTGCACTGAGGGTGTACAACTTTTCAGCGTCATATAGAATGTGATCACACTATGCATTTTCTATATCTAGGGTTAAGCATTTCCGGTTTGAACTGGAGAGAGAGGAAAAAAAAGTTTAAACAGCGGGTGAAAAGGAGGAGTCAACGATCGCAAATTTACCAGACAGCTAAGATGGTGACTGGTGTGCAGCTGCAAGCCTGTGTGCGATTTGATGCAGGAAGCCTGGCAAGGTCAATGTCACATGTCAGCTGATGCCAAAGCAATTTTTTACACCTTTTTTTTTTCTTATTTGCATCCGTTTTGCTCCTGTCACCAAGATGAAACAGAGACGTGGGAAACTGTGTACACGGAGTACAAGGGAAGCCCTGGCCCAAGTTCTTGCACTGCGGCCACTGCAGTGGATGAATAACTTCACTAACGGTAACACAAAGTCATGTGTACATAGACATATCTTTTTTTTTTTCTTTTAATTCGTTGATCTGCAACCACATTTGTATTCAGGTTTTAAGTGCACTCACTCTTAAGCTGTTGGCGTGGTTTTGCTAGGCTGCTTCTCAAAAATTGTTACTTTATTAAATGGTGACAGCTACCCGCCGTGGTTGCTCAGTGGCTATGGTGTTGGGCTGCTGAGCACGAGGTCGCGGGATCGAATCCCGGCCACGGCGGCCGCATTTCGATGGGGGCGAAATGCGAAAACACCCGTGTACTTAGATTTAGGTGCACGTTAAAGAACCCCAGGTAGTCAAAATTTCCGGAGTCCTCCACTACGGCATGCCTCATAATCAGAAAGTGGTTTTGGCACGTAAAACCCCATAATTCATTGAATGGTGACAGCTACAGTACTGAATGGAATCTGCAATGATATCGCACCTTTCAGAGTGAAAGTAATGACCCACATACTGTGCAATGGAGGGAGGGGCGGCGGGGTAAGTTTGATGAGGAAAATTATGCACTAAAAGAAGCCGGTGAAACGTCAGCTGAGAAAACATATTCACAGAAAAAAGCTTAATTTCTTGAGGGAAATAAAAACCAAAAAAGGTACATTGAATTTTGTGAACATAAAAACAAGACATCTGGACAATATTTACATCTTAGCCTGAACACATTCTTCACAGTGCTAATGATTTACGTAAGTCAAACATTCATAAATTCCCAGCCACAAGCACCTTCATACCTCAAACGTATTTCTGGACAATTACAACGGCACAGAATGTGCCAAAAGCTGTATGCCAGAAACATCACATTTCATTTTTTGGGGACTGCACATTGCCAGCAACAATACCTTTCATAGACAATATCGTGCAGAACTGACAATGCCCCATGGTTACTCGCATGGGATGTTGCATGTCTCACCTTGGGGCCAGTTGTCAAACACGTGCTGGGCAATCTCTGCGGCCGAGTCATTCGGGCTGAAGGCAAACTCCTTGGTCTTGCCACTGACCAAGATCAGCCGCAGGTTCACCTGCGAGAGCGTGCCACGTGTTCAAGTCACGTCACCACAATCCTCCGCCCCACTTGTAGACTCATATACTGACGCGATCACCGGTGCCTTCTCCTGATGAGCAGAAGCCCATTGTGCTGTCCACCTGGCAAAAGCAATTCATAGATCACACCCAGCACTGACAAACCCTCAACTAACTGCACAATGACACTAATGAAGCATGACTGTTATTCTAAATCTCGAAAGACTGAGAAAAAACAGTGTCCCCTACCACCACTTGACCCTGCCTAGCTGGAACAAAGCTCAGCTCAGAGTCAACATGCACAGTGCAGCTAAAAATGTTGGTACTTAATATTTACTGCCAGTTAAAAGTTTTCTACCACATAATTATGCAATGCTTTCTTTTTCTTTTGATGTCCATGTACCATTATTACATAGAGGCCCCATTTTTGGCGAGTTCTCACTTTTCTTCCTGAGGTTCCTAATATTTATGTGATCCTCAAAGATGTCCTATATCCGCCGTGGTGGCTTTGGTGTTGCCATGATAAGACCAAGGGTGTAGGATCAAATCCCGGCCGTGGTGGCCACATTTTGTTGGTGGTGAACTGCATAAGCACGAGTGCACCGTGCACTGGGTACACATTAAAGAACTCCAGGTGGTTAAAATCAATCTGTAGTACCCCACTACGGCGTGCCTCATAATCACATTACGCAAAACCACAGATATTAATTTTTATTTAAAGATGTCCTACCATGCCTTCTATGAAACTTGGTCTTTACATACTGAGGGACGTTTCACCAGCAGAGTGTGCCCTCGACAACTTTGGTGGCAACCTATTGTTATGCTCATTATCACCACAATGGCCATTCGTTGGCATTTCGGGTATGGAACAAAGAGGGATGTACAGCAGTACCACTTAAGAATGCTCAGCGTTACCAGCACTACTAATACTAAGCAAGCCAACATCATGATCTGTACTTGGATGGTACAGTACAGAAAAAGCTGGAACCAGGCTTCACTGCCTGGATTGGTAATGGACCATATCTCTCAGCGACATGACCCAAACATTGTATTCAGCGCCTTGGCAGCTGAACTGCAGACAGTGTATCTTTGCTTCTAGCATTTTAGCATGCACAACTTTCCTATAAAGACAATTCACTGTATTTATTTCTGATATTTAGCTTAATTCCTGCAAAATGTTTCGAAAACAGCACGTCATGACCTCAGCCCTAGCTGCCTTTGCATGGCTAATACATGTGCAGCAATTAAATAAACCGTGCTAAAGGCATGTAAGTCCTGCATTACATTTTCCGCCAAAAGATTAAGTAGACTAACAAGTTGCCTTGGGTATATGTTCTTCACATTCTTATGAAACGCAATCATTTACAAACATAAAGAATTGCCATGTCCAGGGGCACAATTTGATCAGCAAGACAAATATCGCATTTTGATGCCCTCATGTCAACAACATCCTCCATTAATGAAATTCCATTTGATGTCCCTTCCACAGGACATCACTTGCATCATGTAATTAAGTGTTAGGCCTTTCACTTTGTTTCTTCCACACGACCACCACAATGCAGCCAATTAATTAGATTATAGCTATGTAATTTCCTAGCAGAATGAGCGCAAGCTTTTCAAGAGCCCTTCCATAGCCAACCATGCTTCTTCGGTAGTTCTGTACAGTGCACAAGCTTCAATGCTACTTTCAGCATGGCTATTTTGGTCTTCAGTGTCTCAATTCTGCATAGGTGCAATCCACCTTTAGTGTCAGTCATCAAAGCTAACTCTGCTTTTCTATGGCACTGTGGTTGTGGTTAGAAAAAATAGTTGGAAGACATAGGCACTTTCAGACACTTGGTAAGCTACAGCTGACAATTATTTATGAGAGATATGATGGCAACCAGAAAAAGTTTTGGTGTGTGAAAGTTTATGACATATCCTTTAACCCTTTTTGGTCGAAAAATTGCTGTAGGAATTATAATAATGTAGAAATATAATATTATAATTATAATAGAAATTATACTTCACAACGGAATATCCGTCATGGTGTGTGTGTGAGAGAGAGAGCAGACAGCGCAGGAAAAAGTACTAATCAAGAAAACTACGGTGCCAGCAACTCAAATTACATAATGTGTTTGCTTGGTGTCATAGATAAAAATTATTCTCAATTGAATTTTACAAATGACTACATTTTATGAGCCCTCTATGCTGCATCACTGGCGGCTGTACCAATATACATCACAAGTTGCATAAAGATAATCTTAGAATAGTCAGTGACAATTACGTAATTACTACTGTGAATCAAGAAGTTTGAGGAATAATAAAAACTGTCTGCAGTGCAGCGAATTGGTGAAATTCAAGATACAATGTTATACTCCATAGAGCTCCACAGCAAATGTGTTAAACAGCGGAAAATATAACTGTCGCTCGGAAAACATAAAATAAAGTGTAACTAAATGCAATCTGGTCTTCAAATGAAGTACAGAAACGGCAGTTGAAGTGCACAAAACATCACTGGAAACATTCAACAATAACAGGTAACGCTTATCTCTACAGGTACACTCGTAAACTACACAATAATTATGATAGCATCATATAGGTCTTTTCACTGATCTCAAATATTTGGCAAAGACAACTTTGTGAAGTCATATGATCTGAAAACCCAGAGAGCATGTGCATTCTTACATCAATACCCTACCCAAGCCTGCTCACCAAGAAAAACGCTGGTACTGGTTGGGACAATACATTGGGGTCACAGAATATGCAACGCGCCGGTTCTGTCATCCCTTCTTCGCATGTCCGTGTTTAGCACAATGCTGGCGCTCCCCTTCGAAAAATATTTCATTTGCCAAGTCACAGCAGTTGTCGATTTGATATTTATTATCGGTGTGTATTAAGATTGCAAGAATACCATGTCCAGCAGATGCCAAGTTGGTGCTTAAGTTATTAGGTGATAGGCTCAGTGAATCGAAAGTTGGCAATATGCAAATGATCAGGCGACGTTGGTTGAAACTGCTAGTCCGATCATGCACGCGTAAGTTGACACGAACTTCTTGTGTGAAGTTTGGTCACACTTTTTCAGGCTAAGGTAAGCTGAACAACGTACTCAATAGAAATGCTACCACTTCAATGTAAAAAAAACAATGAATAAAGGCGTGGCATCATTTCGTACACACATCAAGCAGGTCAGAGCGCCTCGTTCTTTCGCTTTTACGTTTGAATACACGCAGTTTTATCACACATCACTTCCGCAAAAGCTGTGATCAATAAATGAAGACCGTACTTGAGTTTGTCCTGCACAAGGGATCGGCACTTTTAAACGAAGTACCTTCTTGCCACGGAGCACCCAGTTCCCATGGAAAGGTCTATAAGCTCGATCTACCCATACCACCTAAAAGATACCCAAAGTGACTAAGTATGCTCCTATAAACGCCTCCGTCAGCAACACGGGTCATCATGCCAAGTGAACGAAGCTAACCACCATCATGAGCAGTGAACGCAGTGAACGATGTTTAGCCAGTGCTCTATTGGAAAGGGACGGAACGATTGCCTGTACGTGCCAAGTAACAACCTCCACTCAATGTACGAGCACTGTCGCTAGTTTAACATACTGTACACGTTACGAGAGGTATGGTAATGGCAAGACAGCTTTCACGACGTGCGCATAGGCGCGTACCGATTGTGATCGACAATGTCGGAATGCGAGCTTTCGCGTGCAAGGACAGGCAATGAGACGCAAGTCGCCTCACAGAGTCAATTGTCTACGGACCGATGCGGTTGGGGCGGGCGGCTCAGAGGCTCGCATCTCGTTTTGACCCCTCTCACGAGCTCCAGGACGAACCGCTCTGGCGGCCGCGTTCACGTACTTAGTGGACTGACTGGCTTCTGCAAAATCGAGGGCCGACATGCGCGGATCGATGCCACTAGCGACAGGCAGCAGCCGAGTCAGCCATGCGTGCGCCGACCTGGTCTAAACCTCGGCTCACCTTGTCAGACGGAATCCGACTGCTCATTGCTGCGGGAGTTGAGCACAAGGCTGAAATCCGCGACACAGCAGAGACGTTTCCGCAGGACGGTGCCTAATGGTGGACGGCTGGGCTATGCCTGACGACGACCACGGCAGAGATCACGTAATGAGCATCACTTCGATGAAGGGATTTTCGCGACGCTCACGCCGCTCGCAAACAAAGGCGAGCATCAGAATTTACGAGGAGCTCCGCGGACACATCACTCGGCGACAAAGTAGGCGAACAAGCTAGTTCCGATACAGCTTCTGAAAATGGCGTTCCTCTCCCCATGAGCCCCGGTGCTTGCTGGGAAATGTTGACCTCGCGCGCTGCTCAGCGGTAGACGATGGCACTCGGCCGGAGGCCGATCGATTGCTGCTGCTTGGGGCTTGGCCTGCATTCGCGTACGCTTTGTAGATTGTAGGTATTCTGTTGTTCATTCGGGAAGCTCAGCTCGGTGGCAAGCACCGTAGGGCCGCTAGCGACAATGTAGCCGTGCGTCCACAGTGGCGCTTCTCAAATACGGCGCCGTCCGTACCAGTGAAGTCCGCGACATTTGTTAATCGATCGTCGTAGTTATATCCGTTTATGTTAACCCATAATCTTTACATCGTGCTGAAACATGTGGTGCGCATTTATTGCCCGCATTGAAGGTCGATTACCACTTATATTTTTGTTCATGTGTATAAGTGAGAGATTTGCGTCAGCTGTCTTATCACACTAGGCGACGACTGACTAGCGATTTACGTTTAATTAGGACAATGCCAATGAATATTTGATTTTTTAATTTCTAACCTTAGGGCGAGTCGGCATGCTAGACACCATGATATGATGCTCAAAAAAGAACATAGACTCAAACTTGGCCGAGGGTGTTTCAATTTAAAAACTTTGTAGAAAGTTTTCAAAAAATCCGTAAAAGATATACGACACGAAATGCAATGCCATAACGGGCCCATTTCGGCAAAGACCGAAATTATCTTCACAACCGTAGGGTCACTTATCTCAAATACATCGGTCCGAAGATAAATGCAGTGAGCAGCATGAACATGTAGGTGACAAGAGGATACCAACCAATGAAGTTTAGTTCAGTTTACAGGACATTGCTAGCACCAGCACTAGTATGCTGCACAAAACTGACGTGGTTCCAACAGAACATGTGGCTTGAATGAGGACATTGGGAGAGAGATGCGTCTTAAGTACGACAAGCAAATAGATGAAAAGAATGGTTGGAAGATGTGGGAAAGCGAGAAGGTTTTTGTCAGTAACGAGAACAACTCTGCCCAAGAAGAGATAGTGTGTCTATTATCAAGGAATTACGACATCAGCACCAAGAAATTGAGGAAGCTGTAGGCAAGTGCCAGTGCAAAATGGAATAAACACGTTAAGCGCGGTAAATCTATGCAGAAGGAAATATTGCAAACGGAACGACTTCGGAGAGAGAGTAAACTTTTATTGATGCCAGCAATTGTGGGGGCGGACACAGCCTCCCTCTGCCTAGCAGATGGCCCAGGCCTGGTCTCGCTGGTCTGAGCTGAGCAGCAGCTCTGAGGAGTGCATTTTTCAGTGGAAGATGCCCATATATCTGGATTGAAGCTGTTGAAACTGAATCACCCAATATTTCAGGGATGTTAGCAGTTTGCCACCTTCAGAGTTGTTTGCTCTTATAGTGACAGTTCAGCAGTATATATTAACGTTGTGACATGAAATGTTCAAAACATGGCATGTACACAATGGGAAAATTTAGAAACACCAAATGGAAGAAACTTGTATGCGCTGAAGCTTATGTGAAATATGGCACTATGCACAAAGACACACAACCTAACACTTCTGTACACAAGGCCAATGGTGTTTACCAAGTTAGGGTCTGCACTTTCCAAGATGCCCTTTTGTTAAAATCAAGGACACTTTTATGCTACATTTGTGTTATTTTGGTTTATTCTATTGCACATTGTGTCCAACAGAATTGGCAGAATTTCTGAAGAATCAACAAAGAGCAACATGAAATCTATTTATGCCACAAAAAATGCAACTCTGTTCAGTTTTTTCTGCTTCCACAAATGTGTGAAGGGGATATATATATCTTGCATTCCACCTACCCAGGACGAGTACAGAGGTTCCAGCATGCAATTGTTAAGCAAGACCATATAGGAATGAAAACTTGACATTTGTAAAAATATTGCTGTAGGACAAAATATATTAAAAGAGTGCTGGTGGTATGTCATGTCAGCTGTCATTATATTTTAAAGCATATGACACAAACATTCTCTTCTGTATTCAAAATGCAACAATTTATTCACCATGTGTCTCCACTTTTACCGTGGTATATGCATACACAACACAGGGTTATGCAGTGGTCGTTTATTTTAAAACATACACTCATAACATAAGATTATAATGTAAAAATAACATAACAAAATAAAAAATACAACCAGGCTAACACAACTGGCTCAACGCTGTCTCCAGCACCCTGCAGTGTTCAGATAAAAAGGGAAGCAGGAATAAACACAGGAATGGAGACCTTTGCATTCAAATGTTGGTCACTTGGCAAATAAACAGTGGTCAGTCAAGGTCACCCACATGCACTGCAATAAATTTCTATTCCATTCCTTCTATTGTCACCGGCATAAATGGTATATTGAACTCAAGATCTTGAAATCATATGAGGAGTAGCATAAAAGCTGCTTCTCTTAGAATTATTGCTCTTCATATGCACAGAAATTAAAAAAGGAGAGAGAAAAAAAGAAACAGTTCTGTAGAGAATAAACTGCTTATAGTCATGGTGCAGTCACAATATTTTTGAAAAGGGAGGTGGGGAGAGCATGTGCTTAACCTAACTATGCCCATGGCCAAGGAAAAACTGTGTGGCTGCTCAATTAAGACACCTGCAGCACACTTATCAATGTAGCAAACTGCTCATTTTACCAGCTGGCAATTGTGCTTGAGACTACATTTGCCTTAAATAATACTTTGACTGCACTTAACGCAGCCAGCTGTTTCCTTAGGCACTTGCACACTGAACACTAATCACTGTACACACCCTTGAGACCTCGTGGTTCACCATAATATAACAGGTCTGCTGGATGTCTACAGAAGCAATGGCCAGACAAATGAAAAACATGCCAATCGTGCTCATGAGAGAAAAATTTTAACCTTGCAGATGCCTACACGAGACACTACTTAAGCAGCTTCGGTGCAGAAGCTAGAGTGTCTAAATACGGGCACAAATTTTTCAATGAAAATTTAATCTAATAGCACACTGCTTTTTTATTGTACAGTGTAGTATACTGTTAAAGGGAATGTGCAGCTCTCTTGCTGAAAGTGACAGCTGAAGCTATGTCAATGCACCGAGAGGGTGTAAAATGGTGCCATCCCCACCCACCACAAGTCACAGGCTGCACAGTCGGGCTATTGTACACTTGCCAGAGGGAAAAATTCACATGCGCTTTACGCTCATGTGTTCCCTTTAACCGTACTGTGCACCGCACTGTACATGTCTACATTCTATGCAAGGTACAGCAACTAGTGCTTTCAGATTTCTTCCATCCCCATTGCCTCTGATCAATCTTTGCTTCTACTAATTGCTTTCACCGGTTGTCTGCTCCAAGGTTTCTCTAGAGCTTTACTTCCAATCACATGCAGGGACTTTATTATCAATCAATCGCTTTTGATTATAGTTTCACTTTTATATGACGATATTTTAGAGTAATGACTGATGCTAATCGCATTCAGGGACTTTATTATCAATCAATCGCTTTTGATTATAGTTTCACTTTTACATGACTTGATATTTTAGAGTAATTAGTGATGTTACATTTTAAGCTTTCAGATTTTTACATCAGAGGCTGCATCTGCAGCATAAAAGGTGAGGTGGGGAGCAGTGCCTTACTGCAGAAACTGCATTTTCCGACATTGTGAAGTTAAACCGTGCAGAAAATTCGATTGAAAACGACAACACATGAAGGCCTACACACCAGCAAGCTTTTTTTCATCACACGTGGTTCTGGTTGTTCTTAGCCAATCGGTATTGTGTCAAAGTGACACCCATGAGGAGTGATTGATTAACCATACAGCCTCAGGTATTGTAACAAGCTCTGCAAGAATGAGTAATTGCAGACAATTCAATTGCATAAGTTGTAAAATTCGTGGTAGATTGGAACAAAAAGTACATGATTGGTGGCAGGCAATGTGCCAAGCACTCATTCAGAATACACACACAAGAAAAAGGAGACAATTATAAAGACATGCAATGTGCCTTTTGTAGCAGTGAGTAGCATTCATGCATCATGGAGAAGCATTATGTCTTAATAGTGGCAACAGGGCATAACACCTTTCTCCTTGGTAAAAGAGCTGAAGTGTTCCAGTGAACAGGCAACAGTTGAGTGACAAAGATCCTGGCAACAGGTTGTCGACAGGATAAATTTTGGCTGCACAGTGGAGGGCTACCTTTATAACCCCAGAGAATTCAAGTTTTACAGAGACTATTTCAGATAGCGATTCGAACAGACTGTCAATATAGGGTAGAGAAAAAAAAATAACAGAAAACAAACTTGGGATTTAAATATGCTCTACTCATTGCTCCACCTCTGCTCCTAAAGCTGGAGGGCAGCGACACAACTGTCAACAGGTCACCCTGCTTCAGCAATGCTCTTCAGCAATTTCGGAGTCCGAACTCTATAACCATGCATACTACCAGTGCAAACTCAAGGGTTGGCACTGCATACGCTCAGTGCCAAGATAGAGCTTAGAGTCGAAGAACATTCGCGAGTACGGTGGAAAAGTCTAAAAGACACTGACATAGATGTTTCCAATGGTAGCTCCTTGGAGGCTGCTAGAACCCAAGCTGTTAGAACCCTAGTGCCTTGTCCTGTCTGTATTTCTTCTTGTGTGCCGTCACTTTTGGCGCTTAATCTATTGAAACCCAAGCTGGGCTTGCCTGAAAGCACATGGTCAGTGGCACCACCTACGGATGCTTGCAGCACTCCAAAAAGCAGCACGCACATTCTTTCGCACGGTACCAAAGTAGTGTGTGTGTGTGTGTGCAGCTGCATTGTCACCACCTGCAAGATGCTTGCAGAGCCACTGCATTATTTTACCTAAATGTAAACAGATCAAAAGGTGTCCAGTTTGCAGCTGTGACAACGTGCACAACAGCACATTCCTCAAAAGATTAAAAGGGGGGAGGGGGACTGACCTTGGCATTGCAACAGCGAGCCTGTGTTATATGCACCTGTTTCTGGCACGCCTCCAGATCTTGGGACACAATGCATATATCACACAAAGCCTTGCAGTTGTTTTGCCAGTAGTGTCTTCCTGGATATCACTTAGATACACGTAGGAACTTCTAATGTATTGTGATCACATTATTAGCACTAAAGTGGCCTTTACGTTTCATATTACATACACAGCATCAAACAAGTGTACATGCACTTGTTCTTGTGTGAAGTACAAAATGCCCAAAACGTACAAGGGGCCCAATCTCAAGACAAGAAAGTGTCAGCGATAGCCTAATCTAATGCTAATGAAAGCACGAGATTTCTGGTTGGCAACTTTCTACACAGCTACTGACCACTTTCATATTCAATATGATAGCTGTGGCATTTAACACTCCAAAGCTGCATTGTTGGCAACAAGAGCTCCAGATTTATTTTTCATCTCCTGTGGTTCTTTATTGTGTTCCTAGTATCAAAGAGCTATTTTATGAATGCAAATTTTACTTGTACTCTTTACTGCATACATCTTGGTATGAATAAATTAATAGCGTTTTTTCTTTACCCTAGTGTGTACTGACTACAGTTTTGTATAGCATGTCTCGATCATGAAGCTTGACAGTCCACCTGTATGGATATACAATTGAACTTTGATATAAGGAAGTTGCATCAGGCACAAAAACATCTCCCTTACATTCAATACTTCTTACAACCACGTGTTTGTTACATGCTTGTATTGGAAAGAAACATTTAGATCTGCTTCGTTATATCTGATGATTTGTTATATCAAGGTTCAATTTACTGCATTCAGTTGAGAATCTATATAACTCCTGTTCATATGTTTATACTGCCTTCAGTTGTCTGTAAAGGCAGTACACTAATTTTTGGTTTATACATATCATGAAATGTAAAGTTGTGACACCAACAACAGTGCAACAGTTATGACATCAGGAAGCATAGGCGTTCTCGCTCATTCCATAACAACAGAGTAAACGAACTCAATCAGTGACATGCAAAACTCTGCAATCTGGCTTTGCTACCCAACTTGATTGCCGCCAGTAAAACTGCAGTGCTTATGCTTCTCAGCATGCCAGCTGCTCCCTTTCCTGAATGTGAGACTCACCACCTTAGTGGAGGCATTTGAGTCGCGTGCCTGCTTGCCCAGTTTCACACACTTTAACGGAATATTTTAGATTTATGGAAACAATGTTGTCAATCGGTTCACTTACCAATGGCTGATTAAAAACTGGTGTCTCCTATAAATCACCAAGTAGGTTCCACCAACAAGAAACCTTCCAACTTCAATCGCATAAAATTATAGACATACACATGGGCCCCTTGTAGATACATAAATCATGCCACTCATACGAAATAATCACAAGTAGGCGTAAATAAAATACATTAGCATAGCCACTACACGCTTGCAAAAACAACTTTCATTCGGAATGTCAAACTTGCAAGCTGGGCGCTGCTTCTTGCTAGGTTGCATTGATATGCCCGCATGTCCATGTCTAGTAGTTATCTCCGATGTGCCACTTGATGGCAGACCTATAAGAAAACATTTCCCTTGGTACAAGCAAGTAATGCAGTGAAGGTACACACAAGCTTGCACTGCAGCAACACATTGTCTTACACTCTACATAAGCTACTTGTTGAGCGCAAATGGATGATGCGTTCTAAAGTGTTATGGCAGCACCTATGGGCATCTCTGCACTAGAACTTTAATTTTGACCATCTCGGGTTCTTTAAACCAATGCATGGTGCACAAGTATTTTTGCTTTCCACCACCATCGAAATGTGGCCACTGCGGCCGTGATTGAACTTGCACAGCACTATGCAATGCGAGTATGGGGCAATCTACATTGAGTTAAGTATGCTGTAAAAGCTTAGCAACTGCCGCACTTGCCTCCAGAGCTTGGGCAGCGTGTAGCGTAGTGTGGTGGACAACCGCCACAATCTTTTATACTCAAGGTAGCCGTTCAGAACGCAAGGAGTGAACCACATGGTCGCGAACATTCAACATAATTTGAGCATAAAGGTGCCCAGTGGTGCCACCATTGTACCCAGAGCTCCACCTTTGCTGGTGAAGTGCAATACAAGCTGTACGAAGAAACCAACACTGCTCTTGCCATTTCCTCACAGTGCAATAGCTATGTTGTGTATTTGCGAGTACCGGGTGAGGTGTATCTACTGTATGGCGCTTGCAGAACTTTGTGAAAGTTAAGGCTGCCAAGAGAATGCATGATGTAAAAGTATGACAGAAAAGACTGGATAAGTGACAAGAAGAAATAGGCAGATACCAGCATTGACTTAAAGCGAACGCTTGTCCCTGCCTATTTCTCGCGCTTGTTTTTATGCCATTCCACTTTATGCGTTTCATAACTGGACAAAAGTTGCGAAGCAGTGTTACGACTTCACCAGGTTAAAGCAGAAGTGGACATGCCTTTGGAAACTTCAGCAGTCTTGTTAGCTTCACTAAAAAATGGGAAAGCATCACTAAAGCCTAAGAAACAGCAGCTTCATGTTACACTTTTGTATCTTTATTGCAGGTCTTCACCTTATTAATTCCTGCTATTATTCACTGTTGACATTTGGCAAGATGAGCTGACATGTGATAGGGCAATTTTCTTCCCTTTCTCTTGTCTTGTATACTACACTATATGTTTTATTTTGTCTTCACAAATGCAATGCGAGATTTCTTTTTTTCAGGTTGACAGCTTCAGAAAGCACCTGGCATTATGTTTACGACCATGTCCTGGATATTACATAGAAATAATTTTTTCCTACGCGTAATTTCGCACTTCAATGAGAGCCTGGCTCAGCCACTAGACAGCTAAATGTTGCAGAAAAGCCAACCTCCCAAGACCAGGATGCGCAGGTTGGCAAGTGGCGAGAGTGTAACTCAGTGCAATGAAGTAGGGGGTGATGGAATAAAGGGGCCAAATTATGGCAAAGAAGCTTACCTAGGTACATCATCTGGGGCCATAGGCTACTAAATTTGCCTTTCTCCACCTTCCCCACACTGCAGGAGTCAGCTGTTATGCAGTTACTGTGCAGTCAGCAGGTCTTCCTCTTTTCTGTCAACCAATTCCTCTTTCTCAACAGAGGATCAAGAAATGGTGGAAGAGATGAGCGAACAAAAGAAATGAAAAGAATTGTGATTTCAAGAAACAATGGTGACTTCCACTAACCTTAATTCTCCACGAGAGAAAGTCTGTTTTCCACTGGATCATTTGAAGCAGGTTCAACTTTTTAGTCGTCATTTTAAATCAACTTACTCTGCAGCAGATATATATATATATATATCTCCAGCTCTGCTGTCAAAGGCCCGACTAGAAACGTCAAAACTTCACTTCAGCATGCTGAGAGGGCAATTATGTCTGGTTGCAGTGGTTCGTGCAAACATCAGAGCACAACTTAGATTTTTCATGTGATGGCAGAGTTTGTAGTAGTTGCGACACTCACTTTTTGAGACAAGCATCATTTGTTCAAGCGATGCAGATAACAGTAGTAACATTGAAATTAACATGATTTGTTGGTAACCGTGTCAATGTGAACTAATGCGGCAATGTAGAAGCAAAAATTAGATACCAAACATAGTATAAACTGCACAGAGTGGCCTACACTGTGATTCGGTATGGAGCACTTAGTTTCCCTGTGGCAGATTTGGATTTGCTAAAAAAATGTGCAGATCTCACACACTGTGGGAATCAATGTAAGCGAAGCTTTCTGTGCTGTTTGCACTCATTGACGGCATGTGACGGTGATGTTGACAGCACACGACAACAGTGATGTGATGTTAAACGTTACTTTACCTGCACCACTTGTGTTCGTCCACGTAGTATACAGAATACAGAAAGACCTGTCATTCATTTACTCATGCCTTTACTAAAGAGAACCCAAATAAGCAATGCTTTCTGACGTTGCATTTTCTTTATCTCGTGTCATGTTAGGTAAACTGCCACGAGCATAGAGGGGTATAGTTAATCACCCGTTTCCCGACTACGCGAGTGCGGCATCCGGTTGTACCCATTCCCTGCCTCCTCTCATTCTGCTCCCTCTCTAACATTCTCCCTACCTCCTCCCTGGACTGTCGTTACTGTTGCACATGAGCATGAAGGCAAATGGGAAGTGTGGCAGCTCCTGCAATGCTTTTGCGGGGGGTCACGCCTAATTACGGCGTCCCTAAGGGTGTGTCAGAGGGAACTGTGGCCCAGCGCTACCAGTTCTACCGAAACATTGTTGACATCACCTATCTCAGCTCTTGCACCCTTTCCGTGAGCTTTCAACCACTCCCCAATGTGGCGTGCAAGGCGGCAGCAGTAGCAGTGGAAAAGTCAAAGAAACTGGCAAAGACAGTTTCGCTTTAAAACACAAGCGCTCACTCAGGTAGTACACCCAGACCAGCCACTGAAATTCCCAAATTAAAGGGAGATGCTACAATTTTTTTTTTTTTTGCTAGAGAGTTGATAATACTGCTATTCATTGATTTTTTTATGTAGATTTTAAATATGTCATTAGTTCTTGTGCAGCTACTATATTTTTTAGTTATGTCCCACAAAACTGCAATATATAGCGATCTTTGGAGGCACTTCCTTGTGCATTAAATTTTCATGAAAAGCGCCGTGCTGTAGCTTATTTAGCTCTTTGTAGTCGGCAAAGTGCCGATATCTATCCAAACTGCACATATAATTAGTGAAACTATGCAAGAAAAGATGAGTAAACTTCAACAAATATTTTTTTTGCAATCTCCATAAGAATGACCTTGTGCACTTATAATTGTTCTATACTAACGAAATTTGATATGCTTCAAGATATGTAGAATGCTGATATCTACTTAAAATTGGCATATCTCTCGGCTGTAGCTGCAAAAGTACAAGGTTATATTTCATGGGATTGCGAAAAAAATTGTTTAGGTGTCCTAATTTTTTTTGCATAGTTCCAGTAACTGTACATGTTGTTACGATAGATATCGGCACATTGCAGTCTACAATGAGCTAAATAAGCTACAGCACAATGCTTTTTGTGAATATTTTATGCACAAGGAAGTGCCTCCAAAGTACACTATATTTTGCACTTGTGTAGGACATAACTAAAAAATATAGCAGTTACATAAAAACTAATGACATATTTGAAATCTAGAGAAAAAAACTCTACGAATGGCACTATCTTCAAATCTCTAGTACAATTTTTTTTCCTTTCTTTTTCTTTTTTTCCGAGTGGCATCTCCACTTAAGGGGAGACACTGGTTTGAAAATATTTTTTTTTAATTTTCAGTATTTCCACCTGAAATTTTTATAGAATATGTATTTTTCACAGCTAAAAACAAATATGCAATTAGATTTGGGCTATCACTCCCACATTTTAAAATATTGACTGTTTCATAAACTTACATTCTGCCCAGTCTTTTGACAGCTTTCCCATAAAAGATTGCTATTAATTTGGTATGACAGCGCTCTATAGAGACCAGGGAGTGCAGGAAAACCATAATTTTATTTTTAGCTTCATTGGTTCAAGAGTTATGGCCTTATCAAGTATACTCATCAGAAATCTGAAACTGTTGCTTAATTTTATTGTTGATTAAATCACTGTTCTAAATAAAAGTATCATAATTTCTTGGTTTTATTGCACTAATCAATGTATAAGCTTTCAAATGCTGCAAGAATTATCAAAATCCAACCGCTACATCAAAAGTTACTGTGGGCAATGTCCTAGGATGTGATAAAAAATGTTGTTTTGAGAAAACGAGAAAAGAAGTTTAGGAACATGGTGAACATTTTTATTCAATAGGAGAGGGTATGAATCAATGTGGTAACGATGCTAGAAGCCACCAGGAATGTAGTCATCATCATTTTCCTTGGTGCGCGTTCTTTTCATTGCACGCCTGAAGTTTTCAGCATGTGCATGCTTCTTATCGGATGCCACTAGTCGGCGACTGTCCTTTTCTGAACATCTTTCAGAGGCTACGGCATTCTGCTGCAGGTGCAGTTCATTTAGTATTGCTGCATCTGCTCTCCCTTTGCCTGCGTTAAACCTTGCGACTGCTTCGGCCACAGCAGCTTCCACAGTGAAAAGGGAGGCATGTTGGCTCTTTGACACGAGCGACCAAATGACAGAGTGCAGGCTCTCGTTCGGGTTTTGGGTTTTGCCTCTCTGACAGCGCTTCAGCAATTTCTTGTCAGAGAGTCGCGCGTACACAGGCCGCAAGGCATCAACAACATGCTCCGGCAGGTTGTAGCGATGCTTTGGAGGAGTCTCCTTCTTGGCAACAGCCCTGTTGTACTTGCACCAGGACTCTTCACCACTTGGGCAATGCGAGTGATTTGGGCTTGCATCAGTAGATGCTACATGATAAAGAGTTGCCCAAACAGCATTATGCATGGCTTCGATGTTTCCTTGAGTTTTCAAAGCCCATCCATAATATGTAGTGAGCTTCGTGACCAGCTCGCCCGTGAGTTTTCCTTTACCGCCAAGGCTTGGCTTTCCGTCAGCTCTTTGTTTCTGCAGGAGGTTTCGAAGGGCTGTGCCCATGCGCTTATGCACATGGTTGACACAGTCCTCTTTTTCTATTGGCACAAAGCCATATACCTGTGCCTCCTGCAGGCTATTGAAGGCCCGGCTGTCTCCATCACATAACATGGTTGTGTAGCGGAGCCCATGCCTTTCTAATGAGCGGCCAAATAAAATTTGTGCCGCTTCCACCTCCATTTGGCCTGGCTTACTGGAGGTGTTCTTTTGGCAACTGTGGTCAGCTAGCCACTCGGCATACCTTGGGTCGTCCTCTTTCGGCCCTAGCTGGCACCCCAAACAGAAGTTCGATAGGACGACGAAGTCAAGCACGTATCCCGTAAATAGCTCGATCACTGTCCCAACACAAATATGAGATGAGTGGCCCCTGGTCAACCAAGTCCCATCAAAGGAAACAGCGATGTTTCCAAGATTTCCGTAGTCCAGATCGGCATACAGCGTTTTCACCGTGCTCGCGCAGTCGTCAATAACGAACGCGGCAGCCTTCTGCGAGGCAGGGTTCATCTTCAATTTAACATAATCTTGGTAGGTCTTCGTGTGCATGCCTCTCCGCGAAATATTCAGAGTGGAAAATATATCGTTTAGCGCAGTTTGTCCGTTCCCTGTGCCCATTGCCGCGCGAACCGCGAGCACGTTGATTTCGAAAGAGCCGCGCGCCGCGTCCCCCCCCCTGCTCTTGGCGAGCTCCATACAGTCTCCAGTTCTCCGCACTCGCCACAGGTCAGCACAAGTTTCGCGGCGATACCATATTCTCGGTCTTCTTTGGAGATGCTGCCAGGCCCGCCACACACACGGCAATTCATGCACTGAAGCAGTTCATTCACCAACGCTAAGCTTACGACGGTGAACGGCGTTCCAGTCGTCGCGGCTCCTTCCGAGTCTCGAAAGAAAGACCGCTTGCGTCGTGTGGCTGACGTCGACGAAAGGTCTTGCCGTATATCACTCGCACGACACTCGATGGCCACTTTTTGAGCGTCGGAAACCAGGGGAGTGTCGACGCGCACAGCTCGCGTGTGATCTTGGGTCGCCGCTATCGCGTCCGCGATCGCGGGTGCCGCGTTCGTGATAGCGCCGGCACCGCCCGCTGCTTCCGTGTTCTCGGCGGCAGAAGGTCTCGCTGGTGATACGCTGCGTGCTCTCGGACGCCGTTTTCGCTTCTTCCCGAACGCATGAACAGTACGGAACTTCCGATGACCGCCTGCCATCGCACCGATCGCACAGCCGTCGATTAGGCCTCTTGGCAAGATGGCGGACTGCGCGCCGCTGTCTAGCAGACGAATCCATTGGCATCCAATAGGGAATCAGGAACGGCCCCACGTGATAGAAACGCACCAATAATGTGCGAGTATGAATGCTTTTCTTAATGCGCGATAACTGTGCCGTTGCCAGACGGAAAGCGCTCTTCCGCTAGGAACAGACAATAGAAGAATGCGTCTTTCAAATGAGACCAAAATGGCCGCGCTACTTGGCGTGGTTCTCAGGCGCTGCGGCGTTGAATATGATCGTTTTTGAGGTGGTTTCGCGAGCGAAAATGGCCATGAAACTAACTTTGAGACCGAATAACTCGACTAATGCGCATTACATTGCTACAGTATTTTAGGAACAGTTTCTTTAGACCTTATTAATTATGAAAAAAAATACTTCCAAAAATCGATTTTTCAGAATTTTTTTGGCCTCCCAGACCCGTGTCTCCCCTTAAAATTAAATTGTGGGGTTTAATGTCCTGAAACTACACAGCAGGTTATGAGGGATGCCATAGTGGAAGGCTCCGGGTTAATTTTGACCAGCTGGGGTTCTTTAACTTGCAATTAAGTCACAGTACATAAATGTTTTTGCATTTGACCCCCATCAAAATGTCGCCGCCATAGCCAGGAACTGAGCCCGAGACCTCATGGTTGGCATCAGAATGCCATAGCCACTTAGCCTGCGTTGAAATTCTCTATACTACTGCTTAAACCTCAAGCACAACCTTTGGTGCTGTTTTGATGTTTCAGAGCGTGGCACAGCAGTGAATGAGCACCACTTTCCAAAACATAAAGCAGGAACATTGTAACCTGTGCGGGAGCTCCCATCCAGAGTGCGTCCGGGACAGATTGCATTTCTAATATTTTTCCTTTTATCTCGTCTGTTGTCCAAGTGGCATGCCACCTATGTTATCACCAGGATTTGCCAGTCATGAGCGATGGATGATGAAAAGGAAATAGAGTCGAGCAGAAAGAATCCTTAAGTTATACTGGCCTAGGACTATAAGGGGTGCCCCGATGGAAAGTTCCAGATTACTTGTAACCTAGCATTTTTTCGAAGCATGCTGAAATCTCAGCTCATGGGAATTTTCATGTTCCGTCCTGAGCAGCCAGAAATCAATCCTGCGACGTCTTGCTCAACAAAAAAACATCTTTGCTGCTGGGTCACGGTGGCGGCTACTGGATCCAATAAGCTACTGAATGTTTCCAAAGGCATAACTGGACCTGGGTGTGTAAGGTGGTGTTGCAGTCTAGATTATCACAGGTTTTGAGCCACAAAAGGGGCTCAGACGGAGCATCACGCTCATGCACAAGACTCGTCATGAAGCAACGACACAGGCCAAGCAAGACACATCAGACGAAAGGCAGCCCCAGTCACCAAGGCCATGTGGGAGGAAGCCTTGACAGGGCCTACAATAAAAGAAGTTGAAATAACCTTTACTTCCCAGAAGTTTCTGTACAAGAAATTGGTGCAAAGGGATTTGGGTCCACAGCCAAATAGGCTAGTGCTGGACCCACTATAAGTAACACTATACAATCTACAGGAAATAAAAGACACAGCTTTTCACCACAAAAACACAGCATTGCAGGGCTACAGGCATGCCCTAATAAAAAAACATTGCACTGTATTACAGTAGAGCATTACATTAGAGTAATGTTGCACTCAACATTGTTCGTGGAATGCCCAGGCTATTAAATCTAAAGTCAAGAGCACATGCGATGCAATTATAGTGTTCATTTCATTTAATAGTGAAATAACTTATGCTTCGTTACTGAAAGATTATACAGTACAACCTCATTAATTCAGATTTCATGGGACCGAAAAAGATGTCCGAATTAATCGAATGTCAAATTATCGAGGGTATCAAGAAAAACAAATGCTTACTACATCAACACGCTTTTATTTACTGAATGAATCAGCAAATCCTATCTCTATTTTGCACAAAAGCAGTGCAAAAGCTGCAATTCTCGTTATCTCGTGACTGATTAGTGCTCGCAGTGGCGAAGGACACGCGACTTCTTTGCAGTGTGGCCGCAGCGTGCATCTTCATCTGAGATACGTGTTTCACTACTGCACGCACATCCGGATTATTTTCTCACCAGTGAGCTCGTCGCCAACAGATCGTCCGTCCATTGCTATATGTAACCGGCGCTCTTCATCCTTGACAGTTTTGCACTGAATCAAAATGAAACAAGTGTTTGCCGCCACCGCTGCAGATGAAACCGCAGCCCCTATCGATGTGACCATGAATGGCGACTAAGGAGTTATAAAGGCATGCGGCTGATTCGGTCTTATACACAGTGGTAAACACAAGAAAAGGCTTTAAAGACACAAATAGGGACGAAGTGTTTCGGTATTGTTGTCATTCAAGTATGATTTTCACTGACGCCTATGATGATGCGGACTCTGCTGCTTTGTTTCGGTTGCATGCTAGCACCTTTATTGCTTTTTTGCGTCACACATTTGTGGTGATCCATGCTTGGAAAGCTCCAAGAGTTGTCCGAATTAACCGATGTGCAGCCAAATACGTCCGAATGAATGAGAGTTTGATTGCATTAAATAATGAATACACAGTCCGAATTATCCAATTTTCTGAATTAACAAGGGTCAAATTAATGAGGTTTTGCTGTACTAAGTTCACAGCTGACTCATAATAAATAAACAACAGCACAGGAATGCTGCAGAAAATAATCAGACGAGACAAGAAAGTTCCATGGTCTATTACACCACATTAAGATGAGAAAAAGGGCAGCAGTAGCTCACAGACAGCATTTGACAAAAGGACTTAACAGAACTTCAGCAGTGGGCCAAGCTTTCCACTTCAAGCCTTCACCAGCTAAGCTGTTGTTCATGCACTAAATGCTGCAATGAACTTAACACAAGTCATCAGTGTTGCAAGTGCAGTATGCACCAAGGAATTTGTATATTTCGAATTGCATGAATCAGCCTGTACATATACAGGTTGTCCCACATAACTTGAGCCAAGACTTCAAAAATGAAAGGCACTTTGGACGTGAACCGAACGTATAGTGCTGGCAATAGCCTAGAGTAACTTAGACAATTTTTTAATTTTTGCCATAACTAATTATTTAATAATGTTTAATGACGTAACTTCTTAATGAGTAACTTAAGACCGCAAGTGTGATACACAAAGTTGTAGAGCTTGTTCAGAAACCACCTAATAAATGGTTTTCTATGCAATATGTCTCACATAGTTCTTTTCCCGCGTGCCAAAGAAAAGAAAAAAGCCCCGTGATGGGGTGCTCGCACATGGCTATTCTGCTGCGCTCAAGCATGCAATGGGTGAAATAGCAAGTGGCCATAAGGAAGTGACAGGGCACTAAGCCAGTTTTAGGCATCTGGCCCTCCAGCTCTTGTCGCCTAATGACGCAAATGTATGCTACTGGCCGAGCGCTGCCGAAGCGATAAAGTGGCGATAAAGCCATGGTTGGGCTGTGGCCGTGCTTGTTCATCCATTGCACGCTTGAGAGCAGCACAATAGCAGTGTGCGAGCGCCCCATCACGTGGCTTTTTCATATTTTGCAGGCTTTCTTTGACACGCAAAAGTGTGATAGAAAAAGTTGTACAGCACGTTCATAAACCACCTAATAAATTGTTTTATATGTGACATGCCTCACATAGTTCCTTTTCTTTCTTTTTTTGCATGTCAATGAAAGCTTGAAAAATTCGAAAATATCCCTGTGATGGAATGGGGTATTTCGCGATAGGTATTATTTATGGCAAAAATAAAAATTACTCTAGGCTATTGCCAACACTATACGTTTGGTTCAATTCGTGTCTGAAGTGCCTTTCATTTTTGAAGTTTTGGCTTAATTTATGTGGGACATAGGTGCAGACCACAGGGGGGCTCCGGGGCTCGAGCCCCATCCGGAGTTTTACTGAGGGGGCAGTGCCCTTCCCAGCAGTGCCAAAGCCTACCTCCCTCCCACACACACACACACACACCTAAAATGTCATTACCAGAGCTTTGCCACCCACATCATTTGAAGTTTCTGTTGACTTGCCTCGACCTTTCCCTTAAAATTTTGTTGTGGCTAATAGCTTACTGCATCATTGTTGGCACAGACATGCACGCCTTTTAATTCATACTTTCGCTTTATTTCTGCAAATTCGAACAATAGGAGGACAAGCACATTAGAAGCACTGGAGGTGGCTGCCTCATCCATATTTTGTCATTTCAACATTGTTTTAAATTTCCACTGCAAACACCATGCACATACACAATATATCTAAATATAAACACAGGACAAAGTTCATTATATATTTGAAAGAGAAAGAGGTAGCCAAATAAAAATTATTTCTACAGGTA
The DNA here is from genome assembly GCF_023375885.2 of Dermacentor andersoni. Taxonomy (NCBI): domain Eukaryota; kingdom Metazoa; phylum Arthropoda; class Arachnida; order Ixodida; family Ixodidae; genus Dermacentor; species Dermacentor andersoni. The sequence goes on from NC_092817.1 coordinate 42,349,402, forward strand.
TGGATATATGCATAGAGAATGAATATGTTGCTGTATGTTCACCTCGCTTCAAATTGCTTTGTATGCTTTTTTGACCCTGAAAAAAAAAAAAAAAAACCTACAGACTTCAGTGACCCCTTCAGCAGAGTGTTTTATCAATGCCGTGTGAAATGCAGGGACATGACATGTGTCTCAGTGTTGCTTCTCTTTCCAGTAAGCAATGCTAAGGACTCGTGAAAAAAAAAAACTCTTCTAACAATTTACAAAATTTATTAGGGATGGAAACATCGTCACTTCTATGCAAAGGTCATAAAAATATACAGGGCGTCCCAATTAACTCTCATGAACCCAGATTTAAAAAAGAGGAATTGTGTTACTCGAAAAAATTTTGTACATTTTGTCTCTGGTACAGTGGAGTAGATGCCAGTAAATTTTTACAATACTGAGATTTAATTAGGTAACTGTAATTAATTGTCTAACTCGAGACAAACTATCTTAATTATCGAAATGCCAATGAGGCATTTGTAAGCACAACCAAGGGACACCTAACTGCAATATTTTCAGCAATGTACTAACTGCGTGCAAATTTTTCTGACTGATAAATAAAACCAGAGAAATATGAAAAATACCGCGAGACTGCACTCCTACCTGCATCATAACGCAGTGCCCTTGAACAAGCTTCCTCTGAGTTAGCCAGAACGAAATAAAGGAAATAAAGAAAACCATTGTGATTGAGCTAGTGCCTTATCTGCAGCGCCCCGGCCGAAGTAACACGTCACGTTTGGTGTTAGTTGGAAACAAGCTGTGATAGCTGTTGTGTTAGCGTACATAAAGTGCACGGATGTTTTTCTTTTTTGGCACAAAATCTATTACCACGAAAGCAAATTGACAACGCAAGTGCAAAGGTTTGAAGGTGCATTTTGTTTCGTCCCTGTCGCCATGTCTTTCTCTAATAAGCAGAAGGTAAACATGATCCTTGCCTTGAGATCTGTAAATGGCAACAAGAGGATGGCTGCAAATATATATATCAGTTATAGAAGCATGGCGGCAGACCAAATGCATCAACTATCATCAGAAATTATGAAAACCTGAGACAAAACAGCACCTTCCAGAAACAGCGGCAGAGGACTCCATCTTTGAGTCCTAGCCTACACACGGATGTTTCAGCATTTATAGCCTCAAATCCTCATGCTGGTTTGCGGGACATGGCCGCCCAGGTACCAATATCCAAGTCATCAGTTTGGAGGATTTTAAATGACTCGGCCTTTCACCCGTATCACCTTAACCTGCACCAATGCTTTGAAGATAGGGACCTGCAGAATCGTCTAGATTTCTCAAATTGGGTCCTCACAAAAGCCGACGAGTCACCGGATTTTTAGAGCAACATCATGTGCACAGATGAAGCCAATTTTTGCAGAGACAGCTAGGTAAATTTGCATAGTGTGCACTATTGGAGTGACTCCGATCCATATTGGCTAAAGCACACTGGGCCCAGTGGCCAGTACCAGTGGTCGTTCAATGTGTGGTTCTGAATTTACACCATTGCTATAATCAGTCCCATCTTCTTCGATCGCACACTGACTGGGCAGCGTTACGTGGACGAAATCCTTGAAGGAGTGGTGGGTGAGTTTCTCAGCGAAGTCCCGCTGTCATGTTTGCTACTTCTGTTGCATCAGCAAGATGGGGTGCCAGCACACGGCAGTAGCCGAGCACGAAACTGGCTAGATGATACTTTTCATGCGCAATAGATTGGAAGGCACGAGTCTGTAAATTGACCAGCTAGATCACTTCAACTCTCTCCACTCGATTTGTTTCTTTGGGGTTATGTGAAAGATCGTGCTTACATGATCGAGACAGATGTCAGATGAGCTCAAGGCAAGGATAATGGATGTCTGCCGTAGAATTCCAGCATCGATCATCAAGAAAGCCACAGAAGATCCAATAAAGCGGACTGATTACTGCGTAGCTGCAGAAGGGCACTTATCTGAACATGTCCTCTAGGCAGTAGCTGGTGTTCAACAGCACTTGCAAATTCACAGATAATAAGGACACACTGACATGTGATGGTTTTAAATGTGCTAGCATTTCTATCCTTACCCAACGGAAAAACCAGCGATCAGATCCAGCGAGGAAAAGAATTCCGCTCACTGTAGACTGTCCAAGGCATCGTCAATGCGCGGCATAGGACAGACATCTTCGCGCGTTATTCAGCGGTCGACGCAGAACTGTATGAAGCCATCTTTTTTTATAGAGGACAACTGGAGATGTCCAGGGACTGTTAGAGTGCTGGATGATGCCACGCTCCAGCACGTTGTCAACCTGCTGGTCGATGATCCGGCGTTCAGTGGCCGACACACGATAAGGACGCTGGCGCAATGGTGTTTGTTGGCTGGTGTCGATATGGTGAACGACTGCGGACGCTCGGCCCAATGATGGTTGGTCAATGTCAAATGAGGCACAAAAACGCTGGAGGAGCTTGATAATTTCTGTGTGCTACGCAGGTGTGAGTTCTCCATTGACGGCACGAGCAAAGACATCTACAGGGGCATAGATCGCGATGGGAGGAGTGATGGCACAAATCGGAAGTGATGCCGTATCACCAAACATGGTAGCCGCGGAATAGGGATGATGGGCAGGCGGACGGATTGCACACGTAAAGGGCAGCAGAACCATTGCAAAAAGTGATGACAGCAAATGGAAGCAGAAAGTTCTGGCGGCATGCACAAGTTGCTGACAGCATAAACAGAACAGATGAGTTCGCAGCAGAGTTACACGACACGGGGACCAGAGCGGCGGAGAAAGGTGCAATGTCGATGTCAGAGGCGGTAACAACTTTAAAAGAATAGTGGTCGCCAGGGTCAAAGCACGGCACTGGTAACGTAAGTTCGGCATGAGCGCAGTCAACAAGAGCTTGATTGACTAATAAGAAATTCCATCCAAGGATAACATTGTGCGAGGAATGAGCTAGGACAACAGATTCGACAATATACATAACACTTTGAATTACAACCTGGGCTGTGCACAACGTTGAAGGCCGAATGCGATGCGAGGTTGCCGTACGCAGAGAAAGAGAGGTATGGGGAGTGGTCACGTTGTTCAAATTGCAGCAAAGCTTCTCACTAATAATAGAAATGGCGGCTCCAGTGTCAATAAGTGTGTGTATGGTGACACCGTCTATGGACAGTTCAATTTCGTTTGCCAGGGAATAATGAGGCCTTGAAATGTTCGACGTAAACGCAGTTCTTGCCTCTGGAACTGCGACTGTTTGTTTTCCTCTCGGGCTGCAGAGCTGCGTTGGCGAACCATTGGGGAAATGGATCGACGACGTGGGGAAGGCGAACGGCGTGAATCGAAGGGGTGGCAACTGTAAAATGAGTCCGGAGGAAGATTAGATGGGTCAGGATGGTGAAGTTGAGCAAGCCTGTGGCTTGAGGCGCCCCCACTGTCAGGTAAACGGAGGCTGCAACGGCGGCAGAATCGTGCTACGTGGCCCGGAAAATGTCAGGAACAGCATTTTGGCCAGTTATCAGGTGTTCGTTACGGGTTGACGACTGGGGCTCCAGCGGCCGAGTAAGGGACGAAAATCGGATGTGAAGGTGGCGGTGGCACATGGAAGGTGCCGATGGCCTAGTGGGGATCAGGAGCCGGATGAGCATAAGGCCAGGCAACAGCACCAGCATAAGTTAGCGGTCCAGCAGCAGGCTGCGGAGGAAGGGCAGGTGGCAGCATCGCGGCAACTTGCATCTGAATGATGCGACGAAGCGAAGGAGCCAAGGTTGTCGACGGCTCGGGTGTGCTAGTCACCACAGGGAGTTGGCGTGCGACTTCCTGGCGGATGAACTGCTTTATCTCCGGCATTAAAGCAGAGATGTCGGCAGCGTCGATGCCAAAATTCAAGGGAGATAGATCCGCAGTGTCCTGCTGAGCAGCGCATGTTGAGGCACGCTGCTTGCGCAGCTCGTTGTACTGCTGACAGAGATGTATGACCTCGGCAATCGTCCGGGGACTCTTTTGCGATGAGCAACTGAACGGCATGGTCAACGATGTCTTTCATGACGTGCTTGATCTTATCAGCTTCATCCAAAGATGAGCTGACGCGCTTGCAAAGCAAAAGCACGTCTTCAATGTAACTGGTGAAGTTCTCATCCTGGCGTTGAGCTCGACTACGCAAGCGCTGCTCAGCACGAAGCCGGCAAACAGTGGGATGGTCGAAAACCTCTGCCAAAGTTGTCATGAAAGCCGACCAGGTGGTAAGATTGGATTCGTGATTGCGGAACCATAGGTTTGCCACGTCAGTCAAGTAAAACATCACATTAGTGAGCTTGGCGCAGTCGTCCCACTTTTCATAGGCGCTTACGTGATCATATTCGGTGAGCCAGCCTTCCATGTCTTGGTCATCTGTGCTGCTAAATATAGCAGGATCATACTGCCGGATGACGCCAGAGCAGACGATGCCCTGGGGCATGGGAGCAGCAGCCTGGCACGGTCCCGGATCATCTATTTCAATAGCTGGTTGTAGCGTCCAACTGAGGAGTTCCAGGATGCCGAAGAGAAACCCTGCACCTCCACCAAATACAACAGGGGTGTTCGCCTAGCAGCACTAATTCTTGGTTTGCAGCAGTAGGCTGAAACAAGTTTGTGCTATAGCGAAACGGGCAAGCAAGCGCTTCTCGTCGTCGTCTTCTTTTCACCAGGGCCATGCCCACAGCCCAATGCCTTCAGTACAATATATATATATATATATATATATATATATATATATATATATATAGACAAGTTCGTTGATATGGACATGCCAAACTTCCAAAAAAATAACCCAAGGAAATTTTGGAAGGTGGTATCGCCTGAGCCTTCGAGGTAATTACCCCAGCTATGTTCATCAGATGGCTCTCCCTTGAGGGCAACTGATTTGTCGCATGCTTTTAATTAGTATTTTTGCAGCATTTTTGTGAAAGATAAGCCCCTTAATATTGATGGGATGAGCAATAATAGTGCACCTGACTGTGATTCCTCTCCAATGCTTTGTATAATTATAATCTCCAATGGAGTTGAAAAAGCCATAGAAAGTTTGCCATCATACTCAAGTCCTGGTCCCAATGGTATTACCATGAAATTACTGAAACTTACTAAGCATTACTCGGCACTTACATTTGCACTTATTTTCCAACAATTGTTAGATATACAACTCAAATCCCTGATGAATAAAAACTTGCTCACATGGTGCCAATATTTAAAATGGGCGATAAGAATGAAATGACAAATTATCGTCCAATATCCTTCACATCTATCACTCGCAAGCTGTTAGAACACATTTTGTCATTTCAAATTATGGAATATATGGTCGACAACAAAATTTTACTTGCAAACCAACATGGCTTTCAACGGGGACGCTCTTGTGAGACACAGCTTTTCGAGCTGACTACTGAAATTCGCACCAACCTGCATGAACTAACACAAACTGATTCAATCTTCATTGATTTTGAAAAAGCCTTCGACAGGGTGGGCCATAGACGTTTGATATATAAAATGAGCCTTCTTCAATTAGAAAACAAAGTAATTGATTGGGTTCAAGAGTATCTATATGATAAGTGCCAAGCGGTATTGGTTGGAAGTGTTGTGTCCTACTTCGAGCCTGTCACGTCTGGTGTGCCCCAGGGCTCAGTGCTGGGGCCAACATTGTTCTTAGTTTTTATTAACGATATTCACATTGGTATAAACTCAAAAATTAGTCTATTTGCTGACGATTGCCTTATTTATCATGTTGTTACTAACCATAGCAATTGCGAAGAATTAGATTAGACTTGCAGAAATTAAATGAGTGGTTCCATGGTTGGCAGATGAATATTAATATTAAGAAAACAAAATTAATGTGTTTCACTACTTCTAATAACTTTGTGTCACACACTTATACAATAAATAATGAGGTAATTGAAGTAGTTGAGTCATTTAAATATTTAGGTGTTTGTTTAACTTCTGACTTGGCACACACATATTGACTGGCTATTGGGAAAATCAAATCGGACTCTTGGCTTCCTCCGACGCACAATTCGCCAAGCTAATAAGGACACAAAGCTTCTTGCCTACAACTCAATAGTTCAATCCAAACTTGAACACTGTTTTATTATTTGGAACCCTCATCAAGCAGACATCAAGAGGCTTGAATCATTAAAAAACAAAGCTGTTAGGTTCATCGTGTTGGATTACTCTTCCTTTTCAAGTGTATCTACAATCAAAGACAGTCTTGACTTTACAACACTAGAAAGATGAAGGAAGGTGCCTCATTCAATATTTCTTTCACAAGATATATCACAACCCTACACCTTAAACTACCTCAATAATAACAATTCCAGCTGCAACGTTTCTACGCTTGGACCACTCTTTTAAAGTTCATCAACCAATTGCCTGCACCTACCTACTTCGTTTTTCATTTCTGCATTTGGCAATCCAGGAGTGGAACTAGTTGCAAAGATCAGTAGCTGAAGAAGGAAATGCTGATAAATTTTCAGAAGCACTAAACCAATTCTTATCACTTGCCAAAAGCCACTGAAATAACCACAAAGATGTTCAGTAGTTGTGACACCTGAAAATGGCATGTCTTCTAACTTTCATTACAGTATTCTTCAGTTCCTTTGTTATGATGTATCAAATAAACCATCCCACGCTTCAGTATTTACATGTCCAAATTGCTGTACTGCTTTCTGTAAATAATTTTTGTAATAATAATAGGTTGTTCCACATCATAGGCAGAAAGTTTTATTTTTTCCGGGTGGAGAGGGGGCATTGAACAGCTTTCCGAATCCCATATATATACTGTATGCGGGGTTAGGAAAGCTGGTCCCCCCCCCCCCCCCCCCCCACGGAAAATTAAAACTTTCTGCCTATGATGTGGGACAACCTATATTTCAAAGCGCGCCTACTACAAGTTATGAGCTAAGAGTACTTACACATGCAGAGGTTGCTACTGGGAGCTCTTCTTTCCTTCAGCAGGCCACAGTTCCTTCAGAGGCACCAGGCTGAGCAACATGACATGACGGCGATAGGCATCTGTCTGTCGGAATTGCTGGTCCGTGCCGTGCAGTCGGTCAAGTACACCCAGCACGCCATAGTTGTTGTTGAACCTGCAAAGTAATAACATATAAATTCCTATCCAGATGACAAATATTCACAGGACATCACAGACACAGGCAGGTATGTTATGTAAGTACGAAAACATGAATGAATATGATACAGTCCACTTGACGTACACAATAGGTGCAATTTAAACAAGCATCAATCAACAAATTAAGAAAACATATAAGCTTCTCATGTACTACCTGGCCTGCATAAGTATTCATGATGTTTTAAGACAAAGAAGCTGCAAAACTAGAGAAGCATAAGAGAATACCTGTGAAGAGAGGAAGATTAAAAAGAATCCACATCATACCATTATTAGTGGAACAGTTACTGCAGCTCATGATGCTAGTTATAATATTTTTGTATCTGGGAAACTTTTGTTGCACTTTCGGCTCTCCCTAGCCATTGTCACCAACAGCTCACTGGCCTGTACTATATAAGAATAGAAAGCTGAAGTAGTCAATAAGCATTGTGGAAGCAGAACAATGCAAAGAAAGAACACACACACATAAGGAAGAAACAGGTTGAAAACACTGACTCTCAACTAAAGCACTACACCAGCACAGGGCTTGTTCTGTGGTCGGCTTGCTCTAATCTGTGGTTGTGACAATGTGATTACATGCTTCGCGCATGTGAGACTAAAGATATTGTCACATATGAGTTTATGCTGCTGTGGACACAAGGACATTGGGAGGTGAAGAGGAGGTTGAAGTGTCTCGGAAGATTGGTAGATGGTGTTACCCTGGCCACTGAGCTACAACCTTGTAACTGTGTACTATATTGCAAACACATATATTTTCTCCCCGTAACGTTTTGGTGGAGGTGCGGGGTAATCTCGCCACAAGCCGGCCCTTGATCTTTGCAGCGGGCATCACATTGGTTTTGCCGTTATGGCTACTGACGCTGCCTCCACCGCTGATGCTGCCTCCACCACTCAGACACCAGTGGAAATAGTGCTAACCCAGCTACGTCACCCGGGAATCTTCATCGGCACTGGCAAGGTCGACGTCAGAGACTGGCTGACGTTGTAAGAGTGTGCCGGTAAGCACAACAAGTGGGATGCCACACTTTTGCTGTCCAACGTGATCTTTTACTTGGGAGAAACCGCGAAGGTATGATTCAAGACGCATGAAGCTGACATTAGAAGCTGGGACTCCTTCAAGGAAAAGCTAAGCAATCTTTTCGGAAGACCTGTGGGACGTAAAATGGAGGCCAAGCAAGAGCTAGCGTCTCGCACCCAGACATCAGCAGAATCGTATGTCGCGTATATTCAAGACGTTCTGGCTCTCTGCTGTAAAGCTAATGCAGACATGCTGAAGGCCGATAAGGTTGGACACATCTTGAAGGCCATCATGGACGATGCGTTCAACCTTCTGCTTTGCAGGAACTGCTGAATGGTTGAGTCCATCATTAAGGAATGTCGGAATTTTGAGCAAGCGAAGAGCAAACACATCATACAACGCGTTGACCGACTTCCGAATACGGCTGCCACTTCCTCCTGCAACGACCCTCCGGCGTCACATCCGCCTACAACGCCAAGCTTGACACAAGTCATCCATCGCAAACTTGAGGCTACGGCTCTAAGTTTTCACTGTCCCCATACGCATGACAACATGACCATCTCGCTCATTCAAGCTGTTGTTCACCAAGAAATTGCAAACATGGACATCCACTCTGCTGTTCACCCAAGTTCCACCCCTACCACTCCTGTCATTGCCTCTGCTGCACCCCGACAATCGTTCTTGAATCAATATCGGAACCCCTCTGAGTGGCGAACACTGGATGACAGGCCAATCTGCTTTGCTTGCTCCCGGGTCGGTCACATCTCCCGCCACTGCCATAGTAGCCGCTGGTACTCCTCGCCTCGCCCATATGCTGATCACTGCTTCGACCGAGACGCTCGGCCTCTGTTGCCCCTCTCTGAATCACACCACACCGGCCTTCCCTCTCGGGGAAACACCACCAGCCGCTCGCCCTCACCGCAACGCTGTCAGTGCACCGGCACCCTTCACCTTGAACTGCCCCATTACTCTGCCGATCCGACCGATGACCACAAGTCCCGACTTCGTTCTACTGAATTTGTTTGACTGCAACCTGACGCTGCGACTTACGTTCTCATGTCACCTTCTCCACCACTTCGCGATGGTACTTACATGGTGTCCCCACTCCTTACGTGGTGTCCCCACTCGCAAAGTACATTTATTTCCTTGCAGTATGAACCAACTCGCCCAACAGCAATCCTTATTCAACACAGGTGTTTGAAGATGCTCGTTAGCCTTATACTTTTGAACAAGTATGTGAATAAATGTTAGTTGCAATAGACATTTCTGGCTCGTTTATTCGTGCTGTTCTGCCGTGGTACAGACACTCCGATCTGGCTTGTTGTAAGACATATTGTGCACTTTGCTTGAATGTCACAATGATCTCAGCATACTGAAAATGCACAGTGAACAACCAACAATGCCTCAATACATCAAAGCCTCATAAAAAATCCAAGTTTCGGCAGCAGAACAAGCAGGTGAAAAAATATGGTACTGCAGTAACATCTCAAAGGTACAAATCTCTCGGGACCTTAATTAAAAGATATTCGTATTTGAAATTTGCATGATCCGTTACAAACCGCAATCACAGCACCAAAACGAAGGTAAGACATTCTTGTTTATTTATGGTTATTACTTCCAGGTGAGAAACTCCTTTATGCCTTTCTGGATATTTATTCCTCCAATGTTGTTGAGCAGGCACTTCCATAATAATAAAAAGAAAACCTTTGCACTCGCTCTTTCAACTATGTTACCAGTGCCCATTGCATGCCACAGCAAGTGCACAGGGACAGTATTCTCAAGCAATCGCTTTCAGGGATACTCTAACTTTTTTTTCTAACTTTGTGAAGGTGAAAGTATCCTAGAAAGTGATTGCCCTATAATGCCCTGCGTCAGATCATAGAAGGCCAAAATCTTATACACCATTTCTGCAACTGTATGTCACAGCCCACTGTGGAGGTGTTGTGGCGGCTCAGAAATTTGCGTAATTCATTTCGGCCTAGTAGAGTATTTGAGTTATCCGAAAAGAAAACACACTGCACCTAATGCATTTGGCTGCAGATTTTTAAAAAATTCATAGTACCCTCCAATTTCGATCAACCAATATTATTATCGATTTTATTCAATCGTATAATTGAGAATTGACAGTATACACTAACTTGAGGTGGTGGTAGTCGTGCGCCTCCGGCGACGGAAAGAATGGCAGGTGGAAGCCCGAGTGGGCATTGAGGGTGGAAAGCAAGGCCACACTAAACCAAAGCCAAGCTGTCGCAGGGTGAGAGCCGAGCAGCAGCACGCCTAGCAATGGTGGCAGAAGGTTTGAGCAGAGGTGCTCCAGTGGGTGGCAGTAGACAGCTGTGATGGCGATCGGAGAGGTCCACTCGTGGTGCTGCTTGTGTATGTGCCGGTACAGGCGGGGATGGTGCAGCAGCCTGCACCATACAACCAGGGCCAAGAAATAATAATAATAATAATTCTCACCATTCCTGCAGTACATTCACAGTCATAGCTGCAGCCTTAATGACTTCAGTGCCTTACAGCCTTAATGGTATGTAGCCTTGATGGCTTGCAGCCTTGATGGCACAATGGCCTGTAACCTTAATGGCTCTTGCTTTTACTTAAAAGGAGTAATGACATGACATTTTAGACGTTTAGTTTTTTGCCTTAAATGAAGTAGGTCCTCAATCTTCAAACAAAGAAATACTGGTGGGCCTCGGAGCACCCTAAATGATTAACAACTTTTCTAGGAACCAATTTCAGTCTCGTTTCACAGGAGGTGTATCAGCCATGATGCAGAAGGTGGTCACATGGGAACAGAACATTGTGACATTGTGGCACTACTCACACTGGCTCACTCAGTCGTCTGCTATATGCTGCTAGAGTAGCAGCATAGCAGATGACCAAGTGAGTGAGCTAGAACAAGTGCCAGAATGCCAGAAATATGGTAAATGAGATGCGCAATTGAAGGGACCAGCTCCTGCCATTCTGGCATGTACATAAGACAAACACAAAATGCAATGAGCAGTAGCCATGGTAAATAATGGCACAGCTTGCCTTTGCCAAACAACTACATGGCAAAAGCGAGCATGCCACCAACACGTGAACAAACCTGTGTGAGTAGTAGAAGCCTGCCTCTTCCACCAGGACGCAGACTGCCAGTTCAAAGAGGACCCAGTGGAATGTGGGCAGCTGGGGGCTGCGATCGTAGCCACGCCAAACCAGCAGCTGGTGGGCCACAAGACCAAAAGGCAGTCCCACCACCAGCTGGTTGAACAGCACCTGACGCACCACTCGCCACACCTGGCCAAAAGTGACCTGTGGGAGGAGTTCAACACCAGGCTTAGGTACTGGCCACAGCATTGCCAAGTTGTGCCATCCGAGATTGTGTAAACTTAGGCAGAGAGGCAGCCATTGGCTGGGTAACCAGCATCTTCACTGGCAGAGCAAGAAAAAACAGTATGGGATTACTGAGCAATCAAATACTGAAAATACCAGCAAGCAATTCTCAAAGGGACATTGAAGATAAGTGTCAAGCTAGTCTGGTAAGTCACATTCACAGAACACTACCTCGTTTAATCTTATTGTGATTGGAAGCTCGGTAAGCTAGAAAAGATGCAAAACCGAAAGGCAAGTGCCGTCTTGAAACTCTGTGTCATAAGGGAAGGTTACATGGCCATTCGGAGGTGAGTGCAGACTCAAATTAGCAACTTTCAAAAGATCCCTCCTACAAAAAAAGTATGCCTGAATCACAAAAAAATGCGATGAAAGTTGCAGCATCATGCTTTTCATCAGGCATCACCAAAACTGGTTTGTTGAAACAAATATTATAGTAATTTAGTGTGTATTCTTCTGCAGCCGATATTCTTCTAGCACTTAGAGAATTTGACTTTCACATAATTAAAAGATAACAACAAGTTGAAAATATCAATGTCAGTGCTCCTTCAAGCTTCTTAGTCATGCAAGCATGATGCCTGTTAAATAAGTGAAACTAGAAGCTTTTATTTAGGGCGAGATTCCTGAATCATTGGTAGCTTTACTTTATCCTCATTGTCTATTGTGGGTCAAAGATCCAGCTTTTTGTCCAGCCTGTGCTATCACTTTAAACATAGAGCACGTTAATATAATATCCTCTCCTCTCTTTGGTGGCTCTTAACCCTTCTAATTTCATGTAGAAATTAAAGAAACTTCAAAATGAACAATGTGGGAAGTCGTGGTTTGGAGGCACAAAAGATGGCTCAGTGCACTTAAACTCTGTAAATTTGGAGGCTTAGACACTCTTAGCTTTCACTGAAAAAGACATAACACTGTGTTGCATAGCAAATCCAATACATGTCAGTGGTGTGCAAAATTGTGTAATCACCAAAGGTGCTTACCAGAAAGTCTGCACCACCACGGCACTTCTGGATGCTCTTTGCAATGTAAATCTTGACTAACAGCAATAAAATAGTATGTAATTAATTGTTAATCATGCACTGGAGAAAGTGAAGCTCCATGCTATGATTAATAAGCTCCTACCTAAAGATCTCAGCCAAAAAGCTGTGCTTTAAGCTTGTGTGTCATCCCTTCTTTAAGGATTGTCTCTGTAATTCTGAAACAATATGGCCAGCTCTTTTGGACACTACAGTGAGCAGCAAGGAGACAAAACTAGGGTCATGCAAATATGAAATAGTAGATTTTGAATCCAATATTGAATCAAATCAAGAAAAAGAAAGCCGAATATAAAATCTAATATCGAATTTAATTGGGAATCTTGTGAAAGAAAATAGAAAATAGAAGAAAGAAATCTTGGGAAAGAAAATATTGTGCTGTACATGATTGGTAGTCTCCTATCCTTGTATAACAAGAATGTAGCAAGTTATCAGTAGCTTAAGTACATAGAAATCAAGATATACGGTACAGTCTGCTATCATGAAAGGGAACACAAAATTAGTATGCCAGCACTGATTACAGCTCAGTTCTAGTGTATGAAGGTCTGTAAAATATTTTTTTTAATAAATATATGTTGAATAGAATCAAGTGCTCTTTTTCCTCTGAAACTAATAAATTAATAATGTTCTGTTGTACTGAATATCAATGAGGTTCTCAGTTTAATAGTGGACCTGTGTTTTGTCGCAATCTTTTATTTATTGCCTATAAAGTTTTGCTTTTCAGTCTTTCTCCAAAATACACAAGAGGTATTCCAACTTCACGGCAAGTGGGTTATCGTAAGGCCAATTTGCACGACAGACAAAAAGAGTGCACACCACATGACTCAATCACCGCTTTGCATGTCCCAACAGTAAATCACCAACAGTAAAGAGCAGGTGCCGTTTGTGCCATTTCCGTGTCAAGTTTGGCATGATTTTCCACATGTCAAAGATTCAAATCTGGAGGGTCATGACAAGTTTGCAGGGCACTACCCCCCCCCCTTGCCCCCATCGCAGCTGCTGCGAACAGAGCTGCACTGATTTGGCAACAAACCACAACTTTAGTCACAGATGCCCGATGAAGCAGCGCTGATTAAGGCTAATTCACACCATCTGCGTATCAGGGAACGTTCGCAGTGACGAAGTCCACTACCGTGTCAGCTGAGACGGCCTATCTGCAGTGCATTTGGCATTTTTCTTGCACCAAATACAAAGTGAAACACTTACTTGGTATTGAGCACAAGGCCCCCCACAACACAGGCAACATGTGGCACTGTGTAGGTCTAGATATATCAATATAACTATATCAATATATTGACTATTCGAAAATCGAATCGTAGATATCTGATTTGCAAAATCGAATAATTCAAATGTTCACTATTTTATTCGATTCGAGTCGGTGATATTCAAGCAATCTCACACCCTTAGTCAAAATCGGAAGGAAGGGGTCAGAGACTCACTGGGTATGGAGCTGTGTCCTGGATTTTGTACCGCAGCAGAAATGCGGGACGCCCAGTGAGGTCCATCATTGTGTAAAGACCACCAACCAGCCAGTAGACCGCAAAAGTCACAGCAAATGTACCTGCAAGGTCACTCGCATTGCCTCTTCCACTACACGAAGCATACCCTAATGCAGCATGCTACAGTGACTGCTCATTTGCTCGGCAAGAAGAGCAGCAGGCGAAGTCCCAGAGTGGGAAAACATTAATAATTCAAACAGGAAACTGGGTGTTAATGACTGATGTGCTTTAACAGCCAAAAGCAACATGGGGGTTATAGGAGATGCCATATAGAAGGCTCCCGACTAATTTTAGCCACCTGGGGCTTTTTAACGTGGACCGAATACACGGTACACAAGTACAGGTTGCTTCTGTAAATGCAGTGTGGTCCATTGTTACAGGGAACACTCAAATATGTGGCTTGCACTTTGCTGGTGTCCTAGCTGCAAGTGCACACGGAAACAATGTCAGTGCACCGCGTGTAGAAAGGGGCGAGGGTTACCAACCACAAGTTATCTGCTGCAGATCTAGGCAATTGTACACATGCCAGAGGGAAAAATCTGAATGTGATCTCTACTCATGTCTTCCCTATAACATAGTGCAACCAAGTAAACAAAGCAGATGTTCACTATCTGAAAATCAATAGAGTAACATAAATCAGCATCACTCAAAAGGTATTTGAAAACAACTGCTACTAAATGTCTTGTAAAGTCATTATGGGAATGACGGCAGGACCAAAATCACGTGCATGAGCAGTCATGCCTTTGCCAACAGTCAGCTGTAGCCATCGCTGCTGTGTGCTGCACCACTTTACATCTGTAGTGCGTGGGGAAGCCTGCTTCCAAGCCATAATGTGTGGCATAGGTCTCGACAGAGATGACTTAGATGGTAGCACCACCAAATTAAATTGAGCACCTTAAAAAGAAAAAGAACGAAAGAAAACCACAGCAGAAAGAAATACCAAATATGACAACAGACCATTGTTAAAGAGATGGTGATGCAAGACATTACAGAGTAAAATCCAAGATGTACAAAGAAAGTTTAGAACAGTGGTGCTTATTAGTGCATGCAAGTTGCATAGTAACATGAAGACAAGAGCGACTGACCCCAAACACTCTTGGAGAACTCGTCTCCATCAAAGAAAGCCTCGACAGCATCCCACTGGCCTTGCCAGAAGTTGCCTGATGCCCCCCAGAAGCGCTGCAAGTGCCTAGAGAAGGAAATTAAGGGTAAAATTTAGAGTTGATGAACAAGGGAAAGAAAACACAGAAAAGTGATACTTTCAGATTAGAAAATGCAATGAATATTGCACCAGTAAAATTAATAACCAACCAGACATTCTATTAGTGAGTTAGTCACACGTTTCCTGAATTTGCACACAAGCTACATTAAAAAGAAACACTAAAGAGGAAAGTAAGCTGAGCCAATTAATAAGTTACATATAATTACAGTAATAAGAACTACACAATAAGCTACACTAATAACCAACACGCTAACTGAGGAATGTTCTAGTCAATGTACAAGATAAGTTGCCATGTGAAAATTTCCCCGGTGTAGTATACATCATATCCTGTGGTGCCTGTGAATACAAGTACTGGTGAGACAGGTGATTTCAAGAAACAAGAGGAGCAGCACGAGTACGACGTCCGAAAACGGCATGTGGCCTCAAGTGCCCTAGCTGGACATGCCGAGTCTACAGGCCACAACACTGACTAGGTAAGTGCATGATTTAAGCAAGGAAAAGAAACTCGCATCATGACTGCATCTGGAATCCCTGCACCTCCAGACCATGGTGAACATGCTGAACAGAAATAAAATAGCCACTCATACTGAGATGCCTCCTATCTAACTATAAGCGGCTATTTTTTTAGAGGCATGGTAAGCCACAAAACATAAAAAGAATGAAAGACGGATGGTGAAGCCAATTTCAAGTTCCCTCACCAGCTTGCCATGATACCATGGATTTTGATGGCGTCTAATCGGACCTAGTTAATCTGTCGTCAGTAAAAGTGGACTAGTCATATTCTATAAGAGCTGCAAACTGAAAATAGTAAGTTCTGAAAAGTTACTACGTTTGAAAACTGATACTTTTGTTATGCCACAACAGCCAAAACACAAGAAAATACTTTACAATGAGTGGGGTCACCCTGGCACTGGGGTTACGGCATGAAATTAAAAAATTGAAAGTTTGTTTTTCATCTTCCGGTCAAGCATCTAACCTCCTGCGACAACATTAACAAGAATAGAGTTTTGAAAGAATAGCTTACGAGTTTAAAGTGATTTTGTGTTTCTATTTAGTGACTCTTTCATCAGTTGCAGAACTTTGGCTGGTTTTTTCACAGCATCCAATGGGTTCAGAAAAACAGAATGTGCGAAACTGCGAATGGCTCACATAACAAAAGGCAGACAAGAAGCAAGGGTTCTTAGTCAAATCACCACAGATGCTATTGTACTATGCTGTGCTGCACATTCTCACATTCATAGGAACCAAGGTAATGGCAGTTTGTTTTCATCTTGTCAATTGACCATACGCTGTTTCTTTTTTCGAGAGCTTCACAACACACTTGATCTACAATTGTTCATGTGCTATTCAATTATTAACTGCAACAAAGGCCACTGTAGCTAGTGTAGCTTTGCTAAAACACCATCAGAAGTGTGGTGCAACTGAAGAAATAGCATACCTCATGTTGAATGAATGAAAGTCCTTTATTAATAAATGGGGAAGCACAAGTCCTCCTCCGAGGAGAGAGGGACATTTTAACACTGCACATCGTTCACGGAATCCCATTATGTCGTCTTGGTCAGGGCTTCAAGTCAATTGACAAGTGGTCACCTGGGCTGAGGCTGTACTCGGGTCATAAAAGCAGTTTATCAGTCCCTCTAAACCACCATGAGCAGGCTGCTCTGGCGTTTGTATTAGGCAAATAAAAGCTGCATGTTAGAATCTATAAGCAATGCTTCAAAGTAGTTCATGCATTATAATGCCTATATGGCCATTTTTTCGGTTTCAAAAGCAGAACATTGCCATATTAAATGATTAAGGTCTCCACAGCAGTGCAGCCAGCAGCGTGTGCATGTCTGTTGTAACGTCAGGCTGTTGCCATTTTGCTATAGAGTATGGTGTATAAGGTGAATTTGCATAGACCTCATTGATGAAGACCTCTTGATGGCACGAAAGTGGGGACTCGCTCTAAAAAGGAAGAGGCAGGGTAAGTTGTTTGAGATGTAACTGTTTGAAGTACGGAGGGATGTACACACATAGTGCATGATGGCTATCGAGTGTGACTTGTCATTTAGGAGTTCGTATAAGTATTCCCTGAGGTGTAAAGGCAGAGAAGGATTGGTCACCCCACCTGCAGAAGCAGCAGTGGCGAGTGCCGCCATATTGCCATGGAACAAACCAGTATACCCCAGTGTTCAGATGCATTTCTATTGGACTGTCTGCTTGTTCATGCCTACAAAAGATGTATTGAATGGCTGCTGAAGTGGTAGCATTCTCCGAGGCTGGGTGAAAGATTTCAAAGTAGGCTGTATGTGAATCAGTAAAGATGTGGACTGGCTTCTGGATGGTGCATGGGAGGCTTGAAGCCGCACCCCAGATGGCAGGGAGTTTTTCATGGATTGGGGTACTGAAATACTATAGGTACTATAGGTGGCGGTCTGCGTGCAAGCCCATGCTTTGCAAACCTGGCCATCAGAGAAATCAGCATTAATACACCATGTGTCCTCGCTAAAGTTAACCAAATGGTTCAACAAAAAAGATTTAAAGAACACTGTGCATGACATAATTATAAGCCCTATGGTGTTCGGTCATCAGCGTTCTGACAACCAAACACCGTAGGTTGTAAAATCATGTCTTGCACCATATCTTTATGTTTTCGTTGAACATTAGCTGGGACACCCTACAGATTTCAAGGTATCTGACCGTGCCTCCATAAGCTGTCACGTAATACGAAGTGTGCAGGCAGGAACATTGTTACGACATAGGGGACGGTGAAAACGTCGAAAAGCAATCGGAGTTTTCCATGGAGGTACGGACTGAGTGAAAGGGGGGCTGATAATCCTAGGCCAGAAGGCAACGGGTTTGCAGTCACAACCCTTGCAAGAGCACAACAGGCATGATGTCGTGCTCACTCATATCTTCTAGAAAGTTGACGTATGTGGCACAGCCGACAATTCCTGCCACAGCCTGCGTACCCCCTTTTGGGGGCTGTTGCAGATGGTGATAGGTAGACCTAGGACCTTGATCTGTCCATTTCTAGACTATGGCATGACCTCATATTGGATAGAATTTAAGCAAAGGAGAATATGTGACAAAGGGAGCACTTCTCACAATGTTCACAGCAATTGACCTAGACAGAAACCAATGCCCACTATTTCGTGCTCCATATGACCCAACATACTGTGACCAAGACCCTTCTGCGTCCACCAGGCGCTCAAGCAGTTCATCGTCGCCGCACGACGTTCGGTCCTACTCGCCTTTGCCTCATCGTTTTTCATCACCGCACCCTTCTGTACGCTCATCTTCAGAAAACTGATGAATGCAGTGGCCAGAGGTGACATTGCATTGGACCCCCGACCTGCAAATCCTCTCCTTACCTTGCCTACAGATCAGAACTCAATCGCTGTAGAAGTTGATGCTCTAACTGTAACCGCCTTGACCGACACCGGTGCACATATCTCAGTTATGAGCGCTGATCTCCGGAAGTGGCTCAAGAAAGTGCTCCCACCTGCCATGTCCCACTTAGTATAAGTTGCTGATTGGGAAACTCCCACTGTACTGGGAATGTGTGCCGCTCGTGTCAGCGCCGGCAGTCACCACACATCTGTTTTGTTCCATGTACTTGACCATTGCCCTCATAATGTTATCCTTGGCTTTGATTTCTTATCTGCTCACCCAGCTATAATTGACTGCTCGGCGGGTGTAGTCCAGCTTGATTTGCCCGATGTTACCGACCCTCCCGACACAGTGCAGATCCAGCTCTGTTGAGCCAAGTTTGTTCGTCTATTACTGCAGGCACCGACCAGTACAGTGATACCTCGTTAAACCGTACTTGGCCGGAGCTCGGAAAAAGTATGTGCTAAACAGTAGTGCTGCTTAACCTAAATACCACGAGATCCCCCACTTACCTGTCAAAAACGGAACTCAGAGAGAGTGCGATGAAAGGGGAAAAAACATGCAGTGTTTATTCACTTTGCGCGACAAAAGTTTTATTTTCAATTGATGCCGCGGCGGCCTAGTAGTGACGACAGCAGCCTCAAACTTACTGAAGCTGCGAGCCAGCTTTTCAGCCAGCCCCCTCTTCTCGGCAAACACTCGTATGGCAGATTCCTCATTGGCGTTCTCCGTGCACGCGCGCAGTAGTACTGCAGAAGTCGCAGGGCGCCTTTTTCATTGAGGGGTGCTGTTCTCGTCCCGATGATTGCACTCAGGATTGCATTCACGTCACGTGTAGCTTCTACCCTTGTCGGGCCTGAATCGCCCGTGCTGTTGATTGTCCTCATCAGTGTCACTAGTCGACACTTTGGCAACAACAGAGGCAACGATGGCAAAAAGTCGAACCTCGTAGCCGACATCTTTTCGCGGTCACAGCAGTGCTGCCGAGCAACTTCTTCGATTCCAAATGCCACACACCGTAGTCAACAACAGATCCCTATCGCATGCCAGCACTGACTTCATGTCATGTTCAATAGCACGAACGATGTCTAATTTTCCTTCTATGCTGAGCACCCGGCATCTTTTTTATTCGAGCTTCGGCATGATGCAAGTCCTTGGTTGCACGATGCCACAACGCTCTCTGGCACAGCGCCGAAATGATGTTGATGTGGCTTCACAAGCAGACGCGCAGGGCACTTGGAGGCCGTTGTTCCAATTTCTGAGGCTTGTCGTTCTGCCGGGCCGCCCGATGGAGACGACGCACCGCCATGTTTGCGCAACAAAAAGCGGAAACACTACGTTTTAACCGATTTGTACCAATAAGCTGGTACGGTTTATGCGGATACAAAACACATTATGTTAAATGGCCACTGAGTCGGGGATTTGACTTTACTACTTTTTAGACAAAACTACTGTTTAAGTGGGCACGGTTTGGCGAGGTTTTACTTTATCACTGCTATGCCCAACCTCTATGTACCGGATAGTGACTATGTCATCACACCCCGACTTAGTGCCTTACTTTCATGCAACATGTTGTTTTCTCACACCATTGCGACCATAATGGCTAACAAAGCTTATCTTCCACTCCTGAATTTTGGATTCTGCCCTCAGATACAACCCAAAGACATCTCTCTCGCCACACTGTCATCGCACGAGTATCAACTTTCTTCCCTTTCGCCTCATCCGTCTTCCACCAACTCTTCCGCCGCCTGCAATGCTCATTCCGCAATGTCGCCTCCAGCGTATGATGAGATTACCAAGATGATAGTTCTGGACCTTTCACCCACACAAACCGACAGTCTTTGTCATCTGCTCGCATCTCATTCCGACATTTTTGGCCTTTGGGACAAACCTCCCCTGTGTAGCATCGCACACGTACCGGCGATGCACCACCTAGTCACAGACGGCCCTATTACGTGTCACATGTTGAGAGACACAACAGGAGATTGATAAGATGCTTACCAAGGGCATTACTGAACCATCGTCGAGCACGTGGGCTTCTCCTGTTGTCTTGGTAAAAAAGCAACACCAGGAGATTCTGTACAGATTACCGACATCTAAACAAGATAAAAAAGAAAGACGTCTATCCATTCTATCCACTGCCACTCATAGATGACACGTTGGATTGCCTACACGGTGCGACATATTTTTCATCAATAGACCTGCGCTCCGGTTACTGGCAGATTGTCGTCGACGAGATGGAGTGTGAAAAGACCGCATTTGTTATGCCAGATGGCCTTTATCAATTTTGTGTCATGCCGTTCGGCATGTGCAATGCTCCAGCCACCTTCAAGTGCATGATGGACACATTCTTGCACAGCTTTAAGTGGTTGTGTTCTCGCCATCCTTCACAACACACCTTGACTGCCTTTCGTCCATTTTTTGTTTTCCATGCCACTGGGTTACAACTGAATTCTTTGAAGTGCCACTTTGGTCGCCATTAAATCCTTGCTCATCTCGTCGACTCCTCTGGCGTCTGCCCCAATCCTGCAAAACTTCGTGCTGTTCTCGATTTTCCTGTAGTGAACTGTGCCTAAGACACCCACAGCTTTGTAGGCTTGTGCTCTTATTTCCGTCAATTTGTCAGAAATTTTGCATGCATTACTCGGCCTCTGAGTGACCTTCTCAAGAAAGGCGCCCTTTTTTCATGGGGCCCTGACCAAGCTGCTGCCTTCAAATGCCTTATCACTCTACTCCCTACTCCGCCAATTCTCGCTAACTTGAACCCATCTGCCACAACAGAGGTCCATACAGATGCTAGTGCCTATGGAATTGGTGCTAATTTAACTCGGTGTCAACGTGGCCATGAATGACTTATTGCGTTTGCAAGTCACTTGCGTTCACAAGCTAAACACAATTACTCCATTACAGAGCGCAAGTGCCTCACATTCGAATGGAGAGCGAGTAAATTCCAGCCGTACTTATACAGCCGACCTTTCACTGTCACCACGGACTATTGCACTCTCTGTTGGCTCTTGACACTTAAAGATCCCATGGGTCATCTAGGTCGTTGAGCACTTTGTCTTCAAGAATTCACATACACAGTGGTGTACAAGTCCTGCAGGCTCCACCAGGATGTGGATTGCTTGTCTCGGCACCCCGTTGACGCCCCTGACACCCATGATGCACCTTCTAGAATATTCATGCTCTCCACCTTTCACAACACCAGCAAGAAGCAAGAATGTGATACACCCTTGTGCGACCTCATCAGCTGCCTCAGTTATGACCCGTCAGACACTTCACTTCGCATGTTCCTCATTCTGGATGGCATCTTATACCGCCGAAATATGAGACCAGAAGGACACAAACTGCAGATAGTCGTTCCCTCTCACGTCAGGGCAACTGTACTCGTGCAACTCCATGATGTCCTCACAGTGGGCCACCTGGATGTTTCCAGGATGTATGACCGTGTGCAGCGTTAATTTTTCTGGCCTGGACTCTACCGTACTATGCAACGTTATGCCGCCACCTGCGAACTGTGCCAACATTGTAAGAAGCCTGCTTTGCTTCCGGCTGGAACCCTCCAGCCAATTGATATACCCACCAAACTGTTTTATTGTGTTGGCCTCTTCCTCTTGGGCCCTTTCCCTACCTTAATATCTGGAAATAAGTGGATTGATATTGCAACAAATTATTCAACCCATTATGCCATCACACAAGCTATCCAGACCAGTTGAGATACTGACGCCACAGACTTCGTGCTGCAAGACGTCATCTTACATCACAGGGCTCTTTACAGACAGGGTACGCTACTTTTTATCTAGGGTTATCGACGATCCACTTTGCTCTTGCAAGACAAAACACAAAGTTAACGACAGCATACCACCCTTAAACGAACAGCCTTACTGAATGCCTGAACCGGACGCTTACAAATATGCTCTCTATGTATGTCTTCTCAGATTATCATGACTGGGATGCTGCCCTCCCATTTGACATTGATGTACAACTCGTAATGTCACGACACCGCTCTCTACTTCCCCTTCCATCTCCTTTTTGGACATCATCCGACATTGCCATTCGACACGCTCCTGCCAACTTCTCTCGAGTCCCCGTCCGACTATGCTTGTGCACCACAGCGACAGCCACCAAGGAATGCCCGATTGCCCACCGTCGCCTTTCTGATTCGCAGCTAACACAAAAGTCTCTTTATGAAAACAGTCATCATGATTACCAGTTTACTGCCAGTGACCTTGTCCTCCTTTGGACTCAGCTGGAAAAATTGCTCTCCTGGTACTCTGGCGCTTACTGTGTTACCCGACAACTCAGTGATGTCACTTATGAAATAACTTCAGCCGATGCTTCCCCGTTGTCCATGTGGGTAACCCATACTATGTAGCCACCATCTAGCAGACACTGGGTCAGTGCTTTCAGTGCCGAGGGTTATATCACAGTACCAGGAGAGCAACAAAGATGACTGTCACCAACAAGGCAAAAGAGCCGACCTAGTGGGGTGAGCCTAACGTTCCTCCATACTGGGTATAACGGTGATATCTTCTTAACAATAAACATGGTCCCATTTAACCTTATATCTCTGCCCGTTTCATCATTTTTTAAAAGTTTACATTGCATAGTTATGTGCTTAGATCATGTCAGTAGTTAAAGTGAAACAAATTAATTGGCAAGACAGGCTTGTTCAAAATTTTGTTTTTCTACAAACGAAGAGAGAATAAAATAGGCTACCTCATGTTGCCGCTACTTCTTTGTCTGCATCATTTTTGTAAATGCTGTTTTGGTTATACGTACTTGCTAATGTGTAATATTTTTTTTATTACTTTCCAGTTGATAATGTCAACTTGTACATTTTCTAAACCAATCCTTCCCCACCACTGTGATGCTATCATTTGGTGCTGTGGGCACGTGATAAATAATTAAGTGTTATTGTGCATGTAGCATACTTATGCCAGCATCTGAAAAATTTGAACACCTTCACCCGATCCACAGGTACAAATCAACAGGACTTTAGAATACCAAGGCATTCTGGTTTGACTTCAATTCTGGGTAGAAATTGACTACTGCCTTCTTTTATCGAACAAAGACTTTCATGGCTGTGTACTTGCCAGGTAAGAGTGTTGCTTCCAGCAACTAGCACCACGAATGCTGTGCCCAGGATAAACACGGAGCTCTTGAGTGATGACAGCAGCTGGCCTCGAGGCTCCTCTGCCACTCTCACGGCTAGTATGGAAACAACAAAAACATTAATCTGGCAACGTGATCGGAATGGTTACCATAATTCTTTGGAATGGTGTGAAGAAGTCATACGCAAGAGAAGACAAGAGCTCTTTTGTATGTACTTCCTTTACACCATTTTGGCACAGAAAAATGCACAGGAAGCCCTACCAACTTACTCAAGTGGAAGTTCTTTTGCCCAGCATATGCCAAGTTCATGAACTTTAAGAACGCTAGCACATTTCGTTGCACTGTTATGTACACCATAGTGTAAAATCAGTGCACAGAACAATTAGATGAGATGACAATATGGTGCTGGTCAGTCATGTGTTGTGTCTTATTTGTCATATGGGCCGTCTGTGCACTGCACTCTATATGATAAATTACCAATCGACAGCCTTTGGTTTTGGACTTCGAAGAGCGTTGCCAGCAGATCATGGCATATAAATCACAGGGTTTACCGTCCCAAAACTGCACAGTGAGTTATGAGGGATGTCACTGTGTAGGGGTTTGGAACAATTTTGAGGGTTCTTTAACCTGCACACAAAAGATGGCACACAAGTGATTTCCATGGCCAGAAACTGAACCCACAATCTTGTGTACAGCAGCACAATGCCATAGCCACTGCCCCACCATGGTAGGTAAGATATGACACTTGCACGTCTTGCAGATACAAGAATAAAAAAACCCAAGAGATAAATGACACAAACACTACACAACAATTGATGAGCAAGCTTTTATTCTGATGCACACAACTTCTGGATAAAGAGAGCGAAAACAATGTCGAGATAAAGAGATGAAAAACACTGATAGTGATATCTACCTGTACTTTATCTTGATGTTGCTTTATCTATCCATGAGCACATCACAATAAAGCCTCAGATAATACTTAAGCACTGTGTTAGGACGGCCTTTGTCGTTACTCTAACAGTGTAAAAACAATTATATAAAAGCACAAGCAAATTGAAAGTAATTTCTCATTTTGATGGAGATTTCGAGGCTGTGGGAGAAAAAAAATGAATTTGCAGTCAAGAGGAAATTTCACTCTCTCTTTGTTAGTGAGACTGAGTACAGATGTAAATAACAAAAATGTAAATAGATATACAATAGGCAGGGTGAAGATAAATGTCTAAGTGTCCTCTATCATTAATGCAAGGCTTGGCAAAGAACTGTAATCCATTCCTCAGGCCCTTGAAAGGGACAAGAATAGCACATAAATCAAAATGTCTGCAATCCATACCATTTCAACACTTCATGCCTTGCTGTAAATATATAACTCATGGGGTGTAACCCATCAAATACCATTAGCGCTGTGAAAAATGAGGCAGTGAAGAGGTTCAAATTAATGCTTACCTCTCAGTCTATTAAATATGCATCTAAATCTAAATACACAAACACCAATAATTTTTGCGTTCCATTTCATTAGAAAGTGGCTGCAATGGCCAAGAATTAAACTCACAGGCCTTGTCACATTCAGCAGCAGTATGCCATAGGTATTCATTCACTCGTTATGTCCTTGTAACTACTTGCCAAGACGGCTGGGAACAAAACAGAATGCACATTACTGTGAAACTCGTGTTTGGGGTAAAAGAACATTTGGAATCACAATTGAAGTGTACACATTTTATCGCTCAGAAGCTCTAATTTTGACTTTGCTAAACCAAACAATTTCTGAAGCATGCACAGCTACAAAGGATGTACAGTCTCGAGCAATATAAGAGGGCATACTGAACTAATTTTTAGGCAATAATAACTAGAGGGGTGTGAATAGTGTTTTTTGAGACCTAATTGAATATGAATAGAATAGTGCAAGAAGCGAATCGAATATTTAATACTTTTCAAATAATGAATAGCTGTTATCACAATTAACGTAAAACGATGCTCACATCCAGTATTCTTAAAGTTAGCAAGTTTCTGTCATTACATAGTACGTTATGAAGCATTGTTTATTCAAAGCACAAATGGAGCATTAGCATCAGACTAGTAGCTCCTTTGCAAGCACAGGACTCTTCAGAGAGAGCGAATGATCGCTCTAGAGGCTGGAAAGTACAGCTACCTAACTGACATCGCCTGCTCCACTACGCAAGCTATCATGTTTCATGTCTCTACTAGGTCCGCAGGGCTTTTATGTTTACTTGGGTGCAGCTGACGCTTTAAAATATTCAAAAAGTATTTGCGTTTACGAACAGCGATTATTCGATTCAAATAGGACACTATTAGATTCATTATTCGAATGTTTCGAATATTTGCACAGTTCTAATAATGACTCGTGATCTGTGGATTCGAACCTCGCCTGTTATTATGCAACCAGTACTTTTTTATTGGACATCTAGTCTCATGGAACACATTCATGTGAGGCATGCGTGTTTAGTGACTGCGACCTTTGAAGAGCAATTTACATGTTCTCTTTCATATTGCTCTAGGGGATACATTCAGTTCACAACAATAAAAACTTAAATGATGGCAGAAACACCAAATGCTTATCCAGAAATAATTTAGACATGTGAAAAGGAGAAAAGAAAGAAATACCTTGATCTGGAAGTAGGTTTGCATCATTGCAACCTCTTTTTGTTTGCATCATCTCTCTCTTTTTGTATGACTCCAAGTTTAGAGGAAACTACATTAATGTTTGGATATCAACCAATATCAAAGGCAGAAAATAAAGTAACAGCTCTTACTAATTAGTAAAAGAGTAGAGCAACAAATAAATGGTGCAGAAAATTATGTCTTTATCGTTTTGAAGCTCGCATTTGACTTTAAATTTATTCTGTACAGCCCACATACGAGGTTCCAGAGCTCCTTTTACTAAAGCTTGCTCTCATTAGAAATGCTAGATAAGCCACACAATAATGCATACATATGAGCTTGCTCATTCGACATAAATATAAAATTTAATGTAACTAGAAATAGGAGGCAGCTTTCCTCTTTCATGCCCGTTACGTATTGAAGCTCAACTAATTAATGAGAATTTATCAAAGGTTAATCACTTTCACGGCAAGTCTGGCCACTTTTGGCATTCCCTCTTTTTTTTCCTCCTCTTTCACCATTCCTTGGCCATTGGGCAGTTCAGGCGTCTGCAGACCAATATCTTACAACTACAATAACAACGACATATAGCATTGATAAAGAGACGAGATGACCATGGTAAAAGAGAGAGTGAAGGCATAAAGGAAGGGCCTTCTGCTGGGTGAGATTGGAAAAGGTGTGGCAGCAAAAATGTGTACAAGTAGGCATAGATAACACAGCACGAAATAACAAAACCTTTGTGCTGTCAGTTAAGCTACCGACACAACTGTCCCTTTGCTGAGTAAATGGAACACCCACGCGTTTTGTGGTGAGGACAGCAGTTTGGGTAGCATGTCATCAGCTGCTCACAGCGTTTGCCATTTCTGCGCTGAGCTTATCTCCCAAAGATATTGTTCCAGACCCTTATCATACTGATCATGAATGCTAAGCATGTGATGCTTGCCAGCCTTATCATTTCAGAGGACCTGCGGTTGAGACCTTTAGTTTCCTGCAGGATGTTTAATGGCAGTGAAAAAGCTGCGTTATTACAAGTGATAAGCCCCCTGTCTACATTTCATTTAAAAAAAAGCTGGCTCCTTTTATTCAGTCAATCAGCTGAAGTGGCAGCCTGCAATGGTGCATCAAATGGCAAGTGCGCAATCGTGACTAAACTTGTACCTTGGAGCAATAGTGATTAGATTAGATTGCATTTGTGATCGCCACTGCAATAATTATATTAAGATACTCTATGCCTTTTCATTGTCTTCTAGTTAAAATTCTTTGATAATGTTGCACATATTCGAGCTCAATTTAGCAAGAAAAAAATAATCCCAGGACACCTAAGCACTTCTTATGAGTTGTGAATGTTAAAGCATTAATGTCCAATTGAACGCTGCTGAGCGGTCATTCAGAGTTAGGAACTTCTCGTAGACAAGCGAGTGCATTGAGACACTTAGTGCGTTTTGATTTGGCCTTACTGAGGCACAGTTAGAATGCAGGCGAGAGCTTGCGCAGATAACACAAGCTTCTGAACGCGAGAGCAAGGGTGATGTGGCGTCGCAGCCCTTTCACCCGCTCTGCTCCGTTGAGGCATGCTCGTGCTGTGGCGTTGCAGCCAATGGCAATTTACCTGCTGTTTCAGTGCTACAGACACTGGCTTTTGTGCTCAATGGGCCATTTGGTGGTTTCGTGCCAAAAAAAGAACTACATGCCTTGACAGTTACAATTCCATCACAAAAGCACTCATTCATCACATTTCTTATTCTAGATGGCAGCCTTAAAGGGGCTCTGAACACATTTTGAACGTAGTAAAGTAATGTTGCCGATCTGTGGCTCCTATAAACATGTGAGCCAAATATTATTGCACTGCATGCAGCAGGAAATTTACAACCTTGTGTCAAAAGCAGTGAATAGACACTTGCTCTCCCATCCGCGTCATCACATCTGCAACGAGCCCTTCTGCCACCGCGATGCTAAACTTTAGGCCAGGGCTTTGCCCTCTTGGCTTCTCCACTATGTAGCTTCCAGTGTGCTAGTGGAGATGAAAAGACAGAAATTTAAGACGAGTATTAGAACTCCACTTATAGTTAAAGGATTCGAAAAATTTTTGCGGCATGAGATTTGTGGGATGACATACTTTAATAGTGAGGCCATTCCAAGACTAGTTAGAAAAGTGTTTTAGGGCCCCTTTTAACTATTACTCATTCACAAAGCGAAAGTAGCGGCCATAGGTTTTAATTGCTACAGAAAATTTAACAGCCAATGTTTGTACAACAATGCCCATTATAAGATGGTGTGTCAATACAGGCTCAGCCTGACGTTTTTTTCTCTCTCGCATTTTCCTTGGAAGCAGCATAAGTACACTTCATACATATACGTAGGCTTACAAATCAGCAAAACTTATAACATATAACAGTTGTTTGCCTAGAGCCTAAAAGCAACAGAAGTTTGCATTAAAATTGTGGTCTATTCACCAAGCATGTCTGGAGCACAAGGCGCTGAAGGTAGCAGCTAGTAGGCTGTAACTGAGACAACTTCTCAGCCATCGAGTGCATGGGTAATGGAAGAGCAGAATGCTAGATGGACATAACAAAGGCTGTCCTCGTTTTCGGTCAGCCTTGTACAATAAATAACCCTTTATTGTGACGTTCGCCAAACAATATGCACTCCTCTCCTACCCAAGGCAATACAGGCTGTCTCACTAAGTACCAAGATAATTTTTTTTTAAATCCAGAAGCATATAACAATTCTGTTTAGAAAAACTGCTTTCCTCAGAAGTGTGTGCATAAACCCATGGCTATGAGCAAAGAACTCTGGTCATTTCACTTACTGCTGAATAATGTTTTATTGAATTTTTTACTTTGTTTTGTAATGTTTACAAGCAGCCCCAGATTATTCTATGCTTCACTCAGCATTTCGATTATATTAATGCTTTCACCACTGAACTAAGCAAAAAAACGTTGCCTAGCAGCCAAACTGCGCACATGTAGAAGGCAGTGGTAAGAGCAACCGCACTTCATTAAAGTACAGCGAAATTTTGCCCCCCATCTGACGCGCACGATCTGAAACGGGGCATAGAAACAATTAATCTTTGATCGTCATCCGAATCTTTCCGTGACGCACCAGCAACGCGCACCGTCGCTGTTGCGAAATGGACAAATAAAACATGCTTTTATATCCAATTACGCAAGTGCGTGCGCAAACCAGATTTCCGAGTACTTTCCTCTTACGGTGCTATTTGACATGCATGCAGCCAGTGTAGACAACTCCTACTCGAGCTCTGAATACGGCAGCACTGGTGCCAAAAATTTAGAACTTTTAGTAAAATGCCTCCTTCCACCAAGCGTGTAGATGCTTCTTAGAAACACCTACAGTCGCTGCCAGTGAAGACCGTACAGCTGCTTCGATCTTCATCACATGCTCTAAATCCGCGCATACACTAGGCCGAATTCGATTCTTAACTTTTAGCGATTCGTTAGTGCAGATTGTAATTTTTGTTGAAAATTCTTCTTTATGCGAGCGGGCGCTTTTTAACAGCACCTTCAGTGACTGCGCATTGCGCAAATAAATGGACAATCACAAAAACCCAGCTATGTCGTGTTTCGATGCGCCCTAAGCAACAGCTTTGCCCCATCCATTGTGTAAAACAAAGGGGGCGCATAGCACAATTCTTTCGTGCCCTCTCAGACTCGTCAGACAAGCAATGCGAAGACGACTAACGCGCGCACTTACTTTGTTGTTGCTCCAGCATGGTGAAGGACAACTGTCAGTCCGCGCAACGCGTCGACTCCTGTAGAAAGGCTGGTGGTATATCAGAGATGATTTTTTTTGTTTTTTCTATGGCGAGTTTGAAATAGTAGAGGTAGCGCGCAGGTGCTTGCAACTTCCGCGCGCGCGTGCCCGAGTCTCTCAGCAGAGTGCAATGAGAACGCGAGCCAGTCTGCCTTGAGTCAAGTACAGCTGACCGGAGTGTTCACATCAAAAACCAAAAAAAGCGAAAAAAAAAAGCAACATGTTTTGACTTGGCCTGGCTTGGCTACCATTGTGACTTTTAAAAAAAAGAAGCGAGACAGAGAGGCATGAGGGGCCAACTTGAGTCAAGCCCGGCCGAGCCGATTCCGACCGGTGTTGGTGGTGGCGGCGGTGCTGGCGGTGCGCTGTGGCCTTGTACTGGACATTCAAGCAACCGAGCGTTTCTAAGATCGCTCGTATTGACCATTTGAAAGAGAGGCTTGGAAGCTTTCGGTCAAAGATACAAGCAACATGTTTAAAAAGTAAGGCGTGCTACGTAGAACTTACATCGGCTGTCTTTCATGTCATCCCGGTTGTTCATGCTTGAGTAGTACTGTAGGCGAAATGTGCCAACTTTTCACATCGCAAAAGTAGCTCAACGTGTGGCTAGCTGACTTGCACCTCTTTCGTGGATGCATCCTGACTGTTATTACATATTGTAATAAAAAAAGAAAACAAAACTCTCAGCCGTAAAGGGCTGTTCATGGTCGCGTAACCCTTTTGCGTGCTGTACCGGATGTTGTGCTCAGACTTCGCGTCTTAACACCTTTCTGAATTCCAGGTTTGATGAAAAGGAGCACGTGTCCGGCATAACGCAGCTCAAGTCGT
This sequence comes from Dermacentor andersoni, assembly GCF_023375885.2. Lineage (NCBI taxonomy): Eukaryota > Metazoa > Arthropoda > Arachnida > Ixodida > Ixodidae > Dermacentor > Dermacentor andersoni. The sequence goes on from NC_092817.1 coordinate 42,380,387, forward strand.
CCGTACAGAAGGCCATAAAAGGCAGAATCCTGGAACAATTCCCTTCGTCTGAAAACTACATCAACCAAATACTTCCGAAAAAGGACCTTCTCCGGACCGTCAAGTGGCAAGTTGCTTTTACACTTGTTAGTTGGCTTATGTGGTGTGTTCACGGTGTTCGAAGCGTTAGGTTTCTGCTGGGATTCAGTCAGACCTTCAGGACCCAGCTGTTTGCAACACTCCGAGGCGCGACGGTTGTCATTGCATGTCTACAATTTGTACTAACTGCAGTTCAGCGCTTCTCTCGCGACTGGCGATCTCCACCTTCCGTCTTATCTTCTTTCATTTCTTTTATTTTTGTCTCTCTCTCTGTCTCTTTTGTAAAAAGTCTGCAAGACAGACTTTGTAAACTAGGCCGGTTGGCACTCCATTCCTCATATGTCCTCCAAAATTTCGCCGTGGTCCAATTTGCCCTTCCTACTTTTTGTGTAACAGTACATGACCTTGTCGCAGCTTTGGGAATGGTAATGATTTTCCATTGTAAATTCTGTGCTAAAATTTCCAAGGATCATTTCAGGATGCTACATGCAAGTAATGTATGTAAAGTCGTGCAGGGCTTGCTGGTTAAGTTTTATTTCACACTACTAGTTATACTCCTTTTGTTCTGCGATGTAGGCATTGTAGTCGAGTGCCTCTACAAAGAATGTCTGTACAACACAATGACCTCTGTAATGAAGGAATAATAATGTCCTGGTTCCATTGTGAGCTGTGCAACGCATGACCTTTACAGTGAAGCGACCTGTAAAACATTATTTCAGAGGCCCCAAGCACTTAAGGCGTTTGGCTATATTATTTCCTATTGAGGGCATGGCAGTGTACTTCAGGCTGAATAAGAAACATGAGCTTTTAGCGAGTGTTTGCATTCCTTCAGTTTCACTGACTATACCATTTCTGCTTGACCTGGTGGGTAATTGTCATTTCTTGACGGGCTGATGGTACTTTATTTTCTGGAAATGTTGCAGACTATGTGTGTCATTGGAAATAACGCGTGGACAACATTCATTATGAAACTGGTTGACAGCTTGCTTCAGATTCTTGTTTGAGATTACATGTGTACAGGGACACACATTCCCAGTTAAACATTGTAGCAATCATAAATTCTCATTCAAGCACAGTTTGCAACTCCAACATCCAAAGTGCTAATTCCTAAGCACTGGCAGATATGATTTTACAGATTGATTGACAGTTAGTTTCAGCATGCTTGGCTATGTTTGAAGAAGAGTAATTTGCACAAACAATCCAAATGAGATGCAACTCGCTGCCTTTAGCTTTTCTTGCAGGGGTAGAGAACTGGACCGCTGCTAGCTACAAGACAGTGATGAAATCTGTGCTGAAAGTTTGTTGAATTCCTGTGCAACAGACACTTTTTGGGTCATAAATTAAAGCTTGTAAAAATAAAACATTTGCACTTGGCACGTTTTGATTCTCCTTTTTTTTTCTCCTGCCTGTTCCTGATAAATCAAGCTACAACATATGTACTGCAGCCAAAAAATCTAAGGCGTTTTTCCATGGTATAGAACTTGCTCGAATTGGTTACCTTAAACACTTCCAAGCTTAAGAGTTCAGGGCAGAGGTGTTGAATAATTTAAAGGGTACCTGTCTTGGCAGTGATCTCTCTTCCCGCCTGCATGTAGCACATCACTTGTATAATAGTTTGCTGGTCTTGTTTTTGCCTTGTTTTACGGTCTGCACTTTGACTGAAGCTTCTCTTGCTCCCTCTATCCCTTTTTCTATGGTACGCTTTACCCGTCTCACTTTGGAATGCGCTAAAAATTGTGATGTAATGGTGCCATTACAAAAACTTACAAAAATGCTTGTATAATGTAACTACCAATTGACATGGCAGTCTCTGCAGAAAACCCAACTGCTATTCTGTGCCAGGAGAAAGCCCTCATTTGCAGCACTCTGTGTGTGACCTTTGTTTCAGCCATGACCACGTGGAGATTCTCATCAATGGGGCCGGAGAGCTGCTGTTCTTCAGACAACGTGAGGGCCCATACTTCCCCACACTGCGGCTGCTGCACAAGTACCCATTCCTGTGCCCCTGGCTACAGGTGGACAAAGGAGCCATCCGGTTTGTGCTCAGTGGTGCGAACATTATGTGCCCAGGTCTCACTTCACCTGGTGCCAAGATGACCCGTGTCCCGAAGGGAACAGTTGTCGTATCCTTTCTTACCTCTTCAGCAAGTATGAGAATAGGGGAAGGATGTGTGAGAGTGCATGTCCAACACTGTTGTTTTAACTACATTCACTGGCACCATTTGTGTGTAAACAGGATGTAGCTATAATGTAACCTGTCCTGTGACCCATCTGTGGTAGAGAGAGCAGTACGTTAACCACTATGCCACTGGCCAAATGTGCCAAGCCAGAGTTCCAGCTTGGTGTTATTTGTGTGTGACAAAGCCTAAGAGTTCTGCATCCAGTGCACGCATTGTAGGTAAGAGGTGGCATACTAGTTTCATACTAAATCTACTAGAGTGAAATCTGGCACTAGTGTATACGTGCCAATGGTACAGAGCCTAATTCAGCATGGCAATGATGGTTAATACATAGACTTATCTAAAGTAGGGCTTCAAACAACCTCTGGTCAATTGATTAACCTAGCCTTTGTCATCTCATGTTTGCTGTATTGCAGTGGGCAGCCTTATTTCCCCTCTAATTTCTGCAATCATATTGTCTCCAGAACATTAAATAAAATGGAGTCTTCAAAATATCTAATATAGTCTCCCATGATGAGTGTCATTGGCCAAAAGCCATCGTCTATTGAGATGCTTACTTAGAAGAGTTGACTTAATTATGCATCGTAAGGTGTCCTGATAGCGCGAGCAGAAACACAGATGCGTACACTCGGTGCTATTTTTGTGTTTTCGTGTGTTTGTGTTCCTGCTTGCACTACCAGAATATGCTTTAGTAGGACATTCTTGAGGGCGAGTTGGTTGACACTTGAAGAGACGTTAAAACTGTGCGAATAAACGAGGACGAGCGCTCATAGTTTCGCTCATGTGTTTCTTTCGCTTGTTTTCGTTTTTTCACGCAGTTTTAACCTCCCTTCAGCTACCAGAATACCTTACAATTTCACACCCACATGCTTACATTGCAAATCTTGTCCACTTATTTATGCAGTCGAAGTTACGTATCAGAATGAAGTAGTAGTCAACAAAAAGTGCTCTACTGCTATAAAGAAATGTTGAGTGACTAGCATGCAACGTACATGAACCATGAGGAACGATAAAAAAATCTGCCATTTTTTTTCTCAATGAAGTCATGCCAAATCGTAGAAATATCCATGTGCTACTACTACCATCATTCCCATTGTGGCTGAACAGCAACAGCCCCAGAATTTGCTGTATTAACTTTAGTAGGAAACTCTGTAACTTGTGCCACTTGCACGTGGGGGAATGCCTGCACGTGCAAATGCTGAAACAAAGCAGCCATCTGCTTCTAGAGGTGTGCTTCTTCAATTTGGACGTGGCATCAAAGTATGGTATGATCATTCTGCTATAACGAAATTTGTGCTTCGCCTTCGAATTGTACATCACTTTTTTTTTTCAGCTTTCACAAATGCAGTCCGTAACTCATTAGGTCTGTGCAGTTACGTTCTGCTCCCAGTAATGCTACCAGTGCGGCAATTGCGTCAAACTGCGCCGAGAGGCGAACTCTGCTACATCCTGCTACATTTTAGCAAAATATGAGCAATCTGCACCCACTCTGTACTGAAAGGGTTGCTCGGGCTTTTAAAAATGGAAATATGCCCTCAAGTGCCATTTTACTGCATCATCCAAAGTGGCATAGCGTGGACCAACAGCTGCATTAGTTCCATGGTAAACCGAGTCAAGGGATCGTACTGCTGTTTCTTCCATGGGTTGCTGTCTATATTCAATAAGTTCACACGCCATAGTAGTGCAGGCGCACGAGGCCGCTCACACAGAGTCTGTTCACGCACCTTATACTTGCTTGTATGTTGTAACTCCAAAGCGTTCGAGTTGCTTAGGCAACAGGACAGTGTCGCTTTTCAGGCAGCAGCAAGTGATCACGCTGGTGCTGAGCCAGACCCTGTACTCCTCTATAACCAACGTAAAACAGTGACCAAACACTGTATGGTGTCTCGTTCGATTTTTCAAATGTAACGCACACATTGGCACAGACACTGTGGCCACGAAAAATTTTTCCGCTATTCAATTTGTTGCCTATTCCCCACTTTTCATGGCATGATGATTTTACAGCTTAAGAATGGCATACGGCCACTACCAAGGTTTTGGTGGATTCGGCACCAAACAGCAACTTTTGCTGCTGGATACTGATGAAGCACTGCTGATTAAGCCTTGCTGTATCGTACAGCTGTTACAAAAAATTTGCTGCCAGCTGACGTGGTGGCGGGCACATCATCGCGGCAAGATGGTCTCCAATATGTTCGGACCAGTAAACCGCTTTGGTGATTGCGTGTAAGATCACGGGCTAGACTGGTGGCTGGAAGCCAAGGTGAGGGGTGGTGGTGGTCATTTTTAGTGTTTGGATTAAATTTCTGAACCAGTGACCACTTACTGCTTTCACATGCATTGCCCACTGTAAAAGCGCCATGTAGTTTGCAATCGCTTTCACAAATCTGCTACGAAAGCCCATCTTACTGCTTCGAAATGCATTTTTGGCTGTTCTAAAAGCTGCTCCGAAATGAGATGGGTTAGTAGCACCATTGTGCTTCCTTAAATTTGGTTTTGAAGTTTAAACTAACAGATATATATTGTGGATTAACAGGAAAGTGATAGCACATATACTGAAGGACATGACAGCAGGTGGTGGATGTAGCTTCTCTGAAAGGCTACAATTGTGATGTCGTTTGTAGATCCTTGCTTGGGGGGCTACGTTTATAGAGATGTCATCTATGCTTCGTTTCATACTTAGCACACTGCATAAGCTACGCAAGTGGTATTGTGGTCATAGAAGTGTCACCCCATGTGTCTTGCACTGCAGTCTTTTTTTTTTTTTTTATATATATCTGTGATGCTTTCTGAAGAATAGCTGCTTCATATATTACTGCTACAATTTGTAGACATAAGGCTACTAAAGTTATGTATTATTTGCGCACTTCTGTGTGTCCAGTATGCAACATGCTTTGTTTTAGTCGCGTTATGGCTGCTGGTAGTAGAAACATGTCACTCCGTTCTACGTCGCCTTCATAGGCATAGCATTACATCCTATGTGGAAAGATGACTATAGTTTATGTAAATATACTTATAAATTCTAGAATATCTTGCCTTAGCCCTCATTGGGCACTAAATAGAGTAATATTTCTAGAAATGCAGCAATTAAAAGTAGAAAGGCAAAGAAAACACTAATAATTCGCTTAACTGCAAAGAGGAAACTGGCGAGAAATTATGTTGGGACTTCAATTATCAGCTATGTGGTATTGTCACTGTATTCCTTGACTGTTTATTAGGCGATCATGGCCGAAGGCAAGGAGCACTCACTGGCTGTTGGCTTTACAGTCATGTCTACAGATGACATGTAAGTCTTTCACTGTTTCTGAATCCGCTAGCAACACTTTGAATGTGTCATTGTGTCTACAAGTGAAACAATATCACTGGTGGGTTTCTACATGAAACAGCTCCTTCTCTGCATTAAGATGTGTACCTCTTAGGGCACAAGATTCTGCACAATCGCATGGTAGCACTGGCTAGTATTTTTTGAGGTTGAACAGGAACAACTCTTATACACGCTCCTCGGTAATAGTGATAACCAACTGCTGCACTGTTTTTGGCATGGTGAAGTGCAATATTTTACAGTCAAACTGGTACAAACATTATTTTGTGTACTGTTGCTCGCAGAGCCAGCATCAACAAAGGCATCGGAGTGGAGAACGTGCACTACCTCAATGACGGCCTCTGGCACATGAAACCGGTTAAGTAGCGACAATAAAGAAATTAGACGAGTTGAAGGGGTCCAGTGTCTGTTTGCGAAACTACCACGGAGAGCTCGGGCGCCTCTCGGCTCAGCCGCTCGGCCAATCGGCCCAGAGACCCGCGCTCGGATGCTGCATGCTCGCACAGGAACACGGACGCGCCCCGCTGTGTGGCGTCCAGTATGTCGTGGTGCGACATCTCGCCAGTCACGACCAGCTCGGCCTCGTCGAAGGCCTCGCGCAGCACGGAAACGCCCGATCCGGCGCACAGGACGACGTGCGAGATCGCAGAGCTGGTGGTGTGGCGCGCGGCGAGCGCCAGCCGTACTTTCGGTGCGCCCACGTGCTTTGCGAGCCGCGCTGCGAGCTCTTCTAGGACCATGGGTGGCTCGAGCCGCAGCCGCCGCCCCGCGCCATCGGTCGTCAGCGGCTCTGTAGTCGAAGATCCGAGGCACGAGGCGAGCCAGTCGTTGGCCCCGCCGTCAGCCGCGTCCCAGGCTGTGTGCGGCGAGTAGACAGCGATGCCCCTCTCGAGACAGCGGATCACGAGCCGCTCCTTCCACTGAGACTGACGAAGCGCGCGCAGAGGCGTGAAGATGGGTGGGTGATAGGACACGATGAGCTGGGCGTTTCGCTGCTCAGCTTCGTCCATCACTTGTAGAGTAAGGTCGTTCGTTAGGAGCACGTTCTTCACTACCGGCGAACCGCTAGGCTCGACCAGCAGACCGACGTTGTCCCACGACGCTGCTGTCGAGGGCGGGGCTATACGTTCTAGTACCTCGACCACCTTCGACAAATGCATTATTGTGCAGTTTTTGCGGTCGCGATGGACGCACTTGTGCACCAATGCGCGATTTATACGCAAAAGCGGAAAGGCTGTTGCGGCCAAAGAGCGCCCATAGAATAAAGAACCAACCGAACCAACCAAGCGCCAGGAACACCTAAACATGCTTAGTAGCGATACTCCTTGTAATAAAGTGGAACGCGTGGAGTGTCACCTGGTGAGCTCTCAAAGGTTATATCTATGAGCTCGTTTATATGCATAACAACGCACTAAGTAAAGTATTTATTTCAAAAACAAATGAAGGACTCTGCTCAAATACGAAGAAATCATAATAGGATTCGGGGGGAGGGGAGGGGGGGCAAAGCGCTTTTTGACGACTCAACGTGCGGCGCTGCATGCGATTCCCCGGTCCACGGCTGGCCGCTGGCCGAAGAAAGTGCAAAGGTGACTGGCGCACGAAAACGAACTTACGAGACTGCATTAACCAACGTGGTTCTTTATTCTATGCCGACGTGCCCTACAGTACAGATTTCTAAACAGTGTCATTCACAACTTGACATTTTAATGCTGGGAGGGGAGAGCTAGAGATTGCTCTGACGGTTATTTTGTTCGGTCGTCTGCAATCTCGGTGGGGTTCACATAGACCAAATCAGCAATATAGTGAAGTATTTTACAACAGAAATGTCCAACTAAATGCTCATGGTTCAGAAAAACCACTGCAAGGGTACAAACACGGCCGCTCAATGGAAACGCACAAGTGCGTTCCATTGAGCGGCCGTGGTACAAATATGTCGTAAAGAATCGGCCATTTCCCACGTGCAGAGATTTATAAGCATATTTGAGAACAATAGTGTAAGACAATTAATAAAAATGTGTTATTGTTTCACATATAGTTCCCAGACGGCGTACGGTATGTCGCTTAATTTATTATTATTATTATTATTATTATTATTGAAGTCGTCTGCTCAAGCAGACATGTATATGCATGGTACGTGTAAATTACACGTACATTTTGCATGGGCTGTAGCCATGTAACTTCTTGATCGCGTTCTTTTGCGATATAATGATGCATCGTACATCTCGATTAGTGCAAATTTCACGGCTATTCTTTTCTTCTGCATATAAGTATATAGCTGGCGCTTCGCAGCGTACCTATGGTGCGCAGTATGACATCGAGGATCTCCACAAACTTCCAAGGAGACAAGAATTATGGATTTAGAACATTTATTCGCACAGCATAATATGCATGGAAAATGGAGCAATGCTGAGCTAGGACGGCAACACGTGCTAGAGCTGCCACTTACGTGGGGATTGCTCATACGATAGTTGCGTGGCGAAGCAAGTGATCAGAGGCATAGAATTAATCAAATATGTGTAAATAGCCACTCGGCGTAATATTTTATTTGTTTTTGTTTCTTTTATGAACGAAAATTCTGTATATCAGAGTTGCGGCAGCACGCATTATGTCCCAGCGCGGCCTTGGGTCTTTGCCATTCAGATTTGAAATGGAAGAGTTCCTCTGACCTCCGCTCACTCTGAGCGAGAGTAAGTAGCGTCATCTTTGCGACCTCGGCAACTGCTTTTCTAGGAGTACTGATTACGCGAATAGCTTTATTTTTTGCGGCACCGGCAGTGACGTCGACGAAAGTATAAAGCATGGCAACATTGGAAGGAGCAGCAGGCGGAAAAAAAAAATAACGTGAAGGAAGAGAGGAGCAGGAGAGCAGCACGTTTGTCCTTGATCACTGTACAGGAAGAAAATAAAATCGTTGGCGAGGAAAAATTGCCGGCTGTAAAAACGGCCCGAAACATAATTTATATTACGCGCAATAGGGCGAACAAACGGAATGTTTCAACAAACCGCCCAGATGCTATTTTTGGAAGCGGTTCACAGGAAGCGTGATTCATGGAACTTCATACAAAAATGAATCTCTATGGCATCATGCTTGGTCCTGAAGCGTTCCTAATTTTAGAAACTTCATACGCATGGCGACTGAACTGTCCATGCCCGCCGTTGTTTACTCGTCCTTTCCCTCCTCCTCCCCCAGATTTTTAAAAAATTTTGAGAGTGGCTTATCTTGCAGAAAAGAAATATATGTATATATTGCACAATAAAATAACCCAGTTTAGTTACATGTCAAAAAATATATGTGTAAGCCACAAGAAGAAGTGAAACTCGAATTATCGAATAGCAAAGCCACACATTGTCTAAGATCGGTTGACCTGGAAAGTTGCCCAACCTGCCCACTCCCATCAACGCGCGCGCGCATAGTACTGCCTGTGGACGCTAGGTGCCCCGACCCGACATGTGTCCGATGCGCCCGCGCCACCCGCGCCACCGGCGTGCAGAGGCCAACGGAAAAGCCGATCAGTAGGACACGGTCGCGCGGGCTCTCTGTGCGCACCTTTCTGCCGCCTCGGACAGTTCCGGTCTTCATTGAAGATAACGACGGGCGTCTGGCAAGAAAACTACGGTTCTTGCACTCCAGGTACTCGTTGCCGCTTCCCAGAGATATACAGGGCATTCAAAACCACGTTGCCTGCACGCATGCGCTTGTATATAAAGAAAACTATTGTATTCGTTGTCGTGTCGGATGCGCGCTCAGACATATTTATGTTCATATGAGGAAACGTTGAAGAAAAAGAAATTCGGTTGGAAGCATTGACTTTATGCTCTGCACTTTGCGAATCAATGGGATAGCGCTAAATAGAAAGCCTGGTAGTGGACTTCTCGCTTCGCCACATAACACGTGCATGTCCAATTCATTTCTTCGCTGCAAATAAACCAGGGAGAAAAAAAAGAGAGTGCGCCTTCCACTCCCCATTTATTGCTGCCCTAGTCTCCGGTCTTTTCGCCTTCTTTCTCGCAAGAGAGCGAAAGCGAGCGCGGAAAGAAAGTGGCAGATACTCCCGACTCGCCGGCCGTGGAAAATTCCGCGGCGACCGCGCGCCGCTTCGCTTGCACTTTGATTCGGCGTCGCGCCCTCTACTGGCTGCCGCCAAAAAGCGCGCGCGCGTGTCGTCTGCTACAAATCTGCTGCGTCGACTGCGGCTTTCTTTTTTTGTAACCTTGAGGCGCGTATTCTTCTTTTGGCCGGACGTATGCGAACATTTTCGTTCGTGTCCATGTCGTAAACTGCGGTGACGTACCGCTTCCTTTCTTTTCCAGGGGAACAGTCCAACTGCGCCAAAATAGAAAGGCGTTGCCGAATCGCTCAGATACACGTGAGCATCTGTCCTGTGCACAAAGCGTCGGCCTCCAGTTTCGAACTACGACACAGCCATGGATGCTATGGACGCCGATTGGTTCGAACGCGACCTTCTGCAGAGGCCAGTAAACACTCCGGGCAGCGATAACAGGCAAGTCTATCCCCCACCTCCCCTTCCCCACTATTTAATGCACAGACATTAAAGTCGAATCGGCAAAAATGTTAAGTCGTTGCGACTGCCGCGTTACCCATACAATAACACATTTTCGTCCGCGGAAGCTGCAGATATTTAGAAAAGTGCCGGCTCTTGTTAGCACATAACATTCTAAATAGAAAATTTGAAGGCAACCGCTTTACGGACCAATTTACGCAAGGTGTGCAAGTCCAACACAAACTTCAGGATTTGCTGCTTTTGAGTCATCTACTTAGCTAAGTTACAGGTATTTAACGAACTTTAGAATATTTATGCATACCTTTGCAAATAAGAAAACCTCGTTTTCCTTTTTTTTTTTTTGTATATGCACATACTTGCGATCTGTAGGCCTGCTACGTCTCACATGTGCAATCGGCAAATGTGCCATATGCAAAAATTTACCAAGTTTCATTTTTTTTTTTAAATTTAGTTATTCATTCATTTATCTTTCCTTTTCCTGAGCGCAGAGAAAGCTGTGTCATGCATTCGCGTTGCGCCTCTGATTGAACGCGACGCTCGCGCCCCTATTCGCCAAATCTGATCACATGCGCAAAAAGGCTCAAGTATAAAATACCACATGCAAACGATCTTGCGCGCGACAAGCGACGCGATGAAGGTGGCTGTCGCGTTCGCTCGTCGCCTGCAAGTTGTACCCCATGCGAGCGACGACTTCGAGCGACGTCTCCCCGGTGTTGCCGGTATGAGGGCAGCAAATACGCGTCGCGTAACTGCCGTGACGCGTGCTTTACTAATTTAAGTTGATGTGTTTTACTGTAAAAAGCAGCTTAAAATATTTCTGAACGTCTCGCAGCAGTTTCTTATCCTTGCACACATAAAAATTCAATTGTTTGCTCATTCCGTGCGATTAATCGGTAGTACTTGACTGATGTACATCCAGTTCCGGCTTCGCGCTATTTGGCTAGTCGCTCATAGCACTTCCGGGCGACGAGCGACGAATTCTAGATTTGCAGAACCGAGCGACAAGACCGAGCGATCTGTTTAAGCGACGGCCCGTTTTGTGCTCGTCGCCGTCGCGCACAAAATTGCTCTCTCCGTTTGAGGGAAAGCCAACTTCACGGCTGCGCCTGCACTGCCGCCCGCCGCGTCACCGCCTTCGCGAAACGCCACTACGGGTATTGCATAAAAATCGGGATGCTAAAATCGCTCCTTGGATACAGAACATTCATTCTATAGCAACTGGCCTTGAATCAGCAGAATTTTGTAATTGGGCGTTTTGTCTAATTGCCAAAATAAGCACTCTCTTGTCAAACATGTGCCCAGAAAAACAAGTGGCACTCGAAGCAAAATGATCGTCGCACGGCGAAATCGGTACTGCGGGTCGAGTGCGTTATGCGACTCTTTATTCCAGCGTAGCGGTGCGTTCCAGAATGCACAAACTTATTCGCGTCACTCACGAAATCTGATCAATATATAGCGAGCATAAATCTCACTAGCAATATTTTTTTCGATGAGAATAGGCGATAACATTCAGGACATGTATGACTCCCCGTCGCGCTAACAGCTGGTTAGCCGGTGAAATAACTGTACCGGAAGAAGGTACAAATGTGCTCGTGTGAATATATATGTATATAAGATATTCATCCTACAGATCTAGCAGCGCAGCATAATGCAGTCTATATAGTCCCGTCGCAGTCCATTAACTGCGAAGTATAAACTTTTGAAGCCGTGTCCAGCGTCGGTTACGCCAGACCTACCTCGATCTGCCCCAAACTCTACTTGGCTTGCGTAGCACGAAGCACAGATAACTTGTAGCACTCGTTTTATCCGCTGTACTGCTTGCTCAAGTTGCCTATTTTATACCTCAAAGCACTGCGTCAAAAACGACGTGCAACGAGCGATTTGTAGAACTTACTTTATGTAGAATTGTGTCTGTTCGAGTTTTCTTATGTTTAAAAAAAAGTGTTTCTGCCGATAATGACTTATAGCATCAATTTTATCCAAATTCGTTCTTTCTTCGAGTTTCCCTTTTCTCTTTGATGTGAAAGTGTTCTTGCCGCCGCCGCCGTCGACGTGGAATGAACGAGCAAGCACTCTAGGCCGCTGAGCCGCGCAGTCTCTTGCAATCAAGAGGAGTGGCTTTTCTGCTTAACATGGACCCGTCGGCGGGCAAGATGGCGGACCTATGCGCGACTCTATTGTAGTGTCTACCATGCAAGTGGCTGCGGAGATTCCAGTAGTCCAAATCCCCCTTTTTCTCTCTCTCTTTCTTTCGCGTAACGAATTACGCATCCGCTTTTCGCGGACGCCTCCCACTAAACTTTACGCTTTGCGACTGCCGAATCGCACATGCAGCTGAGCTTGACATGGCGCCTGCCGATGAGATTCGAACGAATTTCCTGCTTCTCGTGACAACTAAAAGCACACACACGCACACGCATACACACACACACAACAATCATTCCAGCAATTTAGACAGGTAGATGTATTTTCACATAAAAGAAAATGAATTGACTTCTCGAATATCGCGCTGAAATCGCGGTGCTGATGACGTCAATATAGCTTAGCGTATTTCACAAAAGTTTTTTGTAGGCAAATTCGAGAAAATTGACAGTTTTGCTTTCGCTTGCTTTAGGATGAAATGTAATCCCAACCAGCCTTTCTTTATCATTTGTAAAGAAATAGCTGGCCCCCAGCAGGTGATGCAGATTGAAATCTATGATGTCACAGGGAACTGTTGCGGGAATCTTAAGGCGTTAATTTAATTGCACTTCTAAAGATTATGATGCTGTCTGTTCCAGTCACCGATACCCTTCCTTACTTTTTTTAATGTGATAGCATTATATGGCTCACGAGGTGGAAAATACGGCGTTGTCAGCGTGACCACTTGATGGTCCAAAAAGGCTACAAATCCTCGACCTTTGGTGTTAATTAAGGCACAGTTAACTTAGAATTAAGGTACTTGAACCCACAACATTTGGAAGGTTTCTAACCCTCTACCTTTGGTGGGAGTCGAACCCATGACCAATAGTGCTAATTAAGGTGAAGTTAATTGACTCAGTTACGATTGTGTTTATTAAAAATAAGGCACTCGAACCGTCGACATTTGGTGGGAGTCGAAGCCACGACCTTTGGTGTTATTTGAGGCGCAGTTAATTATGATTCAGTTAAGGTACTCAAACCCATGACCTTTGTGGGGAGTCGAACCCTCGACCTTTGGTGGGAGTTAAACCCATGTTCTGTGTTGTGTGCATCTTGTGATGAACACCGTTGGTCACATGACAGCCGCAGCTCTTCTGCTGACTTGGTCGCTCAAGTCGCATGACTCTGCCAGAGGCGCCACCGGATGTAGCCGTACTTCTGCTGGCGTGGCCACGTTTTCGCATTCATCCATGTAGAGATAACTAAGTGCCCCTTGAATTTCTCTTTTTTTTTTTAACATCTGACTGCACTTTCCAATTGACATCCCATGGCAATCTGCACAGGTTGTTCCGCTGCGGACACAAGCGCGCCCTACCTGTGGCACCTCCGTCACCCAGCAATGCCAAACGCTTCCGGCCTGCCGAACAGCAGCAGTTGTGGCCGCAGCAATGGCCACAGCAGCAGCAGCAACAGCAACAGATGATCCAAACTCCTACTCAGCGCACGGACTTTGACAGCTGGCTTGCCGAGGTTCATGGCTGCTAAGCTATGCTGCTTTAAAAGTACGTTGGCAGCCCAACAGAAGCACGCTCTCTTCAGTTGTGCAGGCTGCCTACGAGGGCGGTGAACACTGTGATGAACTGCATTGTTACAGTGCTGCTTCTTAAGGCAGAGGACATTTACAAACAATTTTTTTAAAGCCCCACGCACATTTGAGAGAAGCTCATCACCTGCCAAAGATAAAGGCATCAGCCATTTCCTGCAGACAATAATGGCTTGCAGGACACCAGATTGCACGACAGAAAGTGCCACCTGTGATTGGAGGATAGTGGCCATTTGTTTTCCTCAATAAAGATGTTCTATCTTATTGTTAATTACGCCTTCAGATCAACACTGTTCGTGCACTGCACTAGATGTCACATGCTCAGCACATATTTTGCAAGACACTGCCAGCGTACTAGTAGCGCTCTTCTAGCAGACGATGCACAAGCACCATAAGAACCTTTTTGTAGCAATCACACCAGCAGACAGTGCCACCTACAGGGGAGAACACTGAAAATGCACCGTATGAAACAGAGTGGAGTATAATTTAGCTATAATGACACATCTGTCCTTTGGCTAGACTCGCATAGTATGGCTCCCCGATGAGGTTTTCTATGCTGGCAGATTCCCAAGCTTCCTTTAAAAATGTCTGCTATGGATCTTTCTTTTCTTTTGCACATAAGAGGAAGCTTCAGCTTAAAAGTTCCTGTATAAATATATGGAAATGTAGAAATTGTCTTTCTTGCCAGGCAACCACAATACCGATATCAATGAGGCTGTTGCATTTAAAAGATAAGCTAAAATCAAGTAATCGGAAGAAGTGGATTTTCAATTTTGGCCTTTATTTTTCAAAAGAATTGCAAAAACTTTATGGAACTTCAACTTGATACTTGTAACTCGGTAACAAAAGAATAACATTACAATTTTCTTATCTGCACCTAATATTACATCTAAGCTAATGTATTATGCACCACTCTCAAATATACTACAACTTTTGCAAAACCCTCGTAAACAGTGTAACAATCTCACTTGTAACAATCTTACATAAGCTGCCAATTCATATATCACACTTGTTCATTTGTATTGCTCTAACAGGTGCATTTTTACAGAATCGCAATATCTGTTCTTGACACTGAGTTACAGATTCTTACACTTCGTGCTTCTATGTTTTTCTTTAAAGGGACCCTGAAACGATTTTGGCGATTTTCTACAAACGTACTGAGTCGTTAGAGTAGGTCCTTCTGATCATTAATTGACACATCTAAGTGCTCTGCGTAAAGCGTGTAATTTATTATAAGGTTTTAAAAATGCACATCGCTGTCGATCGCAGCGCACTGCTCGGCGGAATTTTAAGCCGCCCCTACCCATATGATGCAAATAACCCATATGACGTCACATGGGCGAGCTATCTGATTGGCTGACCAGGGCGCGTGGTCGATAATTTTTCCAACTTTATGGTGAACAAATGATGCTCGTAATAGTTGGAATGTTAGTTACTTTGTTTTTGTAAAAAGAAAATAACTTAAAGAGAATACACAAGAATAGTTTTTTAGTACACTTGAGCACTTCCGACACACAGCAAGTGTCGTCTGCTTGTGTTACAACGTGCGCAGTCTTTGACGAGAGCTCCGCCGTCAGTGTCGATCAGTCTTTTCGTGAGCACGATGAATCACCCTTGTTGCGTTGTGGGCTGCAGACGTAGCGACTGGAAAGATGTGAAGTTGCGAAATCGTGTCCCTCTGCAAGGCACCATACGAGCGAACTGGCTGCTGCGCATCGGACTGCGGCTATCCGATAGGCGCCAGGGTTTGCGCGTTTGTGGCCATCACTTTACAGCGGAAGATTACTAACGCAATAGCGTTTCGCAAGTCCGGTATTAGGGCAAACACAAGCGCAAGGGGACAGGGTCTGGCCGCTTGACTGTGCCGGGATGAGCCATGAGATGAGCAGAAAGGTAAATGTGAATGGTCTGCACGGTGCAGCCACCTGGTGGCACAGAGCTCAACCATACACAGTAGCAGCAACGAAGTGCATTCTTCTTTGCTGCTGGTGTGTATTTTTCGCAGGAGTGTAATCATCAACACGTTGTTCTTATAAATGTTTAAAATGTTTTACACTTGGTTAGAGCAATATTAGCGCTTCGTTTGACTGGTTAAGCGCTGCGCCAAGAAGTGTCTGGACCGTGCAGACCGATCAGGCTGCATGCTCACGTACGTCTACTCTGAAGTTCCTTCATCAGCTTGAGTTTATGCCTCCAGTCATTTGCCGAAATGACCAGCTTGCCTGTGGTTACCGGAATACCGGCCACCTTCGGCGCTACGACAGAATGCTCGCAACGCACGCTGCTTCGATGGCTCTCGGTCGACGGCCAAGCGGCCAGCGGAGAGGTCTCGCGCGGGAGGAGGCGTGCTCCAACAACCGGAAGTGGACGATGTGACGTTGCATCGTGACGCAGGACCAGTGAAGGCGGAGCTTAGCGCCGCTCGCTCGGCGAGCGAGTTGAGGAGGAAAGGCATGGCTAGCGAGGAGGGTAACTTCTAATCGCTTGTAACTCTATTAATACGTAACGCTTCACTTAAGTTGTGGTGCGAATGTTCTACTTAAGCTGTACACTATGCGCCTACAAAATTTGTCCGAACCGTTTCAGGGGCCCTTTAATTTGACAATTTTCAACAATTTTGTAAGTGCTTTTGAGATCCTAGGTAAAAATTTTCTTCTTTAGTTACTAGAATTTAACTTTCTCTATCAAATTCAACAAATTTAATTCAGGTCGGTACAGTAGTTGTCTCAGAAAGGCATTTCTGCATTTTTACATGTATTTGAATATGGGAATCAGAGGTGGCCCCGAGCTAAAGCTTCTTGCCAATACGTAATGCTATTTCTATTGTTTTATGTTTGCATCTATAGTCACAAGTGTGCATCATGCCTAAGGCCAGTTTGACCCATTGTGTCGTGGCACTTGCAAGTGAGTAGCAGCAACAGTTTTGTGTGCTAGATGATGAGGCAAAGCACAGGTAATGAACCTGCAACTTTCGTGGCCACAGACATAAAATTAGTTGAGAATATACACTTGTAAAGAAACTTTTATTTCCTTTTGACTCTCTCACTCTCTCTCTTTTCTTTTTGCCAGACAACAAGGACTTTTCTGAACAGACAAAAAATAATAATAATAAAAAAACTAGTAAAATAAAAGTTAGACTTCTAAAGAAGTGTCTGTAGTACTTACGTACACCAATTTGTGACCAAGGAATAAATAGATTCTTGTTCGTCTGCAGTGGGTTAGCTACCGTGCAGACACATTTGCTCAAGCAAACACACACAAGCTCCAGCCCCTAGTGAGCAAACAAGGAGACTGCTGGGAGCGGACGCAGTATTTCTGAACGGACAACGACATGGTACAAGATCCTCATGGTACATGCAATGAGTACAGTGCATCATCAGCAACAATCACTTAAACAAACTGACAACGAAGACACTTGTGTAATGCATCATAGGACGATTTCTCGCTGCGATGGTGTCGAGCTTAGAGACGTTTTTTACAAACTAAGCAACAGCTTATCAGTAACTTTAGTGCAAAGTAAGGCTGGCATATTTAATGCATGAAAATCCTCTAAAGTGATAGTAAAGGCAAATATTAAGTCAAGCTGGAGTGCTAAGTCATGCTCGGAAAATTACTTGACCTTTCATGGACTGGAACATGCTACCAAAGGATAAAGCATGCCAATCAAGTAGCCCCAAACTAAGTACTTCTAGCACTCAACATTTGTACTGTGCCTAGACACAACTTTGTTGTGGAGAAAAATGCAAATAAAGGCAACACATGTCTACGTTAATTTTAATCACTCACGGATGCGGATGGAGGTTAATTGCGTATCAGTTGTGGCCACTACATTGTTGTAAAAGTGCAGAAATCCCGCTCTGTGCTGCCAATCTCTCTGACGCTGAAGAGGCTGTATCAGAGAGATTCCCTGTTAGACACTTCACTAACAGTTGGCATGTTACATTTTCTTTGCACTTTCTTTTACAACTGTTGACTACACGCGACTAATTGCTACCAGGTCAGGGTACATCACCGGGCAAGTTACATATCCTTCATTTCGAAATGCAACGTAATTCGTTAGTTATTTTACAATTGTCAACTGGTTTCAACAACTTGCTACCTGGACCAGATACATCACTGGGAGCTGGTTCTACATTTCCAATATGGCTGCGCTGCTTGTCACATTTACGTAATTTTTTTTTTCACTTAACGGACCTCTGTTCTCAGCAACAGTGGTGCATTTGTTATTTTGGAATGTTACTTCACCAATTCAGCTTGTCTTTGTTTCTGCCTTTAGCATCCCTTTAGCATTCACATCATCAAACAACACTGTGTAACAGGCATGCACAGTATTACCAAGTCGGTGAGTTTAGCCAAACCAAGGACACGATGCTCATTGAACACACAAGGCTATACTTTGCCTCAGCAGACCCTTGCGGTGCTGTAGATACGGTGCTTACAGCTGGTTCAATCAAGAGATGGGACACATGCTTTACAGACCATTTTAATTCGGATATACAAAGGCTACCACTCTAAGAAATGCCACTTATGTAATGTAATCATGTTCCGAGTGTTGCAAGCATAGATGCTGTTTGCACACCTCTGAGATATTCATCTGCCTGCCCAAAGGTTTTGCTGTTTGAAGATTGGTCATGCACCATGAAGTGGCCTGTGTGGTTGAACAGCTGTGTGGTCGAAGAGTAGGTTATGTTGGTATACCAAAGCTCATGCGACATCCAGCTGCTCCATGTGGAAGTTCAGCCGTACATGGCTTTTCTATCTCACATATGTGTAGCAATGGTGGTATCGCGACAGGCAGCTTACCATACACTGCACAGGTAACACTCAACACGAGTTTTGAATGCAAAACAACTTTACCACACAGGAAAAAAAAGCAAAATGGAAAGGGGAGCAAGGGTACCAAATCACACTCAACAGTTTCCACAGTACTGCGTGGACGTTGAGAGACAGGGTACAGTATTGCTTACTGCCAGGAAGCAAGCTAACAGTTAGCTGGTCCCAATGGCACCAAGACATGAGAAAAAAACATAAAGGTCTAAATCACATATCTGCAGTGTCACATATGTCGATGCTTTGTTAAGGAGAACAGACAATAAGCCCGCGCCTGACATGTAGCCCTCGCTAGAAGCTGCGGCACCCCGCAGCTATGGATGTTCAGGCAGCGTGTTAGCTTCTATTCTAGATTTCCATGGCTGTCTGGCCTCGATGTGAGAGCCAAATAATCTGGAATGCTTCTGTTTTGCATCGTATACCATTGTACAGCCAAACGTCGGGGGCAAGGTGGTGCACGTTGAGAGTTCAACATCTGATAAAGCATCTAAAACTACGAGAGACACCACAGTATTATACGCCAGCTGTGCAATATCTCTATTGCCTTCTGCCCTGGTCAACTCCCACCTTCTCGCCAACACCATCTCGCCATGGCAGCTGCACGAAGCGTGACACAGCAGCTGTAGTGTGTCTAGCTGCTTTATCTCTGACGCCACATTAAAGAATTCCAAACAGTTGGCTTTACAAACAGCCAACTCAGCAGCCTCGACCAGCGACAGAGACCTTGTCACACCAAAGCAAGCACACATGTACTAGGAGGCATGCCTGCTCAGGCACTGGGTCAAAAACAAACAGTGAAAGCTCAACTCAGAGCTAAACGAAAGTGGTCTCCGGTGCAGCCAGGCTTCAGGAGACTTGTTGCACGACACCCATGGCCCGGCCCACGATGCTTCCCAGGACTCCCTTGAGTGATGACAGCGCCTGCAGTGGGTGCCCACACCAAACTCAGTGCTTGTTTGTGCACTTATAACTGGTTTCTTAACTAGCTCTGGGTTTTGGGCGAGTTTCAACAGAACTGTTTGTTGGTCTAATTGGTGCTTGCTGAAAAACTTTTTTTGCCGTAAATTAAACAAGCCGCCACCGCCAACAGAGCTGTTTGTTTGTCTAGCTGGTGCTTGCTGAAAAAAGTTTTTTTGCCGTAAATTAAACAAGCCGCCACCTATGTGTCTTCCTTGCGTGTTTTAATTTGAGGCAAATAACATGCCTTTTGGACAAGCTCAGATCATATGCATTATTTTGGTAACAATTATTTGGACTGCCATGTTTGTGGAATACCCCGGCCAGAAAGGCAAATTTAGAAAGTACACCAAGCGCCATTTTAGCAGCTAGGTGCTACATGGAAAAAAACAAAGTGTCACTCAGAATTGATGGCAGTGATAACAGGGTGCTATAAAAAGCACTTAAAATAATTATGAATATTTAAAGACAAATCATTAATAATGCCTTTCTGTTATGAAAGGCAGGTGGTTCACTGAAGGTGCTTAGACAGCATTACCACCCTGCACATGAGCGACTTCCTATTGTGCTATAACTTGTGCAGGGCAAAGCACAAATGCATGTTAGATGCAACAGTAGTGGCTGTTGAAATTGAGCAATGAAAGCTGGAAGCAGTGAGCATTGGCTGGCGACAACCGACTCTATCAATGCTTGTTCGTGAAACAAAGTTGAAAAAATTGTTTTGGTCTATCACGCCACGAAGTACACCAAGCAGGTTGCTGTATAGTTGTGTGGATAACAGGGCTCAATATTGACATGTGTACTTATCTTTATCGGGCAACTACGTTTCGCCGCCTAACAAATGTAATCACACAGCGTGGGACGCGCCTGCATGTATCCGAAGTTTCTGGAAAGTTATCGATGCTTCTATCCACTGTTTGTTGTCGCCGAACCTTATGTTATCTGATCATCACCTGACTCGAATGTTGTAGAACTTTGTGGAAGGCATGCGGGTCCCAACGATTAGTCTGGAACATTCGATGACTGCTCTATAAAAGCCGACGCACTTGACCCACTGAGCAGATTTTACGACGATCGCCGACTGTGTTCGCCGCTTTCGTTGTGCTATAAGTGTAGCCTGTTTTGTGGGCACAGGTTCGCCCAATAAAATCTAGTTTTGCCTTTCACAGTATTACTACTGTGTTCTTCAACGTCACCACCACGTGACATCTGGTGGAGGTGCTTGTGTGTTCATGTACCGAACGCCCCCGCAAAGCCGCGATCCAAGCCTGAAGCCTGAGGACAAAACCAACGTCGCCCAAGACCAGCGTGCTAGCCGCCGACTGCAAGGACTGCCCCCAGAGCACGGACTTCTACCTGAGACGAGCAGGAAGATTGCCACCAAGTCCACCCCAATGGCAGCCCCAGCATCCCCCGTCGTGCTGCAGCAGCCCAGGGAGCCCCCCACGTTCCGCGGTTCAACATTCGAGGACCCGGAAACCTGGCTCGAGACGTACGAGAGGGTCGCT
Source organism: Dermacentor andersoni (assembly GCF_023375885.2). Classification (NCBI taxonomy): domain Eukaryota; kingdom Metazoa; phylum Arthropoda; class Arachnida; order Ixodida; family Ixodidae; genus Dermacentor; species Dermacentor andersoni. The sequence continues at coordinate 42,401,506 of NC_092817.1, forward strand.
GCATTTAACAGCTGGAACAGCGACGACAAACTGCGACATGTCTTCTTCGCATTGGAAGACGCTGCCAGGACGTGGTTCGAGAACACAGAAGCCACCTTAACGACCTGGGACCTTTTCCGAAGCGGCTTCCTGCAGACATTCACAAGCATCGTACGCCGAGAACGAGCCCAAGCGCTACTAGAAACCCGAGTGCAGCTGCCTAACGAGACCACCGCGATTTTTACAGAAGAAATGAGCCGCCTATTCCGCCACGCCGACCCGGAAATGTCAGAGGAAAAGAAAGTCCGGCTACTAATGCGTGGTGTAAAGGAGGAACTTTTCGCCGGTATGGTGCGAAACCCACCGAAGACCGTCGACGAGTTTCTTCGCGAGGCCACTAGCATCGAGAAGACACTCGAGATGCGAAACCGGCAATTCGACCGCCGCACCAACTCTACAAACTATGCCGGAGTTCAATCACTGGCCTCCGACGACCTGCGCGAGGCTATCAGAGCGGTCGTGCGGGAGGAGCTACAGAAGCTGTTCCCATTATCACAGCCTCAAGTGGCTTCGATCGCCGACACCGTACGTGAGCAGCTCCAACAACTCGGAGTAGCCCCTGAATCGCCGCAACCTCAGCCGCAAGCGATGACCTACGCCGCCGTCGCCCGCCGTCAAGGCCTCCTCCACGACCGCGCCAGGGCCCCGTAACACCGCAATTCCGTCGACCACCAACGCCGCCGCCAGCACGCCCACCCGTCGCCCAGCGCAGCTACCCGAGGAAGACAGACGTTTGGCGCGCTCCCGACCGCTGCCCGCTCTGCTATCACTACGGAGAAGCCGGCCATGTGTATCGCCGATGCCCATACCGGGAGATGGGACTGCGAGGTTTCGCCGTCAACGCCCCGCGCCCACAGCAAGGTGAACGCCCTCGCGATATCGCCGACTAACTCGCCGCTACTCAGTGGAGCTCTCGACGACCGTCGCGTTCGCTATCACCAGGCCGCTACCTCTCGCCGCAGCGCCGACCATACACTGGCCCAGCCCGGGGCTGGTCAGCGAGCCCATATCCGGAAAACTAAAAGCAGCAACCGATGGAGGTGCGGTTGCTGTTCGTCGAACTGACGAAGATCCTCCGCCGCCGACGAAGACGACAAAGAGACCATCTCGACGACATAATAACGACACGCCGCGGTCCCGACGAAGTCAGGAAGCCAAGACTACACCGACGAAAGACGACTTGACGACGCGACGTTCCAGCTTCAGTTCAACACGACGCAGCCGAGATCTGATGCCAAGACCCAACTGCAACGCCAGACAAAGAACCACCGACCTCGACGTACTTCTCGACGGCCACGCAGTCACTGCCTTAGTCGACACAGGGGCCGATTACTCTGTAATGAGTGGACACATCGCCGCCCAGTTGGAGAAGGTTAAGACTTCATGGGAGGGCCCCCAAATTCGGACCGCTGGAGGACACCTCATTACGCCGACTGGAATCTGCACGGCAAGAATTACCGTTCGTGACCGGACTTACCCTGCCACCTTCGTTATCCTCTAACAATGTTCACGCGACCTCATTCTCGGCATGGACTTCCTAAACCAACACGGCGCAGTCATAGACCTGAAGTCAAAATCGATAACGCTGTCGTAAGATCAAGCGATACCGCCGGAGAGGTTTCGCAGTCACCACGCCTTGAGTGTTCTCGAAGATCAAGTGAGCATCCCGCCTCGCTCGAGCATTGTTATTTCTGTCGGCACCGAAACACCCGCTGACGTAGAAGGCGTCATCGAAGGCGATCAAGGTCTACTGCTAGACCGTGAAATTTGCGTCGCAAGAGGGATCGCTCGACTGCATGGAGGGAAAACTGAAGTGTTGCTGACAAACTTCAGCCAAGAGTTCAAGCACATCAACAAGGGCACGACGATCGCGTACATCGAGGAAATTCTGGAAAGCAGTAATGCGTTTGTCCTCTCGGATTCCGCCGCATCTACCCGGACGACGATGGTTCCCGAACCAGACTACGACATTAATCCAAGTCTCCCCTTGATTAAGCAACAGCAGCTCAGAAGTCTGCTCCGACGATACAAAGGCTGCTTTTCGACGTCATCGAGGATTCGACAAACACCAGTCGCCAAGCATCGCATAATCACCGAGGAGTGCGCTCGACCACTCCGCCAGAGCCCTTACCGAGTTTCGCCGCGAGAATGTACAGCTATAAGAGAACAAGTCGACGAAATGCTGCGCAACGACATCATCCAGCCGTCGAAAAGCCCGTGGGCATCCCCTGTTGTCCTGGTAAAGAAAAAGGACGGAACCCTACGTTTCTGTGTCGATTATCGTCGTCTGAACAAGATCACGAAGAAGGACGTATACCCCCTCCCACGAATAGACGATGCATTGGATCGGCTCTGCAACGCTAAATACTTCTCGTCAATGGACCTCAAGTCTGGCTATTGGCAAATAGAAGTCAACGAAAGAGATCGCGAAAAGACGGCCTTCATCACCCCAGACGGCCTCTACGAGTTCAAGGTTATGCCATTCGGACTGTGCTCGGCGCCTGCAACGTTCCAGCGCGTCATGGACACGGTGTTAGCAGGATTGAAGTGGCAGACCTGTCTCGTTTATTTGGATGACGTCATCGTCTTCGCTGGAAATTTCGACGATCACCTCAGGGGGCTTGCGACAGTACTAGAGGCCATCCAGTCGTCAGGGCTTACTCTGAAGCCGGAAAAATGCCGCTTCGCTTACGATGAGCTTCTGTTCCTAGGCCACGTAATCAGCAAATCTGGTGTCCGTCCAGACCCGCAAAAGACAGCTGCCATCGCACAGTTTCCGCAACCCATCAACAAGAAGGCAGTGCGTAGATTCCTTGGCATGTGTGCCTAGTACAGGCGCTTTGTCAAGAACTTTTCACGCATCGCCGCGCCTTTGACACGTCTAACTAAATGTGATGTTGACTTCAAGTGGGAAACGCCGCAGGCCGACGCATTTGAAGAACTCAAACGACGCATGCAGTCGCCGCCGGTACTTGCGCACTTCGACGAGTACGCCGATACAGAAATCCATACTGACGCCAGTAGCCTAGGCCTCGGTGCCGTTCTAGTCCAGAGAAGAAACGGAGTCGAACAAGTGATCTTACGCTAGCCGGTCGCTGTCAAAAGCGGAAGGCAACTATTCTACGACCGAAAAGGAATGCCTCGCCATCGTTTGGGCTACAGCTAAATTTCGCCCTTATCTTTATGGCAGGCTCTTCAAAGTCGTCAGTGACCATCACGCGTTGTGTTGGCTAGCGAATATAAATTATCCTTCAGGACGACTGGCGCGGTGGAGCCTCAGACTACAAGAATACGACATCACTGTGACCTACAAGTCCGGACGAAAACACTCCGATGCCGATTGCCTATCACGCGCACCCATTGACCCGCCGCCGCAAGATGACGAGAATGACGACGCCTTCCTTGGAATTATAAGCGCGGAAGACTTCGCTGAACAGCAACGGGCAGACCCGGAGCTAAAAGGCCTCGTCGAATATGTGGAAGGGCACACCGACGTTGTCCCCAGGGCATTTAAGCGCGGATTATCTTCCTTCATGCTTCAAAACAATCTACTCGTGAAGAAGAACTTCTCACCAGTCCGCGCCAATTACCTTCTTGTTGTCCCGTCAGGACTTCGTCCAGAAGTATTGCATGCCCTACATGACGATCCGACCGCTGGACACCTCGGATTTTCCCGGACACTATCGAGAATACAAGAAAAGTATTATTGGCCGCGCCTGACCGCCGACGTCACCCGATATGTCAGAACATGCCGAGACTGTCAGCGACGCAAGACATCGCCGACAAGGCCAGCCGGATTACTACAGCCAATCGAGCCTCCTTGCTGATCATTCCAGCAGATCGGAATGGACTTGCTGGGACCCTTTCCGACGTCAATAACCGGAAATAAGTGGATCGTCGTGGCGACGGACTACTTCACCCGCTTCGCTAAAACAAAAGCACTGCCGAAAGGTAGCGCAGCCAAAGTGGCGAAATTCTTTGTCGAAAACATCCTGCTGCGACATGGCGCCCCAGAAGTCCTCATCACCGACAGAGGAACGGCCTTTACAGCGGAGCTCACCCAAGCCATTCTGAAATACAGTCAGACAAGGCACAGGAGGACAACGGCCTACCACCCGCAGACGAATGGTCTTACGGAGCGGCTGAATAAGACCCTCGCCGACATGCTAGCGATGTACGTCGACGTCGAACACAAGACCTGGGATGCCGTCCTGCCGTACGTAAGATTCGCTTACAACACGGCAGTGCAAGAAACAACACAGATCACGCCATTTAAGCTGGTTTACGGCAGGAACCCGACTACGACGCTCGACGCCATGCTGCAGCACCTCACTGACGAGGAAAATCTTGACGTCGCTACCTATCTCCAGCGCGCCGAAGAAGCCCGACAGCTCGCCCGCCTGCGAATCAAGAACCAGCAGAGGACCGACAGCCGACACTACAACCTCCGACGACGCTTCGTCGAGTACCAGCCCGGTGACCGTGTTTGGGTTTGGACCCCTATACGCCGACGAGGACTGAGCAAGAAGCTTTTGCGTCGCTATTTCGGACCGTACAAGATCATCCGACGTATTGGCGCACTGGACTATGAGGTCCTGCCAGACGGCATTTCGCTATCACAGCGGCGCCGCTCACGACCTGAAATAGTCCACGTTGTGCGACTCAAGCCGTACTACCAGCGTTAATGAACTTTGGGGCTTCGCGTAACTGACCTTTGGACTTTGTTTCTTTTCGTTGTTGTGTTACTTATGTTTAATAAGTGTCCTTTTGTGTTTCACTCTCTTATATTTGTAGCATCGGGACGATGCTTTTTAAGAGGGGGGTATTGACACGTGTACTTATCTTTATCGGGCAACCACGTTTCGCTGCCTAACAAATGTAATCGCACAGCGTGGGACGCGCCTGCATGTATCCGAAGTTTCGGGAAAGTTATCGATGCTTCTATCCACTGTTTGTTGTCGTCGAACCTTATGTTATCTGATCATCACCTGACTCGAATGTTGTAGAACTTTGTGGAAGGCATGCGGGTCCCAACGATTAGTCTGGAACATTCGATGACTGCTCTATAAAAGCCGACGCACTTGACCCACTGAGCAGATTTTAAGACGATCGCCGACTGTGTTCGCCGCTTTCGTTGTGTTATAAGTGTAGCCTGTTTTGTGGGCACAGGTTCGCCCAATAAAATCTAGTTTTGCCTTTCACAGTATTACTACTGTGTTCTTCAACGTCACCACCACGTGACAATATGGATACAGGTACTGCGAATAGTTAGGACTTTTAGCAGAACTAAAACTACAGCGCTTATGTTTATGACAATGCAGTAGAACACAAAAAGAATAATGTCAAAATGGGCAGTTTGGCATTATAAAAAGTAGGGCTGTGCAAATATCGAATACAGTCGACTCTCGTTACAATGGACCTTGATAATCCAAAAAAAAAAATGTCCGTTTTAACCGAAGTCTGTAATATCTGAATCGCCTCACTTCTGAAACTTTCGTCGCAACGTCTAACAACTTTATTGCAAAGAGTGAGTGACGAACGTCCAAAGTAAAAAACAAACAAAAAGTCGCAGTTTCGCCCGAAAGTCAAAGCATCGATTGCGATAGCAAATTAAACAAAATAAGCGCGGCAGCAGCAGCGAGCGAACTGACCTTCGTGCTGCCTCTCGCTTCAAGGGGAACTAAACGTTAAAAGCACAGCACATACGAAGCTACCGGCACTAGGCGCACTTTGTCCGCATCGCAGATCGCTTCGAAGAAAAGGCCCGAGCAGAAGCGCACTTTGTTCACATCGCAGATTGCTTTCAAGGTACGGCTGCCACGCCGTTAACAGCAGCCACCACAGTAGAACTCCCCCCACCTCTTTCCCTCGCTTCCCCTCCATGCCTTGCGCGCGAAAGACGGCGCGCTTCTGCAAGGCTTTCCTCCCTCCCTCACGCACAAGATATTCAGCCGCGAGCGTCGGCTGACCCTTACAAGTCAGTTGCGAGCCCGTGTTAACATGGTAAAAGTCCCTTTTACACGCCCGATTTTTAAAAAAATTGCCGCTAGTTTTGTCCGCTGTAGCCGATAGTCTGTTGTAGCGTGATCCGTTAAAAGCGAACTTCGTTGCATTAATAAAATAGGTAGAACAAACTAAGGCTGAAATATGGTCTGCTATATCCAAAAGTCTGTTGTACACGGGTCCCTTGTAACGAGTGTAGACTGTAGCATATTTCGAATCACATGTCGAACTGAATCAAGAAAAGAAGAAGCCAAACATTGAATTGAATAAAGAATACCAGAAAATTTTCAGAAACTTAATGCTTACAAATTTTAAGCATGAAGACACGGTGCTGCACATGCTCAGGAGTCCTAGCATTCCATAATAAGAGTCTAGCAAGCTATCAGTAATTTAAGTACATTGAAATCAAAATATGCAGTACGGTCTGCTCTTATTAAACGGAAATTAGTATGTCAGCACTAATTACAGCTCAGTTCTAGTACAGTAAGACATTGCTAATTTGACCCTCATTAATTTGTAGAAATAAAATAATGTAGACTCGTCCTTTGGTCCTGGCAGGCCCATTCTTTAATGGCATCAAACTCTCGTTAATTCTGACATATTTGGCCACACACCGGTTAATTCGTCAACCCTAGGAGAGCATGGTGAGTGCAGTGTTCCGCAGATTATGACGCAAAAGCAGCACTAGCAGCCAACCGAAAAGAAAGTGGCTAATTCCGCGACACCATAGTCATCAACAGAAATCGTACGGTAAAGACAGAAAAACCGAACACTCCGTGTATATTTCGGAGTTTAAGCATTTACTGCTGCACACGACACCGCGTTGATTGCATGTGCCTTCAGAACTGTGCACGTAGTCACCATCCCTGATTGCGGCGATTACGATCGCGGTTTTGCCCGCAGTGGTTGTGGCAAACAGTAGTTAGTTTGACCAATCGTCTCATCAATCCCCACCCTTTACCTTCATGCCCCTGCCGTCCAATTACTGCAACCGACTCGAGATCCAACGACACAACCGCAGGATTTATTTATTTATACAATAATTTTTATTGATAGAATGTCTGTTGAAAATAATCAAGTACTCTTTTTCTTCTAAAGCTAAATAGTTAGCGATGTTATGTTGTTATGTTACTAGGGATGTGCAAATAATTGAATATTCTATTTCGAATCGAATAGTGAACGTCTGAATAATTCAATTCTTGAATCGATTATCTAGTATTTCATTTCTTGAATATTTGATTTTTCGAATGCTCGGTATCTTCTGATCAACCCGGCCGTGGTCGGTACCTTGATGCATGCAATCTCTATCAGCATAAGTTTCGACCAGGATGACCAGACCAATCAAAACAATTTATGCTACATGAGCAGAGGCAACAACAAAAGCTGCGTGTTTGCAAAGCACAGAAGCGTGCGTGAACATTGGGCTAATTATCTACAGGAAGGCACGCTGATCGTACCGAATATGCGAGTTCAGTGTTAATGCAAGCAGATTCATGCAGTTTGGAGCTTTCTACCCACATGCCAGAACACAGATGAACTTGGCATGCATGCTCACAGTAGTTGCCAGCTGGTCAACTGCGGACCTGTGCACCGCTTCAACAGCTGTCAATGTAACCCATATGCGTGATCACCTGGCCGACCACTGATGAGCCAACCATAGGAACATATACAGTCGCCGACCGTTTATTCGGACCTCACGGGGACTGCGGAAATGTCCGAATAAACAGGTGTCCGAAAAAGCAGATTAAGAAAAAAAAATGAAATCCTTTATTTCCACGCACTTATTCGGGCTCGGCATTAGGCTTGAAGAAATCGTGAGTGCGCCGTTGCACGCTGTTCCGTTTACGCGCAATCAGATAAGCCTGAATCTCTGAGAGGGTCGCACGGTCACTATAGGCGGCTGAAAGCACAGTCACTGCTTGTGCACGCTCCGCATGCGACGGCAGCGTAGCACATGGTGCGTCATCTTCCGACTCGGAGTCATCGTCCGGCGGTGCAGCATAGAGAATGGGTGCAGCAGAAACCTGACGAATGATCTCGCCGTCGTCGAGTTCTGCGCATGTCAGTACAGCAGTGTCAGCACCTGTGAAACTGTCAAATGAGACGGTGTCCGGAATCGCAATGCAACCACTGCGCAGGTCTCGGCAGAATATTTTCCGCGTCAGTAGGGAGCACATCGGAAGGCGACAAATCTTAGGCCTCCCGGCACCCGCTTGCCGGCATTCCCCAGCGCAGTCTGCGCGGGCACTGTCGGCGCCATTAGACACTCGACGCGATGCTTCCGTACGCCGCGTTGGAACACCAAAACCTCGACACAGCACATAAAGCAAACACCACCGGGCCGACACCAGTCGCACAAACGAAAAACGCGGCCTGTTCGCAGCGTCGCGAAAGAAACAAATCAGCTGCTGGATTGTCTTGACGTGGCTTACTAAGCTGAAACCGGAACTGCTGTACGGCCACTCTATCGAACCAGGCAGAAACGATGATGATGAGCGGGGATTTCCAGTAGCGCCACTTCGTGGGGCAGCAAGGAGGCTCCGTTCAAAACAAAAATGGCGTTCAGCAAGTCGAACTATGCGCCGGTCAGAGTCGGTGCATGATGCCCTCGATCGAGTTGGCTCAAGGAGTGTCCGAAAAATCAGACGAGAGGTTGCAAGGTGTCCGAACTTTCGGCAGTTGTTATACATTATGGTCTATGGGGAGAACGGCGGTGCCGCGAAGCTGACCGAATAATCGGGCATGTCCGAATTTTTGGAGTCCGGAAAATCGGTCGGCGACTGTAAGGGACAAGCTTTCTGCAACAGTTGCAGGCGCATTATCACATCATTTGACAGCAAATTTCATACAGCTTCATACCGAATCAAAGCACATCTATTCACAGAGGTCGCAAGGCACTCGGAAAGCCGACAAAGTGCCTCACCTATAAAACAATAAAACAATGACGACCGCTGCTCATGGCCGTCATTTTTACGAAATACCGTGTGTCGACCTCTTGTTTTGAATGCCATGTGTAAGCACACAGCGGTCTTTTTCCGTAGCTTTCAGTAATTCGTCACAAGACTAGCATTGGATTTACATGGCTGGCTTGAAAATATCATGTGACAGCCCGATGACCACCAGCTTCAGATGCATTTACCCTGACAGCAGATCGACGTGTATAACAAAAAAAGAGGAAGGGAGAAGGGGGGCACAAACTTTGCACAAAGTTGCCATGAGCCTTCCGATTTGAGAACTCTTTACTGTCAGTAAACTCTTTACGCCAATGACTGCATGGAGCAGTGACAAGTGACATAACGCACATTCCCCGCTTTTGTCTGTCGTGCAGATTGGCCATAATGAGCTGACAATAACCCACAGAAACCACCTGCCATAAAGATGAAAATACCCACCTTCATTCGGGAAGAAAACTGGAAAGCAAAACTTTCTAAGCAATAGAAGAGTGCCACTAAGCACAGTATGACTCTCTATTAAACTGAAAATCCCATTGGTATTTAGGACAACTTTGCTATTTCTTCAGATTCAGCGGGAAAAAAAGCACCTGATTCAATTTGACAGACAGCTGGTAGACAATTTGGACCACTGGTTCGGTGTAAGAGGCTAGATAGATAGGCTCAAGAAGTCTGAAGTAGGCAAAGCATGCTAAGTGTCTACGTGCCTAGGCGCACTGTGTTGTGTTCCTGTCAGTTCGAGTTGAAGCGAGAGGCAACATGAAGGTCAATTCGTTCGCTCCTGCTACCGCACTTCCTCACTCCAGTGTTTTGATAACGAGTTTCTACGGTCACTGAGTGAGACGTGTTCATGTTTGCTTGTGCATCCTTGACAACATGCTTGTTAACTTAGCAAGCAAATGTTCTCGAGTTTATATGGCTGACAAAACTATCTTTACTTTGTATAGCTGTTTACTAATTTGATATTGCAATCAATGCTCTGCCTTTCAGGCGAAATTGTGACTTTTTTTTATTTATGACAACTTCAGTGCATTGGCAGTAAATCTTAGTTTTTCTAAATGAGAGAAAGGTGTAGGTATTTCTGTATGAAAGAAGGAGGAGCGCGGTACTGTAAAGGCCTTTTTTTTTTGGTCATGGCAAATGGGTGTGCATTAAAATATAGAGGCCGTTTCTTCTTTTTTTTGGTCCCAGAAAATGGGTGCGCGTTACAGTTGAGGGCACGCTGGAATCGAGTAGATACGGTATAATGAGCTACTGATACAATAAGTTTATATCGAATTCGATATAAACAGGTTCGACTATAGTAGATATTCAATTCGCGAATTCGAACATTCACAATTCAATTCGGTGGTATTCGATCATTCGGACACCCCTACTAAAACGAAACGCTGGTCTGTTTATTGTTAATTAGTAGAGAAAAACAAAAAACAAAACAGAAGTCAGAACTGTCCCACTAAACTTGGGAACAATGGCAACCTAGGCGCAGAGCATAGGGATGTAGAGTATTGGAAACAAAAAGGCAAAGCAGGCAACTTAGCAGCCTGTCAAAGCTGCAGATCCATCTGGGCGAGAAGCTTTTATGGCTACTGCCACTATCACAGGATACACACCTTAGTGGGCTGCTGCTGCGGAGGCGGAGAGTTGTTGGCTTGTCGGTGCGCATCGAGGCACTTCTGGTAGCGCAGTTTGCATGCAGCCTCAATGGTCTTGCAGAGCGCACCCGCAGATGGATCGCAATGAAGCACGTGCGCCTCAAATTGGTCCTGGGCTGTGTGCATGATGAACCCACAATTCCTGCAAACCGAGAGCGGTGTGAACTCGCTGTCACTGAAGCCTCTCAAACAACCTGCTTCTAGATACAAGCCTGTGCCAGGGTAGAGATACGTGAATGTTGCTGCTTTTCTCCTGTATGTTCTGCAGGATGTGTTGTGCATGGGAATGTGCATGGGCATTTGCCAAGTCTGTGTTCAGTATGAATGTGGACAGCACGTTTCTAAGACCACTTCTCGACCCACCTGCTGTGGATATTACCCTGGAAATGGTGTCTATGGACTGAACTATGAATGGGAGCGTCTTGTTTGTTTCAATTGTGGACTGCCCTTGACCTGCTTGATACCATGAATGAGAAGCAGCAAGAGTTGCTGCTCAACAACTCAACAAACTCAACAAAATGAGATGTCCCACTGAAAAGCTGGAAAAGTGTAACTGTGTTAAGTGCATGAATTGGCTACATAGCATGTTCACTGCAGATGTTGTACTTTTTAAACTTGTTGCACGCCTTCCAATAAGCAACCTAATCTGCCTACTTAGAAGCATGTACTGTGTTGCAGAAATAAAGGTTGTCTTGCAAGAGACGTAAGAGCTCTATTGTCTATGGAGTTCTATTTTAACTCCCGCTTTTCAACAAAATAAATCTAATCAAAAGCCCTATCAGTAAACACATAGCAAGACAATGTCTCCCTCTATTCCTCTGTATTTAGTTGCAGGTTTAACATTCACACATTTCAGAAGGGACAAAAGAAAGTAGACACAGGATAAGCACTAACTCACAATATAATGTTTGTCTTGTGCCTATCTTTCTTTCCCAATCTAAGGTGTGCACTTGTAAAACCTGCAAGCATGAACCAACTAGCCCAGCAGCACATTCTATTAAGCAGTGTATTTATATAGGAGGTCTTGATGCGAGGACTCACGTGACTTCCTTGCCAATGCCAAGGAACGAAAGGAACCGAACACGGCACTCAGCCAGCACCTGGCCACGCCCGCCGCCTGCCGGATCCAGTGTCACCGTCACTGTCGAAGGGGCTACTGCCACCTGCCAAGATAAGTATACCACATTGCTCTCGGTGAATGCCTGTTGACTTTCGCCTTGTTTAGAAAAGTTCCACGCTACTTCGAACTTCAGATTCAATGAGGGTGTGCAAGCTTTTGCCACATAAAACCTAAAGTGGTCGAAGTGCAAACTCCCCACCCTTAATCCCTTCCCCCAAAAAAGTTGTACATGCAAAAATCAGACAATTTGTTAGAAACGGATGTTACCTGCCAAAGAAAAGAACATTTAAAATAAATAGGCAGCATAAAGACACCAAAAAACAGCAAGTGCTCCTGAAGTAAAAGCACAGCATATTTAAAATTTGTTGTAGCTATACTGCTTTTATGCATAGAAGTATCTAGATCAAAACCTTTGTGCATGAAGCCTTGAAAGGCCAGCACTAAGCATGAGTTTGACAGCTACAAGATTTCTTTGTGCTATATTCTACTGCCTCTGAAAGATTACTTGTACTGCCACCAACACCTTAAAATTTCAAGTGCCTTAATGCTTTTAAGGAGTATAGAAAAGTGACATTTGCTTCACCAGTTTTATTGTAAAGGCTGGGAAACAAGCTCCTTGTAAGAAAAGCCAGCAGTCTTCAGCAATTACACCGGCTCTGATCTCATTTACCGCAACGACGGTTAGACAACACATAATGTGGGGGAGTGAAACGCTAAAGTGCGAAACATGACCTGCCGTGCCTGCCATGGCAGGCACCGCCTGACACACCCCGGCAGCCTACCTGTACGGGCAGCCAATGTGCGCGAGGTACGCGGTCGAGCAGGGTGTCAATGGCCCCGTTGAGCAGGTCGATGCCAGCGGCTGCCGCCACAGGCATGCTGCCCAGGTACAGGGCCCGCAGCACCTTGCGCGGCTCCTCCATGGGCCGCAGCAGGCCCCCTTCCACACCCTCCTCTGCATCGTCAAATGTGGTAGAGGATGTCACACAAAATGCAAGATCACAAAGAACAATGAAAACTGCATTAAGACAGCCCTTGCGGTACACCAAAAGATCAGATTAACAAACAAGAAGGGACCTTAAAGAAACTGAGCATTCCTCACCCTATCTACAATTAAGTTTAGGGGCACCAATTAGGTTATTGTGTTGTGTTTTGACAATACGTTTATTGATACATATTACTCTGTGCCAGATGTATCACTGAGTGGCAGCATACTTCTGCGAGACTAATGCTGAATCTATTATCGTGTAGCAATATGCGTGCCACTAGGCGTTCTTATTCAACAATGCGCAGCATTCTGTGATGGTCAGTGGAATACACATAAAACAAATTGCACCGCACTATGATGTGAAGGTTTTGCCAAAAATTGGGCCTACACAAGAGCGATTTCCCTTGCTGATCAAGTCCTGTCGAAGGGTAGATGCAGTCCAAATTTTGTGAGTGCAGATTCGACCAATTGCATTGCACAAGAGTATGTTTCTCGCAGGAATACTATGATGACCACTCTCAAAGACAGTGTACTAGAATCCAATCTCTCTTATAGCCAGTCTCAACACAAATGCAACAATTTGTACTACTAACAATGAGCAGCATTTCTGCTCCAAAGTGAGAGCTTCTTCGAGTGAAAATAACATACAAAAGTTTAATATTGGCAGGTCACCTTGCAAGGGTTTGTTGATCTGAAAAGTATAGTACTGAAATGACATCTGATGAAGTCAAATTTCAGTGTAATGTCACCAAATATAAGCAAGCTAATTTCACCTTGCCCAGAGAAGGTGCATTCAGTTTCTGCTGGCACCGTGGTACCAACAGTCGCTGACACCTTGTTAATATGCTCAGATACCAGGAATCATCAAGCTGTGTACTGAGGCTAGCAATACTACAGAAATCAAAAGCCATAACGGTGCATCTCAGGATATCATCTAGCAATTTTATGATTGTGTAAGTCCTGGATTTCTGCTGACATGGGAACGCACATGCACTGCTTGCCAGGCACCTAGCAAACCCAACCGAGTTAAGGGTGACAAAAAGACCCAACTGCTATTCACGTAGCCTATTTGTAGAAGTCTGAGGGTACCACCTTCCAGCCACAAAAGTAGAAATGCTTAGAGCACACTACAATGACCACTGAACTATATGTGCCTATATCTGAGACAACCAAAATGTTTACTCTTTTCTTGCCAGGCCCTGACTGACCACCCAGAACTTTCACAATGTTTCGTGGTTCTTGTGAGGCCAATTTCAAACGCGACTACTCCAATGCGAGTTGTTTTCTCATGAAAAAATGAAATCAAAATATGGAAAATTAATGTTCCAAAGATGCACAAAGGCTATAAGAGATGTTGTAGTGGAGGGATAAGGATTAATTTTGATTACCTGGAGTTTTTTAATGTGTAGCTAAATATAAGTACACAAGCGTTTACGCATTCCTCCCTCATCAGAATTTGGCTGCCATAACTGGGAATCGAAGCCGAGACTTCATATTCAGGACTACAGTCGAACCCGGCTATATCGAACTCGCCAAAAAACGCCTATCAATTCGATATAGAGCATAATTCGATATAAGCCTGCTAAATAATTGGATGTCATAAAAGCACATACCATTTATAAAATCACTTTTATTGATGAAACTAGCTTAGTTTCGCACGAAATAGTCCTGCATTTTCTTCTGCTTGGGCAATTTCGCTGCGTGCGAGGCACGCACTTTTCCACTTCGTTTAAGGAGTCGGAGCAGCTGAGGCTGCAACATTCCGCATTCGCGCAGAAGCACCGGACTAGTGCGAGCGCACCAATCACTTCGGAGGATGTGGACCAAAGACGGTCGTTGCTTTCGTCGTTGTGCCCATTTTCACTTGTGCTCGGCACGATGTCGGCAATGTAGTCTTCGTTCGAGGGCTCTCCCGTGGCCGCGACACCATCATTTGCGCTCACAAACTCGTCCACCGTTGATTCGTCAACAGCTTCCGGAAATTCTGACAGCTCGCTCCAAACTTCGGCAACAACGGCAACGGCTTCGTCGCAATAATCAGAATTTACAGTCATCACCGAGCACGTGGAAGTCGGTACGGCTGAAGCTATTTTGGATGAACCGCTCGTACACGGCCGTGCGTACGCGTCGGGCGCCACGGGCACTACGGGCACCGGGTCGCGAGTTAGGCTGCTTTAGCCCTAATTTCCCCCTTCAAAATCGTGCCGAGAGTGCACCTCGGAATCTTGTACGTTGCGGGGACATCCGACTTGTCACCGCGTTCGACCCGATTTATGATTTCGAGCTTCACGGCGAAAGGCGAATTCTGACGCTTCATCACGGCAACACTGCGGGAGAAGGCGCACACAATGAATCAGATAAGCAGCGAGACAACTCGCACTTTCGCCATCTTGCACGACGAAAGCACAAGAGCCTCTGATTGGCTGTCTGAGCAAGCGTTGCGGGCGCGCGGGCCAGGATCATTTTTTGTAGGGGGTTGTCGGCGGCTCCGAGGTAGCGCGGTCATGTAGGGAGAGCGGTTGGATGGAGCCGCGCCGCCGGGTTTTCCCGACACCACGAGGGAAAGCCAACTTCCGGGGGCACTTCCCGCCGCTTGACGTTCGATATATCGGGAGTCGCTACTAGTTTTGTTCGATGTAAGCGTAATTTTTGCTATATATACTCATTGTAACTATACCGTGTCCAGAAATTGTTCGATATATGGAATAATTCGATGTAAACGAGTTCGTTATAGTCGGGTTTGACTGTAGTAGAATGCCATGACCATTGAGCCATCACGGCAAGTCTTATGCAAGCACTTCCTCCAGCATTTTTGAGAATTAAACCAGTCAAAAGACGAAGAGCATAGGAGAGATGTGGTACACACAACTGGACTAACAACTGTGATAACAAGACCAGTCGTCTGTGCAACGTCTCTTCTCTGTACTTCGTCTTTTGACTGGTTTAATTCTCAAGAATACGTACCAACTGACCAAGATCGCAACTTTCCTCTAGCACCTGCTCCCAGAATCAAGCACAGCCATTTTAATGTCATTTGCGATGGGAGCTGCACTCAGTCGGTTCCTATTCAATGAAAACATCTATCTCAATGCCTAGCGGCTATCGCTGTTGGAAAACAAAAGCTCACCCAGTGAGAGGCTGGCAAGGCGGTCCAGGGCAGAGCCTACACGTCGAGCTGGAGGCTCCGCAGGTGCTGCCCGCTTGTCACCAGATGGATCGGAGAGGCTTCGCTCCAGCACCATCTTCTTGCAGACATCTCGCAGGGCATTGGCAATAATGCGTGCTGGCATGTCGCAACGGAAGACATGGCACATGAAGCGCCTTGTGCCGCTGTCACGTGCTACATAAGCAAAGTCCCTGCAAGATATTAAACGCCAGAGGTGTGAACATAATCTCCGTAATCTTCAGATTTTCGCGTCACATATTTTAGAAGTATTTTTCGGAATCGATCAGTCCACCATAAAGATAAATATCTACAGTCACCAACTTACTTGTAAAAAATGCTACGACCACCCCTTCAAGATGAAATGAATTTTTGCAGACACAACTATATACCAGCAATCTTTTTCTTTTTTTCTGCACGCTATCACACTGTGGAATTCGCTGCCCACTGACATTGTGCAGGCAGCATCAGACCACAAGTTTTAAGATCTTCTGATTCAGCATTTGTAGATTGCAGCTTAGTCAAGCGACTTTTTTTTTTTCACCTGCTTTTGTGCAAGTGTTATCACCGATATTTTGACATGCCATAATCAGTGTATGTTGCATTTTATCTTAGCAGCTTACTGGTGCTCTCATCATGCTCTAATTTTGTTCGGCTGGGTACTTACAGGGTATGTTTCATATTCCCCTGACTGGTCTTTACCCATCACTGAACTGTATAGTTTCTGTGTTTTCCTTGACATGCTGATTGTGTCGACTGTGCTAATTGTATCCCTAATGTTTTTTTTTCTTCTCTAATGATCATTCATGTATCTGGTGCCTACTTTCTGTCTCTTCATTATGTAATTACACCCCTACTGTAATGCCCATATGGGCAAAATGTAGGTACTATTCTAACAAATAAAAAAATTAATAAAATGAAGGAGACATGCTAATAGCTTGCACACACCAAGGTTTCCTGAATTATTAAGAATATCTCCGATGTTATTTACTATAACTATATTATACTATACTATATCATACTATAACTATAACTATTTACTATAACTGAGCATCTGGAAAACTCAGGTCTCTGACAAAAACCCAGATGCTCTGTGCTAGGAGTGTGAAGTTATGCAAGATGGAATGCACTTCCAACATGTTTTCGGTGCGGCAGCTGCTTATGTGAACACACTCATTTCATGCTGCAAGACAACCAAGTTGTTATCATGTCTAAAATGCACAGCATGAGCTGTCTCCTATGGTAAGCGCATGGAATGCATTTCTGTTGGGATAACAGCACGGTCATTATGGAAAGCAAAATGAATACAAATATGCTGTGTGACGCCATTGTGAACTATGTGCCAATTTAGCACCATTGCAAAGTGTTGAATTAGCTGTGTGGTGATGGAATGTGTCAGGCGTGTACACATCAAGCTCCACAACTGATGATATCAAGAGTGACATGCTGTGGCCAGTGGCCATACCAGCTGGGCAATATAAAAGACATGCAAGCTCACATGCTCACACACAGCATGCATTACCAAATTGCAATCAAAATGAGTAACCTCACCACCATAAGCCACTCTGTGCTACATGCAAATGCACTGGATCCAGTACTCCAATTCAACAAGATCAGAAGGTTGTTGACTAGCCCAGTTGATCAGTTCTATACGAGCCAGAATAACTGTTAAAAACGATTGAAAGTATGTGCGTATGCTCAGATTGCATAGCAACATAGTAAGTGTCGTCTACAGAAACCAAAATCACTCTCAAATAATCCACCAACTAGTCAAAAATGGTACAATTTTGTTCATACGAGGCTGGTTGGTACATGACTAAGAAAAAAAAGAAACAGCAGATAAACTATAGGAAAAGACAGATGAACGATGAATGCTGTAGTGTTCATGTTTGTTTTCTGTGTCCTGCTTACATAAATTAAAGAAAAAAAATTGGCACCCATTAGCTGAGACTGTAAGCAAGAACAAAGCCAAATCCATTGTGCTTTGCCAAGGTCACAACATGGTTTATGCCAGCTGTCAGCGGCTGCGTGCAAACCCCTTTCCGTGTTTCTGCTTGAGTGCAGACGGGGATGACAGACCACTCAAGATAACAGTCTCGTCAATTACAACTGCATCGCAAAGCGCTCAGTCTGTGCATGCCTTTCAGTACTTGCATCACAATGCTCTGTCATGCAAAACTGACTGATCAGATTGGCTGGTAAATTCTTGCATTATGCGTGATAAACCCAACTGGAGCTTTGCACAAATCATCACAGCAATGCCACAATTATAGAAAAAGGGACAAGCACCAAAAGCAATCTCATAAGAGAAATGTCCACTCACCGCTCCCTGTACGCAGCAGCGGGCAGCCAGGGCAGCATAAAGAAAGAGAAACAGGAGTGTCAAGTCTCACTAGAGAGTGACGTGCAAGTCCACTGCTCCTCCTCACCAAAGGCAAACACTCTGTTTGTCTCATGCCTTCTGTGACTTTTATTTCATTGTGCGACAGAAGTTACGCAATGGAATACCAACTGGCCCAATCTTACCTGTTATTAAAGGGCAATTGCAACGAAATTTTTAACTCCGTAAAAAGTGTACTTTCACATACTGTAGCTAAAGGGGAGCTTCCATGCAAAATTTAAGTTTGCAATATGAGTCAACGCATTGCAAAAAGCTTGCACAGATAGTTGTCTTTGATACCGAAATTGGGAAGGAAAAGAAAAAAGAAAAGAAAAACCCACTGTCATTACCGGTTGCCAGAAGTGGCGCGTGACCTAGAATGCGTGGCTCTTCCGCATAACCAGCAAAATCATGCCCTGCTGCTTTGCCAAGATAGCTTCATTTGTGTATACAACTCATTTGTAACTAATTTAGCCAATGTAAAATTTTGCTGCTGTAGGCCTTTAAGCTGTGCTAGTCTATATCTCTGATACACATGAAGTCACCCTTCGGACATGCTATTACACACAATGTGGTTTATCTGCTCTTCCATCATACGTCATACATACATACATACATACATACATACATACATACATACATACATACATACATACATACATACATACATACATACATACATACATACATACATACATACTTCATTTTCCAACCAGTAATGCACAGTGAATAGCACATTCATTTGCATACATGTATTTGCCCACAGTCTGGCAAGAATGTGCTTTGCTCTTTTACACAAATTTAGCTTTCAGATCACTAAGAACAATGCCAACATAGTAACTAAATGAGAAAATTATAAAATTATAATGTATAATTATATATATCAAAAGGTCCCATGAGCCAGTGTGAAGGGTATCAATGTAGTATGCACAGATGTAAAAGTCTACTTCAACAGATTGTCCCAGTCAGCATGACACTGAATGCAGTGTTTCATAAAAGCATTCAGACATTGCAAGCAACTCATGTTTGCGATGTAAAGGCAATTTCACAAGTCTTGCTTCCCTCTGTTGCTAAATGGGAATGTAATTGAAAATCTTGAGAGCTGTGACCTGGAAGAGAGCCGGAGGAACAAAAGTTGCTCAGTGCTAGCCAGCCAAGATTGCAATTACTGTACTGTTTCACTGTAAAATCGTTTTGTTATAGCTAGGTTGTAGACTATATCTGAGGAGGAGCAAGAACAGCGATTCTTCAGTACTTGTAACCTGGCAAACTATCCCGAAGTAAAAAAATGGGGGACCCTTCAACGAAGTAAAGAAAGCACAGGTTCCATTTTTCATTGCATTGCCTTCTCTGAATAAAAACAAGAATGCAAGATCAACATCCCCCTGGAACATAATGCTTCCTTGTGGTTTCAATAATCACGAGTAAATGATTTTGATAACTTTTCGGACCCATTTGTAAGTTCGGCAAGACACCTCCTGGCTTTTCCACATACACAAAAAAACCATTAGTTGCTTGTTCCAATAACTTTCAGACTCTTATGTCAGAGCAGAAAAACATACTAAGGGCTTCCTTCCAGCTTCTTTTCATGCGCACATTTTTAAAAAGGCAGCAAATGTGAATGTACCGGCCATTGTCCCTGCCAACGCCCCAAACACGAATGGCATGCAGGGGCTGACAGTGAAGCACTGTGCCATCCTGGGGCCGCAGCAGGCGCAGTTGGAAACCATCCAGCTCAAGCAGCAGGGATCGCCCTTCGCCCCATCGACCCACGCCGTCAAGCCCTCGGCCAAGCGACAGGTCCACAATGCAGCGGTTCAGTGCCCGGCTTGACCGCTCTGGTGTCAGCTCACTCTCGGGAATCTCCGACCAGCCCAGAGAACGCACGGCAAAGCGCATTGCCTCCCCACTGCTGCTGCCACCAGCTATACAGTCCTCCTGCATGCAGTTGAAGTACACTCCAGTTAGAATGATGCGAAAGAAGAACACTGTGCTGCCCTCATAAAGCAGGAGACATAGGAGAGGTGGTTCCTCTCTACGACACAGATCATTTTCACAAGAGCTACAAAATCTCTGATGGATGGACAAACGTTAGGAACAAACACTTCAGATGTGGCACTAGCTTGTCATATCTCAATAAAACAAAATGCTTCATGCGCTTAAAGAGCGTTTTCCCAGTGGTTGTTACAAACACGACACACTTCATATCTGAACACCTAAGAGCTCATTCAGTGGTACATCTTCCAACAAGCTGCAGCTTTGCATTCTATGCCATCAGGTGCCACAAATACATGCTTCCAATCTATACCCATTCTTTAAGCCTAATGCCTTTCTCCACAAAGTGTTAAATGGTAACCCACATGCTGTGATCAGTCAAAACTTTTGCTCAATTTGTATGAAACCTGTAAAATATCTAGCTATGAACATAAACCCATGCATTAACCAATATGCAACTAAAAACTGTTTCCGAACACTGAACGACAGTGCTACCCTCGAATTATTTAGGCATTCTGCTAGAATAATGCTCCCCTGCAATTTCTTTAAAGAGGAGCTGCTTGCAAAACATGACTCCACTCCAGTGCTTTCCAGAAGCAGCTGAGAATGCCTGGTTATGATCACAAGAGTTTGACGCAAAAATGACTAAAGGTAAATCTGGCACTAGAATCCACGCACACTTCCAGTACAGCGCTTCATCCAGTGTGGAAATAAGGGATAGTACACTCACTGACAAAATATTGTGGGGTGCATGAATTGCACTCCATGGAGTGCCAGTGCAGCTGCCGTGACTACACAGTGAAGCAAACCTATGAGTGCAAAGTAGAAAATTAACGTAGAGATAACATTAAAGCTCCTAAAAAATGCAGAAATCTAACGTTTCCTCGATTTCTTTTTTTGCAAGAAAAATCGACAAGAGTCTAATATGTGTAGCACAGTGGCGGCTGGTTTCCTAAAGTCAGCTCTGCCACAGTGCAGCTGTGCTCATGCAGAAAAGCATATCAATGCCGCGAAAGTAGTTTTTTGCTCCGTGTTCTTGGGGGAGGGGGGGGGGGGAGGAGCAGCATGATAGAATAGAACAAGTACCGTAATCAGGCATTGTAAGTTACTGCCACTGGTTGAAAATACTCCTAAGGGCAGGCCAAAATAGGTGTTTTTGACAGACGACATGTGTTCAATGCATTCACAATCCCCTAAGCTCTGCCGAGACAGCTTCTGCCAGTAAAGGGGTCACCAATGGGGACACCATACGGGTCAGGAGTGTGCATGATGATTGGTCAAGTTCGAATTATCCGGCAAAGGCCAATTTTAGGATCAAAATAATGAAAGGGCCCATAGAAGTGCACGGATGCCAATCGGGACCTTTTGTCAGTATTGAATTAACCAATCGTACTACGATCATTCCCATTGTGGTCGAACAACAGCAGCTGCAGATTCCCCTCTAATAACTTTAGTGGGAAACTCTGTGGTTACAATATCAGGCTGTTTCAGAAAATGTGACTGAAATTCCTTAAAATGAAGGAACAACAATAATTTTGATTTCCTCAGTATTGCTTTTATCACAGAGCGGTACATTTAAACATTTACTCATGGTATTACTTCGACAAGTAATTCGAAAATTAGACTAATTAGCTTTTATAACTAAATAAGCCGACAGTTGATCTTAATAGGGGACTTATAACTCATCATCCGAAGAGTACATAGGCGATTACAGAAATGCCAAAGGTTGATGCTGTAAATTTCTGCAGCTTAGTGGATTCCGCCCAATTTCATACTGAAAACGGAAGCTGAACTGTTCAAGAGCACAAATGTCTCACCCTTAGCAGATGCTCCTGAGTGATGTGACTGTGTATGCTTCACTATCAAGTGAGCATGAGCGAGTACGAAGTGGGTAAATCACCCAATTATCACATCTTTCCTATATTTTAAGGAATTCAGAAAGCATTTTATGATGCACCCTGTATTAGGTATGGCGTCACTGACTAGCATTACTAATCTACAGGGATGGCTCTTGGTCACCTTCCGGGGGTCAATTTCTTTCGTCAAATGCGACCCCCCAGGGTCGATTTTTTTTTATTGCAGACTTAAAATCTTCAAAGTGACCTGTTGCAAAAACAATTTACCACAATTTTTTTTAGAGTGACCATAAAGTGACAAAAGATATTTTTCATGGTAAACAGGCATTGTTTATTCGTGAATACAGATGGGCTTGCATAAAACTTATAATAAGAATTAAAATGTAGATACACTGGCATAGATATATATTCTGATTTGGCACTCAGGCAGTAGTCTTCATTGAAGGAATTGCTGCTCGACTCACTTACAGAAGAGCAACCAGCGTGCACATCAATCGCGTAATTGAACTGTATATGTGAGCACCCGCAAGCAACTCAATGGTTGTGCAACCATCACAAAAACCAAGAGTCATAAACTTGCAGTAATCCGTCATCCCGTCATCAACAAGAGGGAGCTTTCATGAGTATCAAGAAAGGAAATGCAGGCATTGCAGCATCATTCGTATACAGCGACATCCATTGTATTTACCAGCACCCACCTGTGAATTGATGTAATTGCACTACTGTGAACAATAAACGAGCGAGCATCTGGCAGTGACCGTTTGAGAGATTAGAAACTATACAGACACCAGTTTTCACGAGCACAACGAATAGAAACAGCGTGTGAGACAAAACCAAAACTAACTGCCATACACCTGCGAGCAGTCACTGACACTCCGGCGCAAACAAGTCGTGTAATAAAAACCAAGGGACTATGGAGTGAAAGAAAAATGCATTGTATCCACAGAGGGTGGCAGCACTTGTTGGGCAACAAGGAGTTGAAAAATTGGTGCATTTTTCAAACATGCAGACGGCGTCATAAATATACGGCATTAACCATTCGAGACTTGTTCACAGCAACACATATTTACGGTTTTCACCCTCAAAGGGTTAAATCAAAGGGGAAGCGCTAAGCTGTACTTTCTGGACTCTAGGTAGGGTGCTAAGTCGAGGAACCTTTAACCCTTTCGGTATCACTGATTTATCAGTACGTTTTCGCATTTCTGTCCCGCCATGTCAATGACATCAGATAGGAATGTGAGGACCATACCAAGAGAGCATTTCCCATTATCCGTGTCATTTTTTCCTTCTGCATACCAAAGATGAACCGTTATGTTCAATTTATAATATCCAAGAAAAAAACATGATGCTGGAGGTTCATAACATCAAAAAAAACCTACAGTGAAAGGGTTAAAGAACACGAGGGTAATCACTGCACTGTTGTTGCGAGCCTTGCCTGTGGCTGAGCAGCCGGTGGCTCGGGTGGCTGTGGGAGCAGCGGCCGGCTTTCAGGTGTTGGGAGAGAGCGACTGGTACCTTCTCGTGGTCGCTCACGTTGGATGGTCCCAGTGCGGATGTGCCAGTAGTAGGGCCCGTCGTCATCTAGGTGGCGCTCCCAGCCCTCAGGTAGGTCCTGTTGTTCTGCCTCATCCACCTCCTTCTCTGAAAGCCTGCTTGCACACGCAAAAACATCCTTCAATGAGGTAGGAAAAATAATACACTCACACACTCTTATTAAAGCTATTTCGTTTGCACCATCCTAATGTGTTCCTTTAAGAAAACATCTACCAAAAGTGAAGTCAAAATTAAGTGTGCAGTAAAAATTACCAATAGCTGCACCGTATCATTTTTAGCAACACAATGTGATGGTTAGGTTTCCTTCAGGGCACTAGCAATAACGTTTTCTTCCTTTTTTTCTATTGCATTTCTCTAAACTAAGTCTCCAGGTAAGGGGCAGCAAGGTTCCTACTTGAATGTGTTAAGCTTACACTAAAACAGTAGCTTCTCCAAGAGCCTCATTAGTTCTCGCATAGATAAACAAGGGCCTGGGCTCGTTCCTGTAACGTCATATGACTAATGTGGAGCCCAGGACTGCAGCCTCCCTTAGCCCTCACGGATTCATTCATTCATCGTTGCAATCATGTCTAGAGTACAGGTCATAATGATTGCATTATAATAACAAGACAGCATCATATGTGAAGTTATGCAGAAAAGAAGCACGAAGACCAAATGGTTAAAAAGGACTAATAAAAAGCAGGGGACTTACAAGTTGTTGTCACCATCTGGCTGCTCAAGCATCGGCTGGCTAGTCAGGTCGATGCCCATGGATTGAACGTGTAGCTGTGCATAGCTCCAGCGACTTTTAACCCGGACGGGTCCATTCAAGTTCACATCCAGGTCGCCAGAGTCTTCATCCCGCTCTGCATTAACCGGACATGGGGACTGCTTCACTAATCCACTTAGGGACAGCGTGAACCAAAGAAAGAAAGAACTCGCTCCCACAAACTATTTTGTTACAGCACTTTCTTAATGACCAAGCTTTTCTGAGCGTAGGGTGCGGTAAAATTATCCACTGCAAGACATGCAAAAAGCAACAAGTACTGACTGCAATGCAGGAAAGCAGTGTAGGCATTGCAAACTGTTGTCACATGGACAAAAGACTGCGCTGGAACGACATGTGACAAGCAATGCCTTACACGCACTTTTGCTTCTGACAACCTTTCAGGCGCGATCTCGACATTCATGCAATTTTATCCGACTTGTATAAAGCTGTGCATTTTACAACGACCGACCAACTGCAACGGGGCACAACACCTGGGGAAATATTCTATATCGGACGGTCACTTTTGGAGATACCACTTCAGTGCACGCTGATTGGCTGGTTTCGCAAAACCGTTCGAACCATCCAACGCGCCGTGAATTACGTCACCCGAAAGTAACAGTATCGCCGAAAGTGATCGTCCCCTGCCTGCCCGACCATCAATCGACACGTGGTGACGCACAATCCGGTCTGAGGCGGGCTTTAAGGACTAGTTTAGTAACGCGCCAAGCATGTTCTGTACAATAGGGTATCTACGACTAGCTGCTATAGGCTCGCCGCTGTCCATTCTATTACAAAGTGTAAGTGTAGTTTTAGAATCAAAACAAACTTACCCAAGCAAAAAGCGTGGTTGGTGCTTAGCGAGTTCATTCCGGTCAGCATTCGGCCATCTGCGCCAGATTAAAGCATTTCACAGAATGCCATTTGTCTATACACATCGAAATTCCTGTGGAAAATAAAAGCGTAAACTTTTTTTCTTTTCCTTTTCTTATGACAGCTGTGTGTCGCACTTGGGTGGCAATGTTTTGAGTTGGCATATACGAGTTTACAAGCAGATGAAATTAAAATGATATTGTACAGCGATCGAATCGCAATACTTGGAGACGCGAATCTGCATAAGTTATGCCGATTTTCGCGGAATTTTCGTGATTATCGGTGGTGAGCCTACCTAACCGGTTGCCGCGCATCGCGTGGGTTGCTCGAACGGTTGTCTGAACAGTTAAAAAAGAAGAGGGGGAGTCATGTGGTTCCGATAGTGTGTCGGCAAAACATTTTCCGGACACATATAAAGCAACGTCTACAGCGTAGCATTCAAAAGGTTCCGCATCGCGAGTATTGTACAGCTGAGAAACATCAATATAAACTTGCAGCGCACACACAGGCAGCACACCTCTATTAAATCGCTAACGCAATTGAGATACCGTCAAAAAGCCAATTTTAATGTACATAATCATCGTCTGCTAAGCACTAATAACCTTAAAAAGGGCAAGGGTACAGTGAAGCCGCACGAGTTCATTTCATGCTCCACATACACCTAACCGTATCGATTTAGGGCTAGTGGACCGTCTTTCCACGGCGTCAGCCGTAGCAGGGGAACACAAGGCACACGGGGCGACCCCCAGGAGACTCACCGCCCTTGCTCGATGTACGCAGATGTCACATCCGAACGCGATCAGAGAGATAAAAGGTCACTCCGTTATCAGCTGCTGCCAGCGATCTCAACGCAATGCCTCACAGCTCGCTGGCACCCGCCGGCTTCGCCCGACGGGCACTGCTGCGACTGCGCAGGCTGGCGCAGGCGCGCACGGCCCGCCGCACCCCTCCGCGTACCAACAACCGCACGCGCGCGACCATAAACACACCGGTCTCACATGGCAACCGCTGGTGCTGGTCTATAACCAACTGTTACGTTACCCAACTGTTTGCTGAGGTCTTATTTGACAGATCTCTACCACGCTGATTAACAACAACAACAACAACAAAATAATAATAATAATAATAATAATAATAATCATAATAATAATAATAATAATCTAAAATATGTTTACACCCTTGGCACTCTTAAAACGTTTGCACCCTTTGGCGTGTATATTTGTCCCACAAAAATAACCGTCATCTGCCTTGCTTGCGTTTCCTTTCCTGAAAACTCGGCGCTCGCTACTTTCCTGTCGAGAATGCTGTGTCACACTGATAACGCGCATGCTGATCGTCACTGGGAAGTACCGCGCTCGCAGCGTTTAAAAAAGGAAACGCGGGCAAGACAGATGACAATTATCGTTGTGGAACAAGATAAGCCCCAAAGGGTGTAAACCTTTCTTACACTCTTAAAACGGTTGCACCCCTTGGTGTGTATATTTGTCCCACAACAATAATCGTCACTCTTGGAAAAATTTACACCCTTTCGGGCTCATCTTGTCCCACAACAATAATCTTCATCTGTCTTGCCCGTGTTTCCTTTCTTTAACGCGTCGAGCCCGGTACTTCCCAGTCACGAACGGCATGCGCGTTATCAGTGTGACGCAGCATTCTCGAGAGGAAAGTAGCGAGCGCCGAGTTTTCAGGAAAGGAAACGCAAGCAACGCAGATGACGATTATCGTTGCGTGACAAATATGCACCCCTAAGGGTGCAACCGTTTTAAGAGTGTATCTTCCTTGTTTGCGTTTCCTTTCTTGAAAACTCGGCGCTTGCTACTAAGAGTGTATAAGAGTGTATACACTCTTATACAAAATTACTCCCTTTTGCCACACAACGATAATCGCCATCTGTCTTGTCCGCATTTTCTTTCTTTAACGCGGCGAGCCCGGTTCTTCCCAGCAACGAGCGACATGCGTGTTATCACCATGACATAGCTTTCCCAACAGGAGAGTAGCGGTCGCGGCGTTTTTAAGAAAGGAAACGCAAGCAAGGCAGATGACGATTATCGTTGTGTGGCAGATATACACCCCAAAGGGTGTACCGTTGTCTAAGAGTGTAGAGTTTAATAATAATAATAATAATAATAATAATAATAATGACAACAACAATAATAATACGTTACCATTGATGATTTTCTGCCTTCGTGAAACGTCAAAATGGAAGAGCCTGGTAGAATGGCCAAGGATCAGTGATTCACGTACCGATCTCCACAGATCCGTCACATTGCCCAGTTTACTTTTGGCAGCTGCTGTAAGGTAATTTATTGCAGTTTTCTTCAACGTTATTAACTGCATACTGTTAATAATGTCAGATGTGGCACTAATCCAATTTTAGACCATTGCAGAGAGATACAGCCGAGAACTACTTATAAAGCCCGTTTCAAATATGGTGCGAATTTGACTGCGTTTTCGCACTTGCGAATTTCCTGTTGCGGCAAATGGGCTGTCGGGCGTGCGATTTTTCGATGTTCGGACTGCTGAACTTATCTGCGAAAACGCACATGCGGCAAGGACGGGGAACCCATCACAACGTGGATTGCAGGGACGTCACTGACCTTCCTACAACCCTCTAAGAAAAGTTTGCACCCTTTGAGTCGTATCTTGCCACACAACGATAAACGTCATCTGTCTTGTCCGCATTTCCTTTCTCTAACGCTGCGAGCCCGGTACTTGCCAGTAACGAACGGCATGCGCGTTATCAGCATGACATATCATTCCCGACGGGAAAGTAGCGGGCGCAGCGTTTTCAAGAAAGTAAACGCAAGCAAGGCGCACTCTTAGGCAAAGTTACACCCTTTGGGGTGCATCTCTGCCACATAACGATACGCTCTAAGAACAGTTTACACCCTTTGGAGTGCCCCTTCTGCCGCACAACAATAATCGTAATCTGCCTTGATGCGTTTCCTTTCTTTAACGCTGCGAGCCCGGTACTTTCCAGTAACGAACGGCATGCGCGTTATCAGCATGACATTTCATTCCCGACGGGAAAGTAGCGGGCGCAGCGTTTTCAAGAAAGTAAACGCAAGCAAGGCGCACTCTTAGGCAAAGTTACGCCCTTTGGGGTGCATCTCTGCCACATAACGATACGCTCTAAGAACAGTTTAACCCCTTTGGAGTGCCCCTTCTGCCACAAAACAATAATCGTAATCTGCCTTGATGCGTTTCCTTTCTTTAACGCTGCGAGCCCGGTACTTTCCAGTAACGAACGGCACGCGCGTTATCAGCATGATAGCATTGCCAATCTGCCTTGATGCGTTTCCTTTCTTTAACGCTGCGAGCCCGGTACTTTCCAGTAACGAACGGCACGCGCGTTATCATGCTGATAACGCGCGTGCCGTTAAAAAAAGCAAAATTACACCCTTCTGCCACACAACGATAATCGTCATCTGTCTTGTCCGCATTTCCTTTCTTTAACGCGGCGATCACGGTACTTTCTAGTAACGAACGGCGTGCGCGTTACCAGCATGACATAGCATTCGATTCCCGACAGGAAAGTAGCGGGCGCGGCGTTTTCAAGAAAGGAAACGCAAGCAAGGCAGATGACGATTATTGTTGTGTGGCAGAGATACACCCCAAAGGGTGTAACTTTGCCTAAGAGTGTGTGGGGTTTAACGTGCCAAAACCACTTTCTGATTATCAGGCATGCCGTAGTGGAGGACTCCGGAAATTTCGACCGCCTGGGGTTCTCCAACGTGCACCTAAATCTAAGTACATGGGTGTTTTCGCCCCCAACGAAATGCGGCCGCCGCGGCCGGGATTCGATTCCGCGACGTGGTGCTCAGCAGCCCAACACCATACCCACTGAGCAACCACGGCGGGTCCGGAACCAGAGAAGTCCTCCAACAACGGTTGCTGTCGATGTGCGCATACCGCCTTCGATTGTAGGGCAGATGACAAATGCTTTAACGCTTTAGGCGTCTGCCATATATGTCGTAGCGACAAGTATATCGGCTCAAGTGAGAATATTGAGCGCTGTGTGCTGTTTCATGTGCCCGCTGTCCGTGTCATACGGTGCCTGCACTTCAACAGATTAGAAGAGGACATCCTGAGATGTATATATTTGGCGACAATTATTAATTGCACAACCTTGCGCGACACGTGAGTCTTGCTAGCAGAAACATTCTCAAGATTTAAAAAAATGTATCTTATCTTTGCACCAAATGGAGGCCGCTATAAAATTTTTGTGCGGCACCGCGTTCCTATATACTTCAAGCGCGCGAGACAGTCACGTGCGTCTGCGTTATCTCTGTGCCAAAAGGCGTTGACCAGCTAATACTCCACTCAGTTATGTCTATAATGTAGTGAAGACGCCACGTGCGCTAAGCCTAATTTCTGCGTGGAGGACAGGCACGAGCGCGCCACGGTCACGGGTCATGGTATGGGAGATTGCATTGCAGAGAAGCCATCTTACGAGGCTTCGTGGGCTACCAACCGGTTATCGATTATGAAAACTAAAGGCTTAATTTTCGCATAAAACAGCGGCTGAAATGACATATCCGATAGCAAGTTCGGTCTCGCTTCTACGCGGAGCCGTACTGGTGGCGAGGACTTACGGAGTCGCCATCATGTCGGAAGCGCCTCGCTTGTGTAGTTTGAGGGATAACGTAGCGCGCTCCTCATATAGAAGGGCAGCGGATTGGGCGAGTTGGTGTTCCATGGTAACAATAAAATTCAAACAGCGCTAGACGACAGGACCAGAAAGAGGAGGAGACAGAAAGAGGAGGAGAGATCAGCGCCGTGTTTGCCTCCTCCTCTTTCAGGTCCTGTCGTCTAGCGCTGTTTGAATGTCATTGTCCTCATATAGCTTTGGTTGTCGGCGCTCAATCAAAGCAACACGCGGGAGCCTTCCTGGACCTTTATATAAGTACTCTCAAAACGACAGATGTTTTTTTTTACTGTCAACACAATAATCTTGGGCAAACAGAAAGCACAGAATGGTTTACAGACGCTATATCTCTTTACCGAATACGTACAGCGAACGCCCACTGCGCGCGGTCGCCGCGATGGAGTCCTCCGAACCGGTTTCTTACGTGAAAGGTAAGCACTCGCGGAGAGCAAACCATGTGAAATATGTGCTTATGGTGGGCAGTCTGTATAACCAAATGGAGCATAAAAGAAGGAAGCCTCACTGCAGCGATCGCACGCGTTCGCAGCGACCGAGTGCGTGTCTGCATCCATGTCCGCGCACACGTTTCGCTTTCGCTGCGGACGCGTTTTCGCACCGTGCCGTGAGCTTGCCGCAGCATATGAGGATTTGACTGTACACAAGCAACCATTGTCGCGTGGATGCTATCAGAGCTGTTCAAAAATAATTTCGTTATGTCTATCATAGGACGTTGACGCCTACAGCGACTTTTCATGTGCCGTCGCGACGATTTAACCTTTTTTTTCTTCTAAATTCTTGGATGTTTCAATATCATTATTTATCAAGTTTCATCGCACTGCATGCTTAATGGTCTTAGCGAGCAATTTCCCGCTGCTTGTTTTTCTTAATCCAGTACATTCACTGTTTGGTGCTAACACAAACTTGAGCATACGTCATACTATTAATGAGAAAGCTTTACTGGCCGCGAACTTGCGATTTCGCCGTGGCCGTGCTCCGAGGAGGCACATGACGTCACATCACGTTCCTCGTCGTTGCGTTCGCCTCCGCTCGCTTCGCCAGCTGCGTCGCATGCCTGATAAAATGTCGGATGATTGAAAAGGAGAGCTCGCGTGCGTCGCAACCACAGTTGAGGTGGCAGTATGGACGGCGACAATTCTGATAAGCAGGAGGAGGCCTGGAATCGACATCGGAACGAGATGAAGAGGAAACGAGTCGCTGCAGGAAACAGACCACCAGCGCGCCGAACGACTGGCTAAACGCCGCAACGTACATAGCCAGACAACCAGACTAACCTGGACTTGCAATCAAGATTAACCAAGGCTAACCATGCTATGCCTTAGCTTTCGCTACGTATATCCTGGCATAGCCGAGCTAAGCCACTGCAAATTTTTTCAATGCGCTTCTTACCGTTCCCTTTCTATCTGCCAGTATCTAGCATTTCTATGCCAGTATCTAGCATCAACAAGTTCGTAGATCAAACTTCATGACATATAGCAGGGCAGCGCACGCGGGTGTACGTCTCAGTGCATGCTTTCTGCTACTCACTGAACATCGTTGCCCCGACGCCGTAACCGAAATCTTCCTCGCGGAAGTAGCCGCTGCACACCCAAGTTGGAGCCGATGGCTGGCTGCTTGCCGGTTCAAAGTTTCGCGATCCAAGCTTCACGCAGCTTCTTGTCTTGCGGGTATGTGTGAAGGGTGATAACGGGCTCCGTTGCGTTTTGCGGCACCGAGCGGTAGCCTACCATGTTGGACACCTTCAAAGGCAGCCACTACCTATTATAGTGCGTTCAAGCTAGTGTTGTCAAGTAGAAACCCGAAGCGGGAAAAACGTCTTAATCCGAATCGCAACGCAGGTGGGTCTTTAAACTTCCGTTTTCAGCTTGCTTCGGCGCTATCGAAGCAGCTGACGCGGCCGCTGTGTCCACGTGATCCCTCATACAACGTCACGCCGACGGCGGCACCAGCTTTTCCAGTGGTGGAGCTCGCCCCAACGTCGCACGGGCTCTTCGCCCCTTCAAGTGCACGCTATGAACTTGCGCAAGCAAGATACAGATCTACCCAGGCACCTTCACGTGCTATACACTCTTAGGCAAATGTACACCATTTGGGGTGTGTATCTGTCACACTCTAAAAACAGTTTGCACCCTTTGGGGTGTATATTTGTCCCACAACAATAATCGTCATCTGCCTTGCTTGCGTTTCCTTTCTTGAAAACTCGGCGCTCGCTACTTTCCTGTCGAGAATGCTGCGTCACACTGATAACGCGCGTGCCGTTCGTGACTGGGAAGTACCGGGCTCGCAGCGTTAAAGAAAGGAAACGCGAGCAAGACAGATGGCGATTATTGTTGTGGGACAAATATACACCCCAAAGGGTGCAACTGTTTTTAGAGTGCAGACAAAAATAATCGTCATCTGCCTTGCTTGCGTTTCCTTTCTTGAAAACGCCGCGCCCACTACTTTCCTGTCTGGAATGACATGTCATGCTGATAACGCGCATGCCGTTCGTTACTGGGAGGTACCAGGCTCGCCGCGTTAAAGAAAGGAAATGCGGACAAGACAGATGACGATTATCGTGTTGAGACAAGATAAGCCCAAAGGGTGTAATTTTTTAAGGAGTGAAGGGTGTACATTTGTTTAAGAGCGTACGACCCAAAGGGTGTAAACTTTTATAAGAGTGCTCTTAGAAAAGTTTGCACCCTTTGAGGCTTATATTGTCCCACAACGATAATTGTCATCTGCCTTGCTTGCATTTCCTTTCTTGAAGACTTCGCGCTCGCTATACTTTCCTGTCGAGAATGCTGTGTCACGCTGATAACGCGCAAGCCGTTCGTGACTTGGAAGTACCGGGCTCGCGGCGTTAAAGAAAGGAAATGCGGGCAAGACAAATGATTATCGTTGTGGAACAAGACGTATTCAAGAAAAGAAACTAAAGCAAAAGCAGATGACGATTAACGTTGTGGGACAACACCCTTGGAAAAATTTACGCCCTTTGCGGTTTATCTGTCCCACAACAATAATCGTCACCTGTCTTGCCCGCGTTTCCTTTCTTTAACGCTGCGAGCCCCGTACTTCCCAGTCACGAACGGCATGCGCGTTATTAGTGTGACGCAGCATTCTCGACACAAAAGTAGCGAGCGCCGAGTTTTCAAGAAAAGATAAACGCAAGCAAGGCAGATAACGATTATTGTTGTGGGACAAATATACACCCAAAGCGTGCAACCGTTTTAAGAGTGAAGCCCCAAAGGGTGTAAACATTTTTAAGAGTGCACTCTTAAAGAAAATTACATCCTTTGGGTCGTATCTTGCCACAGAACAATTAGTCATCTGTCTTGTCC
Source organism: Dermacentor andersoni (assembly GCF_023375885.2). Taxonomy (NCBI): domain Eukaryota; kingdom Metazoa; phylum Arthropoda; class Arachnida; order Ixodida; family Ixodidae; genus Dermacentor; species Dermacentor andersoni. The sequence continues at coordinate 42,434,811 of NC_092817.1, forward strand.
GCATTTCCTTTCTTTAACGCTGCGAGCCCCGTGCTCCCAAGACACGAACTGCATGCGCGTTATCAGAGTGACATGGCATTCTCGAAAGCATAGTGAGCGCAGCGTTTTCAAGAACGGAAACGCAAGCAAGTCAGATGTCGATTACTGTTGTGTGGCAAATATACACCTCATAGTGTATATAGTTTGTGTACGTATAAAGCGTGTTTCTACAAAAACTTTAAGCAATATTTAAAAGTACCCTCTTAAAACAGTTGCACCCTTTGGAGTGTATATTTGTCCCACAACGATAATCGTCATCTGCCCTGCTTGCGTTTCCTTCCTTGAAAATGCTGCGCTCGCTACTTTCCAGTCGAGAATGCTACGTCACGCTGATAACGCGCATGCCGTTAATGACTGGGAAGTACCGGGCTCGCAGCATTAAAGAAAGGAAATGCGGCCAAGACAGATGGCGGTTATCGTTGTGGGACAAGATACGCCTGAAAGGGTGTTAACTTTTTCAAGAGTGAGGAGTGTGCGCTCTTTAAAAAGTCAACACCCTTTGGAGCGTATCTTATCCCACAACAATAATCGCCATCTGTCTTGCCCGCATTTCCTTTCTTTAATGCTGCGAGCCCGGTACTTCCCAGCCATGAACGGCATGCGCGTTATCAGCGTGACGTATACTATAGCATTCTCGACAGGAAAGCAGCGAGCGCAGCATTTTCAAGAAAGGAAACGCAAGCAAGGCAGATGACGATTATCGTTGTGCGACAAACATACACACCAAAGGGTGCAACTGTTTTAAGAGCGTTAAACAAATGTACACCCATTGGGGTGTATATTTGCCACACAACGATAATCGTCATCTGCCTTGCTTAAGTTTCCTTCCTTGAAAACGCTGCGCTCGCTACTTTCCTGTCGAGAATGCTCTGTCATGCTGATAACGGGCATGCCGTTCGTTAAGAAAGGAAATGCGGACAAGACAGATGACTATTATCGTTTTGTGGCTGGCAGAAGGGTGTAATTTTGCTTAAGAGTGTAGCCGTTTTGAAATGACAAGAGGGTTCCTTTGGAGACATGCCGTCAGTGGTGGGCTGGTGGCGACCAAGAGGTGACGCTCGAGTCCCAGCAGCGGGCAGCCAGCGCGCTGGCTGCATGGTGCAAGGAATGGCTGGCTGCCCGCCATGCTGCCCGCGGATGGCGCGCATGGCGAACGTGTAGCGTATCAAAAATTCACGGAGCGTATGACGCATATATATATAGCGCGGCAGAGATGGGAATTAAACGATAGCAGGCCAAGAAAATATCGTTGCACTGGCGAGCATGGCGTACACTATCCGCTGCTCGCCGCCCACGAGGCTTGACGCGAGCCAACTTATTTGCGTGCGCTGGCAGGAAAAGTATAGGCACTACGATCGAAATCTAGAGGCCGTAATCCCTTTGTACTTCGTGTGCTTCATTTTTTAGCTGTGCAATAGTTCTGTGCGCATTATATGTCCGCAGAACTCTGCACACATTCAGAACGTGCACGCCTCCTTAAATACGGAATAGAAAACCGCAAAACCAACGTGGCACGACTTTTTTTTTTTTCTTTTCAAGTTGTTAGTACACATACAGGCCAATGCAGACAATTTCCTTCCCTAGTGAAGCTGCCTAGCTGACCCTTATCTCGACGTTCTCAGCTATACAGAGGAAATTATACCACAATTTTGAACCAGGAATTAAATGACACAACTGCCGCGCAAATTCTGCGTGTTTTTGCAACCAACTCTAAGGTGGCACGTGACTAATACGGGTGTCGCATGCACGGCGCACTTTCGATCACGATCGAATTTCTCGGTCGCGATTGCCTCCATTTCGCAAGCTGCGGGAAGGAGCAAGATCGCGGTCATGAATTCCGATCCGGATGGGGCTCAATCACCGTCAAACGCGCACGGTGTGAAACCGGCATAAAATTTGCAAATCGTAAATAACAGTCGTCTGGTGGCTGTCAGTCGTCAGATGGTTCCAAATCGATTCCATTCCAGCGCTTGCAGCACACGCGACATTGCCTGGGGGCGCGTCGGCCGCGTCAGTATAAGCGAGCACATGCTGACCTTTCGCAGTATCGACCAGTGCTGTTGCAGTCCATCGCCAATCCGGAAATGGAAACGGTCTCCCATATAACTGTTGCCTCCGCCGCACTTCGCGGCCGCACCATAACAGCACAACAAAGGCTGAGCGGAGCGAGAATCATGTGTTCAGTTCGCCGGCCAAAGAGCGCCTTGAAAGCAGCAGCTATAGCATATTTTCTGCCCAGTCAAGCGGCAATGTCACGTTCAATAGGTGTGCAACTTATACAGCTGTCTGCCGCCGATCACGGTTACGATACTCTGCAGACGCTGCTGCGATTCTTGTGGAGACGGAATGCACGATACTTTCTGCCCTACTACCACTTGAGAGCAAATTTGAAAAAGTGAATTTGGTAAAGGGTTCTTCTTTCGTTAAAGAGGAGAGTAAGCCAAATTGAAAAAAAGAAAAGTCACTGTCGAAGGACATGGCTACGTATTCTATTTCATTTGTATGATCAAGATACTGACATGGCAAAAAACTGCCATGTTACACCAATCACCTGAATAGAGTTGTAATATAGAGACCTTTCAGTGATTTTTGGATATAGCGAAGTGAAGCTGATGAGACTGCTTTGCGTCAGTGAAGAGTCTGTCTTTGTCTGCAAAGAGACAAATGCACAAAAGTACTGCTGATCCAGATGCCCTGCCACTGCAGTGTCAGGAGTAATCCATTTAAGATGCACCACGAGGAGCTTTCAAAGGATTCAAGGGAAGCCATGGTGGGTGATGAAGGTGAGGTTTATTGGTGAGGCAAACAGACACACACACACAATTGCACAGTGGAGAAGGTAGGAGGCGCATTGAGTAGATTTCAGCGGGCTTCTGGATCGTCTTCTAGCACACTCTCCTGGCTGCCAGCTGCATACTGTGAATGAGAGAGAGAGAGAAAGAAATGAAAATGCATCAGAAGTTGGCTACTCTACACAAATCCTAAAATATCTCAGCTGTTTAACACTGACTGGCAATTTCATCACAGTACTTCGCATGCTATAGAAACAATTACATATGCTTTTTATAAAACAACGTAGTAGGCAGTAGTACTTGCTTTCTCATGCCCTATTGCCACCATAATTTTACCTGTCACAACAATAGTACAGTGCTATTGCCAATGTTCAACCAACATTTTACAATCTGGGGCCAATGATGCCCAATGCATATGCTGGCCCTACTTCCTGCACTGCTAGGGAAGCTGTTGCATGTAGCTATACCCATGGTGTCAAAATGAAGGAACTAAAATAATGTGCCATCTTACTGGAACATATTGCTAAATTATGCATGTGAACATCACAAAACCAGCTTTCTGTTCCCGTTTACAGTCTATGCCTTATTGTGTTCACATACAGGCCTGCTTCCTCCAGCTTCACAATAACCAGACCCTTGGGGTTTTATGTGATAAAACCATGATACGATTACGTGGCACACTGTAGTGGGGGACTCCGTACCAATTTTGTCCACCTAGGGTTTTTTAATGTGCACCCAATGCATGGTACATTGGTGCTTTTGCATTTTGCTCCTAACGAAACGTGACTGTGGTGGCTAGAATTTTATCCTGCGACCTCTGGCTTAGCAGCGCAAGGACCTCTTTAAATATACATGCCAAATGCCAAGTTGGAAGGTAAAGCTTATGACATCTACTGCCAGCTTTTACATGGTGACTGCTATTTCGACTGGCTCACCTTGTCGCTGCCTTTCCTGATCTACGATGAGCACACCTTATTTCTCACGATTGGTGCTCTTTGCACAGTTTATGAAGTTGGCTGAACAAAGGTGCCATTTTCTTTTTACACAAGTGGTTCTAGTTGTACAAGCAAATGCAGTAACATGGCCGAAAACTGCAGAAAAAAAAGTCGCATTAAGACGGTATGCTGTCCCGAGTAAAATTCTGAGAAGTTAACGCCATGCAAGTGTTTCATTTTCTTTCAAAAGTGAGGATAGTTGCAATCAACTTTTATATTTGACAATGCACTCAATGTCAGCTTTATTCCAAGACAGTTTTTGTATCCTGAAAGTATCCAACAAAACAGCTGTTCCAACCGCACATTCAGCTAACTGGTTAATGTTGTCTACAATAGTGGCGCCACAATGCAGCAATGCTACCATTAATTTTTTTCCACAGTGTGAAAAAAAGGTTAACTGAACACAAACATATCTTGCTGTGTGTTCTGATTATATATTTGCTGAAACTGGTATTAGGCACAGGGTTCCTAGCAAGTGGGTATGTTACGCATACTAGCTGCCTTCAATTTTACAGAAAACATACACCACAAATTTTGTAATTACAATGAATTACTGATTATCATACATCATCCTGCTACCTGCAGTCAAAAAAGATTCTCATCTACTCTGTCTGAACTGTGCTATCATGACTACAGCCGTTCATGAAACACAAGTTTACTGAAATTTTCATATCTTACTTTGCCCATGTTATTAAGGACTAATTGTTAAAACATACAGCCTAGCTTACACCATGCCTTCAGTCACTAAACACGTTACTGTTACTGTTACAAATTTCTTTGTTTCAGGCTCACAGAGCCAGGGACATGACAGAAAAAAAAAAAAAAAAACTTTTTACGAGTGGCAGCCTAAGCCAGTGATCAGACAATCTCAGAGATAATACACAGAAAAAGCTACAGAGGAAGGTGAATTGATAGGAAGCATTTAGTGGCAATCAACAGATGTGTCCATGGTTGTTGTGTAACTACAGCAAAATGATTCTCAAAGGCTCCTCTGCCCTTCCCACCACCGTGGGATGCCGACATGCAGTTGGCTCTGGTTTGCCTGGCATGTTTGCGATATCATCCGGCTGCACCAGAGGACAGTGCAAGAATGCTTCTTGCTTCATTGTCGTCATGCCCAGTCGCTGACTCTAAGGACAAGAGAGCGACACCACTGCAAGCTCAACATGCAGGTATTGCATGGCCAAGCACACACCACAAGTCCATAATGCTTGAGGATGTCCATCTTGCACATGGGGCACGAGCGCTGCTCGAGTAGCCACGGGTCCACACACGGCTTGTGAAATGAGTGGCGGCAGGGCAGCAAGCGGACCAGTTCTCCCGGCCGCAGGGGCTCGATGCAGACGGCACAGCACTCGGACTCTTGCTCGCCTGGCCGCAGCGTCTGCACTGGAATGCGGTCCAGCGCCTTCTGTGCAGCACTGCATAGCCGCCTCTGCGATTATCCACCGACTTGGAGTTAGTGAATGGCAGTGTCGCTACTCTACGACAATGATGACCGACCAAAACCCTGCACGTTAAAAAAGAAGTGAGAGATAAACATGCACAGCAGGACAGCCAGTGAGTGCTGAATAAATTTTGTTGAAAGACACTAGACTTCTGTAGTCATTGTTAAGAATTAACAGCATAACTGTGCATAGCCACGACAAGTTTACTCAAGGCTATTACAGAATAAAGGTGACCTCCAGCTACTGCTGTTTTGTGTTAGCCAGCTCCATCTTATGCCTGCTAATTTCTTATTACACCATCTAATTCCTCGGCTGGATGCACACGAAGGCGTAAAATATGTGATCAGACTTGCTTATCGACACACAGTATCTCTTTATCAGAAAACAACGGAAGAGACAATGACATACTCATCCTTTGCTTTTCTTACAAAGCACATCTGTGATGCTGAGTAATCCTGAGAATTATCTTCTAAGAAACTCATTTGTATACCTAATTCATATCTTTATATTTGGGCTCTTTTTGAGATGTCCACTCTAAGCATCTCGCATTTTGCTATACTACTACTGTATTCAGTTCATGCTCACAGCGACTGTAATGAGAGAAAAATGCTATCTATGTGTTCATGCGTGACATAAAATGTGTAACTTACATGTAATCTTGATTATTATGCAGTTGAGAGAATGTTTTGTTGCATGTCTTGCAATGCTACCATGAGCAAATTTGCTCTGTTATGAAGATAAATCAATGGTTCTTGCATCCTAAAACAAATTCTGTGCTGGTGGTGAATAAGTTCGAAGATCATGTTTCTAACTAGAGGTGCGCTTGCATACAAATGCACCAAATGCAGCTTGTGCATGCCGAGTGTGCATCCAATATTTTTGGGAGAGAAATTTCACTCCTGGTGTGAACGAAGCCATCGATCTCAGTATCCCCAAAACAATGCTTCAAGCACTGAATAAGCAAGGTTATCTTGGTCTTCACTGCATTTCCTAGAGCACCAGTACTTACAGATGAGCAAACTGTCAATACCACAGATTCATTGATAAAAACGTCTATGCAACATGAATTACTGCACTGGCCACTGACTACAATTTGTCGCAATTTAGCGCCGAGACACTTTGTGGCTTTGCACAGTAAAGTGATCAACAGTGGCTGAACAAGACAATTAAATTCCCAGCCTGGAGCCGGTTCAACAAGAATACAAGTACCCTTGTGGAAATATTGGCTCTAGGTTGAAGATTCTCTTGTTAAGTTACAGCTGTTAGCTGTGAACCTTCCAGTGAACCTCTGTCTTGGTTGGATTTGTGTAGTAAAGTGTTACAGGTAGTTATTGGCCTCCATGAGCAGCTGGCTGTATACCTCAATGTCTGTTTAGAATAGAGCTGTTAATTAGAAGCATGCAGCTGGCTTTTTCTGTTCCTCTGAGTATTTCTTGCATCAGCTGTGTTCAATCGATCAGCCCGAACACAGGCACAGTTAGGAGGAGAGCACTGACCGCGAGCAGGTCCTTGGCATGGATGTACCGAAATCGCTGTACATAGTAGAAGACGAGCCAGGCGAGGGAGATGATCATGAGGATGATGAAGGAGACAGAGACGAAGAGCACTGAGGTACGGTTGATGCTTGGGTAGGGGAAGGGTCGGTGGCTGCCCACTGACATTTGCATCAGCACGCGTGTACCATTGTCCACCAGGCCTGCTATTTGCTGCCCCTTCTCCCGGCCAATCAGCACCGAGATCAGCTGGGACACTGCACAGGCAGCATTGTGTTCAGCAAGTCAGTCACCCTGTCATTCTGGAGGTTGCCTGAGCGAATAACCACAGCAACGCAAGGCACTGACATGTCCGTCATGACGTTTCACACATATCTATTGCCTTGAGGAAGCAAAGGCTCAGCTTTACATGCTCGCTGTGTTTTGGTTGCGTAATCTTCAGCCTAGAAAGCAAATATGTAATTGTAACCCCATGTGCCAACGCTGAAGTTGGTGCTGTGCTTAAATTATGCACTGCTTTTGTCCATTAAGGCTGGCGAATACCACAATTCACAGGTGCTTTGTACAACACAGCCATTGTGTGTCAAGAAAGCCTGGAAAAGACGAAGCCCCACCAGTGCGTAAAACAAGGCTATATCTGTGCAATTACGCAGCATTAAACTGATTGGAAACAAGTATTTCATAATAATAGTTCCTCAAGGATCACCTGCGGCCTTTTTTTGGCAAAAGAAAAAGCAAAGGCCCCTACACAGCAAGCAACTGGAGTTTCATAAGGTGCATGGTTTAAATAAATCGGACAGTCAGTTAATGATTTGTCAAGACAGCCTATAAAGGTGCATACTGCTTGCTATGATGTCATTGTGGCCATCACAATGGAGGACCACTTGCAATGCAAAATGCTGTGCCTTAATCCAATTTGCTTATTCGCAGCTTATGTGCAGAAGTGCCATGGTAGTTGTCAAAAGGGTTCCAATATGGGATCTGTGACGTCACATACCAGCCGCACATAGTCGAATGAGATCTTTATGGGGTTCTCATGCAGGCTATGCAAAGGGCCTAACAACGTATACACACTGGTTAAGCGAGTGTGCAGCAGCTATGCCAAGCAGTGTGGCCACAGAAATGTGGCTATTGTTCCATGTTTTGTAAGCCTCTTCAGCACCGGTAAATCTGGAGCTCCACCCCCAAAGCTACCGTGGACCCACCCCTCATACTCAGCAACATAGCGTACACGATTCTGCCTGGTGCACAAGTATTAATTCTTGCACCTGCAACCTTCAGTGTTTTGTAAGCACCCCTAAATCAAGTAAAATGGCAAAACTGATACAAAGCAAGCAGTATTACCCCAAAGCCGAATATAATTAAAAGTTAGAGTTACAAACAGGGTAATGTTCCTTTGCGTTTTAACACCTTAATTCCTGTTCTAAAATTTGAATAAAAAATTACAGGACACAACAGCAACTTAAAAAGGCCCACATTTTATGACGAAAATTTGTCAAAACATGCCACTGTTGATGGAAACACAAGACGTTGAGACTCCAGATACTACAGTTGCCAGCCAACAAATTGCTCTGAAATGTTACAAATAAAAACGACTAAAAGATCTAGCAAGAATTTGAGCTGTATTGTTAATTTCGTGCACCCATCAGACATACTAGACCCCTAATAAACTGATGAAAGGCACAGGCACTGTGCAAAGGTGTTTGAGGTAGAAGAAGAATATATATATATATATATATATATATATATATATATATATATATATATATATATATATATATATATATATATATATATACACATACACACACACACACACACACACACACACACACTGAGAGCTTCGATGCTCAAGCAACTGAATTGATACATAGGTCTTGCTTTTCATGTTGTGGTTATGAGAATTGGGCTTGTACTTTCGGTTGATCACTTTCAAGGATTATTTCCCTTTTGTGCAATGCCATGCCCTGTCCAACATCTCACTGAAGTAACGAGCATGATGTCAATGGCTCAGCAAATCACTGTGCACCGAAAGTGATCAGTCAAGAATATGGTCTATGTTAATTATTAGTAACTTGACACAAGGGATTCACTACTGTGCAATATGTTAAAAATGTCTGATTTTTGTGAGGAAGAAGTAGACAGAAAATATTAAAAGAGGCTCCCAAAATTTTCTTTTACAAATTTCCAAGAAAGTGTATATGCTACTTGGGCTACAATTTGAGCCGCATGTTATTATGACCTTGGGCCACTGGAATGAACATGCCACCAAAAATTACTACAGGACTGGAGATGGTTCCTGGATGTCTAGATTTCGCAACAACAGTGCATTCAACATTCAACTGCTTTACCACCACCTGGACGCCAACAAGAACGAGGACCTCTGGCCAGTTTTTCAATCACGCTCTTGTAACATGCTAACCTGCAATACATATAAGATACGCAGGCTCTTTTTCAGACATCTAATGCTAAGATGTGTGTCAGCACTAGAAAAGCAAATGTGCATCCAAAGATTATAGCTGCAATGCACACTGACAGTTCTCTGTAGTGAAGACAATATATATGCCATGTACCTTTGGGACACACTAAATGAAGTCTACACCAAGCTTGAACAGCAAACGTTCATATTTACATGCTCACTTGACGATCCTGTATGTGAACATTTTCAGCACTGAGAGTACTGCTTGTTTATGCAAACATGTCCGTTAACCATCTGCAAAGCAAAAGAACAAGAGGATATATCCAAAGGCATTACATTCTCATGATACATTATAACAAATACCTGCGCCACACAGTTCATGCTATTAAGAGTCTATAGGACCTTAAGGAAGGGAACCGAGGGACCCGATTGTTATTAATCATATCATAAGAAGCCAACAAACAAAGGTACCGAAGACAACATAGGGGAAATTAGTTGTACTTGCTAACTGAATTAAAGAAAGGATAAATAACAAATAAATGGAAATGAAAGTGGATGAAAAAGCAACTGGCTACAGGTCGGATAGGAACCCATGTCTTCGCATTACGCGTGCATTACGCTGCGGTAGCTCCAATGGCAGGAGCATCGCACACATAATGTGAAGACGTGGGTTCGTATCCCACCTGCGACCAGTTGCTTTTTCATCCACTGTCATTTCCATTTATTTATTATTTATTTCTTTAATTCAATTAGGAAGTACAAGTAATTTCCCCTGTTTTGTCCCTGGTCTCTTTGTTTGTTGGTTTCTTATAGGACCTTGAGTTTCTTAGTATCGTTATATCTAAAGTAGCTACAAACATGCACATTGAATGACCTTAATTGTTGCAATTGCAATACCTGCAGAGAGTGTAGAAAGTTTGTTTCCCAATCATAATATCACCAAAAGAAATTCTTTGGCAGGCAAAAGTTCAGGAAGTGCTGCTAAAAACATTGACTGGCATATTTCATGAATAAATATATCAAATTACTTCAGAAATGTATTTATTATGTGCAGCTGTAACTGTTAGCGGGACAGACAACCATACAGAACATGAATCAAGGTAACCCCGCTGATGGAATGATTTCCTATCGCAGTGGCCTAAATTAGCCATGTTTTTGTCATTAAACGTGGATTCATATTTTTCATCCATCACTGAAAGTCGAAAAAAATCACCTTTGGCGCCTCACGCAGCAAAAACATGAAGCTGCATAAGAGGTCCACCCTGTGACCATCTACTAGTGTACACGGTTACTGGTATGTTTATTAGTATTGAAATGCAGTATACTTTTTATTATTGTTTTTCCTGACTTACAATATGCAGATAAGCCTTCGTTTGTAGCGAGCAGAAAAGTGGTGCTGCTTTTGCCTTCATTTCCTATGAGTTGGCTTGGCTCGTCTATCGACAGAACAACGAAGACAGGGGCCAGACAGCCATGACGTAGGGGTGCACTTGGGGAAAAACGCGGTATAAACATGATGAATGTCTGTACAACAATGCGAACTTATTGCACCAGCTTTTTTATTTTCAAAAGTGATTGAAAAAGGTCAACATGTAGGTGGTTAACCACAGTTACACTCACTCCCGTGGAAGCACAATGGTGGGCGGCTTTCACAATTTGTGAGGCGGGCTGTCGGCATCGGTCTCACTTCTCAGCGTTGCTGGATGACGGACTCTTACTTTTTAGAGGCTGCTCAGATTGAAAAATTCTGCTTACTAAATATCCATGCACTTTTGGAAGTAACCACTGCAGATGCAAACATACCGAGGGTGAGCTTTGCGTTGCGCCATAAAAACTAGGACCTTAAAGATCAGTTGTCAGTTCCTTCAACTTGGGAGCGAGAGTATGCATTTGCAGAATGCACTACACTGCAAGTGGCATTAACTTTTAATGCCATAAAGCATGTCTGCGTAGCACTGCATGAACAGCAAAACTTTTAAGGTATGAAACGGTTAATGTTACTTTATGAGTCTATGTGGCATGGGCATTAATGTGATTAGCCTACTCTGTGTTCCATTATGAATTTGTATACCAGTGTAAAACAATGCACTTTGTTATATGGTAAAGCTGCATTTTCCAGTGACTTAATACCTGTGCCACACGGGCGAAGTTAATGCCATTAAAAGTTTAAGACAAGTTTCTTAATGCCATTATATTTCGATCACTGCTACACGTGCATACTTAACGACATTAAGCGTTGCAATAGCAATAGCTGCATTGAAACGGTTAAGTTTGCTTGCATATCCTAATACAATAAAAAACAGTTATCTAGGGAGCAGATGTTTAAGAAATGGCATGAGGAACATTCATCGGCGTATTGCATGTAGTTTACTGCAGGAATGTCATTGTTGCACCCAGCCGTAAACTGTTTGAAGCCAAAGCTAGCTCGACGGCCAATCCATAGCGTAGCCAAAGCATTGAAATTGGAAAAATAGCGCTCACAGCTTCAAAGCTCTCAAGCAGCGATCCTTTAGAATTTGACCGTGTGCTCCAGTTTGTTCTGGCATGCATCGTTGAGAAATTCGAAGGCTTCAGTATGAGGCCAACAAGGCAAGGAGCCGCCGCCGTGCAATCGAACAGCTTCTCCTGGCTAACGCGCTCACGATTAGTGCTCTAGCCGTGAGTAGCGGCAAGATCGCCTGCTGATCTCTACGAAAATAAAGAGCTCCTTTAAAAAAAGTGAAGAATATATTAGTTGCTTTTATCTACAAGTTTGTGTAATATCGCAAGAATATGGTCACTACGGCCACGGCGGGGACATTGTAAACGAGAGTATGCATTTGACAGCCAAGTGAGTAGTAATAATTGTAAGACGCACTACGCCGGGATGAAAGAGCAATTGTTTAAAGAAAGTGAAGAATATATTAACTGTTATTCACTAAGAATCCATTTAGTCTCATCAGTATATGGAGACATTGGGAACGAGAGTACGCATTTGGTGGCCGAGAACGCACTACATCGCGAATGGCATTAAGCTTTAATTCCATTAAGCATGTCCGTGTGGCATCCCATGAATGACATTATTAAGGCACTAGCCAGTTAATGTCATTTTCTGTGCCCTGCTTCCTTGGGCAAAGTAATGCATAAATAGTGTGACTCTTTACTGAACACAGCTAAAAGACGTCTGCCGAGTACTCATTTTATGTGGTTCTATATAGCTAAAACATAAGACTTCTGAAAGAAAAAATAATTCTGCAATGCACTTTGTGGTGTATTGTATCTGCAGAACTTCATAAAAGAGACATGTAAGCTTGATCCTACCCAGTATTAAATTCCAGGAAATTCATAACTCTTGACCACGCCAACACGAGACGACTGTCCTGTGTAAAATGTCTCCATGTAGTAAAGAGAGCTTAAAAGTTAGGTAGCAAATAGCCGCAAAAGTTTCTCCAAGGTTTAAGCTGTGCTCACTGAAGTTGCTGTTAACATGAACATGTTGGAAATAGCACAACCGCGCCTACCGTTATGATGACCACATTAAATTGTCCCCATGCTCTGCTATAAACCTGCCAAAATATCGATCATGACAGAATAGTTCAAATGTGCCAGATAACCGTAACATCCCGCGTACACTAGACAGGTTCGTTCAGACGACAGTACGGCTTTAAAATGCCACATTGAGTACGTAAAATGAAAATCGCGGATAGTAGCTGGACAGCGCGGGGACCGCTCGAGATAGGCATTTCCGCTGGTCGTTTCCGGAGGGTGTTTTACGCTCATCCCTGCCCATCTTGTTTACTGCCAGAATCTTGCGGGCGAGTGAAACAGGTGAAAATGGGAATTAAGCCAACATACTACAGTAGGAGGAAACCTTTCATTTCCTTGTACTACATCAAGAATCACTACCTTCGAACCTTCCGTCGACGCATGCCTTTTCCTGCTCACACTCTTCGCTGTCCCGGGACTGTATTTGTGCCAAACCAAAAAAACATTGCTGCCGCAATGAAAGCGAGCAGTGCTAGGCAGGAAAGCCGATTCTCGGGTGCTACCGCTTGCGCGCAAGTGGCGAGCAGAACGTCTTTCGTTGGAAGAGCGTCCGCAACCAAGGCCTCGGGTGGGCCGACGCGCAGAGAAGCGATCGATGGCGGCTCCCACCTTTGTGGCGCATCTTGAGCAGTCGGCCGCTGACGCCTGGCCCAGGTCCCGCCGCACCGCTGTAAAGCACGGCTCCGGACGCGTTGGTGTTGGCTGCGTGGCGCATCTTGACCGACTCGACGCAGTTGCCGTGCTGTATGAGCGCGATCCAGGGCTCCTGCGGGATGGAGGCTGCGTCCAGCGGCGAGCAGGCGTCGTGCGCCGTGAAGTTTCCACTCGTCACGTGCACCACTACTCCGCTCACGGAGCCCAGCTTGCCCGCGCTGTAGTAGCGGCCCAGTTCCTCGCGCTCAGAGACGAGCTGACCCGTGGCCGGGTGCACGTACGTCAGGTTGATCACAGCCGTATAGTACTCGTCCACATCCTGCGTCAAGTCCGCACGAACCCAGGGAAGCAGTAGAACAGTCACTAGAACGCCGCACGGCCGACCGCCCATGCTCGGACGACGACGCGGATGGCGGTGGCCGCGAGCGACGCCGCCTGACGACGACAACCGGGCGTTCTGCTGTGCAGCTTGTTTATTTGCTGCACGGAGCGTTGGGCAAGATGCCCTGGCAAGGAATACCCACGACTCGCGAAGGTAGTAGCGGCGCGCTAAACTGATTTCGTGTTTACGTCGAGATTCATGCGTAGGTTCTTAACGAGTTCGGGCCGCTCGGTCCCCCACCGCGATTTACGTGTACTGCGACTTAGCTTTGGTTCGACGGCTCGAGAAGAACGCTGCAGTGTCACAGTTTTCATCGTAGCGAACTTGAGTCTAGCTCGCCAGCTTCGATCATGCAGCACTTACACGTGAAGAATCCCGCGTCGCGTAGCATTATTCAGTACTGCGGCTGCCGTACACGCCCGGAAATAGCTGCAGTGCGGCACGGACACACCTTCATTCCGTGTCACGTTGTTCACGTAAGGCACCAGTGCTACATATGGCCTAAATTCACTTCCAGCAGGCAAATGAGTCGCGTAGCTTTGCAAGGACTTTAACAGGGGTGGAACAAAGTACAGCAGACGACGTTCGCGCGCAACTCAACCCGACAACGTAAACCACCCGACTGGCGGTCATTTCAACGCTAGTAGCGCTAGTGGCGCAAGTGACGAATACAGAAACGCTACTTTTGCCCGTTCGAAGGCGCCAGCATCGTTAAAGTTAACTACAAATGCACACATACAAAACAGTGCTCACTGGCTTTCACCTTTGTATTTCCTTACTGTGTTCATAGCATATAATTCGAACTAACAAATAGCATGCACGTCCAGAGTTCGCGCAGCCTATTCTCGAGTTCCCAGCGTTTTTTGCAGCACGCGCTCTCAAGAGAAAGCTTTCAAGGAGCAACAACCTGCAATCACTCCAAAATAACGTATATCCAGCCACTTGCAACGAGCACAAGGCCAACAAGTTTCATATTTGTACACACTGTGTCATGTGGTACCTTGGGAACGACAAGATAACTGCGAACTGCCCGAAGCTGCATACTTCAGCTTCGCGATCAAGCAGATGCATACCGTGCATAAATCGGGCCTGTCCACAGCTCGCACGCTCCGTTGCTCCATGTCAGGACGTCTACCCCGCATACTACATTGCCGAGTCGGGCCAGATATTCTAGATTCACAGGCGCGTAGCCAGGACTTTTTTTTTTTTTCTTACGGAAACGGGGGGGGGGGGGGGGCTGTAGCCGGTAGCGCCCCCCCCCCCCCCCGGCTAGGGCACTGCTCACGGGAACGTGCAAAGGCGATTATTCAATTCCTCTGAGCGGCGAAGTACATTCCTTTTCATCCCTCCACATCCACAAAAGCTGGCGGCTTGTAGGTCTAACAGGCCAGAGGCAGTTTCGGCCGCGAGAGCTAGGCTTGAGGGGCAAGAAGTTTCTTGGAGAAGCTGTGTGTACAGAATAGCTGCCAGGTCACGCAACACTTGTGATGGATGCCAAGCACAGCTGAATTATTTTGGGAGAGGGGCTGATGGGTTATACGTTTAGGAACTTCAAGAGCAAAAGTTCGTACATTTTGCAGGCGGGATCTAGCGAAGAGGTTTGGCAATCACTTTTGATGGTAGACAAATGGAAGTGTGCCGATTTAATAAAGAGGTGTGGTAGGGCGAAAGTGAATCAATTTATTGGCAGTAATAACAATAAATGTCAAAATCTGAACTCTGGTTTTAGAGCTGTCTCCAGTTTCTGTATGCTAAGGTTGAAAAGCACCAGCAGCAGCCTTTCACTTTTACCTCAGCAGATATGTAGTCCAATCAAGAGCTGCATTAGTGCACGGAATGCTGGGATAGGTGCACAATAGACAGCATCCAAAAGTAAGCACCAGTTAAGAAAGTTATTCCATTCCTGCTTCATTCTGTGTCCCTGGAAAGCAAATGATTCCAAAATCTTAAAAACACTGGGACGCCAACTTTGCAACCCTGGTTCTATGTCCTGCTAAAACTAAAAAAAGAAAAGGCAATTTTCTTTATAATTTCATTAAATATATTAGTGTATTTAGTTCATCATTTTGCACACGTACAAACCATAAACCTATGAGCAGCAGTACCAATGTGCTTCCATTGACACACAATGCAATTGTTTTATTTTAAAACCCCTTAAATTTTGTGCTTCGAAAATATTGCAGAAGTTGACCAATAAGCTCCCCAGCAAATACAACGCACCTCAGATCAGAAAACCTGCAAATTTATTGGCAGTGAGCTTGTACAATGTCTGTGTTTTGTGTAATACTTGAGCAGCAAAACTATAAAACTGCAGTAGAGTTTACAATAGTGGGCTTGGACAAACGGCATTACATATCATGCAACCCATAAAAATGTGCTAATGCAGACAGCGAGATTATTCAAGCAGAACAGAAAGCTGTGCAAATTGGTAGGGATTCTGGTCAGAAATGAAGGCGTCCAGAACAATGACGCAAGAACAAAGAAGGGCAATACTAACACTTGTTGTCCCTATCGTTCTGTTTAGTTTTGTACTAGCCTTTCGATACCACGAGTAGTTCAAGCAGGCTGGCTTCTTGCCTTTATTAGCTATTACCTTACACATTCAATGTAAGTCGCATGTGTGCAATATGGGTGAAATTCACACTGGCGAGTGACAGAGCTTGTACGACCGATGTTCACACCGACCAGCATGGCCTGCCTGTCACTACACCGAAATGTCTCGCAATTAGTGCCGTTCATGTCCGCTCGCATTGCCATCACCATGTAAAATAAGTGTCAGCATATACAGACGTATGGCTCTTGTGCCACTGATTGGTTCAGCTGCTTTGGGACTCGAGTCATGCAACTGACTCAAAACAATTGCTTAATGTGTAGGACATAAGCCAAAAGAGGCAGCTTCATCTTGGAAACTCCTGCATAAATGCATGGGTATTTGGAACGGATCATAATGCTCACACTTCACTGAAGCGATGCTTTAATTTTGTGTGGCAAGGTTTGTTGCAAGAGGGGGAAGAAGTTAACTATGTGGTTGATTTGCTTCCAACAGATGTGCATTGACTGTTGGAGCAGATCTTTTAAGTAGGCCATCAATTTTTTTTACAAGAGTTGTCAGAAAATTGGAATAATAATAATGATAATAATAATAAAAAATATTTCAATAACATTTTTTTGAACACAGTACGAAAAAATGATCCATAAACAATGCTGCCATGAACATTAGCCAAATATTATTCCACTGTATGCAGAGAGCTCACAAACTCATAAAATCACATTAAATATGTGACCAGTCTGGTGCATAAATATTGCTTGTGATTACATGTTGCATAGATGTAAATAAAAACAACTGTTGGCATCACATTACAATTTATAGTATTAAGTAGCTGCTTAACAAAAGCTTTGCTTCACACAAGATTCCAACATGTGCACTGGATCTACATAAATTTTATGTCCCTCTGATCTCTTGGCAAACAGACATTTATCACCTGCCATAGTGGCTGTGGTGTTGCACTGCTAAGCCTGAAGTACCCGTCTAATATGCGATGGGTGCATGTTAAAGAATCCCAGGTGGTCAAAATTAATCCGGAGTCCTCCACTACGACGTGCCCCATAATCATATCTTGGTGTGGGCACATAAAACCTCAGAATTACTTTTTTCAGCTTTTTGTCACTCTTTGCCAACCATGAAGGAATACTGCAAGTGAACCGCGGTAAGAAAAGCAAGAAATAGGTGAGGCATTACAATTGGAGCTGCTCCAGCTAAGAGGAAATCTGCAGAGGGGGATGGGAAAAGTTAGCATTGCACTCTTTATGCCTGTTAAAAATATTTCTGCAGAAATATACTGTAAAACCCTATCATTTCAGGCCCCAATTGTGACTCAAGGTCTTATTATACTCACGGCTACTAAACTTCACAATTTCAGGCTTTTGATGTATGGCTCAATTGGGATGTGAAAACTCCCTTCATATTTTTGATCTACGAGCATTAGGAGTGCCTAAGTGGAAAAAGTGTATGTGTGTGAAGCTGGTCATGTAGTTGAGAGGGGATGGGAGAGCATAGAAGAGCTTGTATGTATGTGCGCGCGCACACACACACACGCACACACTGCAACTAGCAGTTCCTCAAAGAGGTAGGACATGTATGAAGCGAGTTCCTGAACAATACTTTGCAATGTGGTGATCACAGTTTAAAGGGCCCCTCACCGGGTCTGGCCATTTTGAGATTAAAAGCGCAGAGCATACAATGCACAATAACGATCGTGTCTGCGAAGTATTACATTGCTATGTGCCGTGGAAAGATCTCAAATTTCAAACAGAATGGCGTTTTCCCTTCTCGCGGCCGCCGCACTCAAAGCCAGATGATGACGCACACGTGCTAGTGCACCTGCGTACTGCGATGTCGCTTGTGGCGACACGAGACTTCGAGAATTATTCAAGGCAACATCTGCTATTTGTGTAATATGTTGCTTGAATAGACGAATTAAAGCTTAGAGAAATAATAAAGCATACAAACTGAATGTCTGCGTGTATTTGTTTTACTCTGCATAGCAGCAAGAGAGATGTACTTCCATTTCGTCTGCTTGTTCCGACGTCGCGCAGTTTTGTGTGCAGACACTAAAACTATGTCATTTTTTACCATGTTCCAGCGTGGGATCATGCTCCGTGATCCGCTTGTGTCTGCCTCGTCATTCGTGTAGCAATGACTCATACCATTAGGTGTCCTCGTGCACAATGCGCAAAATTGTGCGCTGCGTGAAACGAGACAATCACAACAGCTTGCGAGCGACGCTGTCAGCGGAAGTGCGCCATGCCGCAAAAAAGTGAGGGAAAAGAAGAGAGATGCGTCACGCGATCCTCGAGGTAGAGAGTGTCTCGTTTGGCGGTGAAGCTCACCTCCTGAAATCATAGGTTTGCGGCACTGAAATATTTCTATCTCGGCTATTAATGAGCAGATTTGAAAAATTTTTGTGGCAGAACGCTGCTTAGAGGACATGTGACAACTTCCAGCGTATAACCATAGTTTGCTGTGTGGCCTGGTGAGGGGCCCTGGATGCAGGACCTCAAAGATGTGCGACTCAATGCCCCCCCCCCCCCCCCCCCTCCCCAACATATTTTTTATGCATTTACTGCTAAATTGCCACCGACACACACACACACACACACACACACACACACACACACACACACACACACACACACACACACACACACACACACACACACACACACACATTTTCTGCCGTTTTGAAGCAACCTTCTACATGGCACTTCACTCACATGTGTTTTTAATGTGTGGCTTCTTCTGCATCACTTAGCGTCCAAGGGATGAATTGGCTTGTCTGTGCAAAATCAATTGACGTGCCTGCGTGTACAGTCGTTTCTTCTGAGCTACCATTGTTTAATGGCTGTATTTTTCTACATCTTCTAAACAGAGCAGTTTGTTTACAGGGCATCATGTTTTAGTGGGTGCAGCCAGCAGGACTAGCAGACAAAATACATTTTTGGTTTTCAGCATGGTTCTGACAGTTCTTCTCCAAACTTGTCTCGGTGCTCTCACAGGTGGTTGCTAGGCAACGTGAGGCGGCGCACAGCTGGGCTGAGTTTTCTGATACATATTAATACTAAACTAATACTGATACTAAAGCTTAAACAGCTCCGCTGTTAAATATGTTGTGTGCCCTTAAATTTTTCTACATATTCCCATAGTGATATTTACCAAAATTAAGCACGTGCAAAAATAAAGCATTTCACAATATTAACTGAAAAGCACTGCACTAATTTCACTTTGTTAAAGCAGAAGTTTTGCAGGGCCCCTTTAAAAACACACACTAATGTCTGTGGGATATAGATGAGAAGATGCACATATGCCAGGTTGCTCATCAACAGTGGCACTTCTCCAGTGGACACTTTGTATACACATTCTACTTATCCCAGTGGCTAAGTGAGCACAAAGCTGTGTGTCGGATTAGCAATTGCAGCAAAAGCATTCCAATGGGAGCGGAATGCAAATATGCTTGTGTACTTAAATTTACATGCCCCTTGAAGAACCTTGGGTTGTTGAAATTAAACCAGAGCTCACTACTATGGAGCCTTTCATGACTAGTGTGTAACTTTGGTCTGTTAACCCTTTCTCTAGTAATGATAGAGTATAGTTGTAACAGAAATTCGTATCAATATAGTCTATTACAAGCAAACATGACAAAATATACCTCGTAATGTGAACCGATGACAAGTACAGTACAACCTTGTTCATATGTTTTGCAAAAAAAGAAAAAGAAAGAAAGAAAGCGTGAAGAACGGACTAACCGGGAAAACGTACCATCCGAAGTAAGTAAAAAAATTTCAGACTCAACTATTGTTGACATCTATGTAATGCGAAGCGTCGTGTGGATCATTGCGGCACGAGACTCTAACATGCATCTAGCTGGTGATGCTCTGGCGGCTGGAGACGTGTTTTGTTGTTTTCCTATTGCGTGGTTTTTTTAAAGAGGGCGACGGGAAACAGAAACGAGATCGAGCTGGTGGGCGACGCTGAATGGTGCCAAAGCAAAACGTGATGCCCACATCACGCCGCCTGCAGCAGAGAGCGGTGGCGTGTTTGGTTTATCGCCCACTAAAAGTGTGCGGTACGCTACCAATGACACTATGCACCACGTGCTGTCAAAACAAATAGGTGATGTTTATCAAAATAAGTTTGGCGGCGATAGCTATGAATGTGGTGTGCGACGACTCAGGCGGAGATTTGCTGGTACCAGAATAAGAAACTGTGCGCGCCGTAATTTTAACGTGAAATGGGTGGCTATATACTGTTCTCGATCGCGTGCGCCCCGCGTCTTTTCCTGTTCACATGGGATCTAACGGCTGAAAAACGTATACGATTGCAGTCTGCAGCAGGCAATAGCGGCGTGTTTTGCTTATCGCCCGTTAAAAATGTGCGCTACGCTTCGGACCGCACTACTCGCCATGAAACAGATAGGTGAAGATGCTTATCGCAATAGGATTTGCAATGATAACTGTGAATGCTGTGTGTGACGACCCCGGAGATTAGCTGGTACCCAAATGAGAAATTGAGTGCGTGCCGGCATTTTCACGTGAGACGGGCGGGCGAGTATTGCAGTAAAGCTGCCGTGGCAGGCAGCTCTATACTGCTCTCTATACCGTGCGCCTCGCGCATTTGTTTACATGGGATCTAGCGGCCAGAAAACATATCACACGATCACAGTTTAGCGACGTGCTAAACATTGGTGCCAAAAAATCTTATTTTCCGGGAACATATGAAACGGTAAAAGTTGAGCGTAACTCTATTGGGTCATTTTTTGTGTTCTCGATTGCGAACTTTGGCACCAGGAAAATGTACGTAACGGGAACGTATCAACGAGCTCCTACTGTATATCCGTAACATTGCTTCTACATGCTGTTTTCGATGCTATATGGCAGCACTTATCAATGTTTATATCATTCTGTACCGTCTTACCCTTTATTATGGGTAGCTCGAATGCTTGCATTGAAAACATGCCTGCATGCACGCTGCATTCATATGAAATTTGGTAGAATTTCTGTCACTTCCTCTACAACAAAAAGGCTTAAACATAATAATTTGATCTGGTTTGTACACACAAACTTGGGTTGAGTACAAGTGAATCAACATCCAATAATAGCTATAGCTGTAAGAGAGCAAAGCAACCTGGGTACGGGTGTGTTTCCGTTAGTTCACACTACACTGAAAGAGCGGCAGTGGTTGTGGTGAAGAAGCCTTCCCAGTGGCCAACAGCTGACGATGTTCCTGCCAAAAAAAGCCTTTATTTTACACTGCATTGAACTTTTACCTCAGCTGCTCATTGCTTGAGACGTGTACTCCTTGTTCCCTGCGCAAAAGACGGTAAAACAGAATGAGAACACATATAAGTTGGTGAGCAAAGTTGTAACACTTCTCTCACACCTAAAGTGAAATTTTGTTTACTTTACCAAATGTCCTAGTCTTGATTCTGCGGTTGAAATTCTACACATGAAGATCAAGCTCAGATACTGACACCTGGAAAGCTTAACCGAGTGTAAATAGCAAATATCTAAGAAGAAAGTGTGATGTAGTGCCAAGAAGTGCACACTTATACAAAGTCCATTGCAGGCAGCTGTTGTAATAGTATAAGCAAATTATTATGTGTTGTTTACAAATTTCATTACAGTGAGAGATATGATGCAAGTCCCTCTACAACATGATGACAATCCTTTCCCCTTATGCATGCACCGAAAGACGAGTTTTTGAAGGACCCAGTAGTCAATGAACAGAGAGAGAGAGAGAGAGAAAGAGAGCAAGGAACACTGTGACACTGGTGGTGTAAGAAATTCTGCTTCATTACTCCTTCAAATCAGATGAGCAACATTATTGGTGATGTGTAACAAAACTGAAAAATATTGTAGGCCATAAAGAAGCAGCAAGATTGAGAGTACTGTTTGAGAAACTAGGTGACAACACTACCTAACTACAGTCACGAAGCTCAATCAGTAATGTGGCCAGGTACTAATCACTGTAATGTGAACCTGTGTCATGGATGTCAGAGCAGAGATTCACAGATTCTGCGGGGCTTAAAAATTTCTGTCAGCATTCTTAACAAGCCTGCATTAATAGAAGGAGCTCCACTTAATGGTTAACAACACAACTATGCTTGGCGTACCATATTGTTATTCTCTGGGGGCTGCTGGCTGTTGTTGGGGCTGGTGTTCTCGTTGCCGTTGGCCACTGGTCCGGTGGTTCCCCGCCTGCGCCAAGAGAGGAGCCCCGCCCCAGTGGTGGTCCCCGTGCACACAAGCTCACGATGACACTCACGGCTCAGACCTCTGCGCCTCTTCCTCCGTTGCATTCCCCGCCTGCGCACTGTACAACAACCGTGCTCTGTTCACGCCAGTGTGTTTTCCCTTTAATTAAATGCAGTAATGTTCACTTGTTACATTGGACAAGCTTTGCCTGCAACATGAACATGCAAGAAAGCATGAACTATATCCACTACCAATAGACGATACCCAAAGCCTGAAAGTACACTTCATAAACATCATCTGATCTAACCAAGATGGCAGATTAGAATCACAAATAAAGCGTTAGCGTGCGGACTGGTACCACCATTCCTGCTGTCCTTCGTTCCTCGTGCCATTCAAGCTCTCAAGATGCATTTCTTAGCTTCAGGAGTGTTAATTAGCTTGAGGTCAGCCATGGCAAGAGCCAGTTAGGTGTGTTGGAAAGCGTGCTTCCAAAATTTTGCATATAATCTACTGCATTTGCAAAGAACAATGTGCGGCCAGCAACAAATTTGCAAGCAGCGACACCTGTTTCTGAAACAATGCTCAGTACAGCATGAGTGCCGAGTATTTTTTTTTTTTTTGCGACACGTCACCTTTTACTAATGAAACAAATGCAAGCGAGCTTTATCAGTTGGTTTTACTATAGTTGTGCAAGGAACACAGCATTCATGGGTTGGAAATGTGCTAGGCTTTGCTTATATTTGAATGCAACAGCTTGGTCCTGAATCAAAGCAAGAGCTCTTCGATAAGAGCCTTAGCTGCCAAGGAACATGTGCTAATGAAAGAGATGGTGTGAACAAAACTAGTGGGCTTTTCCGGGAATATGATGTCCTGGCCATGTCCACGGTAAATAATTATCGATTACTCTTAAATTATCAGTTTTATTTAAAGCAGAACTAGAGCGTGACATTCTCATTGTCTAAGCTTTATGAAAACACTTACATCCAAGAAACGAGGCACAATGAAAAGTGGTTCACACCAACACTCTAACTTTACACTAGTGCTGTCTCTCCTAAATAAACCTAATTCTGAAAATTTCGAAGTCTTCTGCAATGAAAACTCTCAAATTAGGCTGCATTGCCAGTAGGAATTCATGTATGTGTAGATATGAACATAAATGTGAACATTTATATATCTGTTAGTATGTACTGTATTTGTGCAGGAATGTGCATAATTGAGCTGGTTAACTCTTAATGCATGTGTATGTGCTCAGCAGAACCTCGCTGATAAGATCCCATTTCGTGCGATTTCACGGTGCCAACGTTCACAATCTAAAATACAAAAACTGACCCAATACAGTTATGCCTCCCTTTCACCGGTTGATATTGATATCGGAAAACTCAACCTTTCAGCCCCAACATTCATAAAATCGTGAAACTGCAATCATACAATACGTTTTCCAGCTGCTAGATCTCGCGTAAACAACAAAAGGCGCCAGGCACGTGTGATCGAAAACAATAGCCTCCCGCTGCATCAGGTTCCCAACAGTACTTGCCAGCCCGTGCCATGTGGAGACACCGGCACGCACTGAGTTACCTATTCCAGTAGCAGTAAGATAACAATGCGCATCTCGTCTTGGGCAGTTAGGGCACCACCAGCTCAGAGCATGTCAATGACTCGTGCTGCAACTATTGCCGCAACGTGTTGCATTACGTAGACGTCAAATAGTTTAGTCTGCCAAATATTTTAGTGGCTT
This sequence comes from Dermacentor andersoni, assembly GCF_023375885.2. Taxonomy (NCBI): domain Eukaryota; kingdom Metazoa; phylum Arthropoda; class Arachnida; order Ixodida; family Ixodidae; genus Dermacentor; species Dermacentor andersoni. The sequence continues at coordinate 42,459,044 of NC_092817.1, forward strand.
CGGATCCTACGTTTTCCTGGTTAGTACAACTTTTCTAGTGTTTTCTTTTTTCCCCAAAATGTATGAACAAGGTTTTACTATTCATAACAGGCACATATGTGAATATATATGCGTATTTATATTTGTTTATAAATATGTATGTTTGTATTATTGTATGTATGCATTTTTTTAGGCTGTATGTATTTTTTTTAAAAACTGCTGCCATATCAAAGGGGTCGGGTCCACTGTCAAACTCGTCAGAGCTTTCTGTCCTGGCTCCTTCTCACAAGGAAATAAATTTGAACAGCATGAACTGCAACAGCTTTGTCCAAGGCCACAGCATTTGCTGCACGAGCAGATTAAGATTGGAAACTCAAATGAGAAATAAAGTGGCATCTGAAATTTTGGTTACCGTCAGCTGTACGCTGGTTCTATGGGGCATGTAGGGGTGCTGTTGTCAAGTCTATAAAGTCCAGAAAATCAGTCGGAGACTAATGAGTTAGACAATATAAACAACAAGACGTAACAATAATTGCTTGCGCTTGCAAATATTTTCTTTCTGGTCCAAACCACGTCTGCGAATGTCAATTATCAGCAACAGTCGAGCCTGTGCAAAGTGTTGCACGGCTATCAGGAATCATTGCAAAGTACCTCAGTATAATGCACTTAAGTATTCAACGACTTACGTTTCATACGACGATACGATAGCATGTTTTTTTATAATTTGCCATTACTGCATTCAACACCAGCTGATAAACCAACTGAACAAATAGACAAGACTAAGATAAGCACTTTGTCCAGTTTACTTATTTCTCTGCTCTTTGTCTTGTTGTCTTGGTGCATTGCTGCATTGCATGGAGGAAGGAAAAGAACCGAGGAGAGGCCTTATCCCCTCTGCACGCTAGGAGAAAAGTGTAGAGGAAGTCACATGGTATTTTCTCCTTCTTCTTTTTTTTTTGTTGTTGTAGTGGCCATGTTCCCGGGCCACAATGGTGGCTGTGTTATGGTTGTGTGTGCTCACACAATCACTCTGTGGGTTTAGTACCGTGGCAAAGGTGTAGTGTGCACAGGATTGCATTAGTCTCCGTGTTTTGTTCCACTATGCTACCTGGACCGTGCTCCCCCAGTTGTTGTGGCCAGGTGGGACACGAAGTAAAAAGCGTGAAACGAGCGCGCATGCAACGACGTACACCACATACCACATCTCAAATGAAGGACGACGTGCGGATATATTTCTCGTCTTCATTAGATTCATGCTAACGTGTCACATCACAGGCTCAAACCGCTGTCCTTCAGATTACGCACGATGAACACCTTGCCCGTCAGTGACAGCTGTGCAGTGTTGCTGCTTTTGACAGCGGGCGACGCAATTGTGTCAAGTAAAACAGCCATGTGAAAGGACGGGAACGAAGCGGCTGCTGTGAGTAATAAAGGGACGAACACCCTTTACTGCAGTAATCTTATGTGTGCTCAAGGGGCGCAGGGAAGTGAAGGTTGGCGGCTGCGGTACAAGAGTGAACAAAGCTCGACTGAAGAATGTACACCTGTGCGCACTCAAATGGCTGATGGCACATACATACAGTCTACGCTCGTTAGCGTACAACAGACTTTCGGATATAACAGACCATATTTCAACCTTAGTTGGTCCGCCTATTTTATAAATGCAATTAAGTTTGCTTTTAACGACCGTGCTACAACAGACTATCGGCTACGGCGGACAAAATTAGCGTCAATTTTTGTCAAAATGGGGCGTATAAGACGGACTTTTGCCGTGTCGACATGAGCTGGCAACTGACTTGTGAGGGTCAGCCAATGATCGCGGCTCAATATCTTGTGCGCGAGGGAGGGAGGAAAGCGGGGCGGAAGCGCGCCGTCTTTCATGCACGAGGCACGGGTGGGTCTCTACTCCAGTGGTTGCTTTAACGGCGCAGCTGCGTGGGCTGATCTGCGATGTGGACAAAGTGTGCCCAGTGCAGGTAGCTTTGTACGAGCTGAGCTTTCGACGTTTAGCTTGTGTTGAAACGAGAGACAGCATGAAGGTCAATTCACCCACTGCTTCACCTTTTGGGCAAAACTACGACTTTTGTTTGCTTACTTTGGACGTTCGTCACTCACTCTTTGCAATAAAGTTGTTAGATATCGCGACGAATGTTTCAGAAGTGAGGCGTCTCGGGTATTACGAACTTCAGATAAAACGGACATATTTTGTTGGATTACCAGGGTCCGTTGTAACAAGAGTCGACTGCACTTACGTAGGCCCAGTCAACGCGCTAGCCATGGGCATGCGTGCTTACTATTTGGCACCGCAGAGCTTTGTTTCCGTGAAGCTTCATTTACCGTGAGAACAATATACCTCAGGCCGCAGTCAATGTATTTAAGCGCGTAAACATGTTCTTCTCTGTTGGAACGTTCGTTGGCACGCTGTGGCTCTTCACACCTCCGCTGTCAGCACCCCAAAGCGTTTTCAATTATGCAAAACGATTCTGATGAAGCCATGACCAGCATAAGTACTTGTTCTCATAAACTGCAGATGGGCTTGTCATAGGTCGTATCACGATGGAATACGCTGCGGTTGCACCGTTGGTCAGATTGCTACGGCGTGTAACCACGCTGGAGGCGAGAAATGTGAACAAGAGAGGAGAATCTAGCCCGACACAGACAGACAGAGTGGCCAGCTTCCAGCGTCACTAAGCTTTACAAAGAGTGACCTCAGGGCCCCTCCTTAGATTTTCCTTCCTCCATGGTGCAGTGGATCTACCATCACACTTAAAAGCGCATAGTAGACTGATTTATGAAGTTTATTATGTATAGCAAGGAGATGCACAGTCGCACGTCTAGTAACAAGTAGAGGGAGAGGCAGAAAGACACGAAATAAAAATAAAAGGAACAATTTTAATAAGGCAGCTGTGCATGCTGTTTGGTTAAATATGAAATATCGCCTACCTGAGCTGGTCAGATGAGTTCTCAACTTCGTCGTCTGCTCCAGGCTCCAAGCGTGACCTGTGCCCACAGAAATAATATATTACACTTTGGGTGCACCCTGGCCCAGTAGCACAACAATTGTAATTTTACTCCAGGTGGTAGCCTTACAAGTCAATTCCAGGGTGTCTACCAAGTTGACATTTCCAAATTCCCTGAGTTTTCCAGGTTTTCCCTGAGCACCTTTGTGAAATTCCCTGAATGAGCCAGAACTTTGTTTTATGTCAAGACAGGCTGACACTATGCTGCCCGATGCTGTCACTCTCTAGTAGGCATGTTGAAACAAAAAATGAGTTAATCCAGTTTGAATAGTAAGGAGTAATATCTATGTTATTTAAAAAGAAAACAGAAAGAAGGTATTAGCAAAATGCACAGCGAAAAAAATGGCAAAACCCATTCCAAATTGAGTCGAACATATTCAAATACGAATGAAAAGGAGATGCATACAGAAGTAAATATTTTTGAATATGAGCTATTTCTATCAACTGATAGCAAGCTCATCGGTATGAGGACTGAACTTTGTCACAACTAAGATTCTCTCTCAGCAGCTGGGAAGTCAACGTCAACTGTCCTGACATACTCTCAGCCCATACACAACACCTCAGTGTTGGCTTTCACTGCTTTAAAGAGTTTATATTGGTTTGGATGAGGGACACCTGCATCTCGGCGTCAGCCAACACTTTCTTTTTTGAGCTCAAGCTCCTTCAAAGAGGCGGCACTACGCTTCCTTTCCTGTTACTTCCTCAGTGCGTCGGTCCTCTCTGTTCTCATCCTCCTTATGCCATGCGTTCACCCTATGGATCATTTGAAGCATCCTCTTTGTCAGTTGTACAGTGAACGTCCGATTTTCCGGACTCCCTAGGGGCCACAAAAACATCCGAAAAATCGGGCAGTCCGAAAGAAATGAATGTCTTTAACTGCCCTTAAGGGCTAAAATTGCCACAGGCTCGTCCGAAAAAGCTCTTAAGGCCTGTCAGTACACTTATTAGGCATATTGGTGTTCGTACTGTGACAGCAGACGGGGGTGCACGCGTGTATAATTAAGGAATACATACTGTGTCCCGTGACAATTGCCCCTTCCTACGCTTGTTATGCTTTACTGCGTAACACTGCTGTACTGAGGCGAAGCTAACTTTCGGAGACTGGCATTACGCAACGCGCAGTGCTTTGCGAGCTTCGAAGCCAATCGCGAGGATTACAAAGGCGGAGTCGGTGCCATTGCTGACAGCGGCAAATTCTTTCAATCAAAAACATGGCAACACATGGCAAGAAGCTTAATAGCGAACGTAGAAGCAGCTCGGCCTAACGCTGCCGCGGTGGTGGCTACGGCTGCCAGCGGATCTGCGTGCGAGAGTGCCGGTTCGAGGCGGCGGTGGTGGCTTTGATTAATGCCATTTCAGAACTGCAGTCAGGGCAATATGCATTGACTATATGGAGTACGTGGTGGTGCCGCGAAGCCGTGCGAATTATCGGGCATGTCAGAAAAATCGGGCATCTGGAAAATCGGTCGTTAACTGCTCTGGAAATACCTTGTGCCGATGACACGGCGTCAATGACGATTCGTTGCGATTCCTCTGTTACTGGAGCCAGCGTTAACACAACTTTCGTTCCCTTTCAATAAAATTACAGCTAATTTTCCCTGATAGAAGCACAAATTCCCTGAGTTTTCCCTGAGTTTTCCAAACACTTGAAATTCCCTGAGTATTCCCGGTTTTCCCGGTTGGTAGACACCCCGAGTTCCAACCACAGCCTTCTGTAGACCAAAAGCAAAAATAGGTGATGTCCAAATCTGTGCTCCATCGACAGCTCTCTCAGAGTTGGAAACACATTGTAGGCGCCATGTCTTGGACATCAGCTTATCTTACATAATATTGCAGTTGGCAAGTTAGCAGGGTAAAGGCCAAACTACACATACACTTTCCAGCGTGTGAAAGCTTGCACCAGCGCGCCTTGCGTTTACTGCGCCTTGCGAGGAATGGCAGTTTGAAACTACAAGACGCGTGCCAGTGCATGCCCACTTAGCTCACCATTTTTGCGTTGGTAGGCATAATTTTGTATTTTTGTTTGGAGATATTTGTCTAGAGACAATATATGTGCTTGCACCGTGCTTCGACATGTACAATATGTCCCGCACTATTTGTGCATGCATAGGCGCATGGGCACGAGCTTTCGCGCACTGGCAAGTGTCTGTGTAGTTTGGCCTTAACAATGCATGTTCCTCTATATTAAAGTGCCTATGCTTTGGGGCATTGAAGTGGCTTTTTGGCACCCAGCTTCATTGCTCAGATTAATGACAGCCAAGGCAGTGGAAGTAGGTACAAATGCAGCCTTATCAGGATAGCAGGATGTTGTCTCAGGCCACTTCACGCTTGTATGAGAGTATGCCCCTTGTATGAGAAAGCGTCATCTAGGGCCTAGTTAATTCTTTAGGGGTAAATATAGACTAGATTGTGTTCTAAAGGAGCCAAAGATTGAACATGGCAAGTTTCAGGAACTTTTGCTGAGCCTATGGGGCCTTAGTACGAAAAAAAAAAAAAAAAAAAAGAAACTGTGAAATTTGTGACGTCACAGTGCCATCGGCAGGGATTTGGCACGAAGTTCATAAGCTGAACCTTAGACATTCATTTTATGTTCTGATAATCAACCTATTACTTCAAAATTAACGACAACAGTGTTTTCAAAGAACATTTTATCTGTCTAAACTGATTTAATGTTTTGCTTTAGTGTTCCTTTAATATGGCTGCTTCATGCGAAGGCTGTCTGTAAAGGCCAGTCACCGGGCATTAAACTTCGAATGTTTGTGAATTTAAAAGAATGTAAACATCCCAGTTGCATGCTTCAATTGCCAGATACGTTCAGCAGCTTGGTTTACATGTTTCGCAAGTGTGAAAGGATTTAAAATTGTTGTTTTGGTTATAGCGCGGTACCAATTACAGTGTGGATACTTGCGACTCTAACGAAATTGTTATAAGCGGTCTATGTTGTATAAGAAATATGCCCTCCCTCTTTTTACTACAGTAGATCCCCGCTGTTACGTTCCTCACTGCTGCGTTTTCCCGGCTGCTACGTTCTTTTCATCCGGTCCCAGCATAGCTTCCATAGGATACAATGTATAAGGAACCCTGCTGTTACGTAGTAGCTGTGAAAACGTTCCCGCATGATACGTCGCAACTTAGCACCCAGCACCCGCCTGGGCTAAACTAGGCAACGCGTTTCAGCTGCCATTTTGGCTGGGCTTGGCCGGGCTTGGCTATGGAACTGGCTGCAAGAAGCCGCACGCCAGTTCGAGAGGCCGCCACTAAGTGGCCATTCGTGAAAACTGCTCTCACTATCATCACTGTGATTACGGTCACCGCATCGTTGTTGGAAACGGAGGAAGAAGGAAACTCAGGAGAGGCCCTGGCATCACTCTTTGTGAAGCTAAAGTGAAACCGGAAGTTGGCGTTGCTCGTGGCGTTGCTCCGCCTATTGGGCCAGCTCTCCTCTCTTGTTTACATTTCTCCCACGGCGCGCTGCGCGCAACCGGGGTGCTCGGACGCGCGTGCTCCGCAGTAATACTAAACAATCGTTAGCACGTTAGCATGATTACGCCAAAGAGGGCAAAATTTCCCACGGATATTCCTTCGTCCTTTGCCATTGCCGTGGCGTGGTGACGATGAGGAGCACGAGCCGCATGATGCCGGGGAGTTGCCAAATCCTAGCTTTGGAGAAGCCGTCGCGGCTCTGGACCTCCTCCGCAGGTACGTCGCACCTCACAGCGACGCTGACAGCAATGCGGCCTTCCAGGCTATTGAGAAACGTGTGGCGATTTCTAGCGAGCGAAAGAAATGGCAAGCCACCATTATAGACTTTTTTAAGTCTTAAGCGCACTCTGTGGAAATAAATTGTCTATAGTTGAAGCTGCATTTTTCCATTCATTTTCGGAGCTTTCCTCACTGTTGCGTTTTCCCGGCTGTTACGTTTTTTTTCCTCGGTCCGGTGAAAAACGTATGAACGGGGTTCCACTGTATAATGAAATCATGATAATTCAACGTCTCTTTAATTCGAATTGACGGATAATTCGAACTGTCGAGTTGGTCCTGGCCAGGTACTATGTACATTAGAACCTTGTTTATACAATCTTGTTACGTATGATTTCCCCATGCCAACGCTCATGATTAAGAACACAAAATTATCCAATATATTCCCGCTTCTTTTTTTACCAGTTCATACATTTCCGGAGAACACAATCTTTCAGCACCAACGTTCAGTACACTGCCAAACTGCGATCATACGATATGCTTTATGGCCACCAGATGCCATGTAGGTACACAAGAAAAGGCAAGAGGCATGCGCACAATTGAGAACAGTAGCTGCCCGCGGCTGCAGTTTCCCCGCAGTACTTGCCCGCCTGTCTCATTGAAAAATGCCAGCACACACTCAGTTCCCTATTCTGGCAACAGCAAATCTCCTCCTGGGTCGTCGCATGCCACATTCACAGTTATCATCGCCAATCTATTGTGATAAAGCATCTCCAACTACATGTTCCACAGCTTACAGTGTGACATAGTGCCGTTGGAAGCGCACTGCATGCTCTTAACAGGTGGCACCGCAGGCGTCATTTTCCAGAGTCACCCACCAGGTCGATATTGTTTCGGTTTCGTAGAGGAAAACAATGTGTGTCTCGAGTCGCTTGGGCACCACTAACTCCACATGCACGTCGAGCTTTCATATAACATATAATGTCATATAACACGCTTTCTCTCCGCTAGATTCCATGTAAACAAGAAAACGTCGTAGCTTTGCCCGAAAGGCGAAGCATTGGTTGCGATAGCACATTATTAGACAGCTACATGAAGTAAGGATAGTATATTTATTGGCTGTATAATATTGTAAACATCTGCTTATTAACTAGATTAACATGTGTGGCGTCAAGAGTCTACAGGCAAACATGAAAACATCTTATTTGATGACCGCGGACACTCGCTGTCAAAATACTGGCATGAGGAAAAGCGGCAGCAGCAGCGAGTGAATTGCCTTTCGTGCTGCCTTTTGCTTCAATGTGAACTAAGTGCCAAGAACACAGTGCACACAAAACCAGCAGCCCTCGGCAAGCCTAGACTCTGCACCCACCGCAGATAGCTTTCAAGGTGGGGCCCATGCGGCCGTGCTCAGTTACGCCATATGCTGCCGGTGCTCGAGTTGCTGACCCAGGCTGAATGCTTTGGTATGCTTTGTAAGCATGCCGAAGCCCGCAACAACAACAATGTGGGCTTTGGGTCGCTCAACTCCTTTTCAACTCGGTGCGTGTTGACATCTTTTGCTGTAACGATTTGTGTAACGGTCAAGTTAAGCAATTAAGTTAAGTCTGTGAATTCACTTAGTGACTTGGGATTGCAAGTTTTCTTGGTTAGCATTTGTTTCCTCTAAAATGCTTCAACAAGGTTCTATTGTATTCGTTTTGAGCAAAACTACTGTGAATTCGAACCCCAATACCTTGCACAGTTATTTGGTAAACATTTTCTCACTCCCAGGTACCGCTTTTTTGGACAAACCTTCACCTTTGACTCAGGCTTGATGTGTCACTAACTACCGTAATGTTGCGCGCCGTAAAAATGAAGAGGAAAGAGGCCTGGGAAGCCGAGACCGAACTCAAGTGTGCGTGCTCGCCTTAGTTTGCCGAGTGCACTTAGCTCATTGTAGCTCTCCTTGGTTTGAACTCCATTTTATTTGAATGAATTTCCGATCCCCTTGGGAGTTTAAATTAATGAGATTCTACTGTTCTTTTTACCAGAAGAGAAGATGACCCATGAGAGCTCATCACCTCAAAGTGGGTTGCCAAGTGTTGCACTAATGCATATCTTCATTCTTTCTTCTCCTTTAACCAGCTGTGAATGTAACCATTTTCTCCCTTTCATTGCTGCCATCAATGACACTGCCACTTTCATAAATGCTGTCACTAATGTTTCTCCACTCCTCTATGTAACGCTTTCAGACCCCGAGACTATGAACACTAATGAATGAATGAATGAATGAAAATAAACAAACAAACAAACAAACAAACAAACAAACAAACAAACAAACAAACAAACAAATGCACATACAGAGCAAGAGTTGCAGAAAGAAGGAGAGAATCTGAGACTGACCGTTTGGATTGGCTGGGATCTGACTGCTGCTGCTCAGACAAGGCTGCACGATCCCGGCGGGTAGGCCGCAAGGCCCGGAGGTTGACAACTGCTGCTGATGAAGGGCTGTTGCTGCTCTCCTCTGCACTGCTGACTTCCATCCTGCATGTGCAGTGTGAACATTAACCTCTCATTGCACGAAGAAGAACATTTGAATTGCGCTCACATTAGCTTCACACCATTTACTACCCGAAGGAGGAACTAGTGGGTCCGTGATGAATAATTGCAATAGTTAACTACACAGCAGGAAAGAATGCCTTTATATCTGCTTGCCTGACAAGCTGCTTCACATCAGAAATAGCAACTGAAAATTGTGCACCTGAATGGATGCAGATATGCAAGTTTCATGGAGTGTTCAGCCCCACAGATAACCCTGCAGCAATGGCACTGTTTTCAAAGTGAGAAATGGAGACCAGCTGAGATGTTTTGCTGGACAACTATGCATGACATCAGAATTTGGCCTTCTCATGCTCTCGGAGTCCTATTCCAAGTTAAGAGCTCTGGATCGGTAACATGTGACAGCAAGCTAGAAGTGCTCAAGTGGGTTCTCTTCGTCATGGTCACCTCTACATTCTCTTGCATGCGAACAGCTGTTCCTTTTCAAGACTGCATTTCCTGGCCATACTTAGGACTCCACATGTTGAAGTGCAGTAGGCCCTTGCCCCTGAACGGAGTCTGCCACATTCCTAGTGCATGCACAACTGTCATGCCTGAGCCATAGGGCCAATACAGCCTGCCGATTTCCCACAGTAATTAGACTCCACCATACCTTACATTCAAGACAAGCGAGAGTGAAATATAAGGGCCAGTGACATTGAAGAAAACACATAAAAGCCCAAAGTTTTATGTGCATAGCACAATCTGATTTTGAGTGGTGAGTAGTAGTATTATGAGTAGTGGGGATTCTCTGGATAAATTCTGACTACCTGAGGCTCTTCAACGTGCACCTAAATCTAAGTACAGAAGTATTTTTGCATTTTGGCCCCATTAAGATACGGTCGCAGTGGCTGGGATCGAACCCACGAACTTGAGTTGAGCAGCACTACTACGCCATTACCACTGGCTGGGTTACTGCGGCAGGTCCAGTGACACTGAAGTTCCCCCGATGGTCAAAACTGGCAAAATCCTCCACATACCTAGTCTTATACAAGGGTAAAGTGTACTTTTGTAGCAGCACTTCAAGATTTTGGAGAAAGGTACAGACCTGCAGCAGTGATTTTAGTGTTTCCAACAGCTGATGTCACTGGCTTTTTTCATTAGATTTAATTGAAAACTGGAGCAAATGCACAATAATCTGACGGCATAACAAAAATGCATAACCAAAACACTTGACCCAGCATAAAATATTTGCCGCACCAGCTTGCGGAGTAGATGATTGATGCCACTGGACACTACTGCAATTCACTGCAAATTATAATTCTTCTAGACTACAGTCATTCCAGCCAAATGGCTTGGCATGAGACTTCTTTCCCGTGTTCAAGCTTTGTTCTTCTTGATGATGAAAACTATGAACCTTCTGGTATGATCAAAGGACTCGCAGATCAAGGAGGAAGGGAATGCATGCTGGAGGCATTACGACATGATCTAGAATATAGGTGCTGCAATAACAATTATCCACAGATACTGCAGCTATAAAACACTCTTGAAATTGCTTTGCTTGTACGTCACACAAATGTACACACTGTGCTTCTGGCTTTCTCTAGCATAATCATGCACATGTAAAGAGAGCAGGCTTTACTAAGAGGGATGAGCTTGCAGATCCAAGAAGTGGCTCCCTGCTCCTCAAAGAACCCGGGTGCCTGTTTCAGTACCACTGACTGCTCGTCTTGCTATGCACAGAACAGAAAGGTGCTGCAATGACTTAGTGCAGCGGTGCTGACTGACCCGAGGGGAACCTCCTCTTCAACAGCCATGACCTCGTCGACTGCTTCCTCTTCAGCTGATGTTACCTCGGTTGCGTGCACCAGCTGTATATTTCCGCTGGCCACAGGACGAGGCCTCCGCGATACTCGCCGCAGAGCTCCTCGTGGACGTGTCCGTCCAAACGCTGCCAGGTCCACACCTGTGTTCTGCACAGGCATGCACAGTTAATGTGAATAGCCAAAAGATCAACATGCTGTTAATATCATGACAATACTTTTCAATAGCCTTGTGTTAGTAAAATTTGTCACAGAAGTCCTCATAGTACACCTATGGCCATAGTGGGAATAAGACCATGCAACAGTACAGTTAAATCTCTATTAACGAAGTATATAAAATTGGCAATTTGCTTCATTATATCAAAACATCAGTCCTGTGTTACTTTGACCTTGCCAGGTCAAAGTAACACAGGGCATGACAACTGGAAAGCACTCCCAAGTAAATAAAGCAAACACGCAATGGGCTATGTACATACCTTTGGAGCTGAAAAAGCCAGCTCCGGGGGCAAGTAGCTTTTCACATTCGGCACTTGCACCTGCATAAATATTTTTGACACAATAAAGAAGCCTTATTTAGCAAGTATCATAAGCTAATTGCTTCGAAAAAAAGCAATCCCAGTCAAATACTCAACAAGAATCCTGTCATTCAGCAGAACACTACAAGGCTTACTGACTGTCGGACAATGAAGCAGTTTGTGATGTGAAAAAGTTTTTCATTGCTCAGGCTTGCCTTTCCTAAATGCTATAAAAAGGAATAAGCGACTGCCAGGTCAACCACAAGTACAGTCGACTACCATAAATTCAATCCTGATGGGACCAATAAAATGGGTTAAATTAAAGAAGATGCATAGTAAATGCCAAGACACACCGCCGGTTCGTTTGGCAGCATTTGCCAGAGTCTAACCCCCGCCTAAATAAAATGCACGCTCACTTTCAATGTGTCCAAAGTAGAAAACTAACATGGAAATTATATTAAAGCTCATAAACAAAGTAAAAATCAAATGTGCACCCAATTTTTTAGCAAGAAAACTATGTGTTGCACATCGGTAGCCGGTTCCTTTAAGCCATCTTCGCTGCAGTACATTTGTGTTGTGCGGTAAAGCATACGAACGCCGCAAAGGCAGTTTTGATTTTGTATTTGACTGCACCGTGTAGGAAACTTTTGGTCCAATTTTCATATTACATATAAAAATATATTAAAGCAACAAAAACAACAACGAAAAGACGCACATTAGAAATGGGTAAATACCGTAATAGGACATTGTGATCTACAGTTATAACTTGAAAATCTTCCTAGGGCTGGCTGAAAATAGGCATTTTCGATGGGTGGTGAAGTGTGTTCAATGCACACACTGTCACCTAAGCTCCATTGAGACATGCACTGCCACTAAAGGGGTCACTATTGGCATCACTACAGGGGTCAGGTGTGTGCATGCCGACTGGCCAAGTTAGAATTATCTGGTGAAGGCCTATTTTAGGATCGAAATAACGAAACTTTGGGCCCTTGCATAGGCACTGGCCGAGACCTTTGGCTGGCATCGTACTAAACGAAAAATCGAATTAGTCGAGTTGAATTAATGGAAGTCTACTGTACCATGTGCTTGAGATAACACAAACTTTTAAACCTTTAGCCTAAAATGCAAATATAGCATTACTACTTAATTGACAAAGACAACTTCAGTGCCGAGTATGTTGCTGTGGCATCATCCTTACCTTGTCTGGCAAAGTGTACCACTTGGACGGCAACACTGGCTCTTGCGGGAAGTCCTTCAGCACAAAGCTGGTGGTCTTGGTCATTACCAGCCCAAGGGCCAGGTCACACACTGCATACAGTTTCTGCAAGCACACATGCAAGCAGACAGAGATGACCTAAGTCTCGGCCTTGGGACTAACAAATCCAGCACCTACCAGCTGTGCCTGCTTGTCGTCGGGGCACTGGTTGTCGCGGGTCTGCTTGATGTTCTCGATGAGCCTCTTGAAGAAACTGAAGCTGTAGCCTTCATTCTTGGTAATTAGTGGCTCCATTAAAAACCAGAGACACCTGCACACATAAACACCATCATTCTCTCAGCTGAAACGAAAAGAAGCTATTTCACGAGTGGTGGGTTCAAAAGCAGGCCTGCAACACTTTACAAATGCTGCAAATTGACTAATTAGCACTGTCATTAGAACTTGATCCAAACACTAATCTTCTAAAAGCAGAAGGGAACTTATAATGTAGCCCAAGAAACCCTATGACCCCCTTTGAATGCTGTCTTTAAATGGAACGTACAGATTCACTTCAGCGTTTGTGCACTGAAGGGCCCCATACGGCTAGAACGTGCTGATCTTGAAGTCTAGCCTTGTTATCAACAGCCAAGTTCCAATAACCAGAAGGTGAAGTAACTAAACGTTCACCACGTATCTGCTCTGCAGGCAATGTTGTCAACAGGCACATTAGAAGACAAAGCACCAAGGCTTTGTTTCATATCCGCCTGCAAGAAAGCAAGGGGGCACCCCGAAACAGGCATCACAGAAGTTGCACTCACTCCTTGATCTGCACCAGCCCTGGAACGTCGTCATACTTTGGCAGGCAAGGGTCATGGGCAAGCAGGTGGATGGCATAGGGGATCACGTAGTCGGGCAGGATGGTGATCAGCTTCATGGAATTGATGGTGTGCTGCTTGAGGAAATCTCGTCGCTTGTTGATGCATGACAGGAGCCACTGGCGTAGCTGGTTGCGCAGGGGTCGCCGCTTCTCGACACCCCCCAGTGCGAAGATAGCCAGGAACTGAAGTGGCAGCCGCATAGCCAGCAAGTGCTTGTGCAACTTCAGGCCAAACTGCTCACGGACCTCTGGACACTCATCCTGGACAGCAATGAACCTTGCTCATTAAAGGGCAGCAGGCTTGGGAAGTTAAAGCGAACAAGAACAGTGTTCAGAGCGGCTGGCTGTGAATGCGTAAGTCGGTGGCTCCCAAAAGTGGTTTGGGTAGTGTACAACTTTTGTGTCTCCATTCTAGTGTTGGCTCTGTACACCAACAGTTGTACAATGTACTGATAATGGACTACAGTCACACAGGCCACACACTGGTTAATTCGGATGAGGCCTGTGGCATGGTAAGTGTTGCATGCACAGAGGTGGTGCTAGCATCTGACCAAAACCAAGGGGGCAAGGCAGGAGGAACTAAGGTGCAAGAGCCAAATGGATGCGAGCCACATTTTCCCGCACATTATGTCATGTATAATGCCGAGTTATGTCAAACCAAGCTTTCATGGCCGCTATACGTCACCACAACAGCACTTATGGCAAACAGTAGTTTTGTTACATTCAGTATGAGGTATGCAATGTGACAAACAGCATAAAAACGGCCTAGAATGAAAAGTGCTCTCTCTCTTTTTTTTTTTTGTGGCCCATTGTGCTGGCATAAGAATAGCCGACTACATTGCAATAGACAATTAGCTACTGGCAGGCTCACTGGTGATGAAATAATTGAGATGTGAGAGATGCGCATGTTGCCCTGCTGCTACTATACCGTGAACAGAGTCACAAAGCCCTTGCTGTTGTGAGTGGTTATAGCCCACAAAAATTTCACTGGCAAGATGATAAAAACTGCAGTTTCTGTGCAGATTTTATAATGAATTCCCTCAATGAAAAGATGGTGCTGCAGTAATCATTTGTCTCATGCTTTCTTAATCCGTTTCATAATTCAATACTTGGATAACTTGTCCATATTTTGCAATACCACAAAATAGTATGAATCAAGATTTTACTGTACAGTTGATCCCGGATATATAGATCTTGGATATATGAAATTATTGTCTACATAAAACAATAGTGAAATCCCCTTGAAAATCCCATGCAAAAGTATAGCGATGTAATACGCACATATCGAACTCCCATTCACCGCCACATTCAATATATTGTTACGGGAAGGAAGAACACTGCTGCACTGCGCCCCTACAAGTACGCTTCTCCTAACGGAAATGCAATCACTTCTCGAGTCAGAAGTCTTTAATGTAATTAAGTTCGAAACTGCTTGTTTTGGCAGAAGGGCAGTACGTGCCACGGAGGCAAAATGAGCAGGGTGCTCTCAGTTTGACTCACTGCGCATATGGATGGCTCGTGCAAACTGTGGCCGTTCGTTATTTGCAAGCGCAGATAGCCACTCTGCTTCAAGAACCCGAAAGGCCTTTCAGTCCAATACACATTTCACAAAAAGGCGTGGATGACAGTCCATCTTTTCCCCGTATGGGACCGGGCATGGGATGCCGAAGTGGAGGTGCTACACTGTTGGGCCTGTCTTTTTGCAGGCAAAAGGTTTCCGCAAACGGCATTCTAGGATTCTGCGATAGGCCAAAATGAATCCCACCCCAGCCTCCCCTTGTACGGATCTTTACATTACAGTTTGAATTTAACAAAACCCCTGCACACCACAACTGCCCTTTGTGGAAAGATCATTGCAGTAGCAGCATGCATGGCTCATCACTTTGCGATTCGCGGGTGGGAATGGGTGTTCTGCAAACTGAAAGCCACTTTCGAACTAATGAGTGCAAAGTGTTGGCAGTCACCACTGCCGGGGCCAGAGGAGAAGGGCTGAGAATGAAGGCATGCAACGGCCGCGAGGCATCGTAATGCTGAGCGGCACCAAAAAAGAAGATGCATGGACCTTTCAGGGCAGTTGAGAAGCGAGGATGTATGGTTCCAACTGGAATTCAATTCCGAAACCTGACACAACAGTCTGACTGGCTTGTCGCCACTGTAGACAATTATGGACATGCAGCCGGGCACAGCATGCATTTATACAGATTAGTTGGCTTCCGTGGTGCGTCCATTTCTACTTTATCTTGAATAAAAATGCGCAACAAGTACATCGAAGCATGAGAGGCACACCACGGTCTTGCTTCTGGGCGAGAAGGACTTCGCGCCGCTGCTGAAGTTGGCGCGGTCTATGTCAATCGCTCGCGGTGAAACTGAATGCATTCTCCAACAACAATCTCCGATTGCATCTCTATTCCACCGTACTGAGCAACTTGCAACGTTCACGGGCTAAAAATAAGTCAGCGTTTGCGTGTTGCCTTGAAGAGGCTAATTGGTAAGTTCTCGCTTTTCATGACTGCGAAACTGTCCGAAACGTGCGGGAATCTAAGATAGTTTTCAGCTAGGCACATTTTATATTTTGAATTATTGATACATCGAACTATTTCATGATTCTCTTCAAGTTTAATATATCTGGAGTCGACTATATTCAAGTAATCGAAGAGTGCTGTTCATCACTTGGGTAATGCTTCCAAATGCGCGCACATTCATTTTGGCTCTCCTGCAGATTCCTCCTTGCACTTCTTGTCGGTGCACAAATCTCCGTTCACTGTATTTACTCGAATTTAACGCACACTTTTTTCCAATAAAATGGGTCGAAAAATTGCGTGCGTTTTAGAATCGGGTACGACCCTAAATCTGCATTACCATATCGCCATCGGCATTTCAAAATGGCCGCCTTGTATGGGCTTCGAGCCTAGCTGCCACAGCTTCCTCCACGTGCTGTAGTACGCAAGCTTAGGCAATGCTTCCTTTGGCTTAGGTTAGTGCACCGTACGTCTTCTTGGTCTTCCCGTTTTCTGAGTTTGCTCTATCAGCATAGAAGTGCCAACTGCAAAGACATGCCGAGTGATCACGACGTCGCAATTAAAAGGAAAGCGATCACATGTGCGGAGACAGACAGAAATCAGGCTGCCTCACGGGCATTCGGTGTTCCCGAAAATTGCGTGTGGGACTGGTGCAAACAGGAGAGGCGTTCTACACTGGCGGCTGCTACGTACGGCACAGCCCCTATCTTGAAAGCGATCTGCGATGAAGGCAGAGTCTACGCATCTAGGCGCACTGCACTGTGTTCTCGTCGCTTAGTTTGCGTTGAAGCGAGAGGCCACACAAACACAAGGGTCGATTCCCTCGCTCCTGCTACAGCACTTCCTCACTCCAGCGTTTCAATAAAGAGTTTCCGTGGTCATTGAGTGAGATGTGTTCATGTTTGCTTGAGCTCGCGTGACAACATGCTTGTTAATTTAATTAGTAAGCGAATGGTTAAAAGTTTATACGGGCGATAAAACTACTATCTTTACTTTTCGTATAGCTGTCTACTAATTTGCTATCGTAATTGATGCTTGGCCTTTTGGGCGAAACTACAACTTCTTTATTTATTGCAACTTTAGTGCATTGGGAGTAAATCTTTGTTTTTTCCAAATGAGAGAAAGTTGTATTTCTGTATGAAAGAATGAGGTGCGTGAAACTGTAAAGTACTTTTCTTTTTTTAGGTCACAGCAAATGGGTGCGTGTTAAAATTGAGGGCGCGTTAAACTCAAGTAAATACAGTATATATTTTTTTCTCTCACTGTCTGTGTGATGATTAATGTTTCTGAATCGACAGATGGGTCTCTCAGGTTGAGAGCACCACCTCAATGCAACCAGCTCATCACAGAAGCAAACTAGGCCATGCATGCGCATTCGCAACCAACCATGTTGGCAAATGGTTCTAGAAACAGTGGTCTTTAAAGAGCCCCTCGCCAGGTCTGGCGATTTCGAGCTGACAAGCGCGGAGGATACAATGCGCGTTAACGTTCGTGCCTGCAAAGTATTATGTTGCTACGTGACGCAGAAAGATATAAAAATTCAAACCGAACGGCATTTTCTTTATTACTCACGGCCGCCGGCCGCCAAGCCGGAGGATGACGTACATGTGCTAGTGCGCATATATACACGTGTTCGTGTTGTGACGTCGCTTGTGGTGACATGTGACTTCGAAAATTATTCAAGTGAACATCTGCTATTTGTATAATATGTTGCTAGGATAGATGAATTAAAGCTTAGGGAAATAATAAAACACACAAACCGAATGTCTGCATGTATTTGTTTTACTTCGCACTGCAGGAAGAGAGATGTACTTCAATTTCGTCTGCTTGTTCCTATGTTGTGCAGTCGCACGCGCAGCGATCGCAACTATGTCATTTTCTACTGTATTCAAGCGTGGGATCATGCTCTGTGATCTGCTTGTGTCTGTTTCCGTATTCATGTAGCATAGACTTATACCACTAGTCAGGTGTCCTCGTGCATGGAGTGCAAAATCGTGCACTGTGCAAAACGAGACAATCGCAACAGGTCGCATGCGACACCGTCAGCGGAAGTGCACTGCGCCGCAAAAAAGCGAAGGGAAAAAAAGAAGAAGAAAAGAAAAAAGAAGGCAGAGCTCGTGACGTATGCGTCGTGCGATCCTCGAGGTCCTGTATGGGAGAACGCAGGGAAGAAATTTCGCTTGTGGAGGCTAGACAGGGCAAGTGGAGAGAGCGTCTATGTTTGCGGTGAAGCTTGCCTCCTGAAATCATGGGTTCATGATACTGAAATATCATTATCTTGGCTATTAACGAGCTGATTTGAAAAATGTTTGCGCCAGAACGCTCCCTAGAGGACAGGAAACAACTTCCAGCATATAATCAAAATTTGCTATGGGGCCTGGTGAGGCGGCCCTTTAATCAATGCAAGCACTCACCTGAAGCACAAGGGCAAGCTTCTGGAACTGCTCGTGGCTGAGCACATCTGCATATGCTGGACAGCAGCATATCTTGAGCATGCATGCTGCTGCCATGTACCGCAGCCAGGAACGTTCCATTGCCCTGCAGTCACATTAGATAGCACTAGAAGTCAATAATGCAGTTTAAATGAGAAAGGAAGAGAGAGGGGGAGAAGGGAGAGGGGGCAAGTGCTTTTTGATACAGTGCACTTCGGCCTAAATTACTGCGCTACAAGACTGACAAAAAGCAGGATCAGAAAGAAAGCCATAGTAAAATGCATATGCACGGCATGATTCCTCTTAGGAAATTCGAGTTCAAGGGCTGAAGTATGTCTGGCAGCCATCTATGTAGTGAAACCACTCTGCGTCTTATGCAATTGATTATGCCAAAAGCGCATTCTAGTAAGCTTTCCCCACACACTTCTGATGCTGCCCTGATACTACTGTCCTACCTCTATATTAGAAATGCAGCCCATCATAAACAAGTAATTTGTGAAGAAACATTAATGCTGATACAGTAAAACCTCGTTAAAGCATACCTGCTTAAACAGTAGTTTCGTTTTAAATGTAGTAAAGTTACATCCCTGAGTCAGCGGCCATTGAACATAATGTGTTTTGTATCCGCATAACTCGTAACAGCTTGCTGCGTACGTATCAGTTAACACGTGGTGTTTCCACTTTTCGTAGCACAAACACGGCGGTGCTGCGAATAAATTGTGAGGAGAGGGGGGGGGGGGCTGCAAATTTGAGATTTGGGCACATTAACATGTGCCCAAAGCCTGGTACACTAGAATTTTTGCATTCCACACTTTCAATAGGGTTGACACAGCTGAAAAATCAAACCTGCAACCTGATGGTACCCATAAAATGCCATAGCCACTGTGTTATCACGGTGGGTCTGACAACGATTGTGAGTCATAAGGATAGAAGACGACGTACGAAACATGCTCCTTCTCCATCAGGTCTCCCCCGTGGCTGATGACTGTGACCAGGAGGCGAAGTGTGGAGCTGGCTGAAGCTGAAGCTGTCCGCAGACCCACCAGCCAGCGCACCATCATCTTCATGCCTTCAACCTGCACATGAGAGAACAGCTCTGTGACCACTTGCCATTTTTCCGCCCTCTTAGAGGTACACAAAATAGAAAAATCATTTGAGGTGCACTAGCAAATTATCGTTTTACAATACCAAAATGCAAACTTTAACCATAAGACGAGGACTGGTAAGCCAGAAAAGACGCAAAAACAAAAGACGGGCAGCGATGCTGCCTTGAAGTTTCCGAGCCAGCCGGCTGTGATGTCATGGATATTGATGGCTCTTTTTTTTTAGACGTTACGTTAAAGTTGAGGTACTACATTGTATTCTCGTAGAGCCTAATAGAGAACTTATCAAGTTTAAAGAACTTTTACTGGGCCACAATAGGTAAGATACAAAAGAATACTTTGAAATCCGAGACGTCACACTGACGTACTGGCGTTCATGTTTTGGTGTGAAATTCAGGAAATGTAACTCTGACCTTCAATTTCTCTTGTACTAATATTCAACCTATAAGTGCGAAATGAAAGGTAATAGAGTTTTGAAAGAATGCTTAGTCACTATAGACTAACTCAGTGTTTCTATTTAGCATTCCTTCAAAGGGACACTAAAGAAAAGCTATTAAACCAGCTTCGGCTTGTATTCCTTCAAAACTCCGAAAGCTCTAGTAATGCAGGAAAAGAAATGAAGCTGGAACATAAC
Organism: Dermacentor andersoni; assembly: GCF_023375885.2. Taxonomy (NCBI): domain Eukaryota; kingdom Metazoa; phylum Arthropoda; class Arachnida; order Ixodida; family Ixodidae; genus Dermacentor; species Dermacentor andersoni. The sequence continues at coordinate 42,479,360 of NC_092817.1, forward strand.
AACTACAGCAGGAGAAGATACAGACATTAATATGACATACTGATGTGTCACAATATGCTGTATGACAAAGGCAAGCTCTCAAAACACTGGCACACACAGTTGAAATCACAAATCAGGATTTGTATTCTAATTTAAATTCCCACATGGACATTGTCCACTGATGATGCCTCGAGACCATGCATTGATTGGATGGAGCTGCGGTAGCATATGAATTGGATTTGTTGTGAAGAGAAGTGTTTGTGCATTAGATGCAATAGCCATTAAACACAGCAACGCATTTCATTGCTTTTTTAGTCGGCCAATGAGTGATGGTCTTGTACACAGTGATACTTCAACTGTATAGAGCTACAACCATTCAAAGAAAAAGGGTAGAATGCATGTTTTATTTTTTTATTTAGCGTATTTATTCAGCAACTATTTTTTTCCTGCATTCTTACTGCCATAGGATGGCGACATATGCAACCTAAATTGGTCCACGCACTTAATAATGGAGAACTGTTCTTTCATGGACTAAAACTGAAATATTTGGTAGAGGTGTGTGAATATCATAATTTTCGAATAGGAATTGAATACGAATACATAGCTTCAAATATTGAATAATGATATGCACATGCCTTTATTAGCAAGTTGGGTTAATTTGTTACATTGGAACATTGCAATTACATTGTCAATATTAAAAAACTAGACTAGTAATCCGTTATACTAAAGCGCTGTATATTTGGCTCATGTTAACTTGGACAGTTTAGTAATTGCCAATAGCTGTCCTCACCAGCCTGTGCTTTATTATACTGTATCAAATGTCTGTAAAATTGGAGGTGTTTGACCCTGTGCCAGTCATTACTCATCACACTTACTGTCAATAAACGCTGAATTGGAGATGACACTGAAAAGCAAAGAATCAAAAAAAGGGGGAAGAAAAAGAAAAATAAAGGAAAAAAATAGGGAAGAAAGAGAGGGGGAGTGCACCCTCTAGCAAAACCGCGCCCCTGGCTACCGAGAGGCTGGCTTCTCCGTAGTTTAGGCGTTTGGTGGCTAAGTGTGCTTTACAGGAAAATTTCACTAGCAGCACGAAATCATTGCAAAATTCAGTGCAATATCTCCCCAATACTCTTACAATAGATAGAAATAAATACTTAGAATCGTCTTTGTTCCCACACAGCCAGCAATATATTCGATTCGATTCGAACATTTCTATCCAACCGAATATCCAAACAATAAAAATATAATTAAATTATGGGGTTTTACGTGCCAAAACCATGATCTGATTATGAGGTACACCGTAGTGGAGGACAACCTGGGGTTCTTTAACGTGCACCTAAACCTAAGTACACGGATGTTTTTGCCTTTCGCCCTTATCGAAATGCGGCCGCCATGGCCAGGATTCGATCCCGCGACCTTGTGCTGAATAGTTAAAAAAAGAAGATAACATTCAAACTTTTCGCATATTCGCACACCGCTAATATTTCTCTAATGTTGTTAATTGTTAGGCCTTGTGTGTCGGTGGTTTGTGAACTTGATCACTAACTGTGAGCGGCATGCTCATGGCTATCATAGCCAAGTGGGTGCAAGACAAAGTACATGAGACTGCTGAAACAACAGCAGTGGGTGTTCAAACCATGATCACCCGCTTGACAGTAACCTATTAAAGTGAGACAAAGCGGAAAAGGGGAGGCCAAGGCAACGGCTTACCTTAACCTTGGTCTCCTCGGGAAGGGCTTCAAATTCGCACCACGATGTTTCTGAGATCCGTGGCTCCTCCTGCACAGTTCCCAGTCACTCAGTCACATATGCGTAGCCCACAGGCAAACAAGCACAAATGATGAACTCACCCGGTCGGCCATAAGCAGGTCCTTGACAACCACCTTGGAGACGATGCTCTTTACCTGGCTGCCAAACATGTCTGGGCAGAGCAACGCTATGTGCCCGATGGACACCAGTGCCGTGCGGAAGTACGCCGACTCCAGCGTGAAGTGTTGCTTCAGGTGCTGCAATGAATTGCCAGTCTTGGAGCATGCTCATTTAAGCATTTCACTAAGGGTCCACACTGTTCAAATGATACTAATGACACATACTAGGCACGATTGACTACATTTTCAGTTTTACAAGGCCTCAAGTTCATTAGCCCAGCGGGTCGTGAAGTGTTAGCTGTCATGGACTCATTTGTCCACTCACGGGCCACTGGCATGTACAGAAAAATAAGACATCTAGCTAGGGCTATAGGAAATAAAATACATCATATTATCAACTGCCAGGTTGCTGTTACAGACATCCTGTAGTTTATATGTGGCTCATCATCTAGAATCCTGAGCAGGCAAAGTTGCACGAAGAAGATTGCAGTGTTGACATGAGGCATAGCTGAAGGAAGTTTATTTTAGAAGTAGTTAATTAAACATAAAGCTCTCGTTCCTTGTGCTTCATTTCATTTAGGTCAACATGCATAACACAGCTTAGCACAGCATAACACAGGTGCCCTTTATGTTTATACGGAAGGGCACTATGACTCATAAGTGAATTGTGTACAGGTATAGGCAGAGCAAGAGATTTGAATGAATGGTGAAATTTCAAGTGTTGCTGGCAGGACCCTACACTTCAAGGAGGACTTTGGTCTTGAAACTACGTTATGTTGTTTGTGAATATAAACTTATGAAACTCGTCCTGCTTATGCATATTCAAGTGCCAAATTCAAGCACACAACATTTTCACCAGGTTACAGCCAATATTGGTTATATACTGGAAGTTGTTATGTGCCCTCTAAGGTGTGTTCTACAGCAAGAATATTTCAAATTAGTTCATTAATAGCAGAGATAGAAATATTTGAAGTGCTGCGCACCCATGATTTCAGGAGGTGAGTGTCACTGTCAACATAGACACTCTCTCCACTTGCCCAGTCTTTGCCTCCACAAACAAAATTCCTTCCCTGTGTTCTCCCATAACGGAGCCGGAGGATTGTGTGACGAATGCGTCACGGGCCTCACCTTCGTTTCCCCCCCCCCCCCTCTCTTTTGCATTATTGCTAACTGGCACACTTCTGGTGATGGCCTCGCGCGCGAGCTGCTGTGTTTGTCTCGTTTTGCGCAGTGGACAATTTTGTCCGCTCTGCACAAGTCCACCTTTTTAGCAGTATACATCAGTGCCACAATCACAAGCACTGAGACCGATGAAAGCAGATCACAGAGCATGATCGCGGCACTAGAACACGGTGGAAAATGACATAGTTTCGTTCTCCGCACGCGCGACTGCACAACATAGGGACAAGAAGACGCAATGGAAGTACATCTCTCTTGCTACAGTACAAAGTAAAACAAAAAACACAGACATTTGGTTTGTATGCCTTATTATTTCTCTAAACTTCGATTCATCCATTGAAGCCACAGACTAAACAAATAACTGGATGTTGCCTTGAATAATTCTCGAAGTCACGCCTCACTGTGAGTGCTGTCGCGGCACTGCCAGGTAAATAGGTGCACGTGTGCGACAGACGTCGACTGTCCGGCTGGGAGCGCGGTGCCCACAAGGAGAAGGACAAACAGCGTTTGGTTTGAAATTTAAGCTCTTTGCCCAGCGCATAGAATGTAATACTTGGCAGGCACGATCGTTAGCGTGTCGTGTGCCCTGCGCCTGTGAGCTCAAAATGGCCAGACCTGGTGAGGAGCCCTTTAAGAAACACTTTGTAGATGTAACTGCAAACAACTCTGTCTTCGTGCACAGTACAAGAGTATCTAACAACATAATAATTGCATCAGAAAAGATCCAGTGATGCCAATCTTTTGAAATCGAGGTCGCCAGTACATGTGCTACGAAAAGTGAAAAGCTACATTTACACATATATCGGTCCGGAACGTTGAATCAAATGTTGTTCATTTTTGTATGTGTGCTTGCACTCCATCTGACATACTTGCGTATGCAAACAATCTTGATATGCGTGTTAATTTTTACTGCAGTATTTACTTGAGTGTGCCTTCTATTCTACTAAATATGTACATGAGCATTTTTTTGCGCACAAGTTTCTACTACAACTTTATCTCCACCTTTTCACTTGCATGTGCAAATTCACTTGTTCTGCTTTCACTAGTCATACGCAAGCATAATGTGCCTCTGCACATGCTGGCGTTAGTCCAGTTAGGCAAAGTTTTTCATGCAGGCTTGCCCGTTTTCACATCAGCAGCACCTAGACACAGCCACAATTGTATGATAAACTGTATGACACATGTGTCACAACTTGCTTACCAAGTATCTTCTAAGCTGCGCATGGGCCATTTAAATCCACCAAACCGATGCAGGCTTGCCACAGTTTGTCACAGTTGGGCTATGAGCTGGTGGTGAGTAATTGTCCACCGCTCATAACTTGAATAATAACCAGATTCGCAGGCTTATGTTGAAAACAAATAATTTTTACCAGGTACGTATATAATATCAACATGCCACTCCAGGCGAACATGCAGTGGTGCACACCTTGCTTTTTTGTTGTTGTTTTTTTCTGCTAAATCACGATGCGTGTACCTTTGATGGACGCGGAGGTTGCAGATGGCAATGGTGCAGTGTGCACAGCATGCAGTGCCTGAATGGTTTGCAGGCTTAATGCCTATGACGATGCCTGGGTGCAGCTAGCAAAAGCTCATTTTTGTACTCAATTCTAACCCACACAATAGCGTCACGTTACTTACTTCACAGATGATAGGAGTGCATGCACCAAACCAAGGTAAACAATGCAATATGTTGAGTGCACGATTCCCTGTTAACACAAGGTCACCTACTGCCGACCACACTGGTAAGGGCTACCAGCATCACCACACTTGCATAGACTGCGTTCATGCACTGTGGACAGAACAGGACAGTTTTCAAGACCGCATGCGCAACCACACCAAGAACCCCTTGGTATGGTTTCTTACAAGCAAATGCATGTAAATGCGCGGTGTGACTGCTTACGTCAATGACCTGCCCGAAGACACGCTCCTTGTTTCCAACAATGACGTTGAGGCAAGCCACGGCATACTTTGCTTGCTTCACTGTGCCGTTTTCAACGAAGTTCTGCACCACAGGCAGCAGCCGCCTGCACAAGTGGCAACGTTTGAGTCCAGCATTAGCCTAGAGCACAATTAAAATAATAATTGAAGAAGACAAAGGTATTTAGGCACCTTATGCACCCTTCGTATGGTTTCTTACATTAACTTACTATGCAATGTAATTAACTCGGTATAATTGTAACTCGCTTACTTCATTCAAGTGCAAGTGAAGGAACATGCCACATTTCATGGGTGCAGTGCACATTTGTTCCTGAATATAGGAACTGCGATCACAATGACAACGGCAGCACAATGGCATGATAATGACAATATGATGGTGATGGCTCAGCAATAACAATGCTGGTGGCATGGCAGCAGCATGGTGACAATGGCCTGATAATAATGGCGATGGCAGTACAACGATGATGAAAGTGTGATAGAGATAAACATAATAAAAAGAGTTTGTTGACTGCAGTGGAGCACTCATTTATCCTCTTTACACTGCAGCATTACATCAACAGCATTATGCTTAAACTATGTTCAATAAGTGGTTACTGTTTTGTGCAGTAAAAGTTGCAACCATCAGAAACCTGGCAACATTTAAATACTGCAGCCAATAAATGAAAAGACTGTTGATGCAACCACTCTGTGTACAGCAGTGTGACATGTCCTGGAACTACAAATCCGATGCAGAGGTGGCTCCTATTTAAGCTTCTTCTTGTCGGAGGTCAGGTGATGATAATGAGGCCATCTTTCTTTAATGTGCATTTTACTTTGCACAACACTCTCCGAGTTGAAAGTGTGTGCCAACACTCCTACATGGCTCCCTGTTCTTTTACGAGTGGAGCCAGAGGGGCAAGACTTACTGAGCAACGTGTGGGAAGCGCTGGTCAATGTCGGCGCCCACGAAGGTGAAGATCTGTAATGTCATCTCAGATGCTGCGCTGTCGTCTGCGCTTAGGAAGGACAGTAGCTGGCTGTACACTTCTTCACCAACAAAGGCTGCAGGGAATGCAGATGCTAGCACCTGCATGACAGTTCCGAGACCGCAGCTTAGTAGCCAAGCTGACAGGGTGAACCAAAGAACACTGGCATCGGCTATTCGAACCACCTTAACATGGCATACGTGTAGTGTGCTACCGAGACTTGAGTGGTTGAAGTGATCACGTTGAAGAAAACAGTCAAGGCTGCAAGTGCAAAAGCCACTATTCAAGAGGAAAAATACATATCTTTTGGCTGTGTAAAGAGAAAAGACAGGAGTGGAAACAGAAAGGTCATCAAAGACATAGAGATGATAAGAGGGAATGACGTGGCATACTCAAGCCAACAAAGGAACACAGGGTTTGTACAGCACATTTCAAGGACAATTAAAAGATTTCAAGGATGCTGAAGGCCTAAATTCTAGGAGGGGTAAACAAACGTTATTTGTGCATACAATAAAATATAGTAAAATCTCCTTGGATGAAATTTTTTGAAGCTGAGTAGCTGCTGAGTTGGACTCTTGCCGGAAGCTCCTTAGGGGGCTTTTCAAAGTTGAGTTTTCCATTGTAATGATCTCAATTGCCTTCCAGCATGATAGTAGTATCCAGCTTCAGTCAAACATACTTGTTGCGTTAAAGCCAAATGGCTGCAACAACCTTTACGCCAGGCATCTCGAGAGCCTAGCGCTAAAAAATAGAGCCATGATGGTTGCAGTCTAAACCAACTAGCAAAACAACAAAAATAGTCGAATCTTGTTAATTTTAACATGCTTAATTTGAGCTTTCAGTTTATTCGAACTGACGCTGTGGTCCCATCAAATATATGTGTATTCCAATGGGCGAAAACGATCGGCAATTCGAAGACGTAAGCATTTGCGACGGTTAATTCAAACATACTGCACTCTGACAATGCTCTCAGCAGTGTGCCAAATCACAAGGCAGCGCCTCTCACTAGCATTCCTCTGACCTCGCCAAGCTACCTCGACGCTCGCTACCAAGCTTCTTGCTGTTCGGTGCCGTGTTTTTCATTGAAACAATTCGCCGCTGTTAGCAATGGCACCGACTCCGCTTTGTAATCCTCGCCAATGTCTTCGCAGCACAGAAAGCACAACGCGTTGCATAATGCTGGTTCCCGAAAGTCAACTTCGCCCCAATACAGTAATTTTACACGGTGAAGCATACCAAAAGTTTGAAGGGGCAATTGTCACGGGATTTTATTTATACATTTTTTATACTTTTATTATAAATTTTTTACTTTTATTTACACTCGTGCACCTCCCGCCTCTTATAACGGTACGAGCACGAATATGCCTAATAACTGACTGTAATTTGTAAATACGTGTGAATAAACCTTGTGAAACTTTCCACTCATTTGTTAGCTCAGTGCACATGTAGCACTGCAGGTAAGTCCTTCATTCAATTAGCTTCCTTTAATTAGAACTTCTTTTAATTCGAACAAATTTTCGGGCCCCTTCAAGCTTGAATTATCTAAATTCGGCTGTAGTAGTACAGCTTGGTCGCTTCATCTGGCTTCATCTAACTCCATGACAGCAATGGCAATTTAAACAAATGCCTGTCGTACGATGTGGACACGCCACATTTCAACGCTTAAGCAACACTGAAGAGAAAATATCTAGGATCGTTTCCCGTTAGGCCGCATCCATAGCATAGCCCTGATACAGAGTTTGTTGCTTTGAAGGTTGACAGTCGCCCACCACCCGTTTTCAAGGAATTCAAAGAAGTGTACGAACCCTGGGAATGGGCAACAGGTAAGGTCAAGTGAAGAAAACCATCAGAAGCTGTGACACAATATTAATAGTGGGACAAAAAAGTTTCATGAAAATGAGAAAGGAGAACCATGCTGAAGAGGTGACACCAGCAACAAACAAAACAACAGACAATATCATGATTAACTTGTGTCAGACATACCTAAAGTGTGAGACTTAAAGTTGCATGGAATTACATGACCACACATGACCAGGTGCTTTCTTTTAACGTTAACAGAATTTAAAAAAATTATCTGCGACATTTAGCACAATTCTACTTATAGAACTAGAATACCTGAAGAGGTATACACTACTTATACTGAAGATTAATACGCATGATTGACGTAATTATCAAAATCCCTCTAATTACCTTTTCAGCCAATTACTTTAGCACACATACTGCAATACATGATTTGAAGCCAGTGATTTCACAAGGCACATGCACTTAGATAAAGATTTTGAAACTAGCACCAGTTTTGAGATAAGTGCAGTAAAACTTAGTGTAACAATGCACTGTTGTTCCAGCTACCTTTCTTTTAAAACAAAATGCCTTTTTATGCATTGAAGCTCAAAAGTTACTGGAACACTAATGCATTTTGTCAAAAACTTTGGGAAAGCATATCTCAAAACTGGTGTCATCCTCAGAATTCATTCCAAGCGGATATGACTTTAAAGGTCACTGGCTACAATTTGTAAATTGCAATATGTTGTTTAATGTAATTAGCTTAGAAGTTGACTTGCAATACCTGTTAATTAGTAAAATATTCACTTTCATTTTTTGTGCAAATAATGTATTCCTCGGAGAGTAATCTAGGTCATCAAGTATATGTGTGCTACATGCCGCGAATGATTTCGTACGCGATGCACCATGTTTCTGTTGCTGATTCGAGCTGCGAGAGAAGTCTGTCTAGCCTTTGAAGCATTGCTTGCTGTGAATGAAATGGATCATAGTTGGTGAAAAGCATCTGCTATACAGCCATGCTCATATCTTCATAATGACAGTTCTATTGGTCATTTTAACAAAATTATGCAAATCTGAATCAACTGCTAGTCGATCACACTTTAGCACAGTCGACAAGAAGACATGCAGAGAGAGAAAAATGCCAGCATGGCAGCAACTGCACACATGAAGCAGCTGCAGGCCGCGCAGTGCTGAGTTGGTGACGCCCATATGGATGTCGATGTCGCCTTGGCCAAGGAGCGAGTCGCGCACATAGGCCAGGATCTGCTTGACGCCAGCACTGTCCACCATTACCGGTGCCACCCGCTCCAGCAACTGCTTGATGATCACATAGAAGCTGTTGGTCTGTACGGGGTAGCCCAGACTCTTCAGGACTTCTTTCTGAAGAAATATGAAGGAAAAAAAAAATGAGCTCTTTGCACTTGTCCCAAAGCTTCTTCACATCGTTTTCCATCAAAGTTAAAGAACTGTCCCTTCCCTGGCACAACCTTGTCAGTTATGCTCCAAGCATCCAGTGAAGAACACAAGCCCTGCCAAGTTCCTCCTGCTGAACTACAAGGCAAGGGAGGCATGCATACAACTTGTGTGAAGTTCTGGAACAGTTACAAAACACTAAATCAGCTTAGAAAGTCAATCAAAACAGCACTGATAGAGGTGTTTCACACATGCCCATCTTTGGCTTTGAACTACTGCCAACCCAGATGATGATTATCCTGGTAGGATCACTTTTTAAGTATCAACATCAAATTTTGTAAGCACGAAGCTTTACACTGCATATCCATTCTGTTTTCAGCTTCATTGTTGCTATCTAAAATAATGCCATCAATTTCACCACAGCTTGAGGCTATTGCCCCAAAGAAACGCAGAGGTTTTAGAAGGTGCAAGAGATCCTTCGTGAAACATACCACTTTTTGGTAATTCTCATCAAAACTTCCAAGTCCTAAACAAAATTTCTGCTTCCAAGACTCACTGCAACTTAACGTTCTATCAAATGCAGTAAATTTCATTCAAGTCAGTCAAGTGGTTGTCTAATAAAAGCATTCCTGCATTTTACATGTATGTGATTAGAAAAATCGGAGCTGGCCCTGAGCTGAAGCTTCCTTTTCTGTTTTCCTAAATCTCCATCTCTAACACACTGCACAGGATGCATTTGCACCTTATCACTGCAACACAGACACCCCAACACAGATGCCCCAAAGTGCAGTGCACAGCATCTTGGGGGCATGCGCTTTACAGGGCTTTATAGCTTACTACTGCACTTGCTGATGATGTATGGACATTTTGATAGTTTGCTATCATCCATGACAGCCTAAAAATACAGTGGCAGATACACCACTGTCCAACAAAGAAAGAAAGAATTTGTACAGAGGAGCCAGCCAATTACTTTCAGTTTATTTGATGACATCAGGGTGGAGTAAAAATTATCTCAATATCGGCATCTCTCAGGCACCGTTTTGGAGGGTGGACGCACAAAGGCCAGATGTGGTGTGCTTTTTTGGGCAGAGTTTCTGATAAATTCTTAGGCTGTCACCAGGGTTCTCCCCACGGTGGGCAGCGGTGGAAATGCCGCCCACCACTTTGGTTTACTGGTAAAAATTTCAAATTCTTCTCTTTGTTCACAATCTTCTGATGTTCCTTTATCACATGGGGAAATAGCATATTTACTCATAACAAACGCACTACTTCTCCCGAAAAACTTGCGCAAAGTTGGGGGGTGGTGTGCTCATTATGTGGGATAAGAATTGGATAATAAGTGACTTCTTTTTTCCACGAAAACCTTTAAAAAGTAGAAGACACGGTACACTTTGGCATCCAATACGGCTTCGGACATGCCTGATCAGCAGCCAGTTCCAAGGCTATGTTTTGTTTATTCACAGGGCTACGCGCAAAAGGCGCTGAGTGCGTTGTGAGTGTGCACCCACTCGACGTTGACAACATGCGGGCACACGGCATGGAGGAAAAGGGTGCGCAGGCAATGAAGACAGTTGCTTGCTCACCCGGCATGGAATGCTTTGCTCGGCATGAAACGCGCTGGGTGCCACCGTACTCTAGTGAGCGTGCGCCATTGGACAACTCGCACTAAGCAGAGAAGCTTATTGGTGTGCTTTGAGTACAATGCAGTGCTTCGAGTACAATGCAGTCATCGCTATATCTGGACTTCCATAAAGAAGATTGCTGCCGTACATAACTTTGTAGCTCCGAAACCAAATTAGCCACTTGCAATAAAAGAGTGACATTGTAGAAAGTAGGCTGTGAAAAATAAAATGTTTATACCTCTAAACAGCATGTCAAGCATTAGGCATGCTGAAATAGTGAGAAGTCTGCACTTGCTTTTGCGGAAGTTTAAGGTTCACAACTGCAGTGTGCATCGTGTCCAGCTGCTGCGCGAACACTGGCAGCTATAATTTCGCATACGTGAAATCAATGAGAGACTCCATCGACGACAGAGCACTTTGAGTGAACATCGGGGTTGGTGTCAAACAAGAGCCTCTGGCAATCTTGTAGTCACTCTGCTGTCGTTGCCTTGGTCACACAACGCTGCCGTCTCTCGCAACAACAATTGCCCTGTCGGAGATTTCTTCACAGCACGAGGCAGCACTATCTCCACTCAGAAACTCCTCCATCGAAGCACCACCTGTTTCATAATCAGCAGCGACATGCTCCCAGAGTTCAGTAATGTCACCGGCTTCTACCGTGTTGTTCACCCGTGGGTGGTTTCGTCGTCGCACACAAAGCCAACCTTTTCCATTGATTGGCATGGCCACTGCTTCTAGCCTTCATGATCGTGGCGCTCCCAGTGTTCAGAATTGTCTATATCATCGACTGTGCGAGCTTATACTTTGAGTCTGCCAAAATTTGCATCTTTGGCTCAAGCGACACAGCTTCAAGCTTTTATGGCGCACCTACCACTGCTTCCGTGGCACATTTCTGCGCTCGCTGAGTAAGAAAGGGAGATCATAGAAAGGGAGCGCAGGCGCAGCTTGCTCCTCTAATTTTTTATTTTTTGCTTTTTCTGGACGCTCACATGATTGCTGGTGATGCAGATGCAAAGCAGATGGCGCCATCTTGAGTCACACTGCGCCAACTTGCGATGCTCTTCGTGGTTTTCGCAATCAGTGCGCAGGCAGCACACGCTGTGCGGCAATAGCGGCAACTATGAACTCACGTAGGCAAACTTTTCACCCCATCTCCGAAATGCAGATTTCACGATTACAGTGAAACCTCGTTACAATGAACACCACATTAACAAACTTTTCAGAAATACCCTGCTGACTTCTTATAGTTTCAATGTAAATACATTTCAGTGCTACGAACTTCGGAATACCAAACCTTTCAGAACAACGATCACTATTCAGTTTCTGTGTGATGTTAACAACACCTCAGTACTACGAACTAATATTCCAAAACCTGGGGATTCTTATATTTCCGAGTATCCTTCATGGCAGCCAAAACAAAAGGCTAACAGACGACAAGGTGCAGGGAGCGTACGTCGCGGTGCATGGGTTCGGAAAACCAGAGACGGTGCCGGAGAAAAAAATCATGCGGACGAGTGGAGGCGACAGGGTATCAGCTTTTGTGAGCGCATGCTCCGCCCAGAAAAGTGTCACCTAGCAATGGAGGCACGTCTCTTCCTTCTTTCACCCTTCTTTCTGCACCAGGTCTCTTTCTTTCGCACTTCTTTTGCGGCCGTACTAGCTACGCGCGCTGTGACATGTAACCTCCATAGTCGCAAGATGCCACATGGTCGCACTTTGTGCTTTCTAGACTGTGTTGTTTACACATGCTTGCACTTTGACATAGTTCAGTTGTCAGCCTCGAGTGAGGCAGTTGCGGTGTCCATGGCAAAAAATGTGAAAAACGAACAAAAAGCAATAAACGTTGCACTTTGCAGGCAACATGGAGCTACCTTTTTGTTGGTAGTTTTCTCCCCGTCAGTGTCTGTTTTGCACGCATCACTCTTATTATATGGTACTTCAATGGTGCGTGGCGGTGGAATCTATGAAAAATAGCAACAGCACGTGTCGAGAGCCAACAGCAACGTTATCGTGGATAGCTCATATGGTGACAACTTATGAACTGATGGGTTGATGGGCGGAATGGTTAATTTATGGGGCTTTCACTATAACAATGTTTCAGAATAACTAACAATTTACCGCGATCCCCTGAAGTTCGTTATATAGAGATTTCACTGTATTTTGCACGGAAAATGCCGCCCAAAAGGAACATTTTCTATCGTGACGTCCGGTAAGTGGTGAATAACACATCATTATATACCGTATTTACTCGAATCTAACACGCACTTTTTTTCCGATAAAACGGGTCCAAAAATTGCGTGTGCGTTAGAATCAAGTACGACCCTGAATATGCATTACCATGTCACCATCGACATTTCAAAATGGCTGCCTCATACGTGCTTCGAGCCTAGCTGCCGTAGCTTTCTTGACGTGCTGTAGTACGTGTGCTCAGGCAATGTTTCCTTTGGCTTAGGTTAGCGCAACGTCATCTTCCCGTTTTCTGCGTTTGCTCTATCAGTATGGAAGTGCCAACTGCAAAGACATGCTGAGTTCATCACGATGCTGCAATTAAAAGTAAAGCGATCACGTGTGCGGAGACGGATGGAAATCGGGCCGCATCACGGGTGTTTGGAGTTCCCGAAACTTGCACGCGGGACTGGCGTAAACAGGAGAGGCTTTCTACATTAGCGGCTGCTACGTACAGCGCAGCTGCACGGCCCCTATATTGAAAGCGATCTGCAGCAGAGACAAGAGTCTATGCATCTAGGTGCACCACGCTGTGTTCTCGTCTTCGTTCGCGTTGAAGCGAAAGGCAGCGCAAAGGTTAATTCCCTCACTCCTGCTACCACACTTCCTCACTCCAGTGTTCAAAGAGTTTTCGCAGTCATTGAGTTAGATGTGTTCATGCTTGTGTGCATGACACCACGCTTGTTAATTTAGTTAGTAAGCAAATGTTTAAAAGTTTATATGGCCGATAAAACTACTATCCTTACTTTTCGTATAGCTGTCTACTAATTTGCTATCGTAATCTATGCTTCACCTTTCGCATGAAACTGCAACTTTTTTTATTTATCACAACATTAGTGCATTGGAGTAAGTCTTTCCGAATGAGAGAAAGTTGTATTTCTGTATGAAATAATGAGGGGCGCGGTACTGTAAAGGACTTTTCTTTCTTTAGGTCACAGCAAACTGTTGCGTGTTACAATCGAGGGCGCGTTAGAATCGAGTACATACAACGTTTCTTTTTTTCTCGTAGCTCAAATCCATAATATATATATATCGTTATATGAGGTGGTATCGTTACAAATTGACTGCACTGTAATCTAGATTAAAATGCATGCGTTTTGGTCGGAATTGGGAGAAATTTCGAACAAAAGCGATAATTTCAGTAAATCAGCCTTGTTATAATGAGGGTTTGCTGTATTTATATCAGGTGAGCTTCTGAATTGGCTGGGTATTTTTTTAGGTAATATGCAAGTCAAGAAGTACATTTTTCCACATATGAAACAGCTCTAGAAAATCTTTTGTTCACGCTTGTGGACATGAAGGTATCACGGAAAAATATAACATTTCTTCAGATTGCTTTTAATGATGTTGAAGATGCAAAAAATGTAGTGAAACTGCATTTTCAGCTGACAGAATTACAACTTGTTTGAAAAGGTTAAAGGAGCATGGGCATGACATATTTTACTTCTTAATTCTTGTGCATCACATAAAGCCACAAGCACTTTAAAATCTATAATATACAGGCAAGCGTCAGAGCGCCTTAAATAATGATCTATAATACTTGTTTCTGCAAACCAGTTTCAGTATCCAAGAGGTGGATGAGTCATGAAAACATGAACTACTGGCTTGCTCTGTTCTCTGGTTCACTCACATGCAGCAGCTGTACGTGAGCACGTCCTGAAGAAATGCATGCAGCACTCTTGTTTATTTTTTCATGAGAAGTGTCCCCATAGTTATCCTTACTGCTACACAATGCCAAAGAACTTTTGCTCTTTACCACGACAATGCTAATGGCACGGGTCAAGCATTTCGAGACTAAATTTAAGTATTAAATATAAAATATCTTAGAAGTATTTCCTAACCTTCATTAATTGCTAAGAGTAATTTTTTTTACATGCAAGAATTGCCTAATAGAGCTTCTACAACTTTAGAACTACCACTGCTGAAGAAAACACCTTTCCAATGCCTCACCTCGATTCATCAGCATGCCATAAAGCAAATAGGGACATGCTCACATCCAAAAGTGAGGAAAACAAACACACCACACTGCGCTCAGCTTCGACACAGGAGGCACCACCGTGGAGCACATTGTTCATGTGGATACGCAGGCGCTGGTTGCCCTCCAGCAGGGTGCAGAACTTCATGAGGTATTCCTGGGCCTTGACCGAGTCGGGCAAGTTACGCGAGAGCAGGGCTACACGTGCCAGCAGTTGCCGCTCGCGCTCCTCGCCAGCGGGAAGCAGGAGGGCCTCTAGGACGGCTCGCATCTGCTGCCGCACTGCACACTGGCACTTGAGCAGTTCGTTGAACGCCTTTACGGCGTGGTCGTCCACAGTGGCAAACAGCTGGTACAGCTTGTGCATGCGCTCCTCCACGGGCAGCTGGTAGGGCACCAGGCACGTGTGGAGGATGCGCTCGACCAGGAGCCGATCTTCCAGGGCCGTTTGGTAGTACACGTGCAGCACCTGCCAAACGAATCACACCCCCGTGAGAAGGAAACCAAAGTCAAGGCAGTTTCATGGCAACCCAGACTGACTGACTTATTGATAGGGTTTGCAATGTGCGATGGCTTCATTTAATTTAAGCAGCAATGTAAAATGACTTCAGTAAATCGGAGATGCCCCAAAGCAAAATAGTGACTATTGGACGCTGGAGTGGAGAGCTCAGGATTATTGCATCCACATAGGGTTGTTTAACATGCACACAAAAAAGCATGGTCCACCAGTATTTTTTCATCCTGTCCCCGTTGAAGCAGTGCTGCCGCAACTGGTAATCACACCTGTGACGTAGTGCTCCGCAGTGGATTACCAAAGCCACTGAGCCGTCACTGCTAAACAGGAAAGAAAGATGGTCAATAATGAAATGGGTGCTTATTCTGTTCCTATCGCATACGCAACAGCATTAGATGCATCAGTGCAATGCTCTTTCATAAAGGACAGTGGTGAAGGCAGCATGTGTACCTGGGGCTAGTTGATGATATGAGCTTTTCCAAGGTGCACAAGAATGGAAATGTGTACATATGTTCTCTAGTTCCATTTCCATCCTTGCATGCTGCACAAGAGAGAACAACGGGGAAAAGGGAACAGCTGGCCTCCTGCAGCCATGTCTGAAGGCTTCAACACCTCAAAGATACTTTGAGGGATGCTGCCTGTAGACTGTTTTATCAGGGAGGAGGAGGAGGAATGTAGCCTCAAACCAGCATGCTGCACCGCTCTCCTGCTTGCACTAGTAAGTGTGGATCGGTTTCTACCAGCGGCAGCTTGAAACTATAGCAGTGTCATTGCAAATTAGTGCAATTCTAACGTGTTCCATCTGTGATTGTTGCGATTTCAGAGAACTCGAAGTCAACGGGCTACCACTGTGCTATAATCAGCTGCAAAAATAACTTTCGGAAGCGAACGAGAAGCGCAGTATCAGCCGTGGCAACTCCATGGACTCTGTTTCTGCGTTTGCAGACAATCAAGCGTGTGCTTTGAATTGCCAGCATAAGGAGAAAGGACTTGATGCCATCAGCTTCGTCGCGTGTATGTAGAGAAGACTGTTTCCAGTGAGAGCACGGCGATATCAGAACCCATGATCTAACTGGGATACAAACAAAATGTGCGTACTTGAGTCAGTCAACTATTGCAAATGGATGAAGTCAACTATTTCCTTGTACGGGCACACTAAAGTTATTCTGTTCAAATGTGCTCCAAGATTACCATGCTTGGCAACCAACATTCTGGTGGATATTGATCGAGGACGCATTATCAAAACAGTCCGTGTCGACTAAGAAAATCAAGGAGTGTTCTTTTTTATTCTGTAACCAAAGCAATG